>NW_027203416.1:1200000-1800000 GCF_024711535.1 Dipodomys merriami | reverse complement strand
ATTGTGTAGATGAGAAAATTGAGGCTAAGATATGTCCCCATGTCAGGGTCAAAATTATGTATGTACCTAACTCTAGTGAGTTGTCTCCTGCAGATAATTGTTTTGGTTTATTTTTCTCAGTCATTAACCTAGAACTTAGGGATTAGCCACTGACCATTCCCTGTTGGGCTCATGGCTAGCACCTTACCACATGGAGCCAAGAACCGCCTTGCAACAGAGTGTTACAGTCTAGGTATCTGTAGCTGAGGTTTGTAATACTTCCTACTCAGGAAGCTTAGATATGATGATCTCCGTTCCAAACTCTCCCAGACACAAAAGGTCCCATAAGTCTATTGTCTCCTATTCACCACTTAGAAATTTGAAGTGGAAGCTGGGCGCTGGTGACTTGCACCTGTCATCCTAGCCACTCAAGAGCCTGAGAGCTGAGGATCACAGTCCAAAGCCAGGCTGGGAAGAAATTCCTTGAGAGGCTTCTCTCCAGTGAACTACCAAAATCGTGCAGGGGTGCTGTAGCTCAAGTGGTAGGGTGCTTGGCTTTAACTGAAGAGCTCAAGGATAGCTCCCAGGCCTAGATTCAATTCCTCCAACTTTCAAGAAAAGAAAGAAAGAAACTTGAAGTGCAGTGCTGGGACTGTGTCTTAGGGGTAGAGTGCTTTGCAGGTATGAATCCCTGGGTTTGATTCCTTAGTAAAACATCACTAGAAAAAAGCTTGAAATAGCTGTGTGGCTCGAGTGGTAGAGTGCTATCCTTGCACAGGAGAAACTCAGGTACAGTGTTCAGGTCCTGAATTCAAACTCCAGGACAAGTGTATGCACACACACACATGCACACACACGCACACGCACACACACACACACACACACACACACACACACACACAAACACACGCACACACACACATAGATACCAGAATTGAAGCTGTGATACCAAATGGTAAAATTCTGAGCTCATGGTCAGCACCCAGGCCCCGTGTTCAACCTCAAAACCTAGCCACCCAGGGCCCATTTAGGAGAGGTAAAAGGTTTCAAAACCTGATGAGCTTCAACAGCCCTAAATAACAGGAAGCATTGTGAAATTAGACATATGCTTGGATTTAGCAAGCTTCCAGAAATCTAGGAAGGCACTGTTGCCAATAATGAATCATTGTATTAGGTTCAGCTCCCTTATTGTCTGACAAAAGGACCGTTGAATTAATTGTAGTAGGTCATTTCAACACTGGAACATAGTATAACAAAGACAGGATAAGTACAGGGAAGTTGGCCTGCCACGGGAGGTGGCACAAATGAAGGCTTCCTGTCAAAACAAAGCACTGGGGAGAGTGATAGCTTGGGGTACAAAGAGGAATTTTTCTCGTAGCCTTCAGAGCCTGCCCACACTCCTCCTCACTAATTGTCCTAGATGGAGTTGTTTGTTACACAGCTGTACAGGAGTGAGGGTTTTTGTCTGCCTGTTCCAACAATGAAGCAGATTTTCTCCAGCAGCCTGGGGTGTGGAGAAAACCTCAGGCTCCTCTGAGAACAGTGAGGAGATCCCCAGAACATACACTGTCTTGTAAACACTCTCTGTGCTATGAAATCATTCTATTTGAAGCAAATTTCCTAGCTGGGTGCCTTTCATCATAGGGACTCTGGACATTCACAGATAGAAATGCATGCATACATACAAGGGGAGACATGGAGTTACTTGTATTTTTTTTTGGCAGGTCCGGGGGTTGTATTATGAGCCTAAGCACTGTCTCTGAGCTCATTTTGCTCAAGGGTAGCCCTCTGCCCTTTAGTCACAACCCCATTCATGACGATCTTTTATTCCTGTGATCCCTCAGAAGTAAGAGTGCTGTAGACTTTCCTGTCCCGGCTGAATTCAAACTGGCATTCTCTACCACTCAGACTCCTGACGAACTAGGATTATAGGCAGGAACCTCTGACACCTGGCTTTCTTTTCTTCTTGTTCTTTTTTTTCATTGTGAAAAAATGAAATCTACACAGTGTCATTCTAATGGTTTGCATTTTGAAGTAAACTACCCAGGCCTTGAGTTCAAATGCCAGGACTCCCAGCTACACATGGAGGGAGATCTTGAGAAAAGCTTTCCTATTCATGTGAATGCTTAATGGAATGTTATAAAAATAACAATTAAATTTGCAGTTAGTTCCTGTATATTATTTAATTATATATACACTACTACCAATTATTGATAAATTATCCCTTACTTTATTTAAGTATTATGGTTGAATACATAACAAATATTAATTGCAAATTAGTCATTGTACTATAATTATTGTGTAAATTTTTTTAATATTATTTTATTTTATTTGAGAACATACTGTACAGAGGGGCTACAATTACATGGGCAGGATAATGCATACATTTCTTACCAAGCATTGCAGCCTCCTCCTTTGTTTACCCTTCACCTCCGTTCCCAGCCTCCCCCCTCCCCCCACCACCCACTTATACCCCCCTCCGCCCCCCCACCGACTTTGTAAAGCTGGTTTTGACATGACATTTTGTACTTCTCATTGTTGCAACAGGTCCACCTGTATCCTTAAACGACTTGTTTGCCCCCATCTCCTCCACATGTTATACTGACATAAAATATAGTGAAAGCGGGGGTTTCACTGTGGGGGAGGGACATACAAAGCAACAAAGAAATAATCTTATAAATGCGTTAGAAACATATGCATGAAAGAAACGAAAACATTAAAATACATATTTAAGGGTTCATTTTCCTAACATCACATTATCTGACCTTTTCTGCTTGACTCATACCTATACTAGATATTGCAAATAAGGGAAACCATGGGACCTATGCTTCTTTGGGCCTGGCTTACTTCACTTAATATAATTTTTTCCAAACCTTTCCATTTCCTAACAAATGGGGAAATGTCATTCTTTCTGATGGAGGCATAGAATTCCATTGTGTATATATACCACATTTTCTTGATCCATTCATCTACTGAGGGGCATCTGGGTTGGTTCCATATCTTAGCTATGGTAAATAATGCTGCAATAAACATAGTTGTGCTGGTAGCTTTAGTGTGGTCTTGTTTGTAAACATTTGGGTAAATGCCCAAAAGTGGGATTGCTGGATCATAGGGGAGATCTATGTGAAGTCTTTTGAGGAACCTCCATACTGCTTTCCAAAGTGGTTGAACAAGTTTACATTCCCACCAACAATGAAGTAAGGTTCCTTTCTGTCCACATCCCCTCCAGCATCTGTTGTTGTTAGAGTTCTTGATTTTTGCTGTTCTAACTGGAGTGAGGTGATATCTCAATGTTGTTTTGATTTGCATTTCTTTTATGGCTAGGTATGTTGAGCATTTCTTCATGTGTCTATTGGCCATCCTTCTTTCTTCTTCAGAGAAGCTTCTCTTTAAGTCTTTCGCCCACTTATTTATTGGGCAGTTGTTTCTTTGAGGATTTGTTGTTGGGTGGTTTAATTTTTTGAGTTCCAAGTATATTTTAGATATGAGACCCTTGTCCGTTGTATGGCTAGTAAAGATCTTCTCCCAATCGGTGGGCTTTCTATTGATCTTGCTAGCTATGTCATTTGCCCTGCAGAAGCTCTGCATCCGTATGCAATCCCATTTGTCCAACCTTTCTTTGATTTGTTGTGCTTCTGGGTCTCTATTCAGAAAATTTCTGCCTGAGCCAAGGAGACCTAAGGTTTCTCCTATTCCATCCTGTAATGTTTTCAGAGTGTCTGCTTTGAGTTCAAGGTCTTTGATCCATTTGGAGTTGATTCTGGTGCAGGGTGATATATAAGGATCTAGCTTTAGTTTTCTACATGTAGTTAACCAATTTTGCCAGCACCATTTACTGAAGAGGGTGTCTTTCTTCCATTCTATTGTTTTAGCTTCCTTATCGAAGATTAGATGGCTATAGGTCAGTAGGTTCATTTCTGGGTTTTCAATTCTATTCCATTGGTCCTAAGGTCTGTTCTTATGCCAATACCAAGCTGTTTTGATTACTATGGCTTTATAGTAGAGTTTGAAATTTGGTATTGATATTCCTCCAGCAGTGTTCTTTCCGTTGAGGCGCGTTTTTGCTATTCGGGGTCTTTTATTGTTCCATATGAATTTTTGGATTGCCTCCTCTATTTCCTTGAAGAATGAGGGTGGAATTTTGATAGGTATCGCGTTGAATTTGTAAATAACCTTGGGAAGAATTGCCATTTTCACGATGTTAATCTTGCCAATCCAGGAGCATGGGAGGTTTTGCCATTTTTTAAGTTCTGTGTTGATTTCCTTTTTCAAGATTTTAAAGTTTTCATCATAGAGGTCCTTCACTTCTTTGGTTAAGTTAATTCCTAGGTATTTTATTTTTTTGTGGGGCTATTACAAATGGAGTTGCTTTCCTAATTTCAGCCACACTTTTCTCATTGTTGGCATATAGAAAAGCCATTGATTTTGGGGGGTTAATTTTATAACCTGCTACTTTGCCAAAGTTTTGAATCAGCTTGAGTAATTTGGGAGTGGAGTCCATGGGATTCTTTAAATACAAGATCATGTCATCTGCAAAGAGGGAGAGTTTTATTTCTTCTTTCCCTATTTGGATCCCCTTTATGTCTGCATCTTGTCTTATTGCTGTAGCTAGGCATTCTAATACTAGATTGAAGAGACTTGGAGAGAGTGGGCATCCTTGTCTCGTTCCTGAGTTAAGAGGAAATGGCTTTATTTTTTCACCATTGAGTATAATGCTGGCTGTAGGTTTGTAAAATTTTAAAATGTAGTCATACAGTACTAATGTAATTGTTACTTTACAACATTCCATTCATATTGATATATAAAAAAGGAGTGGATTATGTCTTCCATTCTAGCACCATGGTATGATTATCCCAATTAAAGAATACTGAGTACTTTTACATTAATGCTTTAATAAATATTCAACCATCATACTTCATTAAATGGAGGCATAATTTAATAATAATTCACAATATATATAATTTAATATCCTCACATTCTCTCTCTCTTATATATATTGCAAACTACACATCTATCTATCTATTTATCTAACCATCTATATCTATACCTACATCTAAATCTATATCTATATATATATCAGTCACAATTATGGCTTGTTCCCAGGTTCTCAGAACTGGCTGGTAGCTCAGTTTGCCAAAGGCTTTTGTTCTACAACTGACCCGTTCATAAGTTCAGCATTGTGGGCTGTGAGTTCAAATCCCAGCATTTCCAAAATTTTATATGTGGAGTCAGAAGCCAATTTTGACACATACTTTTTCCTTCTCTGTGAAAGTCCTGGGTCTTAGTATGATGTATAATCCACATGCAAATATATCCATGTGATAATATGTAATAAATATAATAAATGGTATATATGTAATAAACTAAAATAAAACATAAGATTAATAAATGTCATATGGAGTAGCCCCATGTATGTAAATAGATCTCATATATGAATATTATTTTTATCAGTCCTGGAGCTTGAATTTGGTCCCTGGAAACTGGGCTGAAATTCTTGTCTTCAATGATGGTGAGCTTCCTCTGCCCCACAGTGCCACAGAGTTACCTGGACCCTGAATTCAAATCCCAGACCTGCCAGAAAAATGATCAAAATTCTAAGCAAGGGCCTTAATTTCTTTTGGCCAGGATTAGGGCTTGAACTCAGTTCATGGCAACTCTGCCTCAGCCTTGATCATCCTAGGCTGGGCTGCAGCATCTAAACCCACAGTCCATCCTGAGATCCTAGGACCCGAGTTCAAATCTTGGGACTGGCAAAAAAAACAACAACAAAAAACAGAGAAGCGCTGGGAAGGTGGCTCAGTTATAGATTGCTTGCCATGCATGCATAAGACCCTGGTTTCGATTCCTCAGCACCACATAAGCAGAAAAAAGCAGGAAGTAGTGTTATGGCTCAAGTGATAGAGAGATAGCCTTGAGCTGAAGAGTTGGGGGACAGCACCCAGACCCAGAGTTCTGGCCCCAAACCAAAAAAAAGAAAGAAAAAAATAGTGCTGGGAAAAAAAGGGAGAAGGATAAAACTGGGAAGTTCCAGAAGGCAGTTTTACATTTTTTCCTTTACAACCATCCTGGGTCTAAATATCAGGGACCATAAAGTGTACATGACCTTGCACTGTTGAACTTTGGTGGGCTATCAAGGAAGCCATACCCAAAACCAGCAACCTAGGCCCGGCATGTGAATCCCAGGACTGCCACCTATCAAGGGCGGGAGATCCAAAGAAAAGCATTTTGATATACATCCATATGAATGGAATGTTGTAAAGTACCAATTACATTAGTAGTATATGATTACATTATAAAATTATGCACAATAATTATAGTACATTGACTAATTTACAATTAATATTTTGTTATGTATTCAACCATAATACTTAAATAAATTAAGGGATAATTTATCAATAATTGGTAGTAATATCGTATATATAATTAAATAATATACAGACATCTTTGTCTTGTTTTTATATACATACATACATACATACATACATATATACATACCTACATATATACTTATATATATATATATGTATGTAACAATCTGTCTATCTATCTATCTATCTATCTATCTATCTATCTATCTATCTATCTATCTATCTATCTATCTATCTATCTATCTATCTATCTATCTATTTCTACACTGGTCATTCCTGGGGCTCAGTAGTAGAGTGCTTGCCTAGTATGTATGAAGCCCTGAGTTCGATTCCACACTATCACATGCACAGAAAAAGCCAGAAGTAGTGCTGTAACTCAACCAGTTGGGCACTGGCTTTGAACATGAAAGCTTAGAGACTGTATCTAGGCCCATACTCAAGCCCCAGGACTGGCACCAAAAACAAGTTAGAATGTTCTAACTGCAAGAATAGAAGGCCAAGATTTCAAATACCTCTTCACAGATCAAGCTGGTAGTCTGAACCTGATGGCTGTCATCTGAACTGACTTAGCCAGAGGTCAACAGCTGCAACCCAGCATCATGGAACCAGACACTGCTGGCTCACCCCTAGCTGCTCAGAGGGTGAGATCAGACACTGGTGTGTTGAAAACTCAGCCCTGCCAGGGAATCTGCTAGACTTTGAGCTGTGCCTCAAAGTGGTAGAGATATAGCCTTGAGGAAAAGGTCTTAGGACAGTATGTTCAACCTATGAGCGAAATCTCCTAGGCTGATGGCCCGCCCCCCAAAAAAACACCCCTCTAAACTGTTAGATGTGAACTTGTGCAGTTTGTAACCTGTATCTGAAAGAGTGGTGATAAGCACCCTAATTCTAATGACAGTTTGTAGGATACAGCCATGTTATGAGTCCTTCCTGGGGTGTTGGGTGTGGAGTCCTTCACGGGGTACTGGGTTGTTCATGGGGTATTGTGTGCTGACTCATTCACAGGGTACTATGTGCTGAGCCCTTCATGAGTTGTATTCTTTCATCTGGTCCTTATAAGATCTACACAAGTAAGATGATTTTGCAGATGAGAAATTCGAGGCTCAGATATGTCCCGAAGGCAGGGCCAAATTAATGTATATACTGAGCTCTAGTGACTTGTCTCCTGTAGACAATTGTTTTGGTTTAGTTTTCTATATCATGAACCTTGAACTCAGAGCCTAGGTGTTGACTTTTTTCTTGGGTTTATGGCTAATGTTCTACTATGTGGAGCCAAGGACCCCCTTGCAGCAAAGTGTCACGGCTTAGGTCTCTTTAGCTGAGATCTATCATCCTGCCTGCTCAGGAAGCTGAGAATCTTGGTACCTTTTCCCCTTGGTGGTTGAGTGGCTCTGATGCTCCTTTAGTCTTGATGTAATGATGCCAGACAGATGTTTGTATCTGGAAATGAGCACATCTCTATCCAAGGACTTTTAAAGTACCTTTTAAAAATACTTTTGAAATTGATTTTAAAATATTCTAATGAAATTTTCAAAAAGTTTGTTAATTTCTGCTCTCAAAATTAAAGTCACTAAATTATGGAGTTAAAAAAAATTATCCCAGATCACAGGTGAAAGCCAGCCTGGCAGGAAATTCCTTGAGATGGTTATATCCAATAAACCATCAGAAAGCCTAAAGAGGTGCTGTAGCTCAAGTTGCAGTGCACTAGACTTGAGCTGAAGAGCTCAGAGACAACACCCAGGCCCCGATTTGAACTCCTCCAACTTACAAGAAAAGAAAGAAACCTGAAGTGGAGAGCTAAGATTGTTTCTTAGGGGTAGACTGCTTTACATGTGTGAAACTCTGGGTTTGATCCACATCCCTAGAAAAAAAGGCTGAAGTGGCTGTGTTACTCAAGTGGTAGAGTGCTGTACTTGGACAAGAGAAACTCAGGTACAGTGGTTAGGTCCTGAGTTCAAGCACACACACACACACACACACACACACACACACACACACACACACACACACACACACACTCACACACACACGGAGGCACCATTGCCAATAATGAATCATTTCATTAGGTTCAGTTCCCTAATTATCTTCCAGAAGGACTCTTCAATTAATGTTAGCAGTTTGGTTCAACACTGAAACACAATCTTACAATGACAGGATGAGGGCAGGAACTTGGCCTGCCATTGAGGTTGCACAAATGAATGCTTGCTGTCAAAACAGAGCACTGGGCTTGGCGCTGGTGGCTCACACTTCTAATCCTAGCTACTCAGGAGGCTGAGATCTGAGGATCATGGTTCAAAGCCAGTTTGGGCAGGAAAGACTATGAGACTCCTATCTCCAATAAACCACTAGAAAACCGGAAGTGGCTCTGTAGCTCAAGTGGTAGAGGGCTCACCTTGAGCTGGAGAGTGCAGGGACAGCTCCCAAGCCCAGAGTTCAAGCCCCATGACCGACCAAAAAACAAAAACAAAAACAAAAGAAACAGAGCATTGGGGAGAGAGATAGTTTGGGGTACAAAGAGGCCTTTTTCTCCTGACCTTCAGAACCTGCCTGAATACATCCTCAATAATTGGTCCAGATGAATTGTTTGTTACACAGCAATACAGGAGTGAGGCTTTTTGTCTGCCTGTTCCAACAATGAGTCAGACTTACTCCAGCGGGGTATGCAGAACCCCTCAGGCTACACTAGGAACAATAAGGGGAGCCCCAGAACATGCACTGTCTTGAAAGCATTCGCTGTGCTATGAAATCATTCTATTCAAAGCAAATTTCCTAGCTGGGTACATTTCTTCATAGAGACTCTGATGTTCACTGATATAAATACATGCATACATACACAGACACATGGAGTTACTGGCTCTTTTTTGTGGCATGTCCTGAGACTTGAACTGTGAGCCTAGACATTTTCACTGAGCTTCTTTTGCTCAAGGAAGCATTTTATTGTGTCTTAAACCATGATTACCCTAGGCTGGGGTGCAGCTTTTACACCCACAGATAATCCAGGGATCCTAAGACCCGAGTTCAACTCCCAGCGCTGGCAAAAATACAACGAACCAACAAAAATGGAGGAGGAAAAATCAGGAAGTTTTATACAACAGTTTTACCTTTGTTTCCTTAGCACTGTGACCCTCCTGGGTCTCAATGACTCAGCTTGAAAATTGTACATGAGCTTGCATTGATGAAGGCTTAGGGCTCTCAGTGAAGCCTGAGCCCAACCTAGACACCTAGGCCCTGAATTCAGTCCTGGGAGTTCAATCCTGGGACTGCCACCTACACATGGCTGAAGATCCTAGGAAACTTATTCCTATCTATAGGAACACTAATAGAATGTTTGAAATGTACTAACTGAATTACTAATTAGCTAGTCATTCCAGGTTAAGATTGTATTTAATAAATATAGGTCATTGATTAATACTTTATAAGTCTTCTTCTATAATTGATTAATGGAGGCATAATTTTATACTAAATAATTGGTAGTAATATAATATATAGAAATAATATATAGAGATCACCCTTTATATAGGGTTATACACTAGAGTCTACATAAATGTCTATCTGTCTCTCTCTGTATACATTTATAGATGCATACACATTTGTAAATACACACACACGCACACACACACACACACACACACACACACACACACACACACACACACACACACACACACACACACTGCAATCTAAACATCTATCTGTTTTTATATTGGCCATTCCTAAAGCTTGATCTCAGGTCCTCAAATTTCCCCACAACGTCTCTTGCATCAGACTGGTGTGCTAACATTTACCCATTCATGAAGTGGGCCTGCTAGGCCCTGAGTTTAAGTTACAAAACTGCCAAAAACTTAATCCTGGTGGAGAGCCAATTGTCCCACTTGTTTTCCTTATCGGTGAAATTTCTGGGACTCAGGAATGATGTAGAATACATAGGCTCATCTACGTCTTATGTAATAGGATGCAAAAAAATGTTATAAGTGTAGTCATACTCACTAAAGTGCATAAGAAACAAATAAAACACAAAATAAAATGAATACACTAACCATAGTATGCAGTAAACATGTGTAGGTAAATATAAATCATGTATTTAAAATATATACGAATATTAATTTTTCGAGTGCTAGGACTTGAATTCAGGCCCTAGGAACAGGCCTGAATTTCTTGTCTTCCAGAAAGGTGATCTTCCCCATCCCTCACAATGCTGCAGATTTACCCAGACCCTGAGTTCAATTCCCAGGCCTGGCAGAAAAAATTGTGTGAATTCCAAGCCAAGGAGCCTCATAATTTTTAAAATATTTTTAATGTATGTATGTATGTATTTTTATTTTGTCAAGCATAGGGCTTGAGCTCATGTTGTGGCAATTCTGCCTCAGCTTTGATCACTCTAGGCTGGGGTGTAGCCACTGGACCCACAGCCGAACCTGGGTTCCTGGGCCCTAAAGTCTGACAAGAAAAAAAAAAATTAATGCGACATAGGAAAAAAAAAAAACAACTGGCAACTTGCAGTTGGCTGCCGGTTTTACCATTCTGTCTGAATGACACTGTTGAAAAATGTTGGTAACCTGGCATTGCTGAAGGCTGGTGAGCTACCAAGGAAGCCATAGGCCAACATGGCAACATAGGCCCTGTGTTTGAAGCCCAGTCGTGACCCCTACCAAAGGTGGGAAATCCTAAGAATCTCCTTCTTATTCATAGGAATACCGACGGAAGATTATGAATGGCAAGGTTGAATAAGTTGTTTCTGAATACTACTATATAAATAGAGTGATTTTAGGAGGCAAATGGATTTTAATGAATATTTTTGACATTTTCAAAGAATAGTATTAATGACATGGACTCAATAGTTTTGGAACAGTGGTTGATTTCATTAATAATTCATTAAGGATGAAAACAATATTATTAATTGCATGGAGAGGCAACAGCCCTAGGGGTCTAGAGCTGAGGTCTCTCATCCTGCTTTCTCAGGAAGCTGAGATCTGAGGACATGGGTTCCAAACTATCCCAGACACAAAAGGTCTCATGAGCCTATTATCTCCAATTCACCACTAAGAAACCTGAAGTGGAAGCTAGTTGCTTGTCACTCATGTCTGTCATCCAAGCTATTCAGGAGGATGAGATCTGAGGTTCATGGTTCAAAGCCAGCATGGGCAGGAAAGTCCTTGAGACACTTAGCTCCAATGGACCACCAGAAAAGCTGAAGAGGCATTTGGCTCAAGTGGTAGAGCACAAGACTTGAGCTGAAGAGCTCAAGGATAGCACCCAGGACCAGACATCATCATCTACAACAATAAAAAAAGACAGAAACAAACAAACCTGAAGTAGAGGGCTGGGAATGTGCCTTAGGGTTTGAGTGCTTTGCAAATATGAAACCCTGAGTTTGATTTCTCAGGACCACAATCCTAAAAAAAAGCCTGAACTGGCTCTGTGGCTCAAGTAGGAGAGGGTTATACTTAAAAAAGAGAAACTAGGTACAGTGCTCAGGTCCTGAGTTCAACCTCCAAGAATCGTGTATATGCCTATGGGCCCTCTCCCACGTGTGCACGCACACACACACACACTCACACATACACAGACAAGAAGTGATGCTGTTACACAAAATGGTAAAGCACCATGCTTCTGCACTGAGCTCATGGTCAGCAACCAGGCCCTGTGTTCTACCCCAAAACCTGGCCACCCAGGGCCCAACTAGGAGAGGTCAAATGTTTCAAAACCTGATGAGATTCACCAGTCCTAGATGACAGGAAGCTTTGTGATACCAGATATGTGCTTGGATTTCCCAAGCTTCCTGAAATCTAAGAGAGACATCATAGGCCCATCATCACAGGCAATGAAACATTTCATTAGGTTCAATGCCCTACTTGTCCGCCAGGACTCTTGAATTATATTGAGCACTGTATCTGAACACTGGAATATAGTCTCACAAAACCAGGATAAGTGCACATGATGTGGCCTGTCACAGAAGGTGGCACATATGAAGGCTTCCTGTCAAACCAGAGCACTGGGGAAATAGTTTGGGGTACAAAGAGACCTATTTCTCCTGAACTTCAGAGCCCACTAACACTCATCCTCACTATCTGACCCGGACGGAGTTGTTTGCTACACAGTTGTACAGGACTGAGTCCTTTTGTCTGCCTGTCCAGACAATGAGAGAGACTTTTTCCAGCAGACCTGGGATGCAGAGAAACCCTCAGGTTACACTGGGAACAGTGAGGGGAGCCCCGGAACATGCACTATCATGAAAGCAGTCTCTGTTGTGAAATCATTTTATTGAATATACATTACCTAGTTTGGTGCCATTCATCATATCTACTCTGGAGCTTCACCTATAGGAATATATCCATACATACCCAAAGAAATGGAAGTACAGGCTTTTTTTGAGGGGGCAGGCCTTGGGGTGGAACTATGAGCCTAGAACTTGTCCCTCAGCACATTTTGCTCAAGGGTAATGCATTAAGCTTGAGTCACATCCCCACTTCTGGGTTTTTCTGTGATCTCTTAGAAATAAGTGTTATGGACTTTCCTAATCTGGCTGGAATCAAATTCAGTTTATCTACATCTCACCCTCTGAGGAGCTGGGATTACAGTGAATAGCCACTAGCACCTTCTTTCTTTTCTTCTTCATTTTTAATCTGGACAATCTGACTTCTTAGCAGGGTCAGTCCAATGGTTTGAATTTATAAATTAACTACCCAATATTCTTTAGAACTGCTTTACCTGAGAAAGATTTTCTCTCCTCATCTTCTCCTCTGGGACACATGTTTGAAGCCAAAAGTGAGAAATGAGTGTCACAGGATTTGGGAGCAAATGTCCATAGGACATGTCAATTCTGTCACTTAGCATTGAGCTGCAGTGAATTTGTTGTCTCAAGATGAGAAGACCAAAAGCTGGAGCTATCCTCATACTGTCTGCATTACTCCTTTTGTCTATAAAATGATCTAGTAATTATGAGTGTTGTGTGTCTACAACCTTAAATATCTAGAACCGACTAGAAACATCTTCATGTATCTCATTTTCTCTAGTGCCTCTCAAGATTTAGACTAAGGGTTTATGTGGAAGGACTCCTTGGTGTATCCCTGAGGAAAGCCGCTTGAATCCTGTTTGGGAGATCGCCGTTCAAATTCAGCCTGAGCAAGAATTCTGTGAAACTCTTATCTCCAATAAACCACCAGAAAACCAGAAGTGGAACAGTGGTCCAGAGGGCAGAGTTCCAGCTTTGAGAGAGAAAGCCAAGAAGGAGACACAGGCCAGACCAGGCAGGAAAGCCAGGGAGGTGCTTATGTCCAATTAATGATCAGATAGCTGAAAGTGGAGCTGTGGCAGTGATAAAGCCGCAGCTTTGGGAAAAACAGCAGAGGAATGCATTGGGCCCTGAGGTTAAGCCTTGGGATGTCCACAAAAATTTTTCAAAAAGAGAAGGCCAATTTTATGTATCAGTGCCCTACCTACTTATGTCTGTATATTACCTCCCTGAATGCAAACAGACCTTATGCAGTGCTTCTCCTTTTATTTACTGATTTATATTTCAGATATGCTCCTTTCATATACTGCATCATTCTCTTCATTTCAGGCCCATGGCTTTTCTCTTCCAGGGTTCCAGGCCTGTGTCCTTATATGATACACTGACACTCTCAGGAGCCTTCATTTACATTTGTTATGAGGCCAATTCAGGAACCATAACAAACTAGGCAGGGGAAAAGTATAACAGGTTTCATAGAAGTATCCAGTATTCAGAAAATTAAACTTGGGGAGGTAAAATGGCAACATACTTTCCTAAAAAACTACCATTAAGGAAAAGATGAGGGAGCTTGGAATGTGGATTACAGAGAGAGTGCTTTTCTAGCATGCAAGAAGCCCTAGGTATGATTCCTCAGTAGCACATACATAGAATAATCCACAATTGGGGCTGTGGCTCAAGTAGTAGAGTGCTACAGACTGTGCCCAGGCCTTGAGTTCAACCCAAGAACTGGCAAAGAGATACCTAGGTAGAATGGTAGGTAGGTAGATAGATAGATAGACAGACATAGGATAGG
The DNA here is from genome assembly GCF_024711535.1 of Dipodomys merriami. Lineage (NCBI taxonomy): Eukaryota > Metazoa > Chordata > Mammalia > Rodentia > Heteromyidae > Dipodomys > Dipodomys merriami. The sequence goes on along the minus strand of NW_027203416.1, from coordinate 1,785,629 downwards.
TAGAAAGATAGATAGATAGATAGATAGATAGATAGATAGATAGATAGATAGATAGATAGATAGATAGATAGGAAGATGATAGATGAATCTGGTCTTGGATTTCAGGAGGAAAGAAGGGAACAATTTCCAGTCATTAGGTCTTCTGCAGTGTGCCAGGACACCAGCATTGCCTTCACACAACAAGAGAGCAAGAAGACTCTCTATTTCCCACTTCTCAGGCAGCCAAGGGCACCAGAGCCAATTGGGCAGAGCCAGGTTCTAACTCAGATGCTTGGAGAAAGAAGAGAAACAACCCTGACTCTAGTTGGTCTGGGGATTTGAATTAATTATGTGGAGAATGAAGGAAGGAGAAAGGACGGGCAGAGGGAGAAGAAGGGCTTTCAAATCTGAAAAATGGAGAGTCAAAAACCCACTCCCTAAAACCAGAGATCAGGGATTTTCTACTCTGTTCCTCCCCTTTCACCGACTAAACTGGCTCTATTGGTAACCTAAGATAGCCTGAATCTCCCTTCACTTGTGAGAAGAATGTTAATTAGTCATTGTTTGAAGAGGCTGAGAAAAGCCTGACCCTGTTGTAACTCTAACGAGTGTTTTAGATTTCCTCCCATTGCTGGCATGGCCTGGAATATATGAAGTGGTTTTCCTGCTCACTTATCTGTTGAATGTGTACATTCTGCCTCCGAATCCTGTAGGCCTGGTCTCTGCACCTAGCCTGGTTTTGAAACTGTTTTCTGTCCTTCAATTACAGTGCTACACTGGAGTTCTTTCTGCTAACGGGGCTAGGGTTTGGAGCCTAAGAACTTCATGTGAACCCAAGATGGGTCAATGATTCTTTCCTGCTTCTATAGCTCAAGAATTCTAAGAACATTTAGAGTGCAAGTTCTTCTCATCACCAAGGGAAACAAAGGAAGCTCTTGAACATCTGACCTTTCAGAAGTGGAAGTCAGAGTCTCATAGACTATCCTGCCCTGGCTGGCTTCACCTTGTAATCCTCAAACCTCAGTCTCCTGAGCTAGGGTGACAGGCCTGAACTACTGGTGCTCTGCTAGGCTCAGAGCTGTAATGACCTTGACAGTACAAATCAACTGCTATCACAATGGGCTTGGGGAGCATATTAAGCCTTTCAACATTGGACCTTTCAGAACCCTGTAGGACACAAGGTTACAATGCTAGAGTCTGAGAGGCTGGGCATATGGATGTGTTACACTTGAACTTTAAGCTCTGACTCCAGTTCTGGTATACATCAGTGTTCATTTTCCAAAGAATGATCTCATAATTAGCAAATAGGAAAAGTGCCTGGATTAACCCTCACTTTTTTCCCAATAGTGTGTCTTGAGCTCAAGTCTGGGCACTGTCACTTAGCCCCTCAGGTCGAGACGAACACTCAACCACTTGAGTAATAAGCACCACATGGGGTCTTTTGGTGGTTCACTGGAGATAAGAGTCTAACAGGCTTTCCTTGGCTAAGCTGTCTTTGAACTGTGGTCTTCAGCTCTCAGCCTCCTGAGAAGCTAGATTTCCATGTGTGAGACACTGGCATCTGGTCTATTGTTTTTGACAGTCCTGGGTCTTGATCTTAGAGCCTAGGTACTGTCTCTGAGCTCCTTTATCTCAAGGCTAGCCACTTGAGCCACTCCACAGTTTCTACCTATTTCTGAGTATGTGGCACTGAGGATTCAAACCCTGGCATTCATGCATTCTAAGCGAGCTCTTTACCACTAAGCCACATTTCTAGCTCCATCCTTTCAATTTTACCCCTCACTTGCCTATCCTCAGGAAAAGGTTTCTGACTATAAATCATCTAAAGAAATCCCAATAGGAAAAAGTACAAAGATTGGACAAAGCTCATACTTGGAAGAAACTCTAAACATGTGAAAACTGTGACAAATGCATCCATTTAATTATGTATTATGTTTCAATACTTAATAAAATATTAATGAAAAATGAGTCAATGTCCTAAATTGTTGCATAGAATTTTATTATAGTTGTGCAAAATGTAATAAATATTATGTGTATAATATGCTAAATACAATAATCAATCAATTAATGAATCAAAGAAAAATAAAATACAAAATCAATAAAATCATAATATGAAATTAACATGCATAAGTGTATATCATATATTACACATGTATAGAAATATTTTTTCAATTGCAGGGCCTTCATTCAGGCCCTGGGAACTCTAGCCTGAATTTCTTCTCCTCAAAGACAGTGAGCTTCGCCTTCACCCATGGTGTAAGAGTTACCTGGATGGTGACCTCAAATGCTAGCAATGGCAGAAATACTGTCCCAAGTTTTGAGAGTGACTTACTTTTTTTAATGGAAGCAATCATGTTTACTCAGTTCCATACTGAACATTAAAAAAAAGCAGTGTAGAATTTTGTACAGATATTCAGACATACTTTCCTTACCTCTAAAGTGCTTCTCTGAGAACTATATTGTTTCTCTTTTTTGTACTTTTTTATTGCAAAAATGTTTTACAGACAGGTTACAGTTATAGGAGCAAGGTAATGAGTACGTTTCCAATTGAGCATTGTTGACTCCTCCTTTGTTTTTCCCCTACCATCCCTTGCCTCCCATCTCCACAACTACCTCACGCTGCCGAGGTCAGTGACTTAGTTTCTCATTTTTGTGTGGTTTGAACTCAAGCTGTGGCAACTCTTCCCTCACATTGCTACAAGTTTACCAAGACCCTGAGTTCAAATCCCAGGCTAGGAAAGAAAACTGGCAGAAATTCCAAACCAGGGAGCTTTATTTTTTTTAATTTACTTAAATAACGTTTTTTCTTTCTTTCTTTATTTTTTTCAACCATAGGGCTTGAACTCAGTTCGTTTCAACTCTGCCTCAGCTTGGATCTCCCATAGCCGACCCTGAGATCCTAGGCTCAGAGTTCTTGCAGGTAGAAAAAAAAAACCTGGAAAGCACAAAAAGTGGCAAGGGCTGGGGTTTTATGATTTTTTCTTTGGACGGTAACCATCCTGGGTCTGAATGACATGGCTGCAAGATGGACCTGCCCTGCCCTTGCTGATGACTGGTGGGTTATCAGTGAAGCCATAGGCCAACCTGTCAACATATGCCGTGGGTTCAAATCCCAGTCCTGGTACCAATGGAAGGAGATCACAAGAGACTCATTCCTATGCATAGGAATAGTGATTAAAAGAGTAACACCGGTCTTGTGTAAAATTGGATTCAATAATCCTAGAATGCTGATTGGTCTTAATGTTATTAAGCATGAAAAGGATAATATTCCTTCAATGGTGGGATAATAAATACCTAAGAATTGGTAGGAATGTAGTAGTTGTCATTCAATCATAGATAGACGGCTCTGGCACTCTTTACCAATATATATTTATTTGTATACCACCATCTGCCTATCCATGTATTGCTGTTTTGGCCAAACCTGGGGGTTGATCTTAGTGCTGGGCAAATACCTGACAGCTTCATTGTCTAGAGGCTGCCATGCTGAAACTCACCCATTCATGAATTGGGTCTGCTCGACACCGAGCTCTCAGATCCTCACACTGCCAGACATGATGGAGAACATATCTGAAATCTAGATTTTCTGTGATAGGATGTAAGCAATGTAATAAATGGTATAGGTATCATCAGAGTCAATAAAATAAATGGTAAATAAATGAATAAAACAAGAAATAAAATGAATAACCACACCAAACACAATATGGACTGAACATCTGTATGGAAGTATAAATCCCATCGTTAAAATGTATATAAGGAGTATCTTTTCCAGGCATGAGGCTTGAATTCAGCCCTCCTATGAAGAGGGAATAGCGGGAGATCCTGAGATATTCATTTCTGGACCTAGGCAGAGTCATGGAATGCAATCGATCTCATCCTTTAATGAGTAATTCGTGCATGATGCAAGTAGGAAATGATAGGCAAGACTCATGGGGTATAGATTATTTGTAAAGGAGAGTTGATGAAGCGTGACAATAATAATCACAGTCATGAAATGGAGGCATCAGGAAAGATCCAAGAATCAGTAGTCACACAGATTGGATTCCATCACAGGTCACCATCAATCCTACTCTATAGAAATATATACATATTTGCATACTACCTTCAGCTTATGGAAGGGTGACTATTGTGCTCACCACTCTACCCCCATGGGGGCTCAAACTCAGGTATTGGGAAGGCCTAGCTCCTTCGTTGCTAACAGGCTGGTCTGCTCATGTGGTACCATTCACCAATGGTGCCTGCTAGACCTGAGTTCAGATCCCAGCCCTGCCAAAAGATTCATCTTGATGCCAGAAGCCAATCATTGAACCTGTTTAATTTCCTGTGCAAGTACTGGGTCACAGCTAGGATGGCGATTGCATGGGTCACCCTTTGGTCATGGGAATAAGTTGTTATACATGTTAGCCCAGTTATACCTGTCATCATATACTCAAGAAAATACACAATACATTCATGAATAGCATACAAAATAAAGACAGTAAGTACACTCAATGCATGATGCAGTCCACACACGGATGTGAATATACATCCCATGTTTCAATGATTCATTGAGGACTATTTTGGCCTCACTAGAGCTCGATCTCAGTTCCTGGGAACAACCCAGCTCCTTACTGGCTCACAGTCTGGTGTGATCATGTGGACCCACTGTGCAGTTGGGCCTCTTAAGCCCCGAGTTCGAGTCCCAGCACTGCCAAAAATTCACCCTGATGTGAGAAGACAGTTGTTGCACCTGTTTTCCTTTGCTGCACAAATTCTGGGTCTCTGCTAGATGGAGAAGGTATAGGCAACTCTATACTCATGGGAATAGGTTGTCATCCAGTTCACCACAATTATATCTGTCAACCTATACTTAAGAACATACACAATACATCAATGAACAAGACACAAAATAAAGAGAATGACTACACCAAATGCAAGATGCCGCCCACCCATGTTTGGAAATATAGATCATCTGTTTAATTATGAATTTATGACTATATTGGCCCCCACCAGGGATCAATCTCAGGTCCCGGGAATGGTCTAGCTCCTTAGAGGCTCACAGGCTGGTGTGCTTACCATGACCCATTCACCAATTGTGCCTGCTAGGCCTTGAGATCAAATTCCAGCATTGCCAAAAGATTCTTTCTGATGTGAAAAGTCTAGGTTTGCACATGTTTTCATGTTCTGTGCATGTTCTAGATGTCATTGAGGATGGAGAATGCTATATAGGCAACTCTATAGCCATGGGAATAGGTTGTCATCCATGTCAGCACAGTTATATCTGTCACCATACTCAATAAAATGCACAATTCATCAATGAATAAGACACACAAAAAAAGAATAACTACACTGAATGCAAGATGCATACCACACCTGTAGGTCAAGAGAGGTCCTATGTTTAAAAAGGGTGGGCTTGCTATTTTGTCCAGTGCTGGGCTTCAAATCAGGCCCTGGACCAGGTCTGACATTCTAGTCTTCAAGGATGGTGAGCTTCCCCTTCCCCCACAGTGCAACAGAGCTACCCACACCTGAGTTCAAATCCTAGCACTGACAAAAGTTTCATCCTGATGTCAGAAGCCAGTTGTTGCACATGTTTTCTTCTCCTGTGAAAGTCCTGAGTATCAACTAAGAAGGGGAATTCATAGACAACCCTATAACCATGGGAACCTTTTGTCATTCATATCAGCACAGTTATACCTGTCACCATACTTAGTAAAATACACAGTACCTCCATGATGTAGATACAAAATAAGGAGAAGTTCACTAAACACAATATGCTGTTGACAGATGTATGTCAATATAGATTGTATGTTTAAATTATGAATTTATGTCTATAGTCTACCACCTCGGTGATCAATGTCAGATCCTGCGACTGGCTTGGCTCCTAAGTTGCTCACAGGTTGGTGTGTTAACCTTGACTTATTGGCCAATTGGTCCTACTAGGCCCAGAGTTCAGATCCCAGCACTACCAACAAGTGGATCGTGGAGTAAGAAGCCAAGTGTGAAACTTGTTTTCCTTTTTTCTGAATATCCTGTGTGATCCTGAGTATCCTGACATGGTGGAGAACATTTCTACAAATCTAGATGCTCTGTGATAGGATGTCATCAATGAAATAAACAGAATGGGTTTCATCACAGTACAATCAATGGTAAATAAATGAATAAAACAAAAAATACAAGGAACAACCACACCAAACATCTATGGACTGAACATCTACAGGTAAGTATAAATCCTATCTTTACAATGTATATAATTAGTATGTTTTCCAGAGCTTGGGCTTGAATTCAGGACTAGTGAACAGGCCTGACTTTCTCATCTTCAAGTACGGTGATCCTCCCCTTCATCCACATTGCTGCAGATTTACCCACATCCTGAGTTCAAATACAAAGACTAGAAGAGGAAACGTCATGAATTGCAAGCCAAAGAGCTTTTTTTTAATTTTACTTTTCTCAATATGGGGCTTGAACTCAGCTTGTAGCAACTCTGCTCAGCTTCGATCACCCTAGGCTGGGGTGCAGCCACTAGACCTATAGCTGCTCCTGGGATCCTAGACCCCCAGGCCTTGCAGGGAAAGCAATGCACAGAAAAAATGTGGGTCTGAATGACACTGTTGCAAAGGGTACTTCATCTTGCATTGGTGAAGGCTGCCAGACTATTGGGGAGGCCATAGGCCAATGTGGCAACATAGTCCCTGATATCGAGTACCCGTCCTGACTCCAACCAATGGCAGGAGATACTAAGAACATGGTCCCCCATCCATAGGAATAACAATGGAATGTTTTCAATGTCACGGTTGAATGAGTTGATCGTGAATGATGCTCCTATAAAATTAGACAGCATCATTTCAGGAGGCTGATAGACTTTATTTAATATTTATGAAGCATTAAAAGAATATTATTACTTACAGGAACACAATAATTTCAGGACACTCATTTCATTAAGGATGAAAACAATAATATTAATTACATGGATGAATAATTAAAACCCAGGAATTGGTAGGAATGTAATCTATACAACTGAATAATATATAGCTATCTTTTACACTCGATAAAGATATATATTTATTAATGTACTGCCATCTTCATATCAATGTTATTATTTTGTTCACCCCTGGGGCTTGATATCAGGTCCTGGGAACAGCCTGTCAGCTCAATTTGCCCCAGGATGGAGTGCTGACACTCACCCATTCGTGAATTGGGCCTTGTAGGCTTGTAGGCCATGAGTTCAGATGCCAGCACTGCCAAAAAAATGAATTGTGGAGTAAGAAGCTGATCGTGACACATGTTTTCCCTTTCTGTGAAAGTCCTGGGTGTCAGGTATGAAGTGGAATACATATGCAGACATATATCCTATGTAATTAATGTAATAAATGCTTTTTGTGTGTGTGGGGTCTGGTCGTGGGGCTTGAATTCTGGGCCTGGGCGCTGTCCTTCAGCTCTTCAGCTCAATGCTAGCAATCTACCACTTGAGCCAGAGCGCCACTTCTGCCTTTTTTCTTTTTGCTTATGAGGAATCGAACCCAGGGCCTCATGCATGCAAGGCAAAAGTTCTACCACTGATCTACCCTCCCAGGCCCATGTAATCAATGTTTTATGTGACATAATAGTCAATAAAATAAATGTTCAATGCAATGCATGAATAAAACAAAAAATTAAATAACTGCACTGAATGAAATATAGTCAACATATGTTTATAATATAAATCATATATGTAAATTGTACATGAATAAGATGTTTTCCAGTGGTGGGGATCTATTTCAGGCCTCAGGAACAGACTTGAATTTCTTGACTTCAAGGAAACCAGCTTTCCCTTCCCACATAGTGCATCAGAGTTACCAAGACCATGAGTTCCAAAACCAGTCCTGGCAGAAAAATGGCACCTTTATAGTATATGAGACCCAATTCTTAGTTATTTCATTATGCCTCCATTTTATTAATGTGATTGTTTAAATGCTCAATAAAATATTAACTAACATCGATCAGTGTCCTATAATATAATTGCCTATAATTTTATACTGGAATCATTCAAGAACTGCTCATTCAATCATGACACACATCACATTCCGTTGTTAATCATATGGATAGGAGTAAGTTTTTTGGATCTCCTGCCATTTGGAGGTGGCAGGACCAGGATACGAACTGTGGGCTACAGCTCCCACCACTTAAACCCAAGGATAGGGAACTAACCTGTTTATCCAAGAACATCAGCAAGACCAATGATTAAGCTGGCACCAGTGGCTCTCAGCAGTCCTCGTTGATACTTACAAGGCTGTGATTGGAGGATCATGGTTGAAGTCATCCTAGGCAGGAAAGTCCTTGAGACCCCTTTCCAACTTCAGTGACAACAAAGCCAGAAGTGCTGTGGCTCTAGTTTGGAGGGCCAGCCTTGAGCAAAAGTAGCTCACAGACTGTGCCCAGATCCTGAGTTCAAGGTCCAGGACTGGCAACAAACAGACATACACAATAATCTGTGCAGCCATCCGGTTAAAGCTGGTCACCCTCTTGTCTCCAACTGAATTGACATTGTTCCCTGGGAAAATGGCTGGGGAGATGCTAACTTCTTGACTCTGCCCATGCTGCTTGCATCACAGGATTCCGGCCACACCCCCATTCTTTCATGGTTCTTTCTCACCAATGGGATACAAGAATGGTGGCCACGCCCACATTCCATGTTGCCTAGTAGTACCGGAATTCCCACTGTTAGTTTACACCACTACCAGCAGTTGAGGAAGGTGAGGTGTTTGAGTGGTGAGGAAGAGACGCAAGGCGACCAGAGTATAGTAGGAAATTGAGAAGCCTGCCTTCGCCCCAGCAGCTTTCCCCCTTTCCTAAGTTTCGAGATTTCAAATATCAGTCAATGTCGTGCTGCCAGCCCGATTAAAGCCCCAACCGGATCCCTGGACCTGGTTCTCTCCTTTGGGCCCATTTGTCCACAATACCACTGCCATCACTGCTCGCCCCACCTGGAGCAGTCTCCAGCAGCTTCTCCCAGCAGCACAGGTGAGTGGCCGCCCCCAAATCATCCGTACCGAGGTCAGACACCCCCTGGGGACACCATGACCCCTGCTTGTTTCCTCTCCCTGGCTCTGAGGAGCCAACTTTCTGTCTTGGCCATTTCTGAAACAGAGACTCAATATATGCTCTGGCTGGGCTGGATCGAGGTCCTCCTAGATGTGACAGGTATGCTCCTACAGGCCTGGTCCTCTGTAGTTGGGATGGTAGACATGTAGCAACATGCACAGTCATCAATTTAGATGGCTTATTCCCAACTTTTAGTCCATAGCAGCCGATTCTTGACCATAGGTGAAGCTCTGGGTAGGGCCGCAACCATCAGACCTCATTTTCCTCACAGGACAGTTGTTAGGAAACAAGGGATTTATGCAGAGGGATCTGTGGAACATGGCTAGGCACAGAGGGAGCAGCCTTCACATAAGGATCTCTGAAGTTCTGTTTGCAAATGACAAGAAGATACCCGGAAAGGGCTCAGATGGGGCCTTCTATTAATCGTGCAACAGATGTGGGATTATGAAACAAAACACGGTTCTCTTTCATCATTACCCTATCCCCATATGGAAGGGGATCCTTCATTCTGTGGAGTTTTGCAGCTAAGGAAACCGAGGAACAGAGAAGCCAGGTGACCTACTTATGACTTCAACTTCACAGGAAGCTCAGCCTGACTTCATTACCATCCTCCCTAAGACAATGGTTGTTATACAGTAGACTTCTGGTGGTAGGAAGTCCACTTCTTGTCAGTCGTGGGGCTTGAACTCTGGGTCTGGGCACTGTTCCCGAGCTCCTTAGCAAAAGGCTAGCACTCTACCACTTGATCCCACAGCACAATTTCTGGTTTTCTGGTGGTTCTTTGGATATAATAGTCTCACAGACGTTCCTGCCGCGGCTGGCTATGAACCATGATGTTTGTATCTCCGCCTCCTGTGTAGTTAGGATTAGAGTTCTAAGCCACCAGCAACCTTCTTAATTGTAATTGTGACTTTTTTCTCTCCCTCTTTCACAAGAACTGGTTGAATGGGTGCTGGAGGAGGGGGTTCCGCATCCCCATGTGGCTAGAACCCAAGGTGGCCCTCTCATTCTTGAGGTGGGCTGTAGGTCAGGTGTTGTCTTGCTCAGCCTGTTGAAACAGTTCCATGAGATAAGCCCCTCTGTGCCCTTGCTAGACCATGACAGTTCTTCATTGTCCATCCAGCCTTACTGGACTTATTGTATTGTATTGCTTTCGACATCATTTCTAGCACCTGGCCATAATTATGATACATAGTTATTGAATAAAAATGTAATGCCATCTTAAGAAAGTCATTTAGGGCTCCTGGAATGTGGCTTCATGGTACAGTGATTGCCTATCATGCATGAAACCCTGGGTTCAATTCCTCAGCAACATATAAAAAGAAAAATTCTGGAAGTGGTACTGTGCCTCAAGTAGTAGAGTGCTAGCTTTGAGCAAAAAAAAAGAAAAAAACTCAGGAATAATTCCCTACCCCTGAGTTTAAGCTCCTGGACAGGCAAAACAAAAACAAAACAAAACAAAACAAAAACTTTTAGTTAGTAAATGCAAAATAAAGAACCCATACTTGTAATATATAATTGCTCCTTCCATACTGACACTTGACAATAGTCCCTAATTCATGTACTTATATTAGGATACTGTGTTGAAAAAAGTTTTGTTCATTAAGTCACAGCTATTAATGACAGGAATGTGCTTAGATGTCAGGTGAAGATTAATTCTGGAAATTCAACGATTCCAGGATTTTGGGTCGTCACTGCTAATCACAAAGAGAAGGGTAGTCTAAGTGTGATTTTGAAACCTTTTGGTCAGTTATGGCACCAAAAACGCAGAGGTTAAATAAGTGTTGTGACAGAAGATAAAGAATAACTGCAGATATAAGGAATAAATGATAGTAACTAATGTATACCAGAAACTGTTCTAGAGAACCATTTTTGGTTATTGAAGAACTTGTTGTCAACTAGGCTTTTCCTCATTGTCTTTAGCATTCTAAATCTCTTAGACTAGTTCTTAATCTCTGTGTGATAAATGTATCTCCTTCTATGCTGTTCTTTCATAGGTGATCTTCTTTGCTTTCTAAAAATCACAGCCTTTCTATATTTCTCAATGAACATTTCCTGATACTAAATTCACCTATACAGATGTCAGAGGATGCTAATGTAAGGGTCCCATAGCTCATGAGTCATTAATGTAACAAAATGGAAATGGAGGACATATTTATTGCTATCTCAATTTTTATGAAAAGCTGCAATGTCATCATTTGGTTAAAATTTCCATTCTTTGTAAACACAGTGTCATTCAATGCACATAAATGCAAATATGAGCCAGGTGCTGGTTATTTACACCTGTAATCCTAGCCACTCAGGAGGTTGAGACCAGAGGATTGTGGTTCAAAGTCAGCCTGCCCTGGAAAGTCCATGAGACCCTAATCTTCAGTTTACCACCAGAAACCCAGAAGTCGTGCTGTAACTAAAGTGGTAGTGCACTCAAGTTGAACTGAAGAGCTGAGGGACAGCACCCAGGATCAGAATTCAAGCCCCACAACCAATAAAAAAGGTGAAATATGACATTAAGTTTCAAAGGAAGGAAAAGATCAATAATCTTCCCAAGCAATACAAATAATTCCAAAATGATTCAGTGCACCTAATTTTGCTGAGTAATGTGATGGATTTTTTGCTGGTCATATTTTCTAAAAATAAATCGTTTAACTATGGATAAAGGTGGACCCATTGCAACAATGATATGTACAAGTAGTAACGTCGAAAAAAGAACTTTACAACTTTGGTGGGGGGGGGAAGGACCGGGAGGGGGGAGGTGGGTAGTACGGGAAGGGATGGGATGGGGAACCAAAGAGGAGGAAACAATGCTTGATTCGAAATGTACTTGTTATCTTGCCAATGTAATTGTAACTCCTCTGAACGGTATTCTCACAATAAAAAATGAAAAAATTGTCAAATATTAGCTTTAAAATAAACTTCATCTAATATTTCATGTTTGAAAAGAGAAGTCTATACAGTTGATGTAATTTGGCTTTCTTATTATCTTACATCAAAGCCAACCCTGGCAGGAGAGACTGTCAAACTCTTATCTGTAATTACACAGAAAAAAGCCAGAAGTGGGTTTTGGTTCAAGCAGTAGAATACTAGATTTGGGGGCTGGTGGGCAGGAAAGAAAACTGTTCAGGGACAGGGTCCAGCCTCTGGGTTCAAGCCCCAGAACCAACACAAACTTAACAAACAAGCAAATAAAAAACTCAGATATTTCATTGGAACCCTCCGTAAAGGAGTACTGATCTGAGAAGAGGCTCCTTTTCCTGATCATACTCACTGGATGCTTCTTTGGAATCCTCCTTGCTCTGGAGAACTCAGGTCTAAATTAAAGTAATTGATAACTGACACCTGCATCAAGAAAATCATCTCAGGGGTGAAATATACATCGATAAGACTTTAAAACCTCCATGTCTTTGTTTCTTCGCAGTAGAACTTTTTTTTTTGGGGGGGGGAGGTTCAGTCATGGGCCTGAACTCTGGGCCTGGGCGCTGTCCCTCAGCTCTTCAAGTAAAGGCTAGCCCTCTAACAATTGAGCCATAGCACCACTTCTGGCTTATTTTTGCTTATGTGGTGCTGAGGATTCGAACCCGGGCCTCATGCATGCAAGGCAAGCGCTCGACCACTGAGCCACCTTCCCAGTCCCTGGAGTAGAACATGTTTAAAATAACGTTATTTCCTTTTGTTCTACGCTCCCCTTCAAATGGCACATTATTTCTTTTATTAAATTTATTTTTATTGTGAAAATAATGTACAGAGGGGTTAAAATTACATGGGCAAGATAATGAGTACATTTTTTATCAAGCATTGTAGCCTCCTCCTTTGATTTGTTTCCCCTTCCCATCACTTCCCAGCCTCCCCCCCACTCCCCAATTAATCCTCACCCCCCAACCAAAGTTGAAAAGTTCGTTTTCAACATGACAAGTTGTATTTCTCATTGTTGCAATGGGTCCACCTGTATCTTTATTTAAACCACTATTTTTTCCCTTTCCCCTCCACAATTTATACCGACATCAAATACAGTAAAAGCAGGATATATAATGTGGAGGAGGGACATAAAAAGCAACAAAGAAATAATCTTATAAATGAGTTACAAACAAATGCATGAAAGAAAAAAACATTTAAATACATATGTTAGGGTTCATTTTCCTAACATCACCTTATCTGACCTTTTCTGCTTGACTCATACATATACTAGATATTGCAAATAAGGGAAACCATGGGACCTATGTTTCTTTGGGCTTGGTTTTCTTCACTTAATATAATCGTTTCCAAGTCTTTCCATTTCCTAACAAATGGGGCAATGTCATTCTTTCTTATGGAGGCATAGAATTCCATTGTGTATATATTCAACATGTTCTTGATCCATTCATCTACTGAGGGGCATCTGGGTTGGTTCCATATCTTAGCTATAGTAAATAATGCTGCAATAAACATACTTGTGCTGGTAGCTTTAGTGTGGTCTTGTTTGTAAATATTTGGGTAAATGCCCAAAACTGGGATTGCTAGGTCATAGGGGAGCTTTATGTGGAGTCTTTTGATGAACCTCCATACTACTTTCGAAAGTGGTTGCACAAGTTTACACTCCAACCAACAATGAAGTAAGGTTCCCAGCTGTCCACATCTCCTCCAGCATCTGTTGTTATTAGAGTTCTTGATTTTTGCCATTCTAACTGGGGTGAAGTAGTATCTTAATGTTGTTTTGATTTGCATTTCTTTTATGGCTAGGGAGGTTGAGCATTTCTTCATGTGTCTATTGGCCATCCTTCTTTCTTCTTCAGAGAAGTTTCTCTTTAAGTCATTAGCCCACTTATTTTGGGCAGTTGTTTCTTTGAGGATTTGTTGTTGGCAGATTTAATTTTTTGAGTTCCAAGTATATTTTAGATATGAGACCCTTGTCCATTTTATGGCTAGTGAAGGTCTTCTCCCAATCCGTGGGCTTTATATTGATCTTGCTAGCTATGTCCTTTGCCATGCAGAAGCTCTGCAACTTCATGCAATCCTATTTGTCCAACCTTTCTTTGATTTGTTGTGTTTCCATGAATCTATTAAGAAAATTTGGGCCTGGGCCAAGGAGACCAAGGTTTTCTCCTATTCCATCCTGTAATGTTTTCAGAGTGTCTGCTTTGACTCGGAGGTCTTTGAACCATTTGGAGTTCATTCTGGTGCAGGGTGATATATAAGGATCTAGCTTTAGATTTCTACAAGTAGTTAACCAATTTTGCCAGCACCATTTATTGAAGAGGCTGTCTTTCTTCCATTCTATTTTTTTACATCCCTTATGAAATATTAGATGGCTATAGGTCTGTAGGTTTATTTCTGGGTTTTCAATTCTATTCCATTGGTCCTGAGGTCTGTTCTTGTGCCAGTACCAAGCTGGTTTGTTTACTATGGCTTTATAGTAGAGTCTCAAATTTGGTATTGATATTCCTCCAGCAGCGTTCTTTCTGTTGATGAGTGTTTTTGCTATTCGGGGTCTTTTATTGTTCCATATGAATTTTTGTATTGCCTCTTCTATTTCCTTGAAGAATGACGTTGGAATTTTGATAGGTATCTCATTGAATTTGTAGATAGCCTTGGGAAGTATTGCCATTTTCATGATGTTAATCTTTCTAATACAGGAGCAGGGGAGTTTTTGCCATTTTCTAGGTTCTGTTTTGATTTCCTTTTACAAGTTTTTAAAGCTTTCATCATAGAGGTCCTTCACTTCTTTGGTTATGTTAATTCCTAGGTATTTATTTTTTTTTGTGGGGCTATTACAAATGGAGTTGCTTTCCTAATTTCAGCCACACTTTTCTAATTGTTGGCATACAGAAATGTCATTGATTTTGGAGGGTTAATTTTATACCCTGTTACTTTGCCAAAGTTTTGAATCAGCTTGAATAATTTGGGAGTGGAGTCTATGGGATGCTTTAAATACAAGATCATGTCATCTGCAAAGAGGGAGGGTTTATTTCTTCTTTCCCTATTTGGATCCCCTTTATGTCTGCATCTTGTCTTATTGCTGTAGCTTTGCATTCTTATACGAGATTGAAGAGAAGTGTAAAGAGTGGACATCCTTGTCTTGTTCCTGAGTTAACAGGAAATGGCTTCAGTTTTTCATCATTAAATATAATGTTGGCTGTATGTTTGTCATATACAGCCTTTATTGTATTGAGGAATGTTCCATGGATTCCTAATTTTTCCAACACCTTTGTCATAAAGGGGCGTTGGATCTTGTCGAATGTTTTTTCTGCATCTATTGAGATAACCATGTGGTTCTTATCCTTGCTCCTGTTGATGTGATGAATAATATTAATTGATTTGCGTATATTGAACCAGCTTTGCATCCCTGAAATGAATCCTGTTTGATCGTTCTGTTGATTTGCCAAAATTTTGTTGAGAAGTTTTGCATCAATATTCATCACAAAAATGGGTTCATAGTTTTCTTTCTTTGATGAGTCCCTGCCTGGTTTTTGTATGAGGGTTATGATGGCTTCATAAAATGTGTTCGGTAGTGAACTTTCTCTTTCTATTTCATTGAAGAGTTGGACGAATATTGGTTTGAGCTCTGCTATGAAGGATTAAAAAATTTTTTTTCTATAAAAGGTGCAAAAAAATTGATAAAAAGTTTTTTGATTTTTTGGGAGGGGTGGGAAAAATCCTGTATCTCCCTCGTGTCTGTAACCAGCCTCTTGTTGGATTCTCTGGTCTGCTTGTGGTGTTTGAATTTCCTGTGTCTTGGTTGGATTCTTAAGTCAGTATGTTTGCACAGTCAGATAAATGCTCTGCTTTACCCTGGATTTTGTGATCCTCTTCCCAGGCTAGTTCAATGAGAGGGAGATCTGCTTTGAGTGTCACAAAAGAGGGAGATGGCTTTTCCTGAAGTTTGGAGATGCTGTGATGAGACTAGGTTCTGGGTAGATTTGATGCCTTTCAGCAAACAGTAGCTTTTCCCAGGGGTTAGTTTGTGAGAAACACACAGAGCCCAGCCAGGAGCCACTCTCTGGGTTTATGTTTACTAAATTTCAATAAATTGTCAAGGCTGCTAAAGGGAGGGGCACCCTTTGTCTCTGATTACCCAGTGAAGAAAGCCATTCCTGGGGCTGGTGCTTGAGCTGAGTGACTTTTCCCTAGGTGGAGCTGAGTCTGGCAGGTCACTTTAGGGTCTTGTGACCTGTTAAATGACCCTAGTTTTCTTCCAATGCCTGAGTTGGAGCTAGCAGCTCCACCAAGCTTTGTCAGTATCCAAGATGGAGATCTCCGGTACTGGGGGTGGGGGTGATGGCCTTCCCTCCTCTGCTCCCTGAGAGGAAGTGAGGACGTTAGGCCTCTACTCACGCTGCGTCTTGGTTCCTGGGTCATCTCTGGTCTGTGAACTACAGGATGAAGATGTCTGCTCCTTGTCAGTCCTTGCTGGCTCCTTCTCCTGTACTCTCTCTGTTTCAGGTATGGTTGGTATGGCCGCCCCTGACACAGCTGCCCACAGCAGTGGCATCTCCTGGCAAGTTCTCCGATCTGTCTCCTTGCCTGGATTTTCCCTCTCTGGCCTAACTCTTTGTCCTGTGATTGCACACTTGGTGTGATTCTCTGGCTTAGGACTGTTCACTGGAACTTTAAATCTGCTTTCTATGTGAGAGCTTGTTTAGCCTCCAGCTTCTCCTCTGCCATCTTACTGGAACTTCCCGGCAAATTATTTCTTTCTGTAATATTCTCACCTAGAAGTTTACAGAAAAGTTATGTATGAGTAAAAACATATTCAAAAAAGTGAGGGACAGAATTTCTTTCAAGCCTTCGGATTCTTTTCTTTTTTTATTTTTTATTGTAATGATACTATACAGAGGGTTACAGTTACATGAGCAAGGTAATGAGTACACTTCCTATTGAGTTTTGTTACCCCTCCATTGTTTTCCCCCTACCATCCCTTCACTCCCTAACTTCCCTGAGGTTCTTTATTTTAATGGTGGTTAAGTGATTACATAATGACAATTGTTCCCTTCCGCTCCCTAAAAATAAGGGATTCAATTATCACTATGTATACAAACAATACCTCAGTTAATAGTTGTAAACACAAGCTAGATTGATGCCTTAGTTTGTGGACCTACCTGTAGCCACTCACTCCCCTTCCCCTGTAGTAGAATGAATATAAAGCATGTTCAGTGGGATTTGGGGTTCTGGAACATGGCAATGAGGCTTTGGGTCCTCTTGTGTCTTCTTTCCTATCACTTCCTGTGATTTCTCAGTTCTTTGGCCAGGTATCCCTTCATCTTTGCTGTTCCATGGTTGTGGTTAGTAACAGTACTGATATTTTGAACACCTCAAAACAAACTGGAAAAACACTTCCTCAAAGAAAATTCACAAATGTATAGGAGCACCTGAAAAGATACCAAATATCAGCAGTCACCATGTGATCCTCTAGCAAGAAAGTATAATTCAGGAGTATCTTATCTTCTGATAATATAAGCGATGGACAATTGTCCCTTTTGTACATTTGGTATTTGGTATTGCATAAATTTTCAGAAACGCATATACATTGTGAAATAATGTTATTTATTTCATAGGTCACAAACCACGTCACTGGAGTGATGATCCTAATGTGTTAGCTCAGTTGCCTGATTCAGACTTAGATGAGTGTGAATTGCATAATTATGAACATTTCTCCATGAAACTTCACAACACAGAATGAAGTGTGAGGGTCAGGGCACTCCATACCTATAAAGATTTTACATATATTACAGTAATACACACCTAAGCTGCTCAGCAATTACAGCACATTGGTTTGTTATAAGTGTCTTCAGATCAGAAATACTCTAGAGTTTAAAGTAGAATGATGGGCTGTACATTTTCAACGCAAAAGTGATGATCACCCCCTGCAATTATTCTCAGTGGAAAATCCTTCCTATACATTTTACTGGCTTAGCTTGTACTCTGTGCTTTACCATTATCAGGCAGGGTCACACTGTATTGAGCTACAATACAGCAGCAACCTTAGCTGCCTTTGAAATTTACCTCCAATCTTGATACCAAGGTCAACTCCGCATCTCTAATCACATAGTTAGTGGACACCTGAACTTTCCAAGCTTGGTTAAAAATTCAGCTATCATTGCTCATTGCGAGTGTAAAGATCTCACTCCATTAGATTTATTGTGTATAATCTTGTATTTCCACCATTGCCTTAGATGTTGGTTTTTGATATAGAGCTTTTAGTTTTCACTTGATTTATAGATGTGTTAGTGATGCCAGTTGAACTGCATATATTATAATGTAATTTGATGTTTTGACATATGAATTTAATTTTGGCAATTGAGGAATTTAATACACACCACTCACAAAAGTTTCTTTATATGTACTGGTATTGCTTTATTGTGAACTTCCTAAGAGCCAGTCATAGGAGTACATGTCCTAATCCCATCACTTCTGTCAGTGAGACAAGGCTTGAAAGGTCTCGACCACTTGGCACTTCATAGTGAGAAGGTTTCTACAATGAAGGGTGAGAGAATAGCAAAAAGAGCAAATGAGTCTTCCAACTGATTTGTTACATGTTCTTGACACTTAGCCATTAAGACACCATAATAATATTTTTATGACTTCTTACCTATTCTTTTCCTGTTCTGAGATGTTTTATTTATGGATATCTAAGAAATCATATAAGAATCATATAATAAATCATATAAGAAACATAAAAATAATTTTTTGATATATAACTTAAAAGGAATAATTTCAGGAAAGTATTAAGCACATAAATGTAATGCACACCTAAAATTGTCTCTTTATTTAAAATTTCAGCAGTTGTAATTTATTTATTCTGGTAACAAAGATTATAAACTAAATTACAATAATATTCCAAATGGAACACAGAACTAGAAACATGAAGGGTAGCACTAAACAATGTTACTGCTACCACTAATAGAGTAAGAATAAAATTTAGGCAAAACTCATTCAGAGTAAAAACCACAGGACAGCCCAACATTAATTGTTTCATATGAAGAAAAGACCTTTTTTTGTAAAGACAAATTTTCACCCATATTAACGTCAGTTGGGTATATATTTCTTAAGGCTTTCAGGTAGGATGCTGTGCCTATGTTGATGGAAGCTGACTTCTTTGGGACCTACTACACAAAGTGCAGACCCCATTCCAAGAACTGCACCTGCATTAGGGTAATTTTAGTGCTCATGATAGTTCTTCCAGTTAAGAAATGAATTAAGTGTTTTATTAAAAACAGAAGTAGACAACAAGGCCAAACAAATTTCCCAAGTACCTAATACTGATCAGCTGTAGACCCATAATTCAAATCCAGGTTTCCACCAGGCATATCTGAGGATATGCTGTAAGTTTCACATTCATTACCTTTCACAATGTATGGAACAGATAAACCTACATTATCTTCCTAATTATGGTTATAATGGCAATAACATTGCTACATATACATATTTTTTAAATGAAAAAAGTGTGGGTAATGACATTGTAGGTGATCTTTATACCACATAAAGCCTGAGCAAAAAAGTGAAGTAAGGAGCTAGGAAGGTGGCTCAGTGGTAGAGCAATTTCCTTGAATGCATGAAGTCCTGGGTTCAATTCCTCAATACCACATAAGCAAAAAGAAAAAAAGTTGGAAGTGGCGCTGTGGCTCAAGTGGTAGGGTACTAGTCTTGTGCTGAAGAGCTGAAGAACAGCACCCATGCCCAGAATTCAGGCCCCACGACCGGACCCCCCCCCCCCATAAAAAGAAAAATAAAAGAACCTAGTTCCTAAATTTAAGTCATGGTACTAGCACTCATATACCATATATATGGTTCCTAAAATATACAGTGAGTTAATTTGTCCAAACCTGGTCATAGATTAAATATGAGGTGTCAAAAAGTATGTAAGTCTGAAATGACTCCAAGTTATTTTGACAAGAGAGCTGGAAGAGTTATCACTTAATCAAATAGTAATGAGGGATTGGTTTGTAGACAGAGATCAAAGCTCACTTTGGGATCTTTTGAGTTTACTAAAATCAGTAGCTAGGAGTTGTCAGTAGACAGGATGCTATTAAGGACTTGAATTAAAGAAAACAGAGCTAGAGAAAAATACAGAAATAATTACTGTACTCAGTAGTAACAACCATGAGAAGGAATATTACAAATCTAAGCCCTGCGATACACAAATATGTAAAACATGACAAATGAAGAAAAACAGTAATAAGTATGAAATGCAGACTTATATGGGTAGGTATTTTTCATGTTTAAGGGCTATTAAGTGATTGTGTGATGACCTAAAATTTACGAAATTGGTAAGGTCAACTGTCCCTTGGGCCAACCATAGCTAAAAGTTTAAGTAAAATGGGGCCACAATAGTGTTTATAGTGTGTCTTGATTTACCAAAGAGAAAATAGGCCAATATTTGGAAAGCCACTTTTTGGACATGTGGTTGGAGTGGCAATTACTGCAGTTTGTTCAAGTGTTAGTAGAAAGCTACAGGTTTAGCACAATGATAGAAATCTTTCAGGGATCTGGTAGATTTTCCCTCTCTCTTCAATTTCCCTGTTTTTCTGAGACCTAAAATATCATTACTGGATGCCTGTTCAAATTGTGCCTTTGGCAAGTTAACAGATAGTCAGTCTATCAGAAACCCAAATAAAAGAGAATGGGAACAGGTCTACATTGAGCACTCACATTAGACAGGTCTACTGGACTTTCTCAGGAAGAGCCTTCTGCCATTGTTGGATGGATAGGCCTGGATAATATGTAAAATAGACACCATATATAGAAAGTATTCTGCTAAGTTGACACTTGAGATATCAGATGTTTTATCTGCATTGTATTGATTTCTATGAATCAGTTAATCAGATTTTTCATACCATATGATGTTACTAGATTAATAATGCATGCTTATGGCATTTCCTTTGGATAACAGATAGTAGGTTTTGAAATTTGGTATAAAACATTCGTCTTTTCATTTATTTATTTTTAATATGGATTACTCTAGCTCTTAAGAGTAGGGAAATGCCCTGGAACTTTGTAATTTGATGTCATATGTAATTTTTAAATTTTTATTTATTGTCTATTGCAGCACCCGGCTTTCCAATAAATATGTAATCTATTCAATTTTGAAAAGTACTGCTGTACCTCCCACTTATTTGTGGCATTTCTGAAATCCAAGTTCCTCTGTGTGTCAGGGTGGATACTTTTGCCTGTAACAGATTTGTTATTGAATACATATCATCTGGCTACATAGGGAACAAAGGATGTGAAGCTACAGTATCCCAAAAAAGAACTTCCAAGACAATTCAAGGGCAACTCATGTACTCTCTGTGTAGGTGATTAGGAGCATAGAAAAGAAATTCTTATACATGAAAGTGACTGAGATTGTGTGCACATAGGTGTTCACTTATTTATCTGTTGCTATAGTTTTACATATTCACTATTATTAAATGATATTTCATATATATATATATACATATATCATATATATATATATGACCACAGTTTCCAAATCCAGAGAACCACATCCATGGGCATAGCTTTCCTATGTTGCTCTTTGGATAATAAGAATGAAACCTGGTATTGTCCTGTGGTACAGAAATAACTCAGAGATTCAAACATTTTTCTTTCAATATGTTGTTCCTAACTCTAAAATTAGGAAGTCTATTAATATATAATACATGTTATAATATATTTGATCTATTATATAATGTCTAATACATTCTACATTATAACATATATTATATATAATAACTGACAGTATTATATATTTATAAGGAAAAATACAACAAATGTATCGATGTCCATACTTTCCTAGCCATGATTAGGTTCAGTAGAGTTAGGTGCATTACATCTCAACAAAATAAGTCTGCTGAAGTTCTGATAACCTTGAGCTAGATAAGGAGAATTTCTCTAAAAAGACCCTCTCTTCAATTATGAGAAAAGATAAGTTTTTCTTTTGTTTTATTTTTTTGTTTTTATTTAGGCCAGACAGGGGGCCTGAACTCTGGGCCTGGGCACTGTCCCTCACCTCTTCAATTCAAGGCTAGTGCTCTACCACTCCAGCTATAGCAGCACTTCTGGCTTTTTCTGCTTATGTGGTGCTGAAGAATCGAACCCAAGGCCTCATGCATGCAAGGCAAGCACTCTACCACTGAATCACATTCCCAGCCCAAGTTTGGAAGTTTTTGAGAAGAGGTATTTGGCATTTACTTTCCATCCTTGATTAGTAAAGAATAGATATATTTTGCTCCAAATTTTGTCTCCTTTTATGTTCCCTAAAGAGTTACATATGATCATGATTACATCGCATATATTTAAGTCCTTCTTTTATTTTTTTATCATTATTGTTTTCTTGTTGTTGTTTTGCTGATCCTAAAGCTTGCACTCAAGTCCTAGGCATTGTTCCTGAACTCAAGGCTCTTGCTCTACCACTTGAGCCACAGAACCACTTCTGGCTTTTTCTGCCTGGGCTTGCTTTGAATCATAAGGCTCAGATCTCAGCCTTCTGCTTAGCTAGGATTACAGGTGTGAGACACCATTGGCCAGCAAGTCTTTTAGTTATTATTCTAAAAGCCTCCTATCCAAGGTCACTCTTAAGATAGTAAATGAACCTATGCCAATAATTTCTTCATACTCACATCTCCTGTTATGGCTATGGTGTCTTTTCCATCGTATCCTGAACCTACTTCACTGTTCTCTTCCTAATCCATGATTCTGGATGTATTTCTACTAATTACCTAAATCTTGTGGCTATAAACCCTAAATTACTCAACTATTAATTTCATTTAATTTTTTTTCAATATGATTGTTGTTCTGTACAAATCTGAGCTTATATTCACCTCTTGCATCTACCTCTTGGCATGAGCGAAGCCTGGGCCAATTCTACCTTAAATCCAAGAGGTTAGCCAAAGAATAGCCTGCAGTATTCCTCCCGAGGAGTCAGGACAAGTAGTTGAGTGCCTGAAAGAAGCAATGCATTCCTGACATAAGAAGGGGTGAGAGTGACAACAGCCTAGAGAGTAAACTGGCACTCACAACATTTAACAACTTCTCCTTTGGGAAACTGACCTCCTGCAAAGTGGCAGTGAGATAACTCACCTAGTGAATTTTCATATATGAAGGAAGTTGTCATGTCTCACTACACTACTCCCTTGTAGTCAAAGAGAGGGTCATTGTTTTGTGTCCTCGTTAGGCCCAGGCTCAGTTTATCTCCATCTTAGATTTTGCTCAGACTCTATTCCTACCAGAAAGTCCCTGATGAGGAGGAAAGTGTGATCTCTTGGCTTCTGACTGGTCCTTTCGGACCTGAGGCCACTTTTAGTTTTCAACCTGTTCCTTCTGACAATGGGAAAGCTCATTCTCTTCATTGTGCCCTAGTATCAAATCTCTTCAGAGAAAGTCAAGGAATGACAGATTCTACATGAGTGAGTTAGTTGCTCCATTTCCAAAGAGGCCAATTAATATCTGATTCTGAGACCCAGGTGGAAGTCCTTCACCAGATCCTCCAAGCTGGAGTGGATGTTAGCTCAGACTCCAAGCCATCCTCATATTTCTTCAGCTCTTTCTCATGAACCAAAAGGTTACAAGAGTTTAGTTCAGAACCAAAGAGAAATGAGAGTAGCAGAAGGACCATTGGCAGGGTGAGGAATTAGAAACTTTGAATGAAAAAAAGGGCTCAGAAAATCTAGGAACACTCACATCATTTGGGAATCACATCATAAGATTTGGGAATAAAAGTAATAAATTACTACCTAAATTAGTAACTCCACTACTCTACATTACAAGTGTACTGTCAAAAATTACCTGTCCTAGCTCTATTTTAATCAGAAAAATGGAGCACATTCTTTCTTCACTAAGTTCTACTGAGTATCTTTATCCATACCCCAGGTTGTTCTTACTCTCTACTTCTCTGTTACTTTTCTTTGTTGGATTCAATCAATGACACTTGAAAGTGTTAGCATATTCAGACATGTAATTACACTTCCTTCTAATCCATTTGTTATAAAGTAACACAAATTATGGGGAAATGTATAACTATGGTACATTTTCTTCCAAGGCATATTTATTTGATTTTATTAAGTATTATTTTAATAGTTTCATTGTGAAAACTTAAGGAAAATGTTTTAATATTAGCAGTAATTAGTTGCACATTTTTTGTATTTTTCCATCTCTGTGTATTTGTTAAGCTTCTAACATCAACTTTTCCCCCAACTGTTGCCTTCTTAAAATTGCTTCAAATTATATACTATATATGATGGTATTCTATGTGTTCATTGATATATTTAAATTTTGATCTAATATCCACATATTATAGGATAACCTCAACCTATTGTAACTGGTCTGAAAATCAATATGGACATTGCTCATTAAAGCAAAAACACAATGACACAAAATGCAGTGAAATTAGGATTAGTTATATATTCAAAATATTTAACAATGATACAGTAGAAACATTCACTTCTCATATACCAGAGCATGTTTATAGCTATGAATAGAACATTTTCTTCATTCCCTCTTTCTGGTGCATCTAAGTTGATTACACAGCTTGGTTGCTATAGAATATTGCTACCATGAACATGGATGTTCATGTTGATTTATATTCCTTCAATATGTATCCAATTGCGGTAAAGGTCTTCAACATATCTGACATTTTGGTATTGTGTAAACTTCCATTAATATATTCCTATGGGTTGCACTAGTTTACAATGCCACAAAACCAAATATAGTTCCTGATTTATTTCAGTCTATCCCGCAGTTTATTTATTTGAGTGGTAATAGCTATACTGGTGTGTAAGATAGGATCTCATTGACTTTCCTCTTTATTTTACTTCGTCTTTGCTATGTGGATATGAATTTTAAACATTTCATTTATTTATAAAACACTTATGTTTGTACTTCATTCCTGATCAGTGTCTTTCTTTTTCTTTTGGTATTTCACCAATTTTTAAGATTTATAATTTTTTATTTTTCCCATTACAAATACTCACTTTAGTTAGTAAAAAGATTGTTTTTCATTACAGTGGTGCACAATTAACTAAAAACAACAGATTGTAGATTTATATCACTGGATGTTTTTGTTTGTATTTACAACCAGGAAATTGTTTCAATAAAGATGCTGAACTTCTTTCACTGATATTCTGAAAGTATACTATCTCATATTGGCCTAAACTAATCTCTGAATTAACAGTCACAGCAAGGACCACCACAGTCTGGGCTAAGTAAAAACACTAACATAGTAAAAACTGGATTTAAAGAGAGCAAAAGGCTTCAAAAATTTTAGAAGAAAGGCATCACCTTCATGAAGCAAATGTGGAAGTTCACAAGAAGACCTTAGGAATCTGAATATCAAGAAGATCAAAGGATAAAAATATTTAGAAGGACAACCTTAGAACTCCAGATTGGGGAGGGGGGACAAACAATAGATACACAAACTGAATGCTGAAGGGAAGGAGTGTTTTACTCCAAACCTCATCTGTGTCTGACTGTCTTACACAACACACACACACACACACACACACACACACATACACACACACACACATACACACACACACACACACACACACATCTAGTGAGAGGACTTTGCCAAAGTACAGGCATTCTGTACTTAGACTCTGAATAATCAGGAAGTATCCTTTGTGAAGACCTCTACTGAAAGTACCCATTGTAAGTAGACTTTTACTGAAAGTTAGAACTCAGGTTCCTGGAAAAACTGTGAAATGTCATAATAATGTTCTGCCCATAACTCCCCTAGCAATAGTCATCAGCGGATGAAGGGAAGTATCTAAAGTTACAGATTTTTTTTAATTTTTTAATTTTTTTAACTTTTTTATTGTGAAGTACTGTACAGAGTGGTTACAATTAGATGGGCAAGATAATGAGTACATTTCCTATCAAACATTGTAGCCTCCTCCTTTGTTTCACCCTCCCATCCCTTCTCATCCTCCCCCCGCTCCCCATTGAATCCTCCTCCCCCTCCCCCCCACCAAAATTGTAAAGTTCGTTTTTCTCCATAAGAACTTGTACATCTCATTGTTGCAATGGGTCCACCTGTATCCTTATTTAAACGATTTGTTTTTTCCCTTCTCCTCCACAAATTATTGCTTATTGCTTAGCCTGCACTTGCTAGCCAATAAGATTGTTATAAGATTACCCATTTAACTGAAGGGTCGGGGTTCTCAACTCTGACACACTGCAATGGTGACAGTTGTGATTCCAGGCTCAAGCTTGCAATAAATGACTCTAATGTGGTTGCATGAGAACTGGCTCCGTGGTGGTCTTGGGGATCCTTATTTAAGCACAAGACTAGTGTACACAGAGAACCCCAGGGGCAGCTGTATCTGGGACAATGAAGCTTTTTTTCCTCTTCTTTTTAGATAATCAAACATGATGTTGCAGTTGGCTCCACAGCTGCTCCACACCTGAGCAAGAGGAAGGAAAGGGTGACTTAGACTGCAGGACGGCCTTGTGTACCCCTAGTTTTCTGTGCAAGAATGCAATTCGTGGTCTCCTAGGCTGGGGTGGTCAAACTCAAATGGGGGTATGCTTTGCCTAGAGGATGGCACCCTGTGAGCCCTGCGTGCATGGTGAAGCAGCCTGGATAGCCCTGTGAGCATCTCCGGGATGGCCTCTCAGTGGCTTGCAGAAGTTGACTCCTGTAGTTGGACAAGGCAGGAGGCAAGAGGAGAGCAAGAATCCAGAAGATGGGAGAGGCACAGAAGCAAATGCACCTCTTCATTGAGACTCCTCGGCCATCCTAAGGAGGTTCACAACCCACACTTGGCGGCCACTGCACAAGTCCCCAGAGGCCCTACTTGTTTAAGGAGCAATGCCTGGTCCTGATGGTCCTAATCCAGAGCTGGAACTTCCCAAGTGGCCCTGAGCTTGGCTGGGCTGTAGCAGAGCCTACCAAATATGCTTCCTCTGCCCTGCTGTGTATAGCCTCCTAGCAGCTGCCCAGGCTACAGCACCCACAACAGGCCACCTCCTTGGGGCAGGCTGAGGCTGTGCTGACAATTCCTGGTGCCTGCTTCAAGGCAAGAGCGAGGCCTAGCCCACAGCAGAGCTAGCCCTCACTTCCAAGGGCACTGAGAGAGGCATGACAACCACAGGCCCAGCCTTGCTGTCCTCACTGCCCCTAGAGGTTACCAATAAGTCCCTGCCTTTGTTCTTGAAATTCTTCAGCCATTGGTTGCCTCATTTTTCACTATCTGTTTGGGTGGGACTCGAGACTTCTTCCTCTCCTCACCAAGCAAACAGGCCCTAGCAAATCCACCCCAAATTCCACACCTCACATACACTCCCCAGAACCCAGCTGCCTTTAGGGCTGCTGCATGAGCTGTTGGCCAACTGCCTGTTCCTCCATTCACAGCCTCCTTCAGGGCCTCCCCACCATCCTCTCCCCACCTCCCTCAGCCCCAACCAAAGCTTGGCTTCTCCTGTGGCCTCCTTCCTCTCCACACAGCCCCCATCCCCAACCCCAGCAGGGCCACTGCTGTAGTGAAAAGAACTCTGCGCCTGGCACAGCAGAATCAAAGGTGTCACAGTGCACAGCCTGCTGGGAATTGGAGGCAGCATAGGTCTCTGATCACTGTCTTTCACTTCATCTACACATGTATTAATTGTATTAATTTGGTATTTAATATTAGATCTCATAATTTCTTATTAAGCCTTTGCAGAATAGCTGGTAGAAATATAGTCCCAAATTTGTATTTTCTCTTGTTTAATTCTTTCGAGATTGAGAGATATTTTAAGTAGACATAACCATCATAAATTCTCATTTACATAACAGAGTTTTATTCAGAAAATATTTGCTTATGCATCTGTTATCAATTATTTACAAGACTAGAAACATTTAAAGTTCCAAATATTATAGGAAGATCGTTGATTCATGTTGAATGAATGTGAGTAGGTTGAGCTGTTGCATACATTCGTGTGTGTGTGTGTGTGTGTGTGTGTGTGTGTGTGTGTGTGTGTGCACGTGAGTGTGTGTGTGTGTGTGTGTGTGTGTGTGTGTGTGTGCAGGGGGGTTATATGTGTCATTGAAATCAAGGACAAGGAATTTTTTCCTTTTTCTGAGATATGAATTATGGTGTTTCTTTGTTTGTGGTAGGCTCTGATTTCTTGCTTTTGTTTGATGTGCACATTCCAGCTCAATTTTTCAATTAAACCTTCTTATTTAATATTGAGCATATAGTGCTCTGATATTGCTTTGTCTTTAGTTTGTCATCTAGGATCTTCTTTTCCTCTTTAACTATTAACATTCAATATAAATATTACCTCCTGACTTTTTCCCCTTTAATTTGCATTTTGAAATAAGAATAATAAGACCTTTGATCTCTGTATTCATGAAGAAAAACTATTTTGAATTGTCTGTTTAATATAATAATACCTGGACACATTTGTTAGCAACAAGATCTTAAAATTTCTTTTGTAGTTTTAGTTTAAAATACCCTCCTCCATGTTTTTAGTATGGGGAGACAAACACTTCCTAGTATCAATGATAACAGTTTTATTCATTAAAATATCAGTTAATTCATAATTTTGAATATGTCTAGTGGCAAATGTATACATTTGCTCAATAGATTTGGTTGATAGACCCGTGCACAAACATACCACTCATAGGGGCTGAGAAGGCGGATCAGTTGTAGACACTCATAAGGGCTGAGAAGGTGCATCAGTTGTAGACAGCTTGCCTTAAATGCACGAGACCCTGGGTTTGATTCCTCAGCACCACCTAAGCAGAAGAAGATAGAAGTGGTACTGTGGCCCAAGTGGTAGAGCACTAGTCTTGAGCTGAGGAGCTGAGGAATGGCATCAAGGCTCAGAGTTCACCACCGCCGACAAATTACATTAATAAATAAAACTCATACTCAAGTACATTAATTTCAAAGATTAATTACCATTTTAGTTAAGGGCAGGGTGCCAAGATATAGCAAAGCTTTAAGAAGAATTCAACACCTGACATTTCTTGAGATTCAGGCTCTACATTAATTATCATATAATGTGACCTTCAAAAACTCCAGGTGAGCCTGAGTCTTAAGGGCCTCTACAAAAATTGGAAGAGAGAATAATCAGCCTGGATTTTTCAAATGGTTTTTGTTAAGGTAGTGTACATACAGATCACCATTTTATAAGTCGCTAACGAGTTCACTTCTTGTTTGACAATCTCATCACTTTGTTCTCTCTCTGATTTTCCCTCCTGTCCCTGTCCACAAGAGGTATAGCTCATTGTGAATATAATATCTACAGAGTACAACTGCTGCATTTATTTCCCTGTTCTTCTTGAATTTCTGTGGCTCCTTCAATGTCCATAAAAAGATAAACAAGAACAGAAAAATCCCTCTTGTTTCCAATTTCTGGAATTCATTTAAATATAAATGCCAGTAGTTTTATGAGAGTGTCAGACTCTGTCCACACATTCTGAACACTTATACTTCCTGCACCCAGTCATAACTCCAACCGGATTCTTAGGTCCACAAAGTAATTCTTTTCACTTTCCACACAGGAAGAACTTGAGTGTCAGAAAGATTAAGTAACTTACTGGAAATACTGGGCTGAGCATAGTGGCTCAGATCTGAAGATCATAGTTTGAAACTAACTCATGTTGACATATCCATTACATGTTTATCTACAGTTTAAGGCCACCTGGACATCAAAGTAACCCATTTTAGCTACAAGAGTCTGGCTATCCTGAGCCACAGAGAGAAGTTGGAAGAGCATAAGCAAATGCTCTTGCCCAATTTCTAGGGAGTGGCTTGGTGCCAGCTTAGTAAGGTATAGCTACACCAGTGAAGGGGAGTAAAACAGAAGTGTTTATTAATAAAAGCACTGGTCTGAAGCCTCAAAATAAGGACCCCAGTGTGTGTGGACCAAAAAGTCTCTAGCATGAGGTTGTTAAAATTAACAAGCACGATTTTAGATTTTTTCAGAGTGGGACGGTGTATAGTTACAGGCAATGTCTGCAATGTCAGGTAATCCAGTCTGCTCTATCACATGTTACCCAATAGCCAGATTTCAACACAAATGACTTCAATGAGATTGTTCAAATTATACTGTGACTTTTACCTCTCATGAATCAAAATTCTGTCAAATGATTTCTGAATTCCAGATGTTGACACACGTTTCTCATGATCTTTTCTACTATTTTGTCTTTATTATTGATGTTCATATCACTTTTTTGTTGTTGTCTTTTGTGTACTTGCCATTTTTAGGGCTTGAACTCAATGTTTAATGGTCTCTGTTGTATTCTTTGCTAATGGCTTATGACACGCTATTCCTTGAGCCACATCCTCAACTTCTGCTTCCTGCTAGATAATTGGAGATAAGTTTTCCCCTATTTTTGTTTGGACTGATATTGAATTAAAATATTCAGGTCTTAGCCTCCTGAGTTTCTATGATTCCACACATGAACAGCTAACACCAAACTTTCCTATACTGTTATTTTAATTATGTGTTAGAAGAAAGTGGAAGTATATTTGTGTTAAGTGTACAATTTTTAAATACAAGTTTGAATCAACTAGATATGATGTAATTGCTATCAATTTTAAGTTAAATCAATGAATATTACACATTCCAAAGAAATATAATTGAAAAAAATGCATTATCATTTTCTTTAAACAAGTAATGAAACTATGAATTTCTTTCACTTTACAATTCATGTTTTATATAACTTTAATTAGCAGACTTCTGTGACTAAAAGTAAATATATTAATTTTATACTACAAGAGGCAAAGTGATTATACTTAAGAATAGATATTTCATCAGCCAGAAGATAAGTTTTTGAGCATTCTCACAATAAAGAAATGTCACACGCAGAAATTAATGGATACGATGTAGCTTGATCATTAAGCAACATATAAATGAATGGCATTGCCACTTCATACTTCATAAATGTGAAAAAATAATTATGTAGCTAGCTAGCCGCCAATGGCTCATGCTTGTAACCCTAACTACTAAGGAGGCTGACAGGTGAGAATCATATTTCAAATCCAGCATAGGCAGGAAAGTTCATGAGACATATCTAGACTATGACTTCTCATGTTGGAGAAGAGGAAAGGTATGAAAAAGTTCAAGATTGTTTGACTATTCCCCAAGATCATTCTTCTTCATCAGCTATAGCAATGCAAGTAGCCTTGGTTACTCTTAGTATCATGCTTGTTTATATTTAGAAACATTATTTGTTGCTGGGTTATAAGCTGCAAACACTTGAGTATTAACAAAAATCATTTCCTAGAGAGTAAAGTTGCTGTGTAAACAAACCTAAAATATAAAGACTTAGCATTGTAGAAACTATTTTCTAGCTATATCACAATGTGTAGGTGTAGATTTGTTTCCCATTGTTCCAGGGGACCCATTCTTGTTACCTTTTTTTCACCATCTAGTGATCCTATAACATCCTATATCATCCTGGGATTGCTGTATCTTTACTGGATTCTCTAATTTCTGTTGCAAAGTTAGGAAAGATATAAAATTGACTTACTGTTTCTGTTTTACCTTAGTTTTTATTACCTTACAACTGTAAATCAAAGTGACATAAATCATCTTTATAACATTAGAAGACAGATTTCATTTCTATATTCTTACTTTAGCCTTCTACATAATTTTGGTACTTAGTGATTCCCAAATGTAAAAATGAAGAAAAGGACCTTCTTATTTAAATATTATTTAGAATTTCAAGACTTCATTAATGCAAGGCCCTTAGTAGTATGTATATCATACATGTGTACAAACCTGGTGGCAACTTTTTCTTATTCTCAGAAACTAGGACATGTGGTAACCTTTTGGTTGCATCAGGAGAGGCTGTAGTTGAGTTAGTTTACTAAATCAAATCTTCTGTAAAATATTTCTACAATTTAATTGGCTTGAACAATCCGTATTTATCATTTTACTGTTCTAATGGACAAAAATCTAAAATAATTCTCACTAGATTAAAATTGAGCCCCCTACAGAACTGAAATATTTTTCAGATGATTCTAGTGGAAAACGCATTTACTTCCTGTTCCGCTTTCCAGAAACTTCAGAATCTGGATTGTTGTCTTTTCCTTTATCTTCTAATGTAGCATATTTACATCTTTCAGATGGTTCTTACCTAATAATGTCCCTCTCGAACTACAGCTGGGACTTTTGAGTATACTTTCCCCATCTGATAATTATTCAAATTTGTGTTCCTTAGGTAATGAAAGGTGATTATTTTACAAACATATATAAAATGTAAATCTATATTTGATGGATTAGATATTTCGGGACTATTGATATTTTGGAAAGGTGTTTTACTGCCTACCACAATGAGTGTGTAAGCATTCTTTCTACTAAAACCTGCTATCTTTTCATTAATTTCAACGAAATGTAACTAAAAAAAATTTAGTTCCTGAAAGCCTTTAATCCTGATTAAAACATTGTCATGTACTAGAAATCTTAAATGTCATTGAGCAGTTCCTTAAGCAGTTCTGGCACTATCACTATTTGTATATTCTGCTTACAATCTCCTCTTTTCAAGAGCATTTGCTTGTTATTATTTTGGAATTATGGTTAATAGTTATTTGACTGATATTTTTAAAGAATGCACCACAAATCCTGGTTCTCTTCTTCTAACTTTTTATGTCTAATCTATTTCTGAAATAAACACAGCTATTTGAATTACATGAACTGCTTATTGAAGTGTGAAGAGGAAGGGAAGAAAAAAATGTCCCTCTGTGTATGTCATGCAGAAAATGTACCTAAACGCTATTTATCTTAACATCATATATTTTTCATTTTGTTTAGATTCAGATATTATTTAGCCTTTCAACTCACACAATGTTAATGCAGTCTTATTTCATGCCTACCAAAAGCAAACAACAAATTACTATATATTTAAATTTTTAATTTTTAAAATTATTTATTTTAAAACACTATATTTTTAAAAATTAGCCAAAGCAAATGGTTTATTAAATATTTAGAGTTGTGTTCAGACTCTATTGTTGAAACTATTAAGGGGAAAAAATCATGTTTTCCTTCTTCCTTGAGTCATTCTGATTTACTTCATCTATTTCTGAAAGAATAAAATTCTGGCTTTGAAGCCTTTTGCTTGATATGCACAATGTCTCATTCTTTATTAATAGGAGAATTTGGAGAATGGATGAGAATTCTCACTAGAAAAAGGAGAAGAGGAAAAGAGAAGTGAGAAATCTAGATATTTTGTTCTTCCTCATCTCAATCACAAGGTCTGGATAATGATTGTGGGTGTTAGATACAGTGCTCTAGAGTGATTATACACATTTATAGAAAAAGTTAACGCCTCAAGTGACCACATATAGAATGCTTATTTATTTAAAAAATAAATGTAATAAATGTAATAGCAACAAACAGGAAGTTTTATCTGTTTAGTACTTGTTTAGTATTTCTAAAATACTGAAGTGCTGTAGGAAACTATTATAAAGGTATACAAGAATAGTAAGAAACTAATATCTTAGTATCATATACTAATATTAGCTTAATTCTTCCTGTGTTTGAGTTTTGCCTCAATTTCACATGCTATATTCTTTCAGTATATAAGTTGAAAAAAGATTCCCTCTGGAAATATGCTATTTTTGTAACTAAGGGAAAAGAAGTTAACTCTTAGACCCAGACAATGGGATAGAAATCTTCCCCTAGAAATAGCCTTTCACCACTTCTGCTTCATTTTTGTAAGCTGAAGTAAGTCACATGCTCCATCTTGACATTTCATATTAGAGGTAAATCTCACCTACAGGAAGCTGATGCAGGACAGATTAATATGCCAAAATATGCAACATGAGATGAAGAGGAAAAAAAAGATAATTACAATAGATCGGTCATACATGCCATCACATGCCTCTGCATGAAGGCAGCTACTATGTACCTTTGTTTCTAAAACTACTGAGATCTTCAAATCAGATCTTTTATGCTTGTATATTACTGGAATTAGAGAACATCTTGATACTTAGACAGCATAAAATCTCAAAGAAAGCTGGACTACTCATTTCAATACTGCATTTTGTTCTGCTAGGACAAGAAACCATTTTATAGTCAATACTTTATACTAGTAATTTTTTTTGGCAGAACTGGATTTTGTTAATATATATGACGATCCACCAGAATAAACGTCTTCCTTTATCTGCATCTTGTGCAGACAGCATAGTCAAGAAGATGTAGGAGTTCATCAGTAATACTTTTTAAAAATGCAAAAAATGTGGACTGGGAGCCAATATAAATATTTTTCCAACATCACCTTCCACATCCTCATTCTTCCTTCCTAGGAAACACATCCAATCAATAAAAAGGCTTAAATTTTTGGCTCTTGAACTTGAAAGTGGAAGCAGAATGTTATGGATGTTGGAGATGACTGTTAATGTTTTTTACATAATAATGTAAAATATTTGTAATAATGTAAACTAATAATGTCACATGCAAGAGCCCTATGAGTCCTAAAGATCTTAACACTGTACTTCCTTAGTGATGTGACAGTAATGTCAGCCTTACTGGGCTTAGTATTGTTTTTCACTTCCTTTTCTACCAAGTAACCTAAATTATAATACATAGTAATGGAATGAAAAAGCAAAGTCATCTTAAGAAATTTATTTAAGGCTCTGGGAATGTGGCTTCATGGTACAGTGATTGCTTAGCATTCATGAAACCCTGGGTGCAATTCCTCAGTACCACATAAACAGAAAAGGAAGTGGTGCTATGCCTCAAGTGGTAGAGTGCTAGCCTTAAGCAAAACAAGAAAAATCTCAGGAAGAGTTCCCTGGTCCTGAGTTCAAGACCCAGGACTGGCAAAAAAATTCATTTAACTAGTAAATGCCAAATAAAGAAACTATACTTGGAATATATTATTGCTCCTTCCAACTATGACCTAACAATAGTTCTTAATCCATGTACTTTACCTATATTAGATGACTGCGTTGAGAAAAAGAAACATTTTGTTAGTAGGTCATGGCAATTAATGTCAAGAATGTGCTCAGATATCAGGTGAGGATTAATCTAAGTCTAAGTGAGATTTGGAACATTTTTGGTCAGTTTTGGCACCAAAAATGCACCAGCTAATTAATGGTTGTGATAGAAGTGAAAGAATGAATCCAGATGCAAGAAATAAATGATAATAATAACTAAATTATACCAGAAACTGTTCTAGAGAACCATATTTGGTTATTAAAGAACTAGTTATCAAGTAGGCTTATTCCTCATTCCTTTAGCATTCTAAATCACTTAGGGTAGTTCTTAATCTCTGTGAGATAAGTTTTATCCCATTCTATGTTGTTGTTTCATATCTGATCTCCTTTGCTTTCTAAAAATCTCAGTCTTTCTCTATTTATCTACTAAAAATTAATTATACTAAGTCCACCGATGCAGACCTCACAGGATGCTAAATTAAGAGTCCAATGGCTCATGAGTCATTAATGTAACAACATGGAAAAGGATGACATATTTATTGCTACCTCAAATTTTCTGAAAAGCTGCATGGTCATCACTTGATTCAAATTTCCAGTATTTGTCTACAGTGTCATTAAGTGCACATACATGCAAATATGAGACGGGTGCTGGTGGCTCACACTTGTCATCCTAGGTACTCAGGAGGTTCAGACCAGAGGACTGTGGTTCAAAGCTAGCCTGGTCAGGAAAGTCAATGAGACACATCTTTAATTAGCTACCAGAAACCCGGAAGTGGTGCTGTAACTAATGTGGCAGAGCACCCAACTTGATCTGAAGAGCTGAGGCACATGCCCAGGATCAGAGTTCATGCCCCACGACCAATGAAAATGTGAAATGTACTTGAAGTTTCCCCAAAAGAAACTAGGAATTCAATAGTAATCTTCCCAAGCAGAAAAAATTTTCCAATATGACTCAGTGCACCTACTTTTGCTGAGTTATTTAAGTTATGGCTTCTTTGCTGCACATATTCTCTTCTTTTAAAAATTGTCAAATATTACCTTTATAATAAACTTCATCTAATATTTCTTGGTTCAAGAGAGAAGTCCATACAGTTGATGTGACTTGATTTTCTTACTGTCTTAGTTCAAAGCCAACTCAGGAAGGAGAGTCAAACTCTTATGTGTAATTAAACACCAAAAATCCAGAAGTGGAGTTTTGGCTCAAGCAGTAGAGTACTCTCTTTGGGGGCAGGTGGGCAGGAAAGACAACTGTTCAGGGACAGGGTCCAGCCTCTGTGTTCAAGCCCCAGAAGCGGCACAAACTAAACAAACAAACAAGAAACAAAAAAAACCCCACATATTTCTTTGGTACCATCCTTAAAGCACTACTTTGAAAAGAGGCTCCTTTGGCTGATCATACTCACTGGATTCTGCTTTTTGGAATCCTTATTGACATGGCAAACTCAGGACCAGAATAAAGGA
This sequence comes from Dipodomys merriami, assembly GCF_024711535.1. NCBI lineage: Eukaryota > Metazoa > Chordata > Mammalia > Rodentia > Heteromyidae > Dipodomys > Dipodomys merriami. Next base: position 1,749,312 of record NW_027203416.1, on the reverse strand, counting down.
ATGGATATCTGACTTTTGCAACAAGAGAATCATCTCAGGAGTTAAATATTCATGCATAAGACATTTTAAAACCTCCATGTCTTTGTTTCTTTGTAGTAGAACACTGTAAAACAATGTTATTTCCTTTTTTTCCATGCTGGCCTTCAAATGGCATATTGTTTCCTTTTGTAATACTGTCAACTAGAAGTTTACAGACAAGTTTTATGGCTAAAGTGCACACTCGAAAAAGATAGGGACAGAGTTCCCCTCAAGCCTTGGTTTATATTCTTGTACAGTAAAAATGAGAGCACAAATTAACTTGAACTTTGTCATTTCTCTATTTTCAATTTCTCTCCTGGATTCAGTTTCTACTTCCTATAAAAGTTCGTTCCACTTACTTCCGGTAACAATCTATGGTATTGCTCCAGGAAAATGAATGTTTTCTGGCTTCATTGAGATAGCACAAAGGCATCTTTAGACACGAGGTAACACGTGTTTCAGAGACAACTTAGTAATGAGAAAATATGAAATTTACATGGCTTATAAAACATTATCCATGTACATATGGCTGTATAAGACGATGTTAAGTGAAATGAACCCCAAATACGGACACAACTTGTTTTTTCTTTCTTACTATTGTTTTTAATGTATCTACCATGTATTATGTGATTTTTTGTTTCTCTTCTATTTTCTTCCTCCATGGTATAACCCGTTTCCACTGTATTTGAGTTCGGTGAGCTGCAACTTGCATATACATTTTTCTAATGTGGGGAGGGGAAGGGAAATAAAATGCTGAAAGAAGTATACAGTATGACCCATTGTTACAATGAGATGAACAAGACTCTATGTTGAAAATGAACTTTACTAGTTGGGGATGGGAGGGGAAAGTTGGGGCAGTGTGGAGAAAAGGGATGACAAGGGAAAAACAAAAGAGGAAGTAACAATGTTCGGTAGATAATGTACTCATTAACTTACTTATGTAACTCTAACCCCTCTGTCCACCATTTTCTCCATAAAAAAAAAAAAAAAACATTATCCTGGAGTACATTAAGTTCAAATTTCCTAAGTGCTCTGTAAATTAAAACCAATTTTAAGTGGGAAGAAGATTCTCAGAAACATTTTTTGTCAGTGTTTGTGTTGTGCATTATTACCCAAGTGTACATAAGTTAACAGAAGGAGAAACAATAGGAATAGGAGAAAGAGAAGTTCTGTGTTTAAGTATAATGTTTCAATACTCTATAGAAGACTCTGCAAATAAGACAGCGTTGAAATAATAAAGCCAAGACCAGTATGTAGATCTATGGGAGTGACATAGAGAAAGCTTTACTACTAAGTGGAACATGAAGGATGAGACCACTCTCTTTCTTCTACTAGCTCTAAATCATGATAGGTAATCATGCAATTTGTAAAAAGTAGAATGGAAGAATAATTCTGGTTCCAAGCCAGTCAGATATAAGACCATGGACTTAACTGGAAAAAAGTCCTTTTCAAGAGAGCAGGAATTATACTAGCAATGAACTAGTGGCTAAGATCACATTTCTTTTTCTTTTTCTTTTCTTTATATTCTAGACATTTCCTACTTATTACAAATGAGGAAACCACGGAATCTGTTTCTTTGTGTCTTGTTTATTTTACTTCGTAGGATTTTTCCATGTCTTTCCAGTTCCATGTGAATTTGAAGTATAGAATTCCACCGTGCATACATAAATCACATTTTGTCAATTCGTTCATCTACTGAGTGGCATATTGGTTTAAAACATGACTGCATATAAGTATCACTTAGTTTCATTCAAAAATGAGAGTTGTCACCTCCCCAGACATTCTAAAAGCATGATTTCTAAGTAAGATAGGATTTTATGGTGGTACGAGTTTTGAGATATCTGGATGAGTCTCATTTATATCTTGCACTGAATTAGGCAGGAAGATATCCAATATCATAGAGGATAAAAATGGTAGTGTCAAAAATATTTCCTTTGAGAAAGATATAGGAGCCTGCCAGAAGTATAAAATAGTTCAGATAATTTTGAAGTATTTAGAAATGCAAGGTCAAGTATGTCTCTTTAAATAATAATTATGTAAGTGGAAGGGCAAAAGAAGGGGAAGAGAATAAAATAAGTGACAGCAGATCATTGTCCCAATAGAATATAAAAAAACATAATCTACAACTTTCAAGTTAATGAGAGACCAATAGAATAAATGCAAAATATTTACTTGACTTTATCCTACTTTAATGCTCCAATGGCTTTCATAAAATGCAGATGCATAGTTTTGTGTCTTCTGTCATTTGCTAAAAGTTTCGTCCAGAAAAGGTTATCAATTACTTATAAATGATGCATAATTCCTAGGTATTTCAGTTATCACATACCCTCTTGATTGAGATATCTCTGTATAAACTCAAAATAACGGACAAAAAACCCTTAAAATAAACAGAAATCACATGTTTGTTTTAAACGCTGTAGTTTACAGAGTTTTTAGCCAAAACCAAAAACGTCTATTTAGATATTCTGCATTTTGTGTGAAGAATTTTTAACAATAGTTTATTTGCTGACATGTAATTCACTTGCAATATACTATCTCCTTTTATTGTATACACTTTAGTGCTTTGGAAGTGAATTGTACCTTCATAGGTTTTCAAAGCCTAATTTTCACAAACTTGCATTTCTCCAAATAGAAATGCTAAAAATTTTAGAACAGACATTAAAATAGATAGAAAAAATTCTGTTACTAGAATTTGTCCAGCATACATGCTCTGTAGTGTGTATTTTCAAAATTTTGGGGATTTTTTCCAGGGTCTCACACATACTATTTAAGTGCACTGTCAATGAACCACAATTCCCTGTCCAAATACTTTTTTTTACTTCTCTTTAATACATTCATAGAAGTATAATGAATTGATCCTATACAATTCTTTTTGACCTTTGAGACTTGAAAACTTGCTTGCTAAAATGATTTCAGTATTATACAAATGGATCACTATGAGTAGTTTATCAATTCTTCCACAATGCATTACTATATTTTGTGTCATCTTTTTATATTAGAGTCATTCTAGTGATTTTTCTTTTTCTTTTTTCTAAGATACTAAAGAGGAACTTATTTCATATTCTCCTCTTATTGACTATTAATTTACACATGTTCTTTAAAGAAATATCCTATTCAGGAAAAATTATATAGAAATAGAAGATATAAAAATACTTAAGATTAAGAATCATTGTAGCATTCACATTTTAGCATTAACAAATATGTTACCTCCATCTGTTGGATATGTTTTCACTTCGGTTATAGTGTCCTTTGAATTATGAGTATAGTGTCATTTGGATTATGAAAGACTATCACTTGATATAATCCAGTATATTCTTGCTTTTCTTTAGCAACTAATGCTTTCCATTTAGAAACCTTTACTGATACAATGTCATGAATTTTTTATGTATATCTCTTATAGGTTTTTACATCTCACATTTAGTTTGATAATCATTTTTTATTTTAAATTTTTGTATAAAGATTAAGGTAGGCCAGGTGCCTGTAGGTCATGCCTGTAATCCTAGCTAATCAGGAGTCTGAAATCTGAGGATCACGGTTTAAAGCCATACCGGGCAGGAAAGTCCATGAGACTCGTATTTCTAATGAACCACTAGAAAGCAAGAAGTGGTGCGGTGGCTCAAGTGGTAGGGTGCTCACATTGATCTGCAGAGCACATGAACAGCGCCTAATCCCAGAGTTCAAGCTCCATGAGTGACAAAAAACAAAACAAAAGAAACAAAAAAAGGGATTGAGGTAGTAGTCTAAGATCATTCTTTAAATCTCGAGGGAAAATAGTGCCAATACACCCATTTAAGATTCTATTTTTTATTTCATATAGTCATAGGATAGTTTTCAAAATCAATTGACCATAAACTGAGAATTTATTTTTGACAAATCTGCTACATTCTTCTATGTGTCTGCTCTTGTAGTAGAACTATGTTGTCTTTACTACTAAACATGGTAAAAAGATTCAAAGCTACTATGAAGGCTGAAGCTAAACAATTTTACAAGATTGTTCTAACTGACCTGTATTCCTTGAATTTACATACGAGTTTATTGAGCAGGTGGACCAATATTCTACAGAGATATCTAGATGTTTGAAAGTGACTCATATTTTTACCTTGTAAAAACACAAGACCCCAGATATTATATATAGAAAAATGTCTTCAGAGAATACTTGAAACAACTAAAATTAATTCAAGAATGAGTTACGATTTAGATAACACTGTAGCATAACAAAACTGAATGATAACAACTTGAGCTGTACAACAGAGGAGAGTGAGAGGGGAAACAATGATGTACCACATAGGAGCTATATGTCATTGCTATTGTGTTTCAAAAAACAGATAGACTTCAGAGAAGAGAAGGAGAAAAATAACATTTCCTGAGACAAGTTTCTTTTTAATCCATCTAATAGTTTGTACTAAAAGTCAGTGAAAATGGGAAAAATTAAAATAGAAATTAAAGCATTGTATATACCTGTTACAATGTAAAGAAATTGTAATAGGAATATGATAATTAATTTCCAAAGAAATAAGAGAAAGAATAGTTAAACTCTAAAGGGAAAAATAATGAAGAGAAAAAAGAAGCAAAGTAAAACCTTTATCTATAACAAACACAAGAGTTTGGAAGTGGAAAGGCAGTGGAAATGTTCTAAACAATAAAAATTGCTAACGTGGATAGAATATGGATCACATGTTATCATATATAATTTTGAAAGGGCATACTAGGAATGAAAGTTTGAAAGTCATGGTTTAAAACACTATTTGGATTATAACTAGACAGAATAGCTCAGTGGTAAACCATTGGCCTTGCATATGTGAAGCAATGGTGTGATCTCGCAAGCATTATAAAGTACACACAAAGCACACACACACACACACACCACATACACACATTTGGAATATTGATTTTATTATATTAAACGGAGGAAATTATCACAAACAGTAAAAGTATGTTAATATATGAAATCATAATATTGCTCGTACTATTTAAAAGTTTAGTAGAAATAAAATAGTCACAATATACTTGGATTTTAATAGATTAAGTAAATCGAAAATTAATAGAAGACATGAGAACCTTTGCAAATAAGTTTTAAATAATAATAATTTTGAAACAAGTGTCCTTTTATTTTGACAAAAGATTGATGTTACTGGTGTTTTAACTCAAGATTTAGAATGTGATAGCGAGGTGCTCTATATAACACTAGCGATGGCTACATCTCTAATCAGTTAACTCTGAATAGTTTTATAATAAGGTCTCATAGTTTCCCACTCTCTCCCGAATTACAAACCCTATTTACAATTCCCACCATAGCTAGAAAATGGATGCAACAAATCACCATGCCGAGCTCAAACTTTTTTTTAAATTCAAGTAAAATATTTCCAAAAAGTGATCAGGTAATGAACGCTTTCTTAAATAAAGTAAGTGCTTCTTGAAAATACAGTAAATATTTGTTACCTGGACAAATATGTTTACAAATATAAGAAAATAAATGTATTTAAATTCACTAACCATATAAAAATTAAGAAAATAATATCAAATAGCAACATGTTACATATTTTAAAAGCAAAATATATGTGACTGAATAATATACATGTGTAGAAATCATGCAAAATTATATTAACTGATCCTACAACTCTGAAAAAAGAATTACCCTAAAGAAACAAAAGGAAACATTTAAGCTCAAAATTTGAAAATTAGAAAATAAAATGAAGTAGGGGCTGGGACAGTAGCTCAGTGGTAGAGCGATTGCCTTCCATGCATGAAGCCCTGGGTTCGATTCCTCAGCACCATATAAGCAAAAAGGAAAAAGCTGGAAGTGGTGCTGTGGTTCAAGTGGTAGAGCACTAGCCTTGAGCTGAAGAACTGAGGGACGGGGCCCAGGCCCAGAGTTCAGGCTCCACAACCGAACCCCCTCCCCAAAAAAAGAAAAGAAAATGAAGTGTACTCTTTAGTTGACTTAATTAAGTGGAAAAGCTCTATATATCAATTTTATAATAAAAAAGGCATGAAAAAATTAGCAAAAGTACCCATTGATCAATAGCAACAGCAAGAGCATCAGTAGTTCTTGTTTTGAGTGTACAAAAATATCGATGGAAGATATAACAATGTTCCTTCCCTAAGAAATGTATTCATTACCTCATTTATGTAATTTTAACCCCTGTGTACCTTACCATTACAATAAATTTAATTGAAATTAAAACTAAACCAAAATATATATATACCAATTAAGAATTCTTAGAAGCCATTGTTTAAATTTTTGTAAAAATCTTCCCTAAATACAATATAATTTGATGATACTATTTAAATACTTCAACCTCAGCAGAAAAGCAAAAATTTTAAAAACTGTTACAAAGTAAAGTAATAAATCAGAATATATTACTATTAATAACAATCATAAGATGATTTTATATTTGTAGTCAAATAGGAAGAAATGAGGCAATTTGCCATTCATCTGCACCTAATAAGTGAGAAAGAATTGTCTAGGTCTTTTTAAATTATCATGTTTAATGAAATTATTCTGTCACATCATATGATAATCAGATAAAGCTGATATTAGAGCAAAGAACAGATTGTATTAAGTTTTTGGATGTTAATGTATATACTTATTTTGGTTGTGGGAAAATGTGGGGATTTCAACTTGGGGTATATTGTTCTTGCAGGCCGGGATTCCCTTTCCACAAGAACATGCATCTCATCTGTCCTTTTAGCCTTCCCATCATCAATGGCATCAGAGTTGCACACCAACTTGTCTAGCTTGCTACCTTGACTGACCTGGATCCACAGTCCTTCCAATCTTAGTCTCTAGATAGTGCAGGTTGGTAGAAAAGATCCAATTCACCCAGCTATAGATAGAAGTAAGTCCACTAAACTTTTGGTTTGCGTTCTGTTCTCAAGCCTCCAAAATAGTCAAGAGTACACATGTGATCCCCTGTTGCCAAGAAATAAGAATATTTTAAAGCAACTAGACATATATATGACTTAGGCTTGTGAATACCTCAGGAAAAGTATAAAAAGCAGTGAAGCATAGAGGACAGCCAGAATTTTAACTACCTACTCAGAGGCTGAATAAGCAGAGCTAGCTACTCGGGAGTCTGAGATCTGAAGACGACTGTTCAATCATGAAAATACAAGCGATTATCTCAAAAAAAAAAAAAACAGAATTGTAGCAGAGGCTGAAGTGGTAGACCACTATCCTTGGGCACAGAAGCTGAGGAATAGTTTCCATGGCACTAGCAAGCCTCAAGAATGATGAATGCATGCATGAGCACATGTACATGTGTGTGTGTGTACTCGCACATGCATGCACACATACACAAACACAAACGAATATTTCAATGTGAAGTTTTTATTTTTTTATCTTGCTGTACTTTATTTCCCTGTATTAGTTCACAAATTTACAAAATCAGCTAAGGACCTATTTACATAAAATTCATCATGTTTCTCTAAAATCTACTCTCTTTTTGGAAGCCTGCTTTTATTTGACCCAAAAGTAAATTATTCACGAAGTCAATTCATCACTCTCAAGTTTATAGTATTAGATGATTGTTTAGGTTCCTCCTAGCAATATGATTTTGTGAAATCCTGCAACAAGTAATACATTTCTTTCACTAGAAGAGAAACCTCTGTCAAACAATTAATAATAGCTTAATCTCCTCCTGGCATTCATCTGTAGTTTTATTTTCTTCATATATTTCATGATCTGTCTGTGTATGCCAAAGACTGCCGTGAAAATAAAAACACCCTTCTCAGCGCTTAGCATGTGTATACCATTCAAAAATACGGAAATTGCTTTGGAATAAATAATGTTCACCCTATCCTGAGAAAGAAGAATTGGTTTCTCAGCACTTTAGGTAAGAACTTGAGGGAAAGAAACAAAAGGAAAAGTGAGGAACAACTCAACACATAGATTCAAATGAAACAAACAACCTATGAAAACACAAAATAATTCAGTACTCAAGAACCTGCAGGAAATGAAAGATTTAAAAAAAATCAGCTATGACAAGCTTATGAAATTCGTGATTACCTGAGAGTGCAATGTTGTGAGAATAATGGCAAAAGCCCAGACTGAACAGAAAGTTCTTTACACAATGCCATGCACCTGTTGTTCTAAATTCCAGGAAGAATAACATCAAGTGGACTGAGGCCAAGTTCATATACAAGTAGGAAGCCAGTTTCTAGCTGAAAAATAATCAGGATAACATGGGGCTCGGGGCATGACAAAGTGGTAAGAACACACATTTAAGGGGACAAAACACTCAATTCAAACTCTAATATTAGGAGTATGAAATAAAAAAGCTATGATTTTAAATAATTAGAACAATTGTAACACTTGAGTATTTGAGTGGAGAAAAATCCATTAGAGAGATAGAATGAACCCACGTTCAAATGTTCCTTTAGTGATAATGTTTAGTCATACTTCAAACAAAACAGAGTTACATTGCAAATGAGCATGGATGTGCATTTGGGTGATGGAAATACTCTACTTACACAGGTGTAAATTAAATAGATTTTTTGGGGTAGATTGTAGTTCTTGAACTAAGAGCCTGGGTGTTGTCCATGAGCTTTTGCTCTCAAGGCTACCACTCTAATACTTGGAGCCACAGTTCCAATTCTGATTTTCTGTTGGTTGTTTGGAGATAAGAGGCTCATGGACTTTCCTGCCAAGGATGGCTTCAAACCAAGATCGTCAGATCTCAGCCTCCTGAGTAATCCTGATTCCAGGCATGAGCCATCGATGTTTTTAATAATTTAGTAAATTGTATAGTTACAGAAGTTATAAATTATGATTGTAACCTGTGTGATATATGTGTATATGTATAAATCAATGCATACAGTTAAAAATATATTAAAATATTTTTGCATCTAAAGTAGATTTATGAAATCATCCTTCATTAAAAATATAATGGAAACAAAAGTTAATAAGAAGCAAAACAAAGGTAATTGTTACACGTTTCTTTTTGTTGAATGGAATATGAATTGTGAGAATCAGTTTGGGAAAACCGCCTCTACTTTAACAAAATGGATAATTGCTATTAATTCCAATCCATCTCTTTGCCCATATTGTGCATCCTCACACATGAGTGTCAAAATCAAACCACAATTTTTGCCTTTGTATTTAACTCACCTGTTATAATTTAGGGGCTAGATGAAGTAATCAAATAAAGATTAAAATAATAGTAAGTGATGCTATTAGTTAGAACTGAAAGCCTTTTAAATATGATAACTAATTTAATTACATATTTCTTACTTTTACTGTGTTGTTATGTCCCTCATTCCCACATTAGGAAAGTACATAGAAGGTTCTCACTAAATTATATGTAATTATTAAAAATTTATTGAAAGAATATGGGCACAGTGTGGTTTTAGCTTATTGAAACCTGTATGGGGTAGTGTGTTTTTGAGGACTTGCAATACGTTGTGATGGAGATGAAGGAAGGGATGTGCTTATTCTGGAAAACTGGCTAGAGGATTGCTCCCAGAAAGATAGTGATGAATTCTTCCAAAAGGACAGTAAAATCACTTTCACAACCATGTTCACTACTGCACTCTTCACTGTAGCCAAGTTATGGAAACAGCCCAGATGCCCTTTGGCGAAGGGATGGTTTGCAAAAGTGTGTCATATATACATAAGTGGAATGTACTTATCCATTATGAAGACTGTTACGTTATTTGCAAAGAAATGGATAGATCTAAAAATATGTTAAATAAACAAAGTCAAAGCCAGACACACAAAGGAACCATGTTCTGTCTCACATTTGGAAGCTAGAACTTTATACAATTTTACACAGCAATATTAACCAAATCATGCTATTTGTAGAGGAGTATTTAAAAGATGTAATTTTTTTTAATAAAATTGAACTTTTAATCCAACAAAATAAATACCAGGAAATTATCACTTTGAAGATGTGAGGGGAAGTCAAAGGGAAAGAATAAAAAGGGTTATGGAGGAAGAAAGTGAAGACATGATATTCAATGCAGATAGTATGAAACCAGAAAAAATTAAAGTGTGGTGAGGTTTAGAAAGGCAGGGAAAAGTTATATAAGGATCCATTATACTTAAAAGAATTATTTATTGAATGTAAATTCCCTTGTACAACTAGTTATGATAATAAAAATATAATTAAAAACAATGGAGCCATCTGATCTTAAACTGTGTTCTCTTAAACCATGAGTCAATGTAATAGTTTCCTACTCAGAAATTTTCTTTGCAGGTATTTTCCTTTTTGTGACAGAAAAATGATCAATGCAATGAATATCAATACATCACATTGCACATCAAAAAGAGACACAATAAAAATCACAGTAAAAATGTTAGAATTAACCACATGATAAAATAACAGGTTGAATATGCCAAATGATCATTGATTGTTTTTCCAAGTACTATACCAATGGTATCTAATTTAATCCTCACAATAATTTCATAAAGTGGAACTACTTACATTTTTAATTCTCAGATGATGACATTGAAGTCTTCAGAGTTGGAATTACTAGTACAACATTGCACACATGGTAAGTGTTAGCCTGAGGTTCATCTCCCACTGTATCAATTAACCTCATTCTATTTTATGACTAAAATACCAGCACTTAGTCTACAAATTCTAGGAAAAATTCCAATAATTATTGTGTACACTCATAATATTTCACTTTATCTTTGTTAGAAAATTGGGAACTTTAATATGAATACTCAAAGTTCATAATCAGTGCATACCTCCCTGGTGAAAGGAAGTTCTAAAGTATAACATTCTTGATTTCTAGGTAAAAATAGCAGAAATCATATTCTATCCCTTCACTGAACACTGCACTGCCTGGGGAACCTAACTCTGTTTAACACTGACTTACTGAAAGAATGACCTCCCCAATTCCTGATGGAAACAGACTGCAGGTCTCATGGTCCAATCATTTCCACATTGTAGCTCAAGTAAGTTGTTTACCATTAGAAGAATTTTGATTGCTTTTTATACCCAACATTTTGAGACAAAGGTACTAATTTAAAATGCTATTAAAGTAAGACATATAAAAATCACCTTTGACCATAGATAAATATTTTACCTTTCATGTACCCAAAAATGCAGTCTGACCTATCATTAATGAATTAAAGCCTCTCCAACTTGTGGATACAATTGGTTTAAAAAGACATGAAGGGCTGGGAAGGTGGCTCAGTGGTAGAGCACTTGCCTTGCATGCGTGAAGCCCTGGATTTGATTCCTCAGCACCACATTAAAAAAAAAAGAAAAGAAAAAAGCTGCAAGTGGCGCTGTGGCTCAAGTGGAAGAGCGCTATTCTTGAGCTGAAGAGCTGAAGGACAGCGCCCAGGCCCAGAGTTCAGACCCATTACCAGACTCCCCCCCCCCAAAAAAAAGACATCAATACTACTATATTTGTTCAAAATTTCTTATGATACTGAAGATTCAATTGTAAACTGTTAACACTTGAAAATAACTCTTTTTCTTAGGAGTAGGAAACAAAACACAAGATTAATCCTAATCATTTCCAAAGACATTTATTTATACTACAAATTCACTCTTATAACTACAAAGATTCTAAAAATAACTGAAGCATAGTGTCACAAAGGGCATAATTTAACTTCATCATGTACATTCAAAGGACTGTGCTAATAGAAAACAAAGTTATACTAAAAATTAGCTCACGCAATTCACTTCCATTTTTTATTCTATATATTTTAGTTTCATAAAAATTGTCTTTTGATAAAATCATGCATAAAAAGCCTATATACCCACTTACATTTTCAGATTTTAACAATGTTTATTTCAGAAATGTCTTTAGCTGTATAGTCAATGAACTGAAATAACACTAAAGTATTCAAAGGGTTTTCAGAAATTGCAAGACTCGCTCTTGGATGTTATTTATATTGGAAAAGATCTTCAAAAAGCCTTAATTGTTAAAGTTGTGATAGTTACTCCCACAAAAGAACTATTAATGAAGAAACCTTTGTATGTAAAATACAACTTAAAATGCATCCACAATCTGGAGGTGACACATGCTTTTTTTGTTTATTTGTTTTTGCAATGTATATCTAACAAACATATCCACAATACTGTTTTTCAGTCAATATGATCGGATATTCAAACCTAAAAAATACGGGATTTATTCTTAGTGTGAATAGATACTATCTTATAAAGAAAGTTATTTTCAACAGAAATCCGGAAAGATTTAATCCACCTTGAGTTTCACAGGAATAACCAGAGTGTAATACTTGTTTGGTCAAGTCAGTCAAAATTACTCCATGAGTATATCTTAAAAGTATAGCCAATTTAAGAGATCTAATACATATTTTGTACTGACAGTCACCTTACAGCAATAACTTAGTACTTAAATATATGTGTATCTTCTTGCCTAACATATACAAAGAGCTGAAAGTGATCTCATTTATCTAACTTAATGTTGTAAATGCTTTAATTATGATGATGTTATTATTTGATGAATAAAATGTACAGAAGGGTGGTTCCACTGAAATGACAGTACGGAAAACTGATAAATAAAAAACATTGCAACACAGTTCTTTTCAGCCTCACTCTGTCCTCATTGGCAAGCAACATGGCAACCACACACACACACACACACACACACACACACACAAACACACACACACACACATATTTGCGCACATATACACACACATTTACATGCAAGGCAAATTCAGGGTTTATTGTACAATAAAGTTCAAATAAAATATTAGTGATAAGGCTAAGGATAATGGGTGTAGAGAAGCATCTAGAAACGGAAGTTATTGGTCTAGGAAATTCGTTTAACAGGATCCGAACAGAGAACTTCCCAAAAATGCAAAAAGACAGGCCTATTCAGATACAAGAAGCTTTTAGAATTCCAAATAGACCAGAAAAGAAGAGGACATCCCACCTTCACATTACAATCCACACAGGATCAACTCAGACCAAGAAAAGATACATAAAGCTGTGAAGGAGAAAACCAATTAGAATCACATCAGATTTCTCAGCAGAGACAATCAAAGCAAGAAGAACCTGGAATGATGTATCCCATGCCCTAAAACCAAACAACTATCAACCAAGAATACTGTACCCAGCTAAACTCTCCTTCATAACTGAAGGCCAAATAAAAACCTTCCATAGGAAAGAAAAATTGAAACAATACATCTCCACCAAACTGCAAAAGATTCTTAAAGATGTCCTACACATAGAAAACCAACAAGACCACAATAAAGGCCAAAAACTGCACCCAAAGTGAGAATCCAAGAACCATAGAAAGAACCCAGTTTTCGCAGCCCCGAGAAGGTGGATAACATGGCAGGAAGTGCCAAATACCTCTAAGTCCTTTTTATCAACATTAACGGACTTAACTCTCCAATTAAGCGACATAGACTGTCTAGTTGGATTTAAAAAAAGTTCCTTCTATCTGCTGCCTTCAGAAGACACATCTTGCACATAAAAACAAACACATTTTCAATGTTAAAGGATGGAACAAAATCTACCAAGCAAATGACCCCCATAAACAGGCAGGAATTGCAATCCTAATATCAGATAAAATAGACTTCATATTAAAATTTGTCACAAGAGATAAAGAAGGTCGCTACATACTAACTAAGGGTTCTCCCCTACAGGGGGATATTACAATTCTAAATATCTATTCGCCAAAAAATGTTGCACCCAAATTTATCCAAGAAACACTACTTTCCCTCAAATCCCACATAGATCCAAATACATTAATAGTTGGGGATTTTAAAACACCACTCTCCCCAGTAGATAGATCAACTCGGCAAAATCTAATCAGAGAAAACACAGATCTAAACAGCTGCAGAGATCAACAAGATTTAACAGACATCTACCGAATATTTCGCCCAGCAGCATCAGAATACACGTTTTTCTGAGCAGCACAAGGAACATTTTCTAAAATAGACCACATTTTAGGCCATAAAGCAAACTTGTCTAAATTCAGAAACATTGAAGTTATACCTTGCATTCTCTTGGACGACAAGGGAATAAAACTAGAACTTAACACCAAAAGCCACCAAAGAAAGGACGGTAACACATGGAGGCTGAAAAACACACTGCTGAATCACGAGTGGGTCATGGAAGATATTAGAAAGGAAATTCAAATGTTCACGCTATTCAACAAAACTGAGAACACAAATTACCAGCTCCTTTGGGAAACAGCAAAGGCAGTATTCAGAGGCAAGTTTAAAGCTCTGAACTCCTACATCAACAAACTGGAGAGATCTGAAACGAAAATTTAATGACATATCTAAACCTCCTTGAAAAGAGCAGCAAGATAAACCCCAATCCAGTAGATGGAAAGAAATAATTAAAATTAAATCAGAATTCAATAAATTAGAATCCAAAAAAAACTATAGAACGAATCAACAAAACAAAGAGTTGGTTCTTCGAAAAAATTAACAAAATTGACAGACCCTTAGCAAATCTTATCAGAAAAAGAAGAGAACACACCCAAATAAATAAACTCTAAAATGAGAATGGAAACATCACTACGGAAACAACCAAGATTCAGAACATTATAAGGGAATATTTCTCAAAACTTTATGCTAATAAATTTGAGAACTTGACATAAATGGACCTTTTCCTAGCAAATATTGACATGCCAAAACTAAACCTAGATGAGTTAAACCATCTTAACAGATCCATACCAAGCATTGAAATAGAAACAGCAATAAGAGACCTCCCAGGTAAGAAAAGTCCAGGACCAGATCGTTTTGCAGCGGAATTCTACAAGGCCTTCAAAGCAGAGCTCACACCAATACGCCTCCAACTGTTCAATGAAATTGAAAGAAAAAGTTCACTGCCGAACACATTCTATGCAGCCATCATAATCCTCATCACAAAACAAGGCAGGGACTCATCAAAGAAAGAAAACTATAGAACCATTTCGTTGATGAACATTGATGCAAAACGTCTCAACAAAATTTTGGCCAATCGACTTCAACAATTCATCCAAAAATCATAAACCAATATCATACAGGATTCATTTCAGGAATGCAAAGCTGGTTCAATAAACGCAAATCAATTAATATAATTCATCACATCAACAGGAGCAATGATAAGAACCACATGGTTATCTCAATAGATGCAGAAAAAGCATTTGACAAGATTCAACACCCCCTTATGATGAAGGTTTTGGAAAAATTAATAATCCATTGAACATTCCTCAATACAATAAAGGCTGTATATGACAAACTTACAGCCACCATTATACTTAATGGTGAAAAACTAAAGTCATTTACTCTTAACTCAGGAACAAGACAAGGATGTCCACTCTCTCCACATCTCTTCAATCTAGTATTAGAATGCCTAGCTACAGCAATAAGACAAGATCCAAACATAAAGGAGATCCAAATTGGGATAGAAGAAATAAAACTCTCCTTCTTTGCAGATGACATGATGTTGTATTTAAAGAATCCCATCGACTCCACTCCCAAATTACTCAAGCTGATTCAAAACTTTGACAAAGTAGCCTGGTATAAAATTAAGCCCCCAAATCAATGGCTTTTCTGTATGCCAACAATGAGAAAAGTGTGGCTGAAATTATGAAAGTAAGTCCATTTGTAATATCCCCACAAAAAATAAAATACCTAGGAATTAACTGAACCAAAGGAGTGAAGGACATTTACAATGAAATCTTTAAAATCTTGAAAAAGGAAATCAAAACAGAAGTTAGAAAATGGCAAAACATTTCATGCACCTGGATTTGAAAGATTAACATTGTGAAAATGGCAATACTTCCCAAGGCTATCTACAAATTCAACACGATACCTATCAATATTCCAACCTCGTTCTTCAAGGAAATAGAAGAGGCATTCTAAAAATTCATATGGAACAATAAAAGACCCAGAATAGCAAAAACGATCCTCAAGGGAAAGAACACTACTGGAGGAATATCAATACCAAATTTCAAACTCTACTACTAAGCCATAGTAATCAAAACAGCTTGGTACTGGCATAAGAACAGACCTCAGTACCAATGGAATAGAATTGAAAACCCAGAAATGAACCTACAGACTTATAGCCATCTAATATTTGATAAGGGAACTAAAAAAATAGAATGGAAGAAAAACAACCTCTTCAGTAAATTGTGCTGGCAAAATTGGTTAACTACTTGTAGAAAACTAAAGCTAGATCCTTATATATCACGTGGCACAAGAATCAATTCCAAATGGATCAAAGACCTCGGAGTCAAACCAGACACTCTGAAAACATTACAGGATGGAATAGGAGAAACCTTAGGTCTCCTTGCTCAGGACGAAATTTTCTTTATAGAGACCCGGAAACACAACAAATCACAGAAATGTTGGACAAATGGGATTGCATGAAGTTTCAGAGCTTCTGCATGGCAAAAGACATAGCTAGCAAGAACAATAGATAGCCCACAGATTGGAAGAAGATCTTCAATAGCCATTCAATGGACAAGGGTCTCATATCTAAAATATACTTGGAACTTAAAGAATTAAATCCGCCAACAACAAATCCTCAAAGAAACAACTGCCCAATAAACAAGTGGGCTAAAGACTTAAAGAGAAGCTTCTCTGAAGAAGAAAGAAGGATGTCCAATAGACGCATGAAGAAATGCTCAATCTCCCTAGCCATAAAAGAAATGCAAATCAAAATAACATTGAGATACCACCTCACCCCAGTTAGAATGGCAAAAATCAAGAACTCTAACAACAACAGATGCTGGAGGGGATGTGGACAGAAGGGAACCTTACTGAATTGTTGGTGTGAGTGTAAACTTGTTCAACCACTTTGGAAAGCAGTATGGAGGTACTTCAAAAGACTTCATATGGAGCTCCCCTATGACCCAGCAATCCCAGTTTTGGGCATTTACCCAAATGTTTACAAACAAGACCACACTAAAGCTACCAGCACAACTTTATTGCAGCATTATTTACCATAGCTAAGATATGGAACCAACCCAGATGCCCCTCAGTAGATGAATGGATCAAGAAAAGTTGTATATATAAACAATGGAATTCTATGCCTCCATCAGAAAGAATGACATTCCCCCATTTGTTAGGAAATGGAAAGACCTGGAAAAATTTATATTAAGTGAAGAAAACCAAGCCCAAAGGAACATAGGTCCCATGGTTTCCCTTATTTGCAATATCTAGTATATGTATGAGCAAGCAGAAAATGTCAGATAATGTGATGTTAGGAAAATGAACTCTTAGATATGAATTTTAATGTTTTTTTTCTTTCATGCATTTGTTTATAACGCATTTATAAGATTATTTCTTTGTTGCTTTGTATCTCCCTACCCCACAGTATAACCTCTGCTTTCACTATATTTGATGTTGGTACAATTTGTAGAGGAGAGGTGGAAAAACAAATCGTTTAAGCATACAGGTGGACTCGTTGCAACAATGAGAAGTACATGTTGTCATGTCGAAAACAAACTTTATTACTTTGGTGCCGGGGGTGGGGGGAAGGGAGGACGGGGGCGGAGGATTGGGCGGGGGGGGGGGGCGGGGGAGGCTGGGAAGGGATGTGAAGGGCAAAGAAAGGAGGAATATGCAATGCTTGATAAGAAATGTACTCATTATCTTGCCCATGTAATTTTAAGTCCTCTGTACAGTATGTTCATAGAAAAATAAAAAAATAAAGAAAAGAAAAGAACCTAAGTGATCTGAGGACCAAATTATTATGATATTTCACTAGGTATACTATAAGAAAGCAAAACAAAATGCACCAGAAGAAAACTCAGAAAATCTGAATATAATACAGGCCTATTTGTCCTCATTAACTGTCATAGATGTATATGTTAATTCTAAGGAGACTTAAGTTCTAATAGCATTCGAACTACTGGAAGACACTCATGTTTTCCGATACAAATTATGTCCATACAGGTAGACCCATGGCAACAGTGAAATGTACGAGTCGTTTTGTTGAAAACGAACTTTACAACTTTCGTGCATGGGGTGGGGAGGAGAGGGGAGAAGGGAAGGCGGGGAGGATTGGGTGGGGAGGATGGAAAGGGATAGGAAGGGGAAACAATGGAGGAGGATACAATGCTTGATAAGAAATGTACTCATTATCTTGCCCATGTAATTGTAACTCCTCTGTACAGTATTTTCACAATAAAAAAAAACAAAGTATGTCCAAAAGATATTAGTGATTAGGAAAAATGATAATTTGCCTTATTACAAAATAATACATAATCCACTCACCACGGTGGTTACATTTTCCCTGTCTGTCCACATGTGACCATTTAATTTATTTTTAGTTCATTCATTCATTCATTCATTAGTTTGGTGCTAATACTAGAGCTTGAACTCAGGGCCTGGTTCTGTCTCAGAATTTGTTATTTATTTTGTTTTAGTTTTCTCAAGGCTAGCATCTTACTTGCTTATAAGACAGCTCCATTTCTAGCTTTTGCTGGTTACTTTCAAACCAGACTCTAATGGACTATATTTCTTTGTCTGGTTTCAGACCACAATCATCAGATTTTGTCTTTCTGATTAGCTAGGAATAAAGACATGAGCCACCAGTGTGGCTCCTACTTTTTCCTATACTTATCTATTGCACATACTTAGATAGCAATTTAATATTGAGAGTATAGAAGCAAGATGTACAGTGATTATATTGTTCTGTCAGAAATTCAAGTTAGTAATGTAAATTTCTTCTTAAGACCATACACAAAAAATACTTAAGAAGAAATCTGATGATTTGTGTGTGTGTGTGTGTGTGTGTGTGTGTGTGTGTGTGTGTGTGTGTGTGTGTGTGCTCTTGCAATATGTTCCACATATAAGCACTGTGCAGGTGTGTCCAGCCATTCACAGTTATTGGATAAATATCTGCCTTGAGATACCAACTCATGGACATTGTCTAAGTGTCCACTCTAGGCTTCCCGATGAAGAGGATTATACTTATCCTCATACATAGTATTCATATGAGTGGCCTTTTTGGAAAGTAGTGTCTGCACTGTAGTAAGCTGCAAGGCAAGCACTCTACCACTGAGCCACCTTCCCAGCCCAAGGATTAAGATTCTTATCTGTAATTTGGTCAAAGCTATGTCTCTTTAGGTAGGCGACTAACAATGTATTTACTATTTTCAAGTAAATACATAAATTCTATTTCCATCTTTTTTTTAAATAAAAAAAACTTGTTTGCTCTGTAAATTGAGTAGAAGCATGTATTTTTTGGCTAGCTAGGTCATTGCACATCTGTATCTCTTTTCCTCTCTCTGTTTTATGGTTCTCGTAGACAATATGATTGCTCCATAATTATCCTAATTTATTTTGCTTTTATATTTTTGGTTGCATCATTTCACTTTCTGCTCTGCCATTTCCCAAAACAGCACCACATGAACAGAAAAATCCAGAAGTGGTGCTGTGGCTCAAGTGGTAGAGCACTTGCCTTGATTTGAAGAGCTCAAGGACATGCCCAGGCATAGAGTTCAGGCCCCACAACTAATTTAAAAAAAAAAAAAAGAATCTCAATACTTGATAATTCTACTAACAGATCTGACTGAAATCAGTTGAATCACACTTTTCCTGTAAAATGAAGGAATAGATCCAGACTAGGAAAGCAGCTAGAGAAGGCAGGCAGATTGTATCTGTAACAAAACTTTGTGGAAAATGGAATCGAGGATTACTTACTGGTGATTCACTTGTACTTGAAGCATGATTCTGAATTATTGCTTGCTGATTCTGAACTATTGCTTTGATCATTATATTCTCCAAGAAGAAAAAGTGAAATTTAATTGATAGCAAAGGACTACTAATACATTTTGACTTCTCATTAAGCATCTTCAATCATCAAAATCACCTGAACACAATAGATAGGCCTATTTTTAGATGAAAACAAGTGTCTTTAAAAAAAAAAAACAAGAATTTAGGTAGTCATACAAAGGACTTCTATTTTATTACTGCATTATACATTTTTTCTAATGTTGGATAACAACATTAGAAAGCTATTAGAAAGCTCTTAAATCCCATATGTTGAATAGTGAGTTCTCTTACACTATAACATGGTATTTCCCAAATCATTTACATAGAAGACATTGTTTCCTATTTTCTCATTCCTAGAATAAGCTGCACATGAAGACACCACTGGTCCTGACTTTAAGTCTGTATCTTTGAATACTGAGGAAAATCTTTCCTCTGCTCCCTATAATTCACTACTCTCCAGTTAGAATAATTTAGAATAGTAAAAATGGAAAAAGAGAAAATAAATCATGGTGAAAAAACATATGCAGAACATTCACCAGTTTTTTCTGACCAGTTCAACCAATGTGAACTATTGGGGAAATACATGGACACCTCATTCCCACTGGTACTCAATATCTCTGGTTAGGCAATTCTGACGAAGACAAGGTACAAGATGAAAAAATGAGGAATGGTTTCAATTGCAAGAAAAAAATGGAGTAGGATCCAAGTAAATTTCTTCTTTGGGATGCCGAAATGTATCGGCTTACTGTGGTGTGAACACTGCTTTCCAAAATGGCCACCCAGTTGAATACTAGGGATGAGGATGAGTATACCCCTCTTCAACGGGAAGCCTAGAGTGGACACTTAGACATTGTCCATGAGTTGGCAGCTCAAGGCAGATATTCATGCAATAACTCTGAATGGCTGGACACCCCTGCACAGTACTTATATGTGGAATAATACCAGAATGTCTTCTTTATTACTTCATCATGATGCAGATACCAATCCCCAAACTAAAGGCCTCTTGACCTCCTTGCATCTTGCTGCTGGGAATAGAAATAGCAAAGATACTCTGTATCTCCTTCTGTTGAACCATTATATCAAACCAGGTCTGAAGAACAACTTTGAAGAAACTGCATTTGATATTGCCAAAAGGGTAAGTATGTATCACTAAGTCTTTGAAGTTGTCGAAGGCTGTACAAATTGTTCTCCTAAATCGTAATGGTTTGGTTAAGTTTCTTAAATTTCAAAAGTGCCAGTCCATCTTTTGTGTCCCTACAAATTTTTTTCACAATACAAAGCAACAGCAATATCTTACAATAAAAATTTATGTATTCCATGGTATTCTTCCAAGTGAATTGCATGGCTGTGATATCAAAATGTATTCAAGAGTTGTTTGTATACATCTGTAATGATTTCTGCAGAGTTTGTGATTCTTTAAATCAGAAATAATTTTAACTTATCTGTTGAAATGAATAGTATAGAACCTAAAGATGTTCCGAGTGCTTTTCTGAAAAAAGTATATCTATGTTTGTGTAATGTCCATAATCTATTTCATTCTCTACTAGATATAATACTTTGAATTCTACATTGTTATATAATGTATAGATTCATGGATAAATGTGACCTTTCAGATTGCATTCCATATAGAAGAATTTTAAGACTCCTTTTTTTTGTAGTTTCTTATATTATTTCATTTCTTTGGGATAAAATGGCAATATTATCTAATTTCAAGTTTTGTAAAGGTTATGCTATGTAAAGGCCTTTCTAAGGTGAAAATTTAATACACTGATATCAAACTAACCTTTAATTGTATGAATTACATGTATTGTTACACTTGTATTTTTGTAATCAACTTTTTAATAACTGTTTTTCATTTCTTGCATCAGAAGAATGAAAAATATGGAATACTTCACAAATTTTCATATCATCCTTGTGCAAGTGCCATGTTATTCTCTGTATTGTTGTAATTTGGGTAGACCTGCTGCTGAAGCATGTAGTATCCTCTAAATTTAAGTATATAATGATACAATCTTTATAAAGGCATATATCCATCGTTGCCTATTTGTAACAAGGAACCCTTATTGTTCCTAAAATGCTATTGATCTTATTTCTCTAAATTTCTGTGTACAGTGGAAAAAAAACTTATAGAGTTTGGTCGATTGCTCACATTTACATTTTTTTTGTCATTTTCATTTTAAATTTGATCATACTTTGAAGCCTTTACAGCTAAGTCCAAAGTTGGTGGCTTTTCAAGTACTTATTTATCAACTGAGTTAGCTTTGTGGAGCTAATGGATTCAAAGTAAGCCTTGCTTAAGAGCTACTTCTAACTTTCTGCAGCTTAAAATTTCCCAAATGAGGTCTTGCTGGAACAAATGTCTACCTGAACTGTGAAGACTCGGGGTCTATGTTGAGGGGGCAGAATGATGCAGGCTCCAGCCTCAGGATTATCTGAGGAGTGTGTTTGGGATTAGGAAAGCTCTTGGAACGCCAGGCTATAGAGGGAAAATGTTCCCTCTCCCTATCTCAAAACATGTCACAGACTCCTGGGAGCTGAGGAAGTGGCTCTTCTGCTTGCTTAAGCATAGATGAACAGCTGGTCAAGCATTTTCCTGAGATTGGAGAAGTGGTTTGAGCTTGATCTAAAATAGTTTAGATAATAATATACCTAGACTTTCTCTCATAGGTTAAGTAAAAATGTATCTGTGGAAATTTTTTGTGTGAATGTTTTCTGACCAAATCTTGGCAAAGATGATGCTTGCTAGTCTTTAAATACCCACTAAAAATAAAGCACAGCATGCAGTGGCAATTGCTGTTTGCACTCTGCATCCCCTGTGTCCTGGTGATTTTGTGACCCTTACCTAGGGACCCCAACGCACTAGACGTTGACACTGAACCTTTACCTTTCTTCCATGTAGGAACAGACCAACCAGAATATCTTACGCTGACAGCATGGATTGTCTTACTGGAACAAACATAATCTTAGTTACAAGGGATCATAGAGAGATGAACAGTTCAGACAGAATTGTTCAGAATAGAAGGTATTTTATCAAAACATAATTGTTTATTATACGTATCATTTCAAAAGTAGCTAAAGCCAAGAAAGTGAAAAAAATTGTTCATATGCATGATTACCTACTGTCCTGACCTGTCTATCATCCAACCAAGCAGGAACTTACACTACTGACATTCTATCACCAAATATTGCAATAGCTCCTGGAGAAGTCCATATGTTTCTCCTCGATATTAGGCCTTAAATTTGTAATGTTTTAATCACAGTGTTTCCTCTTGCCTCTAGGCTGCATATCTACAAATGGTAGAGCTTTAAGTCTAACTCTACCAAAAACTGAGGTAGAGATAATGGAATAATACTTTAAAACAGAGTTGCCTTTGATTCCCTAAACACAACACAACAATGCAAAACATTTTTTATATTATATGTACTTATATATTTTATATTTATATGTGCTGATTTTAAATTTTATACAGTGAATTTTACTAGAATTGATAATTTGACAAATATATTGACATTTATTCCCATAAATAGATTGGAATATAAATAATTAGGTTTAGAATATATATTAGACTATAAAAAGTATCACTGCAATATCTTCAGTATAAGCTTGTGATACCTTCTAAGTGTTCGTGGTCTTCTGACTACACATGGTATAATAACAGTATTGTTTTCTGCTAATCTATAAGGGATTTTATTCTGATGCTCTGTTTATTGTTTTAACTTGCTGGTCCCAAAGTGTTTTTCTCCATATTTCTAAAGCATTCTTACTGATTATACCCAAATTTTGCTGATATGATGTCTAAAAGCTATTATTCTTCTGCAGGACCCACGAGTCCTAGGATAACAGGTCCCAGTTATCTGCATCATCAGATAACAAGGGCATGACTTCTCACATAGGCCCATGCAACATGCCAACAGAAAATAATTAAAGACTCATCTCAATTTCTCATTTCCTATAATATTTCAGGGCCCCAATTGCATACAAGAATTAGCAGTAATCAATTGTAAAATGCAAGGCAACTTAAAATGAAAGATGAGATCACAAAATCTGAGAGAAAGTACTGTAATTCAAACTTTCAATTTACAGATGACCAGCCCATATGAGTGAACAAAATCACAAATGAACAACGTTATTTTTAATACCTTTCTCCTAATGATGAATGAAAGATTTCAGTGCAGCCAAAAAAATAGTTTCTGGAATGATAGATCATAATTGGTCTACCAAGACTAGGAAAACTTGATTTAGAGGTCAAATATAATTTAGAAAAACATTAATTGAGAATACCCTTAGTGCTTCAAAACACTGGTACTTCAGTAAAACTTGGTTCTGTAGTATAAAAATGTCATTCTCAAACCAATGTAACCTACATTTAATCTTCTGAAAGTATATTCCTTTTCAAATAAACTTTTAAAAATCATATTCACCAAAATAACACTTGACAAGTAGATGATAGTGACATTACAAGGTTTTCAAGTGTAGGGAGCAAGTTACATTAGAGTTGATTTACGTACCCAGCACTAATACCAAACAAGTTCAACCATTCATTGAAGTGCAGAAATACTACCCCCCACAATTTGTGTTGTTCAGTAGGGGCCTTCTAGAAATGTGTTTAATGGATCAGCCTCCCATAATTCAAACCTAAATATTAGCTCATAAAGTAAATTTCATCACATAAGAAGGTACATTTTAAAGTCACTAATAGTTGCCTTATCATGTGTTGCCTTATCATATATTTTCCGTATCTGTCTAACATAGTAAGAAATATGACTTTAAGTCTTGAATATGGGTACTGATGAGAGATTTAACAAACATAAAATCTGTCTTCTATTTCTATCATATTCTTCTAAGTAGTAAATTTTAGTTTTCTTCTTTTTCCAAAACTTATAGTTAGTAGAATATTTACATAGGATAATGTAAAATAAAATAATCACATACCATTGCACAAAGCCATTTATAAAAACTGGTAGGAATAAATTCTAGGCCATTTTTAAAAAGTTCCTTTTGACTAAAGATTAATCTTCCAAATGAACGAGAATAAAATCATGTCTAAGTGCTTCACATTTCCAGTCTTGCACATTGTTATTGCAGATGAATGAATTATGTAAATGTAAGCTGACATCAGTTGCCTATATATTCTCCATGCTGGCTGAGACTCAGAATTTGCACAGCACAGGAAAACAGGTGCAATGACTGGCTTCTCACATCAGGGTGAATTTTTGGCATTGCTGGGCTTTGAACTCAGGGCCTAGGAAGCCCAACTGCCCAATCGGTCCACGTGATCACACCAGACGTTGAGCCACTAAGGAGATGGACTCTTCCTAGGACCTGAGATCGAGCCACAGGGAGGCCAAAATAGTGCTCAATGCATCATTTAAACATGGGATGTATGTTCACATCCGTGTGGAGACTGCATCGTGCATTGAGTGTACTTATTGTGTTTATTTTGTATACTATTCATGGATTTTTGTGTATTTTCTCATGTATATGATGACAGGTATAACTGGGCTGACATGGATAACAACTTATTCCCATGACCACAGGGTGGCCCATGCATTCTCCATCCTAGCTGAGACCCAAGACTTGCAGAGGAAAGGAAAACATATGCAACCATTGGCGTCTTACATCAAGATGAATCTTTTGGCAGGGCTGGGATCTGAACTCGGGGCCTAGCAGGCCCAATTGGTGAATGAGTCCATATGAACACAACAGCCTGTGAGCGACAAAGGAGCTAGGCATTCCCAGTACCTGAATTTGAGCCCCCTGGGGGGAGAGTGGGGAGCACAATAGTCATCCATTCATAAGTAGAAGGTAGAATGCAAATAAGTATATATTTGTATAGAGTAGGATTGATGGTGACTTGTGATGGAATCCAATCTGTGTGTACCTATATTTCGATATTTTCTGATGCATTCATTTCATGTCTGTGATGATTATTGTCATGCTTCATTAACTCTTCTTTAGAAATAATCTATACCCCATGAGTCTTGCATATCATTTCCTACTCGCATCATGCACAAACTACTCATTCAAGGATGAGATCGATCGCATGCCATGACTCTTCCTAGGTCCAGAAACAAGTATCTCAGGATCTCCCGCCATTCCCTCCTCCTAGGGGGACTGAATTCAAGCCTCAGTCCTGGAAAAGTTACTCCTTATATACATCTTAACAATAAGATTTATACTTCCGTTCAGATGTTCAGTCCATATTGTGTTTGGTGCGTTTATTCATTTTATTTCTTGTTTTATTAATTTATTTACCACTTATTTTATTGACTCTGATGACACTTGTAGCATTTATTACATTGTTTACATCCTATCACATAGAATCTAGATTTTAGATGTATGTGATCTCCATCATGCCTGGCAGTGCTAGGATCGGATCTCAGGGCCTAGCAGGCCCAATTCATGAATGGGTGAGTTTGAGCATGGGAGCCTCTAGCCAATGAAGCTGTCAAGTGATTCCCACGCGCTGAGATTGACCCCCAGTTTTGGCCAAAACAGCAATACATGGATAGGCAGATGGTGATATACAAAGAAATATATATTGTTAAAGAGTGCCAGAGCCGTCTATTTATGATTGAATGACACCTACTACATTCCTACCAACTCTTAGGTATTTATTATACCACCATTGAAGGAATATTATTCTTTTAATGCTTAATAAACTATACATTAAGATCAATCAGCATTCTTGGACTATTGCATCCAAATTTAGACTAGACGGATGCATGAACTACTCTTTCAATGGATATTCCCATGCATAGGAATGAGTCTCTTGTGATCTCCTGCCATTGGTGTCAGGACTGGGATTTGAACCCAGGGCCTATGTCCACAGGTTGTCCTATGGCTTCACTAATAGCCCACAAGCCATCAGCAATGGCAGGTCATATCTACTTTGCAGCCATGTCATTCAAACCCAGGATGGTCACTGTGCAAAGAAAAAAATAATAAAACCCTAGACCCCTGAAAGTTGCCACTTTTTCTGCTTTCCAGTTTTTTTTCTAGAAAGTCCCCTGGGCCTAGGATCTTAGGATCAGCTATGGTTCTGGAGGCTACACCCAAGCCGAGAGAGATCTAAGCTGAGACAGAGTTTCCATGACCTGAGTTCAAGCCCCATGGTTGGCCAAAAGAAAAAAAAGAAAAAGAATAAAGAAAATATAATTATTTAACTAAATTAAAAAAAATAAAGCTACCTAGTTTGGATTTTCTGCTAGTTTTCTTTCCTAGCCTGGGATTTGAACTCAGAGTCTTGGTAAATCTGTAGCAATGTGAGGGAAGATTTGCTACTACTTGAGTTCAAACCTTGTGCCAACCAAAAGTGAAACCTAAGTCACTGACCTAAGCAGGGGGAGGTAGTTGTGGCAGTGGGAGGGAAGGTATAGTAGGGGGAAAACAAAGGAGGAGGTAACAATGCTCAATATGAAATTTACTCATTACCTTGCTCCTGTAAAATATTTTTACAATAAAAAACGAACAAAGACAAACAATGTAGTTCTCAGAGAAGCATTTTGGAGGTAAGGGAAGGATCTCTGAGTGAATAGCTGTACAAAATTCTACACTTTTTAAAATGTTCAGTATGGAACTGAATAAACATAACTGCTTCCATTAAAAAATTATGTCATTGTCTTGGAACTGGGGCCAGTATTTCTGCCATTGCTAGGATTTGAGCTCAACGTCCAGGTAACTATTTTGCATCATGGGTGAAGGCGAAGCTCACTGTCCATGAGGAAAGAAATTCAGGCTAGAGTACCCAGGGCCTGAATGAAGGCCCTGAAATGGAAAAAATATCTCTATACATGTGTACTATATGATATATATATACTTACATATGTATGTTAATTTCATATTATGATTCAGGTGGATCAGTGGTAGAGCACTTGCCTTGCATGCCTGAGTCCCTGGGTTCGATTCCTCAGCACCACATAAGCAAAAAGAAAAAACCCGGAAGTAGAGCTGTGGCTCAAGTTGTAGAGTGCTAGCCTTGAGCTGAAGATCTGAGGAACAGCACCCAGGCCCAGAGTTCAAGCCACACAACCGGACCCCCACAGAAAAAGAATGATTTTGTATTTTATTTTCCTTTGATTCATTTATTTATTGATTACTGTATTTAGTATTTTTATACACATAATATTTATTACATTTTGCACATTTTTATAAAATTATACCCAATAATTGAGGACATTGACTCATTTTCATTAATATTTTATTAAGTGTTGAAACATAATACATAAGTAAATGGAAGCATTTGTCACAGTCTTCTCATGATTAGAGTCTCTCACAAGTATGAGCTTTGTCTTATTTATCTTTGGAAACTTTCTATCGGGTTTTCTTTAGATGATTTATACTCAGAAGCCTTTTCTTGAGGATAGGCAAGTGAGGTATAAAATTGTGAGGGTGGGGCTAGAAATGTGGATTAGTGGTAAAGTGCTTGCTCAGCATGCATGAATGCCAGTGTTTGAATCCTCAGTGCCACATACTCAGAAAAAACCAGAAGCTATGGAGTAGCTCAAGTGGCTAGCCTTGAGAAAAAGAAGCTCAGAGAGAGTACCCAGGCCCTAAAATCAAGCCCAGGACTGTCTAAAACCATAGGCCAGATGCCAGTGGCTCATAAGTGGAACCGTAGCTTCTCGGGAGGCTGAGAGCTGAAGACCACAGTCCAAAGGAAAGCCTGTTAGATTCTTATCTACAGTGAACCACCAAAAGAACCCATCTGGCATTTTGGATTAAGTGCTAGAGTGTTCACCTTGAGCTGAAGGGCTCAGGGTGGTCAGTGCCCAGGCTAGAGTTCGAGACACACAACTGGAAAAAGAGTGAGGGTTAATTAAAATACTTTTCCTATTTGCTAATTACAAGAACATTCTTTGGAACATGAACACTGATGCCCACCAGAATTGGACTCAGAGCTCAAGGTTCAAGTGTAGCACATACATATGCCCATCCTCTCAGACTATAGCATTGTAATATTGTGTCCTACAGGGTTCTTAAAGGTCCAAGGTTAAAAGGCTTAATATGCTACACAAGCCCTTTGTGATAAGCAGTTGACTTGTATTGTCAATGTCATTACAGTTCTGAACCTAGCAGAGCAAAAGTAGGTCATGCCCATCACCCTAGCTCAGGAGGCTGAGGTCTCAGGATCACAGGGTGAAGCCAGCCAGGGCAGGAAATCTATGACAAAATGACTTCAACTTCTGAAAGGTCAGATATTCAAGAGCTTCGTGTGTCTCCCTTGGTGATGAGAAATTACTTGCACATTAAATGTTCTTATAGTACTTGAGCTATAGAAGAAGGAAAGAACCATTATTGACCTATCCTGGATTCAGATGAAGTTCTCAGGATCCAAGCCCTAGCTGTGTTAGCAGGAAGAACTCCAGTGTAACTCTGTAATAAAAGGACAGAAAACAGTTTCAAAAACCAGTCTAGGTGCAGAGACCAGGCCTACAGGATTAGGAGGCAGAACATACACACTCAACAGGGAAGTGAACTGCAAAACCACTTCATTTATTCCAGGCACAACCAGCATTGGGGAAAACCTGTAAAATGTGTTAAACTTACACCAGGGTCAGGCTTTACTCGGCCTCTTCAAACAATGACTAATGAACCTTCCTCCCTCATGTGAAGGGAGCCTCAGGCTACCTTTAGGTTACCAATAGAGAGCCAGTTTAGTGGGGGAGAGGGGAGGAATAGAGTAGAGAAACCCTGCTCTCTGGTCTTAGGGAGTGGGTTTTTGACTCTCCATCTATCAGATTTGAAGACCCTTCTACCTCTGCCAGTCCATTCTCCTTCCTTAATTCTCCACATAATTAATGCAAATCCCCAGACTAACTAGAGGCAGGACTGGTCCTATTTTGTCTCCAAGCACATGATTTTGAACCTAGCTCTGCCCTCTTGACTCTGGGGCCCTTGGTTGCCTGAGAAGTGGGAAAGAGACAGTCTTCCTGCTCTGTGGTTATGTGAAGGCACACTGCAAAAGGCCTCCTGACTGGGAAGTGTTCCCTTCTTTCTCCTTGACGTCCAAAGATTAAACTATCTTATTTCTTTCTTTCTTTCTTTCTTTCTTTCTTTCTTTCTTTCTTTCTTTCTTTCTTTCTTTCTTTCTTTCTTTCTTTCTTTCTTTCTTTCTTTCTTTCTTTCGTTCTTTCTTTCTTTCTTTCTTTCGTTCTTTCTTTCTTTCTTTCTTTCTTTCTTTCGTTCTTTCTTTCGTTCTTTCTTTCGTTCTTTCTTTCTTCCTTTCTTTCTTCCTAGCTACCTAGGTATCTCTTTGCCAGGTCTTGGGTTGAACTTAAGGCCTGGGCACTGTCTGTAGCACTCTACTACTTGAACCACAACACCAGTTCTGGCCTTTTCTGTGTATGTGCTCCTGAGGAATCGTACCCAGGGCTTCTTGCATGCTAGGAAAGCAATCTCTCACTAATCCACATTCCCAGCCCCCTCATAAGTATGGTACCATTACATAAGTATGCTACCATTTTACTTCCTCAAGTTTAATTTTCTGAAGACTGGTTACTTCTAAGAAACCCTATCTTGTGTACCCCTGCCTGATTTGTGACTGTTCCTGCATTGTCCTCATAATAAAATGTAAATAAAGACTGCTGAAATCTTCAGTGTGCATCATATAAGGACACAGGCCTGGAACCCTGGAAGAGAAAGACATGAAGAGGATGATGCAGTAGGCGCAAGGATCATATCTGAAAAATAAATAAATAAATAAATAAATAAATAAATAAATAAATAAATAAATAAATAAATAAGAGAAGCATCATTGCATACAGTGTGTTTGAACTCAGGGAGGTAATATACACACATAAGTAAGTAGGGCACTGATCCATAAACGTGGCCTTCTCTTTTTGAAAACATTTTTGAGGCTATCCCATGGCTTAAACTCAGGGCCTGATGTGTTCCTCAGCTGTTTTTCCCAAGGCTGAGGCTTTACCACCGCCACAGCTCCACTTCCAGCCATCTGGTCGTTAATCGGACATAAGTGCCTCCCAGGCTTTCCAGCCTGGTCTTGCCTGTTTCATCTGCTTGGCTTTCTCTCTCAAAGCCCCATTTCTACCTTCTGGTCCACT
Organism: Dipodomys merriami; assembly: GCF_024711535.1. Classification (NCBI taxonomy): domain Eukaryota; kingdom Metazoa; phylum Chordata; class Mammalia; order Rodentia; family Heteromyidae; genus Dipodomys; species Dipodomys merriami. Next base: position 1,718,576 of record NW_027203416.1, on the reverse strand, counting down.
GCTCCACTTCTGGTTTTCTGGTGGTTTATTGGACATAAGAGTCTCACAGACCTCCTGCTCAGGCTGACTTTGAAGGGTGATCTTTCAAAAAGGTTTCAAGCGGCTTTCCTCAGGGATTCACCAAGGAGCACCTCCACACAAACCTGGAGTCTAAATCTCGAGAGACACTAGAAAAGTGATGATGAAAATGCTTCTAGTATATTCTAGATACTTAAGGTTGGAGAGACACAACACTCCTAATTATTAGATTATTTTATAGGCAAAAGAAGCAATGCAGACAATATAAGGATCGCTCTAGCTTTTGGTCCTCCCATCTTGAGACAGTAAGTTGCTGTAGCTCAATGCTAACTGACAAAGCTGGCATGTCCTGTGGACATTTGCACAGAAATTCTATGACATTCATTTCTCACTTTTGGTTTCAAACCTATGAACAGATGGTAAGATGAGGAAGCAAAATCCTTCTTAGAGAAAGCAACTATAAAGGACATTGGGTAGTTAACTTATAAATTCATAAGACTGGTATGACCCTGTTAACAAGTCAGGTTTCCATATTAAAAAATGAAGAAGAAAAGAAAGAAGGTGCCAGTGGCTTCTCACTGTAATCTGAGCTCCTCAGGAGTCTGAGATGTAGAGAATCTGAGTTTGAATCCAGCCAGCATAGGAAAGTCTATGACAATGTTATTTCTAAGAGATCACAGAAAAACCCAGAAGTGGGGTTTTGACTCAAGGTTAATGCACTACCCTTTAGCCAAAGGATCTCAGGAACAATGCCTAGGCTCATAGTTCAACACCAGGACCTGCCCCCTCAAAAATAACCTGTACCTCCATATCTTTGTATATGTATGTATGCATTCCTATAGGTGAAGCTCCAGAGTAGTTACCATGAATGGCACCAAACTAGAAAATTTGTATCCAATAAAATGATTTCATAACAGAGACTGATTTCATGAAAGTGCATGTTCTGCGGCTGCCCTCACTGTTTCCAGTATAGCCTGAGGGTTTCTTTGCATTCCAGGCCTGCTGGAAGAAGTCTCTCTCATTGTCTGGACAGGCAGACAAAAGGCCTCACTTCTGTACAGCTACGTAACAAACAACTCCATCTTTGTCAGATTGTGAGAATGAGTGTGAGTGGGCTCCGAAGGTCAGGATAAAGGTCTAATTTTAGCCCAATCTATTTCTTTCCCCAGTGCTCTGGTTTGACAGGAAGCCAATTGTGCCACCTCCCGTGGCAGGCCAAGTCCTGTGCACTTATCCTGCCATTGTGAGACTATATTCTGGTGTTCAGATACAGTGCTCAATATAATTCAGCAGTCCTTCTGGCAGACAACTGGGGCACTGAAACTCATGAAATGTTTCATTGAGGACGATGATGGGCATATGATGTCTCTCCTAGGTTTCTGGAAGCTTGGGAAATCCAAGCACATATCTGATATCACAAAGCTTCCTGTCATCTAGGGCTGTTAAGCTCTTCAGGTTTTGAAACATTTGACCTCTCCAAGTTGGGCCCTGGCTGGCTAGGTTGGGGGTTGAAAGCAGGGCTGGGGTGCTGACCATGAGCTCAGTGTAGAAGCCCGGTGCTTTACCATTTTGTCTAACAGCATCACTTCTAGTCTGTGAGTGTGTGTGTGTGTGTGTGTGTGTGTGTGTGTGTGTGTGTGTGTGTGTGTGTGTGTGTGTGTGTGTGTGTGAGCCCGCGTGTGCACAGGAGGTTGAACTCAGGTCCTGATCACTGTACCTATTTTCTCTTGTACAAGGATACCCCTCTCCCACTTGAGCAACAGAGACACTTCAGGCTTCTTTTTAGTGATATGTTCCTGAGAAATCAAACCCAGGGTTTCATATATGCAAAGCAATCTGCACTCTACACATTCCCAGCCCTCTACTTCAGGTTTGTTAGTTTGTTTCTGTCTTTTCTTTATTGTTGTAGGAGTTGAAATCTGGGCCTGGGTACTGTCCTTGAACTCTTCTCCTCAACTCTTGTGCTCTACCACTTGAGCCAAACACCACTTCAGCTTTTTGGGGGGTCCATCGGTGCTAAGTCTTTCAAGGACTTTCCTGCCCAGGCTAGCTTTGAACCATGATCCTCAGATCTCATCCTCCTCGGTAGTTAGCATGACAGACATGAGCAACAAGCACCCAGATTCCACTTCAGGTTTCTTAGTGGTGAATTGGAAATAATAGGCTCATGGAGATAATTGGAGAAAATAGGCTTTTGTGTCTGGGATAGTTTGGAACCCAGATCTCAGCTTTCTGAGATGGCAGGATGACAGACTTTAGCTATAGACCCCTAGGCTGTGGCCTCTGCTATAAGGGGATCCATGTCTCCACATGGTAGAGCGCTAGTCATAAGCCCAAGAGGTAAGGGCCAGTACCTAGACCATGAGTTCAAGGTTCATGACTGAGAAAAAACAAAACAAAACAATCGTTTGCAGGAGATAACTTACTAGTCTTCAGTAATACATCTTTGTCCCTGCCATGGAGACATAAATGAGCCTCAATATTCTTGTCTGCATAATCATCTCAGTTGTGGAGATCTTATAAGGACCCGAAGAAAGAATGCACCCTGTGCAGGACACAGCACATTGCACTCTTTGCATGACTCAGCACACAGCATCCTTTGAAAGACTCAGCACACAGCACCCAATGCAGGATGCAGCCAACTGCACCCTGTGAAGGACTCAGCACCTAGCTCTATTCCACAAGCTTTCATTAGAATTAGGGTGCTTTTATCAGTATCACCATTCTTTGAGGGACAGTTCACAAACCACAAAAGTTCACATCTAATGGGTTAGTGTGGTGTTTTTTTTTTGGGGGGGGGTTAGCCATGGGGCTTGAACTCAAAACATGAGGATACTATTCTAGTAACATTTGATCAAGACTAGAGTTCTACCACTTCAAGCCATATATCAAAGATTCTAGCAGACTTCCTGCCAAGTTTTAAAGGCCCTTAGCAAACAGGATATGGGGATAAGCCAGGGTAACCAGGATGATGGGGATAACCCATGGATCTGGGTTGCAGCAGTTTACATCTGGCTAAGTCAGGTTAGGTGGAAACTGTCAGCCCCAGACTCCTAGATTACCCTGTGATGAGGTATTTGAAGTCCTGTCCTTCTTGCCCTTCTATAGTTGCAGTTAAAACATTCTACTTTTTTTTTGGCGACAGTCCTGGGGCTTGAGTATGCGCTTTATCCCTGTTCCTAAGCATTTGTGCTCAAGGCTAGCACACAATTGAATGAAAGACAGCAGAACTTCTGGGTTTTCTGTTTATGTGCACTGAGGAATCAAACCCAGTGTTTCATGCTTCCTCGGTGAACATTCAACCACTGAGCCCCAGGAGTGAATGAGATATAAATAGATAGAGATTGTTGTATAAAAATATTATATACACAAAAAGAGAGATGTCTGCATATTATTAAATTATAGATAGTATTACTACCAATTATTAGGTATTAAATTATGTCTCCATTTAATGATGTGTCCCAGTTAACAATTAATAAAGCATTAATTAAAATTACTCAATATCCTATTATTGTTTATCACATATGTAAGTACATTCCTACTATAATTATGTATTTTATAGAATGAGACATATTCCTATATATTATTAAATTATGCATCGTGTGTTACTACCAATTATTAGCTATTTGTGTTTCCATGAAATTTTTATTCTGTTAATGCTTAATAAAATATTAAACTTAATCCACGTCCTATAATTTTTGTGTCTAATTTTATCCTAGAATGATTCCCTACTAATGCAATCTGTTTTTCATTTATTGTAATGACAATTCTTCCACCTATGACATTTTTTACATTTATTACATCCTATTACATAGCATATAGATTTGCATCTGAATTATACATCCCACCTGTCACCGAGCACTTTCAAAGAAAAAGAAAACATGCTTCACACTCGGCTTCTCACATCTGAACTCACAGTCTACAAAGCCCAATTCATTAATGGGTAAGTGTCAGCATGCCAGCCTGGAGCATATTAAGCTGACTAGCATTTCCAGAACCTGAGATTGAGCCCTAAGAGTTGACAAAATAAGAACACATTGATATGCAGATTGTAGTACACAAATAAATATAGATCATTATAGAGTGCTGGAGATGTCTACACATTATTCAGCTATATAGGCTCCATTCCTGCCAATTCTTGGGTGTTTATTATGCCTTCATGTAATTAATATTATTGTTTTCAGCCTTAATGAATTGTTAATTAAATCCACTGTCCTGAAACTATAGCATACATGTAATTAATAGTATTCTTTGAATGTGTCAAAAAGCATTCATTAAAATCAATTGGCCTCCTAAAATCACTCTAATTGTATAGAAGTATTCAGAAATAACTAATTCAACTTTGCTATTCATAATCTTCCATCGGTATTCCCATGACTAGGAACGAGACTCTTAGATCTCTTAGGGGTCAGGATCAGGCATCAAACACAGGGCCTATGTTGGTGTGTTGGCCTATGGCTTCCCTGGTAGCCTGCCAGCTTTCAGCAATGCCAGGTTACCAACATTTTTCAACCGTGTCATTCAGACCCAGCATGGTCACCTAGCAAAGAAAAAAATGTAAAATTGGCAGCCATCTGCAAATTGCCATTGTTTTTTTCTGTTTTGCATTAATTTTTTTTCCTGTCAGCCATTGGGACCCAGGAACCCAGGTTTGGCTATGGGTCCAGTGACTGCACCCCAGGATAGAGTGATCAAACCTGAGGCAGAACTGCCACTACCTGAGTTCAAGCTCAGTGCTTGACAAAATAAAAATACATACAGGAGTTCCAGGAAGATGGCAGAGGAGAAGCTGGAAGCTAAACAAGCTCTCGCATAGAAAGCAGTTTTAGTGCTCCAGTGAACAGTCCTAAGCCAGAGAATCACACCAAGTGTGCCATCACAGTACACAGAGTTAGGCCAGAGAGAGAAAATCCAGGCAAGGAAACAGATCTGTGCACTTGTCAGCAGCCACCAGTGTGGCAGTGGTGGCTGCGGTGGCGGCTGTAGCCACCATACCTACAACACAAAGAGTCCAGGACAACGACTCCAGATGCAGAAGGCGAGTTGATTCTACTCAACACCAGGAAGAACTGACAAGGAACAGACATCTTCATCCTGCAGATTGCATACCAGAGACGACCCAAGAACCAAGACTCTGGCATGAGTAGAAGCCTGACATCCTCACTCCTTCTCAGGGAGCAGAGGAGGTAAGAACATCCCTCCCCTCCCCACTACCAGAGATCTCCATCTTTGATACTGACAAAGGCCTGGCTGAGCAGCTAGCTTCAACTCAGGCCTTGAAAGAAAACAAGAGTCATTTACCAGGTCACAGGAACCTATTCTGACATTCCAGGCTCCGCTACAACCAGTGGAAAGTGACCCAGTACAGCGGAGAAAGCTCCACCAGGCCCAGGAGTGGCTTTCTTCACTGGGTAAACAGAGCCAGAGGCTGCCCCTCCCTATAGTAGCCTTGACAATCAATTGACATTCAGTAAACATAAACCCTGAGAATGGCTCCAGGTTGGGCTCTGTCAGTGTATCAAAAGCTAGCCCCCTAAGGAAAAGCTACTGTTTGCTAAAAGGTCTCCACCCTACCAGAAACTAGCCTAATCACAGCAACTCCAAACTAGAAGAAACAGCCATCTCCCTCTTTTGTGAAACTCAAACCAGATCTTCTCATTGAACTAGCCTGGGAGGAGGATCACAAAATTCTGGGTAAAGCAGAGCATTTTTCTGCCTGCTCAAACAAACTGACTTAAGAGACCAACCAAGCCACAGGAAAATCAAACACCACAAGCAGACCAGAGACTCCAACAAGTGACAGTTACAGACACAAGGGAGATACAGGATCTACCCATCCCCACCAAAAAAATATCAAAGAATTTTTTTTGTACATTTTATAATTTCTTTAAACTTTTTAAACTTTTAATTTTTATCTTTAAAAAAATATATTTATTAACAATGTTTTTCTTGCTCTTATACTTTTTATTGTAAGGGTATGTGTGTGTGTGTGTGTGATTTTTTCTTTTTTTTCTTTTTATTCATTTTTTTGTTTAGCTCTACAGACTTTTGATCCTTTTCTTTCTTTCTTTCTACTTTCTCTTTCTTTCTTCCTTTCTTCCTTCCTTTCTTTCTTTGTTTCTCTTTCTTTTCACTTTTCCTCTCTTTCGTTCGTCTTTGTGTGACTTAATTGCTGTTCTGTTCATCCTCAGATATACCTGTAGTCGATTATTAGACATTATCCCCCATTTTGTACACACTTAATCCAGAAATTTATTACTCAGTTCAAAACCTCTTAGACTTAAATTCCTTAATAGCAGTATTACTTCTATGTACCTATATGACATTTTAAGCATTTTTATTTTTAAGTTTTTCACATCTCATTCTATCCCTCCCCTTCTCTTATCCTATCCTTGTTCTTCTCTGAATATTACTTTGTTAATTTGCATAATTTATTTGTTTCACTTTTAATTTTAAATTTTTGTTTCTATTTTTCTTGCCCTTTTTTCTTTCTTTCTTTTTTTCTCTCTCTCTACTATCATTCTATCCAACCTATCCAACCTATTTCCCGCTTAGATATTAGTATTTAGTCAAGTTAACTCTCCCTCTACATTTCCACATTCCTCTATTCCTATTTTTACCCACAGATCTCCCTTAACCTAATAATGTCTGCTTTGCCAAATTCTTCTTTGCAGTTCGCAGCACACTAATACATAGTTGTTTGATGTTGAATAGCTATATCTGTTGAACTAGATTGTATCTGCAGACTTTTTACTTTGCAACTACAGACTTTGGTTGATGCTTGCCTTAAGATAGTGCTCTAGCACAAAACTGGTGTTTCATTCATCCCAAATGGGCAGAACAAACCTGAAAAACACAAGAAAAATGGTAAATCCGGGTATCTCAACTCCCACTCATGGTAATCAGGGGACAGAACAGAAAATGAATAATCCAGAGGAGAGCTCCCAAAAAGCTCTGCAAACGCTACTGGTAAACATGGTAAATGAAAAGATTGAAAACCTGCAAAGACTTCATGTGAGCGTGATAGGGAGAGAGAGAAGACAAACGAAAGGTCAATACAGGAATATCATGAGCCTGAAGAAGCTACTCAAAAATTGATACAGGAATTGTAGGAGCAGCTTGAGAACACTCAAAGAGTAATAAAAGAATGGTGTGAGCAGGCTGAGATCAGTCAAAGAGATAGACAGGAATTGCGGGAGTTGGCATAGAAGAGACAAAGAGAAAGTCAGGAATGGTGTTAGGAGGCTGAGAACACTCAGAGAGAACTACAGGAATTGAGTGAACATAAGGAAGCTAATCAAAGAGTGATACAGGAATTGAGAGAGCAGCATGAGAATACACAAAGATCACTAAAGGTATCCATGGAATCTATAAACAGAGAGCTGAAAGAAGTTAGGAAGTCCACAAAGGGAACGCTGACTGGAACCCAACAGAAGGAATGGGAGTCCAAGGAAACCATAACAATCAACTAAGTGACTTGAGAATAAACACTGAACATTAAATTAAGGAAGTAAAAAGTTCATACAAGATCTAAAACAAAGCTCCAACAAAGAATTGGAAACCATCAAAGCCAACCAACTACAAGGAAAAAAAAATAAATAACAAAGTAGAAAGTCTTGATAGTAGATCGAATCTCGGGGATTGAAGACAGCCTAGATATTATAGAGAAAGAACATACAACCATTCAAGAAAAATCCAGGAAATATGATAGATCTATTCAACACATGGAAGACACCATCAGAAAGCCTAATCTGAGGATAATGGGCATAGAGGAGCACCTAGAAAGAGAAGTTAATTGTCTAGGAAATATGTTTAACAGGATCCTAGCAGAGAACTTCCCAAACATGCAAAAAGATAGGCCTATTAAGATACAAGAAGCTTTTAGAAATACAAATAGACATGGCCAAAACAGGACATCCCACTCTCACAGTATAATCCTCGCAGGATCAATTCAGACCAAGGAAAAGATCCTTAAAGCTGTCAAGGAGAAAATATCAATCACCTATAAAGGGAAACCAATTAGAATCACCTCAGATTTCTCAGCAGAGACAATTCAAGCAGGAAGACCTTGGAATGATGTATGCCATGCCCTAATGGCAAACAAATATCAACCAAGAATACTATTCCCAGCTAAACTCTCATTTATAACCCAAGGTCAAAGAAAGTCCTTCCATAGCAATGAAAAGTTTCAACAATTTATCTCCACCAAACCAGCCCTACAAAATATTCTTATAGATGTCCTACACGTAGAAAAGCAAAGAAGACCACAATAAAGGCCAAGAAACTAAACCCAAACTGAGAATCCAAGAAGCATAGGAAGAACTCAGTTGCCTCAGCCCCCAAGAAGGTGGATAAAATGGCAGGAACTCCCTAATACCTCTCAGTCCTATCTCTCAACATTGATGAACTTAACTCTCCAATTAAGCTACATAGACTGTCTAGTTCAATTAAAAAGCAAGATCCTTCCATCTGCTGCCTTCAGGATTCACGTCTTGCTCATAAAAACAAAAACATTTTCAATATGAAAGTCTGGAACAAAATCTACCAAGCAAACGGCCCCCATTATCAAGTGGGAGTTGCAATACTAATATCAGATAAAATACACTTCAAATTAAAACTAGTGAGAAGAGATAAGTAAAGTCACTACACACTAATTAAGGGATATCTCCTTCTGGAGGATATTACAATTCTAAATATCTTTTCGCCAAACAACGGAGCACCCAAATTTATCCAAGAAACACTACTTTCCCTCAAATTCCAAATATATCCAAGGACATTAATTGTTGGGGACATTAGCACACCACTTTCCCTACTAGATAGATCAACTCGGCAAAAACTCAAAAGAGAAACTGTGGACCTAAACAACTGCATAGGTAAATTAGATTTAACAGACACCTACCGAATATTTCAACCAGCAGCATCAGAATACATGGTTTTCTCAGCAACACATGGAACATTTTCCAAAATAGACCACATTTTAGTCCACAAAGCAAACTTGTCCATCTTCAGATACATTGAATTTATACCTTGCATTCTCTCAGAACACAAGGGAATAAAATTAGAACTCAACACTAAAAACCACCAAAGAGGGTCCTGTAACAACGCAAGGACGTGGAACAACACACTGCTGAATCACGATTGGTTCATGGAAGAGATTAGAAAGGAAATTCAAGTGTTCATGTTATTCAACAAAAATGAGCATACAAACTACCAGCTCCTCTGTGAAACAGCAATGGCAGTACTCAGAGGCAAGTTTATAGCTCTCAGTTCTTACATCAACAAATTGGAGAGATCTGAAACCAAAAATTTAATGAGACATCTGGGCCTCCTTGAAAAGAGCAGTAAAATAAACCCCAATGCAGTAGATGAAAACAAATAATTAAAATTAAATCAGAATTAAATGAATTAGAATTTAAAAAAACACAGAAAGAATCAACACAACAAAGAGTTGATTCTTTGACAGATGCTTAGCAAATCTTATCAGAAAAAGAAGAGAACACACCCATGATATGTATTATAATTTAGGTTAGGTGGTAGGAAAGGAAGTGGAAAACAATACTACATCCAGTAAAGATGACATTCCTATTACATCACTAAGGAAGTAGTGTTAAGACCTTCAGGACTCATAGGGTTGTTGCATGTGACATTACTATGTAAAACACTATTAACAATCATCTCAGACATCCATAGCATTCTGCTTTCATTTTCAAGATCAAGAGCCCAATATCTATGACTTTTTATTAATTGGGTGTGTTTCTTAGGAAGGAAGAAGGAGGATTTGGTAGTTGATGATGGAAAAAGTATATGTATTATCTCCTTGTCCAAATTTTTTGCAGTTTTATTTATTTTTTTTCTTTATATTATTTTTTATTGTGAAAATACTATACAGAGGGGTTACAATTACATGGGCAAAATAATGAGTATATTTCTTAGCAAGCATTGCAGCCTCCTCTTTTGATTCCCCTTCCCATCCCTTCCCATCCTCCCCCTGTCCCTCCACCCAATCCTCCCCACTACACTCCACCACCAAAGTTGTAAAGTTCATTTTTCGACATAACGTCTTTTACATCTCATTGTTGCAATGGATCCACCTGTATCTCTATTTAAACGAAGTTTGCAGTTTGAAAAAGTGCTACTGATGAACTCACACTTACATCTAATTGACTTTCTGTCTGCACAAGATGCATATAAATGAAGATATTTATTCTGTTGGATAGTCACATATATTAACAAAATCCATTTCTGGAAAATAAAAGATACTAGGTAAGAAATTATAAAGTATTGTCTTTAAAATGGTTTATTTTCTTGGAGAACAAAAGGTAGTATTGAAATGATTAGTCCAGCTTTCTTCCAGATTTTATGCTGTCTCAGTATCAAAATGTTCTCTAATTCCTGTAACATCCAAGCATAAAAGACATGATTTGAAGATCTCAGTAGTTTTAGAAACAAAGGTACATAATACCTTCCTTCCTGCAGAGACCTGTGACTACAAGTATGATTGATTGTATTATAGTTCTTTTTTTTCTCTTTATCTCAAGTGTTGCATATCTTGGTATATTACTCTATGTGTTGCATCAGCTTCTGTAGGTGAGATTTACCTCTACCTGCAATGTCAAAATGGGTTATGTGACTTATTTCAGCTTACAAAAGTGAACCAGAATTGGAGAAAGATTATTTCAAGGGGAAGATTTCTATCTCATTGTCTGTGTCTAAAAGCTAACTTGTTTTCCCTTAGCCATAAAAATAGCATATTTCAGAGGGAGTCTACCTTCAATTTATATACTGGAAGAATATAGCATGTGAAATTGAAGCAAAACTCAAATACAGCCTCATACATATAACACAGGCAGAATTAATCTAATATTAGAATGTGATATTAAGATGTTAGTTTCTTACCATCCTTGTATACCATTATGATAGTTGACTATAGCACACCAGAATTAAACAAATCCTAACCAAGAACTTAACAAATAGATAACATTTTCTGTAGGAAATTATTACAATATTTTATAAATAAGCATTCTCCATGTGATCACTTGTAGGGTTATCTTTTCTATAGATGGTTTTAATCACTCTAGAGCATTGTATCTAATATCCATTATCATTATCCAGACCTTGTGATTGTTATGAGGAAGAATAAAATATCTAGATTTCTTCTTCTCTTTCCCTCTTCTCCTATTTCTAGTGTGAATTCTCATCCTTTCTCCAAATTCTATTAATAAGGGAAGAATGACACATTGTGGATATCAAGCAAAAGACTTCAAATCAAGAATTTCATTCTTTCAGAAAGAGATGAAGTAAATCAGAGTGGCTCAAGGAAGAATAAAATCAGGATTCTTTCTCCTCTCTGGCTTTCACCTTAGAGTCTGAACATGACTCTAAATATCTAATAAACCATTTCCCTCGACTAATTTTTTAAAAATATATTTTTTAAATAAATGATAATTTAAAAATAAATAGTAATTTGGTGTTTGTTTTTGGGAGGCATGAAATAAGACTGCATTAACAATGTGTGAGTTGAGAGACTAAATTATATCAGAATCTTATATAATGAAAAATAGACGATTTTAAGATAAATATCTTGTAGATACATTTTTAATGTGATATACCCTCAAGGTCATCAATTTTCTTCCTTTCCTCTCCATGCTGATTCAACTTCAATAAGCAGTTCATGTAATTCAAATGGCTGACTTTCTTTCAAAAATAGATTAGACCCAAAAAAGTTAGAAAAAGAGAACCAGTATTTGGTGATGCATTCTTTAAAAATAGCAGTCAAATAAATATTAACCATAATTCCAAAATAATAACAATCAAATGCTCTTGAAAAGAGAAGATTGTATGCAGAATATGTAAAATGTGATAGTGCCAAAACTGCTTCAGGCATTCATGATTTCTAGTACATTACAATGTTTTAATCAGGATTAATTGCTTTCAGGGACTAAATTTTTTTTTAGTTATATTTCATTGAAGAAATATCTTGTTCAGGTTAATGAAAGGATAACAAGTTATAATAGAAAGAATGCTACACACTCATTGTACATAGCAAAATACCTTCACAGAATATCTGTCTTTCCCACATACCTAATCCTTCAAATGTAGTTTTGCATCATATATATGTTTGTAAAATAATAACCTCCCATTACCCAAGGAGAACAAATTTGAATAATTATCATATGGGGGAAGAATACTCAAAGGTAGTTAAAAGTCCCAGGTGTAGTTCAAAAAGGACATGATTAGGTAAGAACCATCAGAAAGATATAAAGATGCTACATTAGAAGATAATGGAAAAAATAACAACCCAGATTCTGAATTTCTGAGAAGCAGAACAGGAGATAAATGTCTTTTCCATTAGAATCATTTGAAAAATATTTTAGCTCTGTGGGTGTCTCTATTTTAATCTAGTGAGACTTCTTTTAGATTTCTGTCCTTTAGAACTGTAAAATGGTAAATACCGATTATTTAAGCCAAATAACTTGTAGAAATACTTTACAGAAGATTTGGTTTAGTAAATTAATTCAACTACAGCCTTTTCCTAATGAAACTACAGGGACACTATATTTCCTAGTTTATGAGAATAAGAAAAAGTTGCCACCAGGTTAGTACACATGTATGATGTACATACTACTAAGGGCCTTGAATTAATAAAGTCTTGAAATACTAAATAATATCTAAATAAGAATCTCCCTATCTTTATTTTCACATTTGGGGATCACTAAGTACCAAAATTATGTAGAAGGCTAAGGTAAGAATATGGAAATGAAATCTGATTGCTAATATTATAAAGATAATTTATGTCATGTTGAGTTAGAGTTTCTAAAGTAATTAAAAAAGGTAAAACAGAAACAGAGAAATTAGAGAATCCAGTAAAGTTATAGTCATCAGAGGATGGTATAGAATATTATAGGAACACTAGATGGTGAAAAAGGAGATAACAAAAATGAGTCCCCTGGAACAATGCGAAACAAAATCTACACCACAGATTGTCATATAGCTAGAAAATAGTTTCCACTATGCTGTCTTTGATATTTTAGGTTTGTTTACACAGCAACTTTCACCTCTTAGGAAATGACCCTTATTAATACTCAAGGCTTTGTGGCTTATAACCCAGAAACAAATAATGCTTCTAAATTTAAACAAGCATGATACTAAGTGTAACACAGGCTATAGCTGATAAATAAGAATGATCTTCGGGAATAGTCAAACAATCTTGAAATTTTTCATACCTTTCCTCTTCTCCAACATGAGAGGTTCTAGTCAAGATATGTAAAACATTAATAAAGGATTTTTATATTTTTTATTGTTCACTCCAAAGCAAATACACTTTGCTCTTTGTAAGCCTGACTTTGGAAGAGTCACACCCTCACGATTATTTTATAGACAAAAGTTTACTGCTTTGGCTTAGGTATTTTCCTGCTGTTGGGTGTTGGTCTCTATTATTTTGGCAACTTGATAGAAAAACAAGTTAAATCCATTACGCTTATATTGAATTGTTCAAAGTCAAGATGTCTTCAAACACAGTTTTCTGTTATCTTTTACATTGCGAATTAAAGTTTAATTATTGCTCTTCAAATGCAACAAAAACGTGTTACTTTAATGTATATTCTTATTGAAACTGGTGATTAGAGGAGTATCTGTGATTGCTTTTTTAATTGTTTTCAAGTATTTTCCATATTGCCTTTGTTGCGGTCTTCTAGTCAGAAACAGAAGGTTACCCAAAAAGATCTTCCTAAGATATAAGATGTTAGGCAGAAAAAAACTAGATGTATAATTAAAGATTTTCATCTCTTAAGAGATTGCAAAGCTCAGAAGACATTTTGCTATTATTGGCATGGTTAAGATGACTTGAATGTTTTGGATCTTAAACTAAGTGAAATTCATGTAAAATGTTACAGTTGTTCCAAACAATGATTATAGCTTATACTTTTTTGCTCCAATGAGATGAAATCTCTGATAAGGTTGGAGGGTATATCGATTTTAGGGTAGAAGGGTTAATGTTAAAAAGCCAAGTGAAATTCCTAAAACAGCACTGCCTATCACATATCATTTAATTATACTTACGGTATATAAGTATATAAACATACAAATATGAATTGAGTGACAAATATGTGATTTACAAAATTCAATGACAACTAAATCCAGAAAAATCTTCTCTATATTTATATAAACTAGTGTATCTAGTGAGGATTTAAAATTTTTAGAATAGATATTTTAACATTTATGTCAAAATATTTATTTAAATTGTTTATTTTTAGTCAGTTGTGGGGCTTGAAATCTGGGCCTGGACACTGTTCCTCAGCTCTTTAGCTCAAGACTAGTGTTCTACCCCTTGAGCCACTGTCAGTTTTTTGGTGGCTCATTGGAGATAAGAGGGTCGTCGACTTTCCTGCCTAGGCTGGCTGTGAACCATGATTCTAAGCTTTCAGGCTCCTTAGTAGCTAGGGTTACAAGCATGAGCTACTGGCTCCTAGATACATAATTTTTTTACATATTTCTAAAGTATTGAGTGGTAATCCCATTTATTTATATATTGTGTAATGATAAACTCCATCATACCCATTAATTTCTGCATGTAACGTTTCTTTTTAGTGAGAATATACTAAAACATATCTTCTGGGTGTTATGAGATATTTATTCTTAACTATAATAACTTTCTTTCTTGTGGTATATAATTAATATATTTACTTTTACTCAAAGAAGTCTGCTAATTTAAGTTAAATAAAACATGATTTGTAAAGTGAAAGTAATTTATGGTTTCATTGATTGTTTTAAGAAAATAATTATGCCTTTTGCTTTCAATTATATTTCTGTGGGAATGTGTGACACTCATTGATTTAATTTTAAAATTAATAACAGTTATATTATATCAAGTTGATTCAAACTTGTATTTGAAAATTGCACACTTAACACAAGTATACTTCCACTTTCCTCTACCACATAATTAAAATAACAGTAAAGCAAAGATTGGTGTTAGCCATTCATGTGTATAATCCTAGAACTCAGTAGACTGAGACCTGAATATTTTAGTTCAATGTCATTCCAAACAGATAAAATGTGAAAACTTATCTTCAATTATCCAGCAAGAAACATAAGATGAGCATGTGACTCAAGGATAGAGTGTCATCAGCCATGAGCAAAAAATACAAGGGAGACCATTAAACATTTAGTTCAAGCCCTAAAAATGACATATACACACAACAACAACAAAATGTACTATGATTATCAATAATGAAGACAAAAGAGTAAAAAAAGATCCTGAGAAATGTGTAAACATCTGGAAGACAGAAATCATTTGACAGAATTTTGATTCATGAGAGGGAAAAGTCACAGCCTCTTTTGTACAATCTCATTGTAGTCATTTGCGTTGAAACCTGGCTACTGGGTAACATGTGAAAGAGTAGACTGGATTACCTGACATAGGAGAAATTGCCTGTGACTATGTACCAACCCACTCTGCAAAATTTAAAATCGTGCTTGTTAATTTAAATAAAACTTATTGTTAGAGACTGTTTGGTCCACACTGACTGAGGTCCTTATTTTGAGGCTTCAGACCAGTGCTTTTGTTTATAACCACTTCTGTTTTACCCCTCTTCCCTTGTGTAGCTATACCTTACTTAGCTGGCACCAAGCCAAGTCTTTGAACTAGACACTCCTGCCTTAATGCCTCCCTTTCTCCAGCTACAACACATTTCACATATTATCTCTGTCTTAGCATTAGTTGTTTTCTGACTAATCCCCATCAGAAAACACTTATATTCATGTAAACCCACTATAAATAACCTAGTTAGAAAAGGGAGAAAGGGTTTACCATTGGCTGAGGCTCTTATCTGTAGGTTTGCTCCCTAATAAATCTGTGCTACACTATCTCTTTCTTTCATGGCTTTTGAGTCTGACAAATGATTGATTTGGTTTGATGTAATCCCATTTATCCAGACTTACTTTGGAAATTTTGACCTATTCCAAGGAGCCCTCATGTTTCCCCTAACTCTTCCTGTAAGATTCCTAAGGCATCTGGACTTACATTGAGCTCTTCAATCCATTTGGAATTGATTCTGGTGCAGGAGGATATAAAATGATCTAATTTCAGTTTTCTGTGTACAGCCAGTTAAACCAATTTTTTGAAGAGGCTGTTTTTCTTCCATCCTGTGTTTCTGGCTTCCTTATTAAAGATTATGTGTCTATAGGAGTGAATTCATTTCTGGATCTTGAATTCTGTTGCATTGATGGAATTCTGTGCTTCCATGGGAAAGAATGGTATTACCCCATTCTGAAGAAATGGAAAGACTTCGGGGAAAATGCTATTAAGTGAAATAAACCAGATCCAATTAAATATATGCTGCATGGTTTTCCTCATTTCTAATAACTAGATATGCCCATAAATCTACAAGTTAATCCAATAATAGTAAAAGACAAATAATTAAACTTGGATATGATTAACAGCACTCTAAGCATTCACATGGCAAGAACAAGGGAAGCTATTCTTAGGAGAGGATCGCAATGGCTCAATAGCTATGTGCATATGAACAGATAAATGTTGCTTATTGCAATGAACTCTAAGAATCAATCATATATATGAAATACTTATATCTATATATAATTTTAAAAGATGTCACAAATAATTGACTTCACTGTAAACTCAAAAGCAAATTTCTAAGTTTAGAAGATAAAATTGAGTTTTCAACACATAAAATAAAATACATAGGGGAAAAGGTGGTAGAGAAAATATAAGATGAAAAGTATAATAGCTAACTATTGAAGAATTCATAAACAATTTTCAAAACAATACAAGAGAGCTTGGGTACAGCTGAGTTGTAGAACGAGACTAATATATACAAAGCCATGATTTCAATCTCCAAACCTAAAGGTCTAATAATAAGTTAATGAATAGTAATAATACAATATTTACTTGAAATAAATGCTTTTATATTAGAGAGCCCTGAATCCTGAAACAGTAAACAAAATACTGTCAATTCTTGTATCCAATGAAATGAAACCAAGAATGAAGAGAAAATATTTTCTTTTTATCCATTCCTGTCATTTTCTGTTTTCTTCTTTTCTTTTTCCTTTGGCACTACTGGTGCTTGAAATTGCTAAGGCTCTAACCACTTTAGATTATTTTTCAGGCGAAGCCTCCCTTGAGCAATGATCTCTTACCTATGGCTTCCACATCATGAGATAACAGGAAAATTACACTATATCTAGCTTTCTTTGTTTTTGTAATTTTTTTACGAATTTTTTTTGTCAAAACTGTCCATTATATCAGTCTTCTAAATCTCTGCCTCCTAATTAGCAAGGTATATTTCATCTCAAGTTTGGGAGCAAACTTGTTTTAAGGTAAACATTCAATATTGACTTCTGTTTTCTAGATATCATTAAATTATATTGAGGTTAGTATGGATCTTTATGATGTTGAAGGAACACACATAATTCCCTTGAAATCTTTTTCCAATTTATTTAAGTATTTCTATTATACATCACAAATAAGACATTGATATTTCACAAGGACATTATGGAGACTTCAGTTACTTTATTTTGTGACATATTAACCACAATATAATTTTATCAAGTCTATATGAATATACAATATTTACAGATACATTATTTAGAGAATTAATTCATAATGTTTGCTTTTACTATTTTTTGGTAAGTACTTGGGTTCAAATTCAAAGCCTTGCATTTGCCAGGCAGGCACTTTACCACATGAATCATGCCACATCCAGTATTTTTTGCTTTGATTGTTTTTGATATAGAATCTTGCATTTGTTTATTCCTAGGCCACCTAGATACTGAACTTCCTTGTTGTATGTCCAGTAATAGGTAGGATGACATCCACACATTGGCACATCCAGATTTTATTGATTGAGATGGAGGTCTCTTGTATGTTTTCCAGTTTGACCTTGAACTGTGACTATCCACGTTTCTATTTTCAGAGTAGCTAGGATTATAGGTATAAATCACCTCATTTGGCTTCTATTATTTATGTTTATGAAAAGTCTGAAAATATGAGACAATCATCTAGAGGTTACTGCCATACCAGATTCTAGGTTATTCATTTGTTTGTTCTTTCACAAACTGTTATGTGACAAACTGTTTTATATAGCGATATGGCACATCAATAATACAAATATATATTGCTAATGCCATTTCAAACAGCTGTGATGATCTAATTTCTACGTGTGGATTTGTTTCCTGGGAAAACATCCTGAGTACATAGGTCAAAATCTCTTTGTTGCTTTGTATGTCCCTCCCCCACAGTATAACCCCTGCTTTCACTATATTTGATGTCAGTATAACTTGTGGAGGAGATGGGGAAAAAGCAGTTGTTTAAGGATACAGGTGGACCTGTTGCAACAATGTGAAGTACAAGTTGTCATGTCCAAAACAAGCTTTACAAAGTCGGTGCGGGGGGGGGGGGGGAAGGAATAGGATTGGGATGGGGGGGAGGGGGGAGGCTGGGAAGGGATGTGAAGGGTAAACAAAGGAGGAGACTGCAATGCTTGGCAAGAAATGTATGCATTATCCTGCCCATGTAATTGTAACTCCTCTGTACAGTATGTTCACAAATAAAATTAAATTAAATTAAAAAAAATTTGATATTCCTAACAAAAATTTGCTTCCATTATGATCAGCAGTTCGCAAAGAGGTGTTCCATGCCTGTAGAGGAGACTGGTCACAGGGGAATTCCCTGCTGTAACTCTGAAATAAATCTTATCTTTTCAAACTAGCAGAATGGTAAAAATTTGTCAAAATTATTACATGGGAACTTTCTTGAGCTGATAAAGAGTACTGCATTAGAATGAAAGTATTCCCAGTTGCTCTGAAATCAGGCAAAGATGTCATCCATTTTTCTTCAAACACATAGGGGTTCCGGGAAGATGGCGGAGGAGAAGCTGGAGTCTAAACAAGCTCTCGCATAGAAAGCAGTTTTAGAGTTCCAGTGAAGAGTCCTAAGCCAGAGATCACACCAAGTATGCCATCACAGGATAGAAAGTCAGGCCAGAGAGGGAAACTCCAGGCAAAGAGACACATCTGAGCTCTTGCCAGCTGGCGCTGCAGCAGCGGCAACGGTGGCAGCGGCGATCGCTGGCACGATACCTGAACCACAGAGAGTCCAGGACGAAGGAGCCAGAAGCAGCAGGCAAGCGGATTCTACTCAACACCAGCAAGAACCGACAAGGAGCAGACATCTTCATCCTGCAGTTCACAGACCAGAGACGACCCAAGAACCAAGACTTGGCATGAGTAGAAGCTTAATATCCTCACTCCTTGTCAGGGAGCAGAGGAGGGAAGGCCACCCCTCCACCCCCCAGTACCAGAGATCTCCATCTTGGAAACCGACAAAGCTCAGTGGAGCTGCTAGCTCCAACTCAAGCCTTGGAACAAAACGAGTCATTTAACAGATCACAAGAACTTAACGGCGGCGTGACCTACCAGACTCAGCTCGACCCAGGGAAAAGTCACCCAGCTCCGGTGCCAGCCCAAGGAGTGGCTTTCTTCACTGGGTAATCAGAGCCAGAGGCTGACCCTCCCTCTAGCAGCCATGACAATCAATTGAAATTCAGTAAACAGAAACCCTGAGAATGGCTCCAGGCTGGGCTCTGTAAGTTTTTCACAAACTAGCCCCCAGGAAAAGCCACTGTTTGTTGAAAGGCTTCAACTCTACCCAGAACCTAGCCTCAACACTGCATCCCCCTCTTTGGTGATACTCAAAGTAGATCTGCCTCCCATTGAACTAGCCTGGGAGGAAGATCGCAAAATCCTGGGTAAAGCAAAGCATTTTTCTGCCTGTTTGAACAAACTGACAACAAACCAATCAGCAGAACCACAAGCAGACCAGAGAATCCAACAAGAGGCTGGTTACGGACACAAGGGAGATACAGGATTTTTCCCACCCCTCCCAAAAAAATCAAAGAAGTTTTTTCTTCTTTTTTTTTTTTGGTACCTTATATATTTTTTTTTCTCTTTTCTAAAACTCTTTTTAATGTTTAATTTTTGCCTTTTTTGAAAAAAAAATTGTTTTCCAATAACTCTTTTTCCTCTTATAATTTTTATTTTAGGGATATGTGAGTGTGTTTTTCTTTCTTTTTTTGTTTTCTTTCTCTTTTTTTTCTTTTTAAATTAACTTTTTGTTTTTTGTTTAGTTCTTCTGAACTTCTGATCTTTTTTCTTCCTTTCTTATCCTTTTCACCTTTTCCTCTCTTTCGTTCTTCTTTATGTGACTTAATTCTTGTCCTGCACATCCTCAGATAAACCTGTAGTCTATTCAAACACAAAGCAGACATTTTTGCTAATATAATGAAGCAAAATATAAAATTCTTGTCAAATAGCTTTTATTCATAATATATAAAGAACTCTTAATACATGAATCATACAATAAATAACCTAATTAAGCAGATACAGAGAGAAGGCAAATAAGCACATCAAAAGCCCATACATTACAATACTATTGTAGAAATTGTTCCAAATGGGTTCAAATAATGCTTTCTGGAATGTAAAGAATGTTAATAATTTCACTATCTTGAGTCTTAAAAATAATAATTTAAAGGGAAATACATAAAGAACTGCAGAATTCAGGGAATTATTGTTTCATGTTCTGTGCACAATACTTCACAAAACGTATATTCTTTTTTTTTGGGGGGTGGTCCATATGTGGGGCCTGAACTCGGATTGGGAGCTGTCCTTCAGCTCTTCAGCTCAAGGCTAGTGCTCTACCACTTGAGCCACATGCCACTTCCAGTTTTTTTTCTTTTTGCTTATTTGGTGCTGAGGAATTGAGCCCAGGGCCTCAGGCATGTAAGTCAAGTGCTCTACCACTGAACCACCTTCCCAAGGTATATTCTTTAATTCTCAAAAACAGATGACTACTCTAAGAAACATGTAAAATGTCACCCAGCTAGCACAAGAGTTTTAGATATTAGTATAGTCACGGGGTTTCCAAATCATGAATTAAATCTGAGCCATGGATTCTAGTTCTGCTCAATCTCAATTGTCATTTACACCTCAGCCTTCAGAAACACACCAACTCTCCTCGTGCCTCCATTTCTGCATTTTTAAAATGAAGATAACATTCTTCCAACCCTAGATGATGAGATAGGTAACACCATCAGATGACACAGAACACATTTTTGCATTATTGTGATTTATCCAACAATTGTTGAATAGCTTCTGTAAAAATCTATGAAAAAATTATCTTACAGCTTTTATAAAAATTTCAACCATAATTTTATTGGTTTAACACCTTGGTTGAAATTGTATCCCAAATAGCAACACAATTTACTGTAATTTTTCAAGTTGATAAATCAACATAATCCTCCTCTTCTCTTAAGAAATAAATCCTCTTTATGAGCTCCTCACATTCTGACACATAGCTATGAAGTGCAATTTCATGTGCCCATTATCTCTCATTTCCTGCTCATTGAAATCTGCTTGACAAAATTGCTCTGTTACAAAGCTGGTTGCAAAGACTTCCTTGTGATTTCCCCAAATGTTGGTAGTCATTTGTGTAAGTGATTTTGTAAACATTTTAAGGCAATTGAAGAAGGAAATTATAGCAGAAAGCTGCAAAGGAAATATCTTGAAAATTGTATTATAATCTTTCTTCCTTTTTCTTGTCTCTTTTTCTCAGGAGAAGGGATTGAACTCAGGGCCTCAAACTTGCTGAATAATTGTTCTTGATCCATACACCTAGCACTTTGTTTAGCTTTAGATTGATTTTCAGATAGTTTCTTATTAACTGCCTAGGCTGGCCTCAAACCATGACCCTCCAACTTCTGCCTCTCTTATCACCATGTGTCACCAGTGTGTTTTAAATATTGAAGTCTCAGTATTATACTTTTACCATACCAACTGCAAACCTCCTATACCTTCCAGAGTCTAGCTCATAAGTAGTTGGAATTATTGACATGCACCACTATATCAAGCTGAATTTTCTTAAAAAGAAATCTTCAGTAGCTCTTCTAACAAAGAACTATTCACTCACTTCTCTTTAGTCTCCAATTCTCTGCCTCTGTAACTTCTTTCTCATTTTTCTCCTCACTGAAGCAGGCAAGTTTGTGATAACTTCAGTTTTGTTAATGTTTTCAAAATATTTCTTGTTAGTCTAAATTTTTCATTCCTCATGTTCTATATCATAGTGATTTTCCATACCAAAAATATTTGATGCCTGCAATCCTACGTACTCTGGAGGCTGAGATGTAAAGATTTTGGTTGGAAGCCAGATAAATATTTTCTATTGAAAAGGAAACTGGGTTGCTCCTATAAAAATAAAAAACTTATTTCATATTTGTTATAATTACAGCTTACAAATGTAAAGTTATTCAGTTGATAAGCTTAATAGAAACAAGGAATCAAACATGTATTTCTCTCAGGAAATCCAAGTCATTCATTACAACCCTTACTTGATTTGTGAAAGAGATGAAATCTCATTCAGAAAACATAATTAGGTTCCATTGTTAAATTCTCATTTCTGTCTTTATCAAAGATGATTCAGAGGAAAGAGCCCTAAACAGATATGAGTCCTGGAACATATTGTAAATGCCAGCATTGAATGATCTCTCCATGGTTAGAAAGACAATCTTCACAAATTTTCACGCACTTGAACAACTCATACTGATGCTTTGTTCTGAGCCTGGATGAGTTTTCCCGTTTGTCCTTCTGTGGCACTGCTTCTGTGTCAGGTGTGTGTCTTTCATTTTATTCGGCCGAAGTGGACACTTATTTCTGCTTACAAACATTCTGAGAAGCTTTTGCCAGGCCACAAGAAGTACAGATAAAATTTTCATCCCATATTCTCCTCTCACAGTTCTCCTGTCCTGAAAAGCTGTTTACTGAACAAAATGGAGCAATGTTTGCACAGTGATATAAACCTTAGCAAGCATTATCACACCAGTAATAACACCAGAAAGGAACAAGTAGAGGAATCATTATCTGAGTGTCACCAGTATCAAATGATCTATTGCTTCACATGTTTAATTGGGACAACTAAGAGATGTTTTGCTAGCTGCCAGTGGCTCACACCAGCAATCATAGCTACTCAGGAGACTGAGGTCTGAAGATTGTGGTTTAAAATGAGCCCAAGATAGAAAGTCCATGAGATTCCTACCTCCAATTGGCTACCATAAAGCTGGAAGTGGTACTGTGGCTCAAGTGGTAGAGTACTAACCTTTAGCAAAGCAGCTCAGGGACAGCACTCAGGCCCCAAAACCAGCACACACACAAAGATAGATGCTTCTAGTTCCTGGCCATGTTCTTTTTTATAATGCTTCTTTTGGTGAAGATTTTGTAAGTCAAATAGTCTCAATGCAAAGTAATAGCTATGCTGTCTTGGGCTTGTAGTCCTCTTCATCTTCTTTACCTGTACAATGAAGAAATTTCTTTGCCAAACTGGTCCAGTGGGAGAATCCAGTCATAATATTCAATGTACATGTGTGAAAATGTGACCACGTAAATGGAGGGGGTGAGATAGAGAAGACAAACCAACATATTAAATTAAAACTCCTTTGTAAACTACTTATGTATCATTTTGTAAGTAGAAAAAAATGAAACCAGTGCTTCAGTGCAATCTACACACCTTAGGTATAGATTGCTCAAAGCTATTACTTTTAAAGTGTACAGGACAGAGAAGAATGGAACAAATCATGTCCAGAATAAAACTGATCAACTCTACCCCAAAGTTAACATCAATAGTGATGTTGACCATACACCCTTGATTTCATGCACTGAGAACACATTTCCTCTCATCCCCCAATCCTGGGTTTAAATTCAGGACCAAGATTCTGTCCACCCCCCACTCACTCATAGCTAATGCTCTAACATTTGAGACACAAATCCAATTCTGGCTCTTTTTGTTTAATTGGAGATGAATCTCATGGATTTTCCTGCCCAGACTGACTTCAAATCATAATCCTCAGATCTCAGGCTCGGAATATAGGTGTCAGCCATCAGTACCCAGCTTGAGAACTCACTTTTCCATTGTAATTCTCCTTTCTGAAACTTCATAGCCACAATCTTGGGAGAAGAGTTTCAGAGAGCTGACACGCCTACTCCAGTGGAGTCTGCTTAGCATGGGAAACCAGCTTTCAGACCTGAGAATGGGGTTTCAGAGACCCATCTCTGAGTATTGGGACTTCACTGAAGTCTACCTCAGAGAATGGGGCTTTACAGAGACCTATCTCTGAGTATTGGGACTTCACCGAAGTCTACCTCGGAGAATAGGGCTTCAAAGAGGCCTACTCCTGGAAAGGCTGGCAAACCCCTGGGAAAGATGTGTTTCTGCTTTTCTTTTCTTTTCTTCACTGTATAAGAGTGCCTATTAAGCTTTTACTGTTTCTGCTGCTCATTGTACTTACTCATGCTCAATGTTCCTTTATTCAAAGCTCTTTCTTAAGAGTGTTGACGACTCCAACATCTGATGAGTGTCTTAAAAATATGACTAACTCACCAGAGTTAAGTGCTACCCTGAAATCCCTCTTAAGGAGGCGAGTAGACAAGTCATAAGTAAATGGGTTTCATGAAGTCACTTCAGCAGAAGGAATTGTCTGTAAGAGATTTACAAGAAGCTGTAGGCACGGCTAGAACAGAAAGAATGTATGGCAATTGCTGAGATAACTACTTAGGAGAAAGAACTTCCTGTTACTCTCTTTTATTTACTAAGAGACTTGCTAGATCTAGGCCTCCATAACCTTACTATTAAAGAAGGAACAGGAAAGATCTTATGGGACAATTAAGGCCTCTATAGAAATAAGGTAATGGTTAGATGGTGACAAACATCGAAACCCATTATATTTCTTAGAGATAAGCCGGAAACAAGTGCCTTTCAGGCGACCAGCTGGTGACCACCCAAGCATGAAGCCCTGCAGCAAGATTGTGTAACCTTTTGCCCTTTCTTATGGAGACTTTTGCTATAAAAGTTTGCTATCCTCTGCATTAAATCACACTCAGCATCCACTCCTAATGTGTGTGAGTTGTCTGTTTGCCATCTCCCCCCCATTCCAGGTTCCTCCCCTAGGTATCCTCCATCTTCCCGACAGAGCCGGTCCGCGGCAGAGAGCCCCCAATTGAAGAACATTCTATAGAATACCCTGTCCCATACTCCTAAAAAGGGAGAAATGCTATCTCTCTCCCTTTGATGAAACAATAGATGTTAGATTATTATATGATAATAATAGTAGATATTATTATAATGCTTTCAATATCTACTCCCATCCCCATTGATACCAGGCTTGGTTGTAGAACTTACTTTGTCAAATGACATGTGAGAAGTGATGGCATGTGTCTTTTCTGAGCTTTAGCCCTTTGGTTTTCACTCTTTGCATCCCCTGGGAACCTCCAGCAATCAGTCTGGGTCCCAGAATGGACACCATGCTGAGTGGAAGTAGATCTGGAATAGGCTTTGTAGCATGAGAGAGAGTAATCAAAATTGTAAGGTATTGTGTCCTTGGGTCTGGTTTCCCATATTAAAATTAAGCTCACATTGAGGTCCCAGCTCTAGGTAGTCTAGGTCTCTTTCTCTCTATTCCTTCCCATTCTTCCTGAATATTTAATTCTCATTCTTCCTGAATATTTCCTCTTTCTCTTGAGGTGACACCAGTTCTTGAGTCTCCTTATCCTAGAAACTGGTTTTAGGGTTAAACATTGTGGCTTTCTGTTTTACATTTTCTCTTAAGTGTTTCTTCACTTTTGTCTTTCTGGAGTTTTCAGCCAGAAGCTCCCAAGTGTGATGGATCTTCAGATAAAAACCCTCTGCCAGGGCTGAGAAGGTAGCACAGTGGTAGAGTGCTTGCTTTACATGCATGAGGCCCTAGGTTCGATTCCTCAGCCCCACATAAGCTGGAAGCGACACTGTAAAAGCTGGAAGTGACACTGTGGCTCAAGTGGGATAGTGCTAGCCTTGAGCTGAAGAGTTGAGGGGCAGTGCCCAGGCCCAGAGTTCAAACCCCAAAACCGACCAAAAAAATTTTTAAACGAAGTAAGCCAAGCCCAAAGAAGCCTAGGTCCCATGGTTTCTCTTATTTTCAATAATTAGTACATGTCTGAGACAAGCAGAAACTGTCAGATAAGTTGATGTTAAGCGAAATGAACCCCAAGATAAGAACTCAATTTTTTTTCTTTCTTGTGATTGTTTCTATCATAGTTATAAGATGATTTCTTTGTTGCTTTGTATGTCCCTCCGCCACGGTATGCCCCCTGTGTTCACTGCACTTGATGTTGGCATACTTTGTACAGGAGAAGTGAAAAAAAACAAATTATTTAAATTGGGATACAGGTGGATCCATTGCAGCAATATGTGCAAGACGTTATGTTGAAAAACGAACTTTACAACTTTGGAGGGAGGGGGGTCTGAGGAGGGACCGCTGGGTGGGGGCGGAGAGTTGGGAAGGGATGGGAAGGGGAATCAAAGGAGGCCACCACAATGCTTGAGAAGATATGTATGTACTCATTACCTTGCCCATGTAATTGTAACCCCTCTGTATGGTATTTACACAATTTTAAAAAATAAATTCCTCTGCCACATCTGCCTTGCTTGCTTTCACTCCCCTCATGTTGGCATACTAGGAGGCAA
Source organism: Dipodomys merriami (assembly GCF_024711535.1). NCBI lineage: Eukaryota > Metazoa > Chordata > Mammalia > Rodentia > Heteromyidae > Dipodomys > Dipodomys merriami. Next base: position 1,692,001 of record NW_027203416.1, on the reverse strand, counting down.
GAATAACATGAAGCTCCAGAAACATTTCAGATAGAAAAAGAAACAGCAGCATGGGACGCGAGCGGTGTATTACAAGAGATTGGGGGCTGAACACAGGTAGAAGGGATCACAGCTTCAGCCTCAGCTGTGTTCTGAATTATTGCCCTGTTACCAGCTGTAACCCTTTGCTCTGAAATCTATGTGGCGAATTCTGCAATTCTTACTGAATCATCCACACACACAGACTTAGTTAGGCATCCAGTATGACATAAAATATACATTTCTTAAATCAGAGAAATCTGTACCGGAGAAAATGTGCAGAAAGAACTTCATTTAATCAGGTTCACTTCATTTTTACATGCTTATAATTTGACTGAGAGAACAATATCAAATTCTCTTAGCCTTCACAAAATCAAAATATCCAAGCAATACACCACTGTAATGAAAAAAATCTTTTTACCAAAGTGAGTATTTGGAATGGGAAAAATCAAATATTATAAAACTTAAAAATTGATCAAATACCAAAGAAAAAGAAAGACATTGATCAATAATGAACTACCAATGTGTTTAGTAAGTAAATGAAATGTTTGAGATTCTTACCCACATAGGAAATACATAGGAAAATAAAAAGGAAAGTCACTGCGATCCCATTCTTACGCACCAGAATAGCTATCACCACGCAAATAAACAAACTCCTGGAGAGGTTGAAATAAATCAGGAACTGAGGAATTGTGTTTGGTGGTGTGGCATTGTAAACTAGTGCAAGCCATATGGAGATCATGATGGAAGTTTACTCGATACAAAAAAGACACATATCTTTAAGACCATTATTGCAAATTGGATCCCTACTGAAAGAATATAAATCAAAATGAACAAACATGTTCATGGCAGCAATATTCATAGCAACCAAACTGTGTAATCAACCTGGATGTTCCATAAAGAGAGAATAAAGAAAATGCACCTTTCATAGCTATAAACATGTTTTGGTATATAAGAGAAGTGGATATTTCTACTATATCATTGCTAAATATTTTTGGATAGATACCTAATCCTAATTTCACTGAGTTTTGTGGTATTGTGTTTTTTCTTTAATGAAGGACTTCCTTATTGATTTCAGAGCAGTTACAATAGGATGAAAATATCATATAAAATGTGCATATTAGATAAAAATTTAAATATGTTAATGAACACATACAGATTATCATATAGAGTTTATAATTTGAGGCAATTTTAAGAAGTCAACAGTAGGGGGAAAATACAATGTTAGAAGCTTAATAACAAATATACAGATATGGAAAAATACCAAAAAAGGTGCAACTAATTAATGCTAACAGTAACAAAACATTTTCCTGAAGTTTTAAAAATGAAACTATTAAATAATACTTAATAACATCAAATAACTATGGCATGGAAGAAAATATAGCATAGACATATTTTCCCCAAAATTTGTTTTATTTTATAACAAATGGATTAAAACAAAATGTAATTACATTTCTGAAGATGATAACACTTTCAATTGTCATTGAATGAATCCAGCAAAGGAAAGTAACCGACAAGTATAGGGTAAGAACAACCTGGTTTATGGAAGAAGACACTTAGTAGAACTTTGTGAGGAAAGAATGTTCTCCTTTTTCCTCATTAAAATAGGACAGCTACCTTTTGAGAGAACACTTGCAATGTAGTTAGAGCAGTGGAGTTACTAATTTAGGTAGCAATTTATTACCTTTATTCCCTCATCTTGTGCTGTGATTCCCAAATGATGTGTGATCCTATATTTTCTGAGCCTTTTTTCACCCAGAGTTTCTAATTCCTCCCCATGCGAATGATTCTGCTACTCTCATTTCTTCTTGATTGTCAACTCAACTCCTGTGGCCTTTAGTTGCATGAGAAAGAGCTGAAGAAATATGAGGATGGCCTGGTGTCTGAGGTAACATCCACTCCAGTTCGGAGGATCTGGGGAAGGATCACCATGTGGGCCTCATAATCAGATATTAATTGACCTCTTTGGAAATGGAGAAACTCACTCCCTCAGGCAGAATCTGTCATTCCTTGACTTTCTCTGAAGAGATTTGGTAATAAGGAACAATTCAGAGAATGAGCTTTCTCACCACCCACCACAGCCTTGTCAAAATGAACAGGATCAAAATTAAAAGTGGCCTCAGTTCCCATAGGGTTAATCAAAAACCAAGAGATCATACATTCCTCCTCACCAGGGACCTTCTGGTAAGAATAGAGTCTGGGCAAAGTCTAAGATGGAGATAAAATGAGACTAGGCCTAAGGAGGACACAAAAGAATGACCCTGTCTTTGACTAAAAGTGAGTTGTGTAGTGAGACATGACAACTTCCTTCATATAAGAAAATTCACTAGATGAGTTATCTCACTGCCACTTTGCAGGAGATCAGTTTTCCCAAAGAAGTTGTTAAATGTTGTGACTGTCAGGTTGCTCTCTAGGCTGTTGTCTCTCCCACCCCTTCCCATGCCAGGAATGCATTGCTTCTTTTAGGCACTCAACTACTTGTCCTGACTCTTAGGCAGGAATACCATAGGCTATTCTTTTGCCAACCTCTTGCATTTGAGGTAAAATAGGCCCAGGCACTACTCATGCCAAGGGGTAAATTCAAGAAGGTGAGTATAAGCTCATACTTGTATTGAAAAATAATCATATTCAAAGAATTAAAGAAATTAATAATTGAGAGATGTAGGGTTTATAGCCGTTAAATTTAAGTAATTATTACTAACACATCTAGAATCATGGATTAGGAAGAGAAGAGTGAAGTAGTTTCAATATAATTTGCATAAGATACACCATAGACGTAACAGGAGATGAGAGTGTGAAGGAACTATTGGCATAGGTCCATTTACTATCTTAGGAGTGACATTCGATAGGAGGCTTTTAGAATAATATCTAAAACAGAGGAACTTGCTTGGCACTGGTGGCTCACACCTGTGATCTTAGCTACCCTGGAGGCTGACATCTGAGTATTATGATTCAAAGCATGTCCAGACAGAAAAAGCCAGATTTCGTACATGGCTCAAGTGGTAGTGCACTAGCATTGAGCTCCGGGACACTGCCTAGGCCATGAGTTCAAGCTTCAGCATCAGCAATGCAACAACAACAAAACAATAATGATAAAAAGAAATAAAAGAAGGACTTAAAGATATGTGATGGAATGAGGCTGATGTGTAACTGTTTACGGAACCTACAAGGAGACAATATTTGGAGCAAAATGATATCTATTCATGACTAATCAAGGATGCAAAGCAAATGCCAAATTCCTCTTCTCAAAAACTTGCAAATGTGGGCTAGGTTGGTGGCTCAGTGGTAGAATGCTTGCCTGGCATGCATGAGGCCTTGGGTTCTATTTCTCAGCACCACATAAGCTGAAAAAGCCAGAAGTGGAGCTATGGCTCAAGTGGTAGAGCACTAACCTTGAGCTGAAGAGGTGAGGGACAGCGCCCAGGACAAGAGTTCAGGCCTCATGAATGGCCATAAAAACAAAACAAAACAAAACGAAAAAACTAAACTAAACTTCCAAACATATCTTTTCTCATAATTGAGTAGAGGCTTCTTTTACAGGAATTCTTATCTAGCTCAAAGTGATCAGAACTTCAGTAGAATTTTCCTGTTGAGATGTAATGTGCCTAACTGTACTGAAGCTAATCATGGCTAGGAAAGTATGGACTGATACGTTTGTTGTATTTTTCCTCATAAATATATAATATTCTCAGGTATTATATGAAATATATTTCATAATAAACAATATATTATACATTATATATAATATATTAAATATACTATAATATAACATATATATTAACAGACTTCCTAATTTTAGAGTTAGGAACAAGCAACATATTAAAAGAAAAATGCTTAAATCTCTGAGTAAGTTCTCTACAAGAGGACAATTCCACGTTTCATTCTTATTACCCAAAGAGCAACCTAGGAAAGCGATTCCCATGGAGGTGGTTCCCTGGATTTTGGAAACTGTTATTGCATATATATATATATGCATATATATATATATGAAATATTGTTTTATACTAGTGAATATATCTAAAACTATAATAACAGATAAAGAAGTGAACACCTATGTGCACACACACTCAATCACTTTCAAATATAAGAATTTCTTTTCTATGCTGCCTATTCACCTACAGAGAGAGTACATGAGTTGCCATTGAATTGTCCTGGAAGTTCTTTATCTGGCTACTCTAGCTTCACATCCTTTGTTCTGTAAGTAGCCAGATGTTATGTGTTCAACATACTTATTACAGGCAAAAGTATCCACCCTGACACACTGAGAAACTTGGATTTCAGAAATGCCACAAATAAGTGGGAGGTACACAGTACTTTTCAAAATTGAATAGATTACATATTTATTAGAAAGCTCGTAAGAAAAAATATTCAATGTAGGATGAAACACTTCAGAAACTACAGTTTAAATTACGTATAACCGGGTGGAGGTAGCTCATGCCTGTAATATTTGCTAATCTGGAGGTTGGAATATGAGATCACAGTTCAAAGCCAAGTTGAGAAAAGTCCCCTCGGGACACGTATCACCAATTAATCATTGAAAACTAAAATTGATTCTGTGGCTCGAAGTTGTAGAGAGCTAACCTTGAGCAAAAGTCATCAGAAGCAGTGCCCAGGCTCTGAGTTCAAATTCTGTAATAGATAAGAAATAAAATAAAAAATAAATTTTATATAATTTTTTACCAACTCTGTAAAAGGAAAATAGGATATGATACATGGCAACATAAGACTTCAAGTTACAAAGTTCCAGGGCATTTCCTCACTATTGACAACTAGGAGTAATCCATATCCAAAAAAAAAAAAGATGAACGATTTATACCAAATTTCAAAATATGTTATACAAAGTAAATGCAATAAACATGCATTCCACAGTCTAGTAACATCATATTGTGTAAAAAATCTGATTAACTGATTCATGAGAACCAATACTATGCAGTTAAAAAATCCAATATTTCAAGTGTCAACTTAGCACAATACTTTCAATCTATGATGTCTGTTTTGTATATTATCCACCCCTATCCATCCCACAATGGCAGAAAGCTCTTCCTGAGAAAGTCCAGAGACCTGTCTACTGTGAGTGCTCAATGTAGACCTGTTCCCATTCTCTATTATTTTGGCATGTGATGGACTGAATATCTGATAACTTGGAAAAGGCACAATTTGGGACTGGCTTCCAGTAATGATATTTTAGTTCTCAGAAAAAAAGGAAATTGAAGACAGAGGGAAAATTTACCAGATCCCTGAAAGATTTCTATCATTGTGCTAAAATTGTACCCTTCTACTGACACTTGAACAAACGACAGTAATTGTCACACCAACCACATGTCCAAAAAATAACTTTCCAAATATTGACCTGTTTTTACTTTGGTAAATCAAGACACAATATTGTGGCCGTGTTTTACTTAAACTATTAGCTATGTTTGGCCCAAGGGATAATTGACCTTACCAATTTCTTAAATTTTAGGTCATCACATACTCACTTCGTAGCCCTTAAACATTAAAAATACCTATCCATATAAATCTGCATTACATACTTATTACTGTTTTTCTTCATTTGTCATGTTTTACATATTTGTGTATCCCAGGGCTTAGTTTTGTAATGTTCATTCTCATGGTTGTTATCACTGAATACATGTAATTATTTCTGTTTTTTTCTCTCCAGCTCTGTTTTTTTCTTTAATTCAAGTCCTTAATATCATCCTGTTTACTGACAACTAGCTACTGATTTTAACAAACTAAAAAGATCTCAAAGTGAGCTTTGGTATTTATATACATACCTATTCCGCGTTACTATTTAATTAAGTGATAACTCTTCTAGTTGTCTTGTCAAAATAGCTGGCAGTCATTTCAAACTTACATACTTTTCACAACTCATATTTAATCTATGACCAGGTTTCAACAAATTAACTCACAGAATATTTTAGGAACCATACATACATAAAATATGTGTGCTAGTACAATGAGTTAAATTCAGAGCCTAGGTTCTTTTACTTTTCCTTTTTGCTCAGGCTGGCAGGCTTCCATTTGAATCACAGCTCAACTTTTAGCTTTTTTGGTTTTTAGTTGAAGATAAGTGTGTCGTGGTCCATTTAACTAGTCTAGCTTGAAACTATGATCCTCGGTTTTCAGCCTTCTAAAGAGCTAGATTTAAAGGCATGCACCACTAAAATCACCCCTATTGTATTTGAATGAAAAATAAATTTAAAGAATTAATATTTCATGGGACCTATGTTTCTTTGGGCTTGGGTTACTTCACTTAATATAATTTTTCCAAGTCTTTCCATTTCCTAACAAATGAGGCAATATCATTCTTTCTGATGGAGGCATAGAATTCCATTGTGTATATATACCACATTTTCTTGATCCATTCATCTACTAAGGGGCATCCCATGGTTTCCCTTATTTGCAATATCTAGTATATGTAGGAGTCAAGCAGAATAGGTCAGATAAAAAGTGATGTTAGGAAAATGAACCCTAAGATATGTATTCAAATGTTTTTTTTTCTTTCATGCAGTTGTTTCTAACGCATTTATAAGATTATTTCTTTGTTGCTTTGTATGTCCCTCTCCCACAGTATAACCCCTGCTTTCACTGTATTTGATGTCGGTATAATTTGTGGAGGGGAAGGGGAAAAACAAGTCGTTTAAATAAGGATAAATGTGGACCTGTTGCAACAATGAGAAGTACAAGTTGTCATGTCGAAAACGAACTTTACATCTTTTATGGGGGGGAGGATAAGGTAGGGGGGGCGGGGGGAGGCTTGGAAGGGATGGGAAGGGGAAACAAAGCAGGAGGCTACAATGCTTCATAAGAAATGTACTCATTATCTTGTCCATCTAATTTTAACCCCTCTGTACAGTATTTTCACAATAAAAAAGAACAAATATTTCTAATATTTTCAAATCAATATGTTTTCATTTACACTAAAACTCATTGCCTTAAATGCTTTTTTTATTCCAGGTCTCTTACCAAGAAAGGAAAGGAAAAAATTCACAACCAAAGAAGCTCTGAATGTACAAATGCTCAAGCCTGCACGCCACAATTTCTTTGCTGGGAAATAACAAAGGATGATATCGTGTAAGGCAAAGCAGGAGAAAAGGCTCTTCACTGAAGTTACTGGAAGTTGATGAAGATGAGGAGGAGCAACTTTATTCAGAAAGTATAACAGTGTTTGCTGTTGTAGGATGATTCTAGTGGATAAGTGTAGCCAATCTTAGAGGATGTTTATAGTGATGAGGAGAATATTTGAAGGTGCATATGTGATTACAAAGGTGAGCTTTCTTGAAGATATATGTTTGTAGCATAGTTTGTATACTGTTGAAAAAGAGGCAAGATAGGGATGTTGACATTCCTTGTATCTTTCACAGTATTAAATTAAAACCAGTTTTATACAAATATTATCATAGTAATTATAGAATATCACTAATTATGCAAATATTACAAATATATCATTTATATGTTATGTAATATAACAATATATATATATTATGCACACATAATTTAATTTTTCTACTTGTCTGTCCAGGAATTAAACTAGGAATATCTTTGAAAATTGATAGCAAAGTATGGTCCTTAGAATTTTATGTAACATATAGTTTTATCTAATAATTAGTTATTTGTCCTGAATTGGTTTAGAAATGAAATGTTGTAATATAATTGAACATTCAAAAATAATTATGTAAGAACATGCCATGGATGGAATTAAAAATATAACATGACTCATGTCTGTAATCCCAGCTACTTAGGGGCCAAGATCTGAGGATAGATATATGAAGCCACTCTGAGTGAAATGGCTCAGGGACAACATCCAGAGCATAGTTCAAGCCTCAGTACTGGCACAAAAATAAATTATGTGACTAAAACATACAAATACATGTATTTAAATAAAGATGTCATTCCTTGTATCCTTCACAGAATAATACTAAAACCAGTTTATACATGTATTATTTATGGTAGTTATAAAATATCAGTAATTATTCATATATTATATATATCATTCTTATGTTATGTAATATATTGCATATATTATATGCACCAATTTTATACTGATAACACTAATATCCATCAAATTGATATATGTTTTAGAATAGGGAATAAATTTTCTTTGGTACAACAAGGAAGAAACTAGTCACAAAAATTATTCATTTTGTATTATATATCCATAGCAAACTATTCCTTGTGTATTCAAGGTACTTAATGATAAAAGCCTGTGTTCATCATCAATACAGCTGTCTTTGACATGGATTTGTTCTCCTGGAATAATAAATAATGGAAACTGAATGATGTTCATTCAGTTCTTTCATTTGGAATAAAAATCACTTACAATGTCATTACCCAGACCCTTTCATTTAAAATACTTATATTCTCTCACAAATAAAATAAAAGGAAGAAAAAGAAAAAAAATAAAATACTTATATTCTGTAGCAATGTTATTGCCGTTATAACCATAATTAGGAAGAAAATGTGAGATCATCTACTCAATAGCTCTTGAAAGGTCAGAATATTCTCAGATATGCCTGGTAAAAACCTGGATTTGAATTATGGGTCTACATCTGGTCAGTATTAGGTACTTGGAAAATTTGTTTTGCCTTGTTGCCTACTTCTGCTTTTAATAAAATATTTAGGGCTGGGAAGGTGGCTAAGGGGTAGAGTGCTTGCCTTGTATGCATGAGGTTTTGGGTTCGATTCCTCAGCACCACACAAATAGAAAAAGCCGGAAGTGGTGCTGTAGCTCAAGTGGTAGAGTGCTAGCATTAAGCTGAAGAGCTGAGGGACAGCACCCAGAGTTTAGGTCCCATGACTGACTAAAAGGTAATAATAAAAAAATAAAAAATAATTAATTTCCTAACTTGAAGAACTGTCATAAGCATAAAATTACACTAATGCAAGTGCAGTGCTTGGAATGGTGTCTGCACATTTTGTACTAGGTCCCAGAGAAGTCAACTTCCATCAACATTGTCACAGCATCCTTCCTGAAGGCCTTAAGAAATATATACCCAATTGATATTAATATCTGTGAAAATTTGTCTTTATTTAAAAAAGTCTTGTCTTCATATGAAACAAAGAAATAATATTAGGGCTGTCCTGTGGCTTTTACTCTGAAGTAGTTTTGCCTAAATTACATTCTTACTCTATTAGTGGTAGCAGTAGCATTCTTTAGTACTACCCTTCATATTTCTAGTTGTGTGTTCCATTTGGAATACTATTGTAACTTAGTTTATAATCTTTGTTATCAGAATAAATAAACTAAAACTGCTGATGTTTTCAACAAAGAGAAAATATTAGGTGTGCATTATATTTTATGTTCTTAATAGTTTCCTGAAATTATTCCTTTTGGATTATATATCCCTACCAATCTACTTTTTATGATTTCTTATATGATTTACATAGATTTCTTATATGATTCTTACATGATTTCTTAGATATCCATAAATAAAACAACTCAGAACAGGAAAAGAGTAGGTAAGAAGTCATAAAAAATAGTATTATGGTGGTCTTAATGGCTACGTGTAAAGCACATATAACAAAACTGTTGGAAGATTCATTTTCTCTTTTTGCTATTATCTCCCCTTCTTTGTAGCAAGGTTCTCACTATGAAGTGCCAAGTGGTCTGGACATTTCAAGCCTTGTCTCAGTGACAGAAGTGATGGGATTAGAGAAATGTTCTCTTATGACTGGCTTTTAGGAAGCTCACAATAAAGCAATACCAACACACATAAATAAACTTTTGTGAGTGATGTGTATTCACTTCCTCAACTGCCAAAATTAAATTCATATACCAAAACATCAAATTACTTACATTATAATATATGCGGTTCAACTGGCATCACTAACACCTCCATAAATCAAATGCAAACTAAAAGCTCTACTTCAAAAACCAACTTCAAAGGCAGTGTTGGAAATACAAGAAGATAAACAACAAATCTAAAGTAGTGAGATCTTTAACCCTGGCAATGAGCAATGATAGCTGAAATTTTAACCAGGCTTGAAAAGTTCGGGTGACCACTAACTATGTGATTAGAGTTGCAGAGTTGGTCTTGAGGTCAAGATTGGAGGTAAAATTCAAAGGCAGCTAAGGTTGCCGCAGTATTGTAGCTCGATACAGTATGACCCTCCCTGATATTGGTAAAGCATAGAGTAGAAGCTAAGTCAGTAAAATGTATAGGAAGGATTCTCCACTGAGAATAATTGCAGGGGGTGATCATCACTCTTGCTTTGAAAATGTACAGCCCATCATTCTACTTTAAGCTCTAGCGTAATTCTGATATAAAGACAATTATGACACAACAATGTGCCATTAGTGCTGAGCAGTGTGGGTGTATATTACGCTAACATATGTAAAATCCTTAGAGGTATGGAATGGCCTGACCCTCACACTTCGTTCTATGTTGTTGAGTTTCATGGAGAAATGTTCATAATTAGGCAATTGACACTCATCTAAATCTGATTCAGTCAACTGAGATAAGATATTAGGGTCATTACACCAGTGACGTGGTTTTGTAACCTATGAATAAATTAACATTATTTCACAATGTATATATTTTTCTGAAAATTTATGCAATATCAAGTACAAAATATACAAAAAGACAATTATCCATCTCTTTATATTATTAAAAAGAAAGATACTTCTGAATTGTACTTTCTTGCTAGAAAATCACAGGATGACTGCTGATGTTTGCTATCTTTCGAGGTGCTACTATACACTTCTGAATCTTGTTCAAGGAGGTGTTTTTCCATAGTTTGTTTTGAGGTGATCAGAATATCAATACTGTAACTAACAACAACCATGGAACAGCAAAGATGATGGGATACCTGGCCAAAAATCTGAGAAATCACAGGAAGTGATAGGAAAGAAGACACCAGAGGACCCACAGCCTCATTGCCAGGTTCTGGATCCCAAAATCCTGCTTAACATGGTTTATATTCATTCTACTACAGGGGTGGGAGGTTGTCAGTGCCTACAGGTATGTCCACAAACTAAGGCATCAATCTAGCTTGTGGTTACAACTATTAACGTGAAGTATTGTTTGTATACATAATGATAAATCCCTTTTTGTTAGAGAGCCGAAGGGAGCAATAGTCATTACAACCATAGCACAGATATCCATCTTGTCTCCAAAGTCTTAATCTTTTAGTGTCCAACAACTCTAACTTAAATACTCTTGAGGTAAAAACTCATACCCTTGTCTTCCCTTGACTGTTTGACCTTCCCAGAGCACAGTTCTCAGCTTTTTGATTGCTGTTTGAGATGGCTTCCCAATCTATCCTTTCCAGGTCTAACAGTTTGACTGTAGATTCCGTCACAAGTACTGTTACAGTCAATAGTCAGGAACCTGAAACATGAGAATTAGGAGTTGAAGAAAGCCTGGTCTAAACTGCAGAATCTTGTCTCCAAAGAAAAGAAATTCTATAAATTTATATAATGGAACAAATAGATCATTGTTAATGGAAATAAAATTTTGGCAGAAGTTTGAAAAACGTACATATGTATATATATTTAAACTTGGAGAAATAATATTTCAAGTGGTATTATATGCAAGTTTCAGTCTACCTGTCACCTACCTATTTACCGACACGCTTATTTCTGGTTAGTCTTCACAAAACACTGTTTTCTTACATAAGTAACAAAAAATTGCAAAACAAAAAGTACAAAAAGTGCAGTATCATAACACAAGTGTAGTTTAATCCCTACCAAAATAATTTAGAGAAAACATGCATTAAGTTAATGGCATTGAGTACTGCTCAAGAAGGAGAGTCAAGAAGAATGTGTATATTTTGTAAATTGTGTGTGTGTTTGTGTGTGTGTGTGTGTGTGTGTGTGTGTGTGTGTGTGTGTGTGTGTGAGTGTATGTGAATGTTCCATAAGCAAATAATGGAGTCAGAAGTAGAGATATTATTCTTGCTTAGTCTTTTTGCTCAAAACTGACACTCTATTACTTGAGCCACATCTCCACTTCTGGATTATTTTTTTTTTTTTTTGGCCGGTTGTGGACCTGAACTCTGGGCCTAGGCGCTGTCCCTCAGCTCTTCAGCTCAATGCGAGTGCTCGACTGCTTGAGCCCACAACACCACTTCCGGCTTTTTCTGTTTATGTGGTGCTGAGGAATCGAACCCAGGGCCTCATGCATGCAAGGCAAGCACTCTACCACTGAGCCACCTTCCCAGCCCTGGATTTTGGTTTCTTAATGGGAGAAATATCTCACAATTTTCTGCGTGGGTTGTTTTAAACCAGGATCCTCAGTTTTTGACCTCTAAAGTAGCTAAGTTTTAAAACATGAGCCACTGGTGGACAGCACTACGATAACTTTTTGCATGTTTGAATACATTTTAAAGTAAGACATATATGTTATTTGTGAGAATGACGAAATAGTAATTAATGTTTAACAGAATTTAACGCATACAAAACTGAGAATGGCGTGGAATGAATCAAAATTACCTGTGACAGTTTTCATCCGGTGCACAGTAATGATTGCATTGTTGGACCCTAAGGCCATCAGATAGCTGAATTCCAGCTGGCTGCTATGCTCATTAGGCCAGCTAGTGCTTTTCACAAAAATGTGATGTTGTTGGATGGCAAGGATCATTTTCTTTTTTTTTTTATTTTATTTGAGAACATACTGTACAGAGGGGCTACAATTACATGGGCAGGATAATGCATACATTTCTTACCAAGCATTGCAGCCTCCTCCTTTGTTTACCCTTCACCTCCCTTCTCAGCCTCCCCCCTCCCCCCACCCAATTATACCCCCCTCCTCCCCCCCCACCGACTTTGTAAAGCTGGTTTTGACATGCATTTTGTACTTCTCATTGTTGCAACAGGTCCACCTGAATCCTTAAACGACTTGTTTGCCCCCATCTCCTCCACATGTTATACTGACATTAAATATAGTGAAAGCGGGGGTTACACTGTGGGGGAGGGACATACAAAGCAACAAAGAAATAATCTTATAAATGCGTTAGAAACATATGCATGAAAGAAACGAAAACATTAAAATACATATTTAAGGGTTCATTTTCCTAACATCACATTATCTGACCTTTTCTGCTTGACTCATACCTATACTAGATATTGCAAATAAGGGAAACCATGGGACCTATGCTTCTTTGGGCCTGGCTTACTTCACTTAATATAATTTTTTCCAAGCCTTTCCATTTCCTAACAAATGGGGAAATGTCATTCTTTCTGATGGAGGCATAGAATTCCATTGTGTGTATATACCACATTTTCTTGATCCATTCATCTACTGAGGGGCATCTGGGTTGGTTCCATATCTTAGCTATGGTAAATAATGCTGCAATAAACATAGTTGTGCTGGTAGCTTTAGTGTGGTCTTGTTTGTAAACATTTGGGTAAATGCCCAAAAGTGGGATTGCTGGATCATAGGGGAGATCTATGTGAAGTCTTTTGAGGAACCTCCATACTGCTTTCCAAAGTGGTTGAACAAGTTTACATTCCCACCAACAATGAAGTAAGGTTCCTTTCTGTCCACATCCCCTCCAGCATCTGTTGTTGTTAGAGTTCTCGATTTTTGCTGTTCTAACTGGAGTGAGGTGATATCTCAATGTTGTTTTGATTTGCATTTCTTTTATGGCTAGGGATGTTGAACATTTCTTCATGTGTCTATTGGCCATCCTTCTTTCTTCTTCAGAGAAGCTTCTCTTTAAGTCTTTCGCCCACTTATTTATTGGGCAGTTGTTTCTTTGAGGATTTGTTGTTGGGTGGTTTAATTTTTTGAGTTCCAAGTATATTTTAGATATGAGACCATTGTCCGTTGTATGGCTAGTAAAGATCTTCTCCCAATCGGTGGGCTTTCTATTGATCTTGCTAGCTATGTCATTTGCCCTGCAGAAGCTCTGCATCCGTATGCAATCCCATTTGTTCAACCTTTCTTTGATTTGTTGTGCTTCCGGGTCTCTATTCAGAAAATTTCGGCCTGAGCCAAGGAGACCTAAGGTTTCTCATATTCCATCCTGTAATGTTTTCAGAGTGTTTGCTTTGAGTTCAAGGTCTTTGATCCATTTGGAGTTTATTCTGGTGCAGGGTGATATATAAGGATCTAGCTTTAGTTTTCTACATGTAGTTAACCAATTTTGCCAGCACCATTTACTAAAGAGGCTGTCTTTCTTCCATTCTATTGTTTGAGCTTCCTTATCGAAGATTAGATGGCTATAGGTCTGGAGGTTCATTTCTGGGTTTTCAATTCTATTCCATTGGTCCTGAGGTCTGTTCTTATGCCAATACCAAGCTGTATTGATTACTATGGCTTTATAGTAGAGTTTGAAATTTGGTATTGATATTCCTCCAGCAGTGTTCTTTCCGTTGAGGAGCGTTTTTGCTATTCGGGGTCTTTTATTGTTCCATATGAATTTTTGGATTGCCTCCTCTATTTCCTTGAAGAATGAGGGTGGAATTTTGATAGGTATCGCGTTGAATTTGTAGATAGCCTTGGGAAGTATTGCCATTTTCACGATGTTAATCTTGCCAATCCAGGAGCATGGGAGGTTTTGCCATTTTTTAAGTTCTGTGTTGATTTCCTTTTTCAAGATTTTAAAGTTTTCATCATAGAGGTCCTTCACTTCTTTGGTTAAGTTAATTCCTAGGTATTTTATTTTTTGTGGGGCTATTACAAATGGAGTTGCTTTCCTAATTTCAGCCACACTTTTCTCATTGTTGGCATATAGAAAAGCCATTGATTTTGGGGGGTTAATTTTATAACCTGCTACTTTGCCAAAGTTTTGAATCAGCTTGAGTAATTTGGGAGTGGAGTCCATGGGATTCTTTAAATACAAGATCATGTCATCTGCAAAGAGGGAGAGTTTTATTTCTTCTTTCCCTATTTGGATCCCCTTTATGTCTGCATCTTGTCTTATTGCTGTAGCTAGGCATTCTAATACTAGATTGTAGAGAAGTGGAGAGAGTGGGCATCCTGGTCTTGTTCCTGAGTTAAGAGGAAATGGCTTTAGTTTTTCACCATTGAGTATAATGCTGGCTGTAGGTTTGTCATATACAGCCTTTATTGTATTGAGGAATGTTCCATGGATTCCTAATTTTTCCAGAACCTTCATCATAAAGGGGTGTTGGATCTTGTTGAATGGTTTTTCTGCATCTATTGAGATAACCATGTGGTTCTTATTCTTGCTCCTGTTGATGTGATGAATAATATTAATTGATTTGCGTATATTGAACCAGCTTTGCATCCCTGAAATGAATCCTGTTTGATCATGGTGTATGATTTTTTGGATGAATTGTTGAAGTCGATTGGCCAAAATTTTGTTGAGAAGTTTTGCATCAAAGTTCATCAAAGAAATTGGTCTATAGTTCTCTTTCTTTGATGAGTCCTTGCCTGGTTTTGGGATGAGGGTTATGATGGCTTCATAGAATGTGTTCGGTAGTGAGCTTTCTCTTTCAATTTCGTTGAAGAGTTGGAGGAGTATTGGTGTGAGCTCTACTTTGAAGAACTTGTAAAATTCCGCTGTAAAACCATCTGGTCCTGGACTTTTCTTAGCTGGGAGGTCTCTTATTGCTGTTTTTATTTCAATGCTTGATATGGGCCTGTTAAGCTGGTTTAACTCATCTTGGTTTAGTTTTGGCATGTCAATATTTGCTAGGAAAAGGTCCATTTTTGTCAAGTTCTCAAACTTATTAGCATAAAGTTTTGAGAAGTATTCCCTTATAATGTTCTGAATCTTGGTTGTTTCTGTGGTGATGTTTCCATTCTCATCTCTGAGTTTATTAATTTGGGTGTGTTCTCTCCTTTTTCTGATTAGATTTGCTAAGGGTCTGTCAATTTTGTTAAGTTTTTCGAAGAACCAACTCTTTGTTTTGTTGATTCTTTCTATAGTTTTTTTGGATTCTAATTCATTTAATTCTGATTTAATTTTGATTATTTCTTTCCGAAAACTGGGTTGGGGTTTATCTTGCTGCTCTTTTTCAAGGAGGTTTAGATGTGTCATTAAATTGTTAGTTTCCCGATCTCTCCAATTTGTTGATGTAGGAGCTCAGAGCTATAAACTTGCCTCTGAGAACTGCCTTCGCTGTGTCCCAGAGGAGCTGGTAATTTGTGTGTTCATTTTTGTTGAATAGCATGAACATTTGAATTTCCTTTCTAATCTCTTCCATGACACACTCATGATTCAGCAGTGTGTTGTTCAGCCTCCATGTGATACCGGACTTTCTTTGGTGGCTTTTGGTGTTGAGTTCTAATTTTATTCCCTTGTGGTCAGAGAGAATGCAAGGTATAACTTCAATGTTTCTGAATTTAGACAAGTTTGCATTGTGGCCTAAAATGTGGTCTATTTTAGAAAACGTTCCATGTGCTGCTGAGAAGAACGTGTATTCTGATGCTGCTGGGTGAAATGTTCGGTAAATGTCTGTTAAGTCTAGTTGATCTATGCAGCTGTATAGATCTGCGGTTTCTCTGTTAGTTTTTGCCGAGTTGATCTATCTAGTGGGGAGAGTGGTGTGTTAAAATCCCCAACAATTAATGTCTTTGGATCTATATGGGATTTGAAGGAAAGTAGTGTTTCTTTGATAAATTTGGGTGCTCCATTGTTTGGCGAATAGATATTTAGAATTTTAATATCCTCCTGAAGGAGAGATCCTTTAATTAGTATGTAGCGACCTTCTTTATCTCTTGTCACGAATTTTAGTTTGAAGTCTATTTTATCTGATATTAGGATTGCAACTCCCGCCTGTTTATGAGGGCCGTTTGCTTGGTATATTTTGTTCCAGCCTTTAACATTGAAGATGTGTTTGTTTTTAGGGGCAAGATGTGACTCCTGCAGGCAGCAGATAGAAGGGTCTTGTTTTTTAATCCAACTAGACAGTCTATGTCTCTTAATTGGAGAGTTCAGTCCGTTTACGTTAAGAGATAGCACTGAGAGGTATTTGGGAGTTCCTGCCATGTTATCCACCTTCTTGGGGGCTGCAGAAACTGGGTTCTTCCTAAGGTTCTTGGATTCTCAGTTTGGGTGCAGTTTTTTGGCCTTTGTTGCGGTCTTGTTGGTTTTCTATGTGTAGGACATCTTTAAGAATCTTTTGTAGGGCTGGTTTGGTGGAGATGTATTGTTTCAATTTTTCTTTGCTATGGAAGGTTTTTATTTGGCCTTCAGTTATGAAGGAGAGTTTAGCTGGGTACAGTATTCTTGGTTGATAGTTGTTTGTTTTTAGGGCATGGCATACATCATTCCAGGCTCTTCTTGCTTTGATTGTCTCTGCTGAGAAATCTGAGGTAATTCTAATTGGTTTCCCTTTGTAGGTGATTACCCTTTTCTCCCTGACAGCTTTAAGGATCTTTTCCTTGGTCTGGGTTGATCCTGTGTGGATTATAATGTGACTGTGGGAAGTCCTATTCTGGTCTGGTCTATTTGGGGTTCTAAAAGCTTCTTGTATCTGAATAGGCCTATATTTTTGTATGTTTGGGAAGTTCTCTTCTAGGATCCTGTTAAACAAATTTCCTAGACCATTAACTTCTGTTTCTAGGTGCTCCTCTACACCCATTATCCTTAGATTGGGCCTTCTGATGGTGTCTTCCAGGTGTTGGATAGACCTATCATATTTCTTGGACTTGTCTTGGATAGTTGTATGTTCTTTCTCTATAATATCTAGGCTGTCTTCAATCCCTGAGATTCGATCTTCTGCATGGTCTAACCTGCTGTCAAGACTCTCTACTTTGTTTTTTATCTCTTTTCCTTCTAATTGGTCAGCTTTGATGGCTTCAAGTTCTTTGTTGAAGCTCTGTTTTAGGTCTTGTATGAATTTCTTTACTTCCTTAATTTGGTGTTCAGTGTTTGTTCTCAAATCACTTAGTTGATTGGTTATGGTTTCTTTGGACTCCCATTCCTTCTGTTGGGTTACATTCAGCATTCCCTTTGTGGTATCCCTGACTTCCTTCAGCTCTTTGTTAATGGATTCCATGAATGCCTTTAGTGATCTTTGTGTATTCTCTACCTGGTCTCTCAATTCCTGAATTACTCTTTGATTAGCTTCTTCCCGTCTGTGGGATTCTTGCAGTTCTCTTTTTTCCCGTTTGTGGGAATCCTGCAGTTCTCTTTGAGTGTTCTCTGCCTGCTCACGCCATTCCTCCCTTTCTCTTTGAGCATTCTCAAGTTGTTCGCGCAAATCCTGTATCAGTTTTTGAGTAGCTTCCTCACGCTTATGATATTCCTGTATAAACTTCTGGGATGCCTCCTCTCTCTCCCTATCACGCTCATACAGAGTTCTTTGTACATTGTCAAACTTCTCATTTATCATGTTTGCTATTAGTGTTTGTAGAGCTATTTGGGAACTCTCCTCTGGATTATGCTTTATCTGTTCTAATCCCTGATTATCAAGATTGGGAATTGAGATACCCGAATTTGCCATTTTTCTTGTGTTTTTCCGGCTTACTCGGCCGATTTGAGATGAAGATTGCACCAGTTTTATGCTAGAACACTATCTTAAGGCAACCATCAAACAAAGTTTGAGTTTGTACAGTCAATAGTCTACAGATACAATCTAGTTCAACAGATACATCTATTCAACATCAAACAACTATATGTTAAAGTACTTCGAACCGCAGAAAAGAATTTGGAAAACCAGAAATTATTAGGATTAGGGAGAGATGTGGGTAAAAAATAGGAATAGATTGGTGTGGGGGGGCACAGGGAGGGTTAACTATGTCCTAATCACAATGCAGGAAATGGGTTGGGTAGGATGCAAGTAGAAAGAGAGAGAGAGACCAGAAAAAAAATAGAAACATAAAAATTAATGTTATTATAGAAGTTAAAAGACCGTCTATTTAGAGAGGAATGTGAATATGTTCGGAGAAGGGGAGGGACATAGAGGAGATGTGAAAAGCTTTAAGGATGGGAAAGGGAGAAGAAAAGATCAGAAGTTCAGTAGAGCTAGACAAAAAACAAAAAGATAATTAAGAAAGAAAGAAAAAGAGAAAGAAGACAAGAAAAGAAAGGAAAACGCTCATTCACATATTCCTAAAATAAAAATTATAAGATGAGAAAAAAAAAAGTTACTGGAAAACAATTATTTTTTCAGAAGAGGCAAAAATTAAAGATTAATAAAAGTTTTAAAAGGGAAAAATATATATATGTAAGGTAGCAAAAAAACAAAAAACAAGCAAAAAAAGAAAAGAAGAAGAAGAGAAAAAAAAAGAAAAAAATAGAAAAAAAAACAGTCTTTTGATTTTTTTTTTTGGGTGGGGGAGGAGTGGGAAGAATCCTGTATCTCCCTTTTGTCTCTAACCAGACTCTTGTTGGAGTCTCTGGTCAGCTTGAGGTCCTGTGGCTTGATTGGTTTCTTAAGTCGGTTGGTTGGAAGAGGCAGAAAAATGCTCTGCTTTACCCAAGATTTTGAGATCCCCCTCCCAGGTTAGTTTTCTGGGAGGGTGATCTGCTTTGAGAGTCACAAAAGAGGGGGATGTGGTGATGGGGCTAGGTTCTGGGTAGAGTTGAGGCCTTTCAACAAACAGTAGCTTTTCCCTGGGGCTATTTTGTGATAAAGCTCACAGCGCCCAGCCTGGAGCCATTCTCAGGGTTTCTGTTTTTCAATTGATTGTGGTGGCTGCTAGAGGGAGGGGCAGCCTCTGGCTCTGGTTACCCAGTGAGGCAAGCCACTCCGATGGCTGGCGCCTGAGCTGGGTGATTTTGCCCTGGATGGTGCTGAGTCTGGCAGGTCATTTCGCCGTTAAGTTCTTGTGACCTGCTAAATGACTCGTTTTATTCCAAGGCCTGAGTTGGAACTAGCAGCTCCTCCGAGCTTTGTCGGTATCCAAGATGGAGATCACCGGTGCTGGGTGGGGAGGGGTAGCCTTCCCTCCTCTGCTTCATGAGAAGGAGTGAGGATGTCGGGCTTGTACTCACGCCGAGTCTTGGATCCTGGGTCGTCTCTGGTTTGCAAACAGCAGGATGGAGATTTCCGCTCCTTGTCGGTTCTTGTTGGTGTTGAGTAGAATCCGCTCGTCCGCTGAGTCTGGCTCCTTCGTCCCGGACTCTCTGTGTCTCAGGCATGACCCCGCGGCGGTGGTCGCCGCCGCGACCCTGCTGCCATAGCGGCAGCTGGTATGTTTCCTTGGCTTCCCCTCTCTTGTCTAACTCTCTGTCCTGTGATGGCACACTTGGTGTGATTCTCTGGCTTAGGACTGTTCACTAGAACTCTAAAATTGCTTTCTATGCTAGAGCTTGTTCAGCTTCCAGCTTCTCCTCCGCCATCTTCCAGTAGGACAAGGATCATTTTCAAGATCAGAACCTGAAATATTTCTATTGCTCTAGAAGGGGCAACATACCAGGACAAGAAATGTGATTAACAGTGATTAACAGCAAAAACCATCCAATCCAAGGAAGACAGAATAACTCTTTCTATATCTGAAAAGAGTATCACAAACAATTGTGGGCTGAATATGATGGTCAATGTCTGTAATCTCTGAATTTGGGAGGCTGATTTAGGAGTAGGCTTGGGACTAGTCTAAATTTTAGGCCAACAGAAGGACACATAGTAAAATGCTATCTTAAAACAACAACAACAAAAGATTCAATGACTGGGAATGTAGTAGCGTGCTAGGGTAGCATGCATGAAGCACTTGATTTGATTCCTCAGTATGACATAAGCAGAAAAACTGGAAGTGGTGCTATGGCTCAATTGGTAATGTCCTAGCCTTGAGCAAAAGACGCTCAGAGAGAGTGCCTAGGCCCTGATTTCAAGCACCAGGGCTAAAGAAGTTTTTATACTCCATAGAAAATTGTGCTGTTGTACATTCATAATAAACTTTGTTAGGAAAAAGTAAAATAAATTAATGAAGTATTATCTGGCATTGGACAGCACATAGTGAGATCTGAAAATGATTGCTGCCCATGGTTCCTTGATACAACTTACGTTACAGATACACTTGCCATATTGTGAATTTTAAGGAAACAATCATGGGTTTTTTTTTCTTTTTCAAAATAATTGTGCGGCCAGGTGCTAGTGGCTCACACCTGTAATCCTAACTACTAAGGAGGCTGAGATTGAAGGTCTCTTTTCAAAGCTAGCACTGGTAGGAAAGTCTGTGAGACCCTTATCTCCAACTTAAGGGTCAGAAAATGTGAACTGGCACTTTTGCAAGCCTTGAGCTGAAGAACTGAGGGACAATGCCCAGGCCTAGTGTTCAAGTCTCACAACTGACAAAAAAATACTAGTAATAATAGTAATTATATAATTACTATTAAGGTGTTATATATAAGGGCTACCAATTCATTTTTTTTCTTTGCTAAAAGAAACACATATCCATATACATTACCAACAGTCAGGATTTGGCCATCTACTTTCCTGCTGATCTCTGGGTGTAGAGGCAATGTGTAATACAAAACAATACAAACCAGTTCTGACTATAAATAATTTTTCTCTACACATCTTAAAAATCAATGCTGACAACATGAAATAAAAAATCCCTAAGTTTAAAACGTTCTTCTAAACAAGTTAGAGAAATCCTGATAAGAATAATTTCAGAGAGCTTGAACTCAGGCCCTGGGTTCTGTCTCTGAGGTTTATTACTCAAGGCTAGTGCTGCCACTTTGAGCCACAGTGCCACTTCCAGTTTTCTTGTGGTTAATTGAAAAGAAACGACTCACCAGCTTTCCTCTCCAAATTGGCTTTGAACTAGGATCTAGAGGTCTCAGCCCTCTGTGTAGCTAGGAATATAGGCATGAGTTCCTGGTGCCTGGTTAGAATAATAGCTTACCTGAGACAGAGGCCAGTTAATATTAAATGCCAATCATGTTTAACTTTGTAAAATAAAGTTAACTGAAATGCCTTCCACTAGAAATAAGGAATCAAATGTATAGATGGGTTACAAAGTTCGTACCAGAAGCTACATATTTTGCTTTTTTTTTTTTTTCCAAAATTGTGTGGTTTCCAGAATCATGGGCAGAGTCAAGTTGACAGGGGCTCTCCCAGCCCTTTTCCCAGGGAACTCTGTCCCATTCAGTTGGGGACAAGAGGGAGACCGCTTTAGCTGGATGGCTGGACAGATTGTTGTTTATGTCTGTTTGTTGCCAGTCCCGAACCTTGAACTAAGGATCTGGGCATAGTCTCTGAGCTGCTTTTGCTCAAGGCTGGCCCTCTACCATGGAGGCACAGGGCTTCTGGCTTTGTTGGCACTGAAGTTGGACAGGGTCTCAAGGACTTTCCTTCTGAGGGTGACCTTGACCATGATCCTCCCATCACAGCCTTGTAAACGTCAAGGAGGAATGTTGAGAGCCACTGGTGCTTGCCTAATCATTGGTCTTGCTGATGTTCTTGGACAGAACAGTGAGTTCCCTACTCTCGGGTTTAAGTGGGGGGAGATAGAACCCAAAGTTCGAATCCTGGGGCTGCCACCTCCAAATGGCAGGAGATCCTAAGACACTCATTCATATCCATATGAATACAAATGGGATGGGATGTATGTCATGATTGAATGGGCAGTTCTTGAATTATTCTAGGATAAAATTATACATAATTATATTATAGGACACTAATCGATTTTATTTAATACTTTATTAAGCATTTAAACAATCACATTCATAAAATGGAGGAATAATGAAATACCTAAGAATTGGGCCTCACATACTATAAAGGTGCCATTTTTCTGCCAAGACTGGGATTTGAACTCATGGTCTGGGTAACACTGTTGTACTGTGTAGGAAGGGGAATCTGGCCTCCTTGAAGTCAAGAAATTCAAGTCTGTTCCTTAGGACTGAAATCGATCCCCACCTATTCATGTACAATTTAAATATATGATTTATATTTATATTTATATACATATGTTGACTCCATATTGCATTCAGTGTAGTTATTGTATTTTTTTTTGTTTTATTTATGTATTGACCATTTATTTTACTGATTATTATGACACATAGAACATTGGTTACATTGATTACATAGGATATAGGCCTACATATGTATTCCACTTCATACCTGACACCAGGACATTCAGAGAAAAGGAAAACGTGTCAGCATCAGCTTCTTACTCAAGAATTCATTGTTTGGGAGAGCTGGTATCTGAACTCATGGCCTACAGGGCCAAATTCATGAATGGTTGAGTGTGAACACGCCCTCCTGGGGCAAACTGAGCTGACAGGTTGTTCCTAGGACCTGAGATCGAGCCCAGGAGTTAACAAAATATGAACAGATTGACATGCAGATGACAGTACACTAATAAATATATATCTTTATAGAGTGCCAGAGATGTCTATACATTATTCTGTTATAAGACTACATTCCTACCAATTCTTGGGTATTTATTATGCGTCCATGTAATTAATGTTATTGTTTTCATCCTTACACTATTAATGAAATCAATCAGTGTCCTGAAATTATTGTGTTCCTGTAAATAATAATATTCTTTTAATGCTTCATAAATATTAAATAAATCAATCAGACTCCTGAAAACACTCTAATTTTATAGGAGCACCATGATTAACTCATTCAACTGTGACATTGACAAAAATCCATTGTTATTCCTATGGATGGGAACCAGTTTCTTAATATTTCCTGCCATTGGTTGGTCAGGTCCTATATTGTCACGTGGGCCTATGGCTTCCCTAATAGTCCGCCAACCTTCAGCAATGCAAGGTGAAGTACCCTTTGCAACAGTGTCATTCACACCTAGGAGGGCCACCGTGCAAAGGAAGAAAACGTAAAAAGGCCACATTTTTTCTGTGCATTGTTTTCCCTGAAAGGCCTGATCGCATTAGCAGCTGTGGGTCCAGTGGCTACATCCCAGCCTAGAGTGATCAAAGCTGAGGTAGAATTGCCACTACCTGAGTTCAAGCCCTGTGCTTGACAAAATAAAAAAAAAAACATACAAACATACATACATGCATGCATGCATGCATACATACATACATACATACATACATACATACATACATACATTCATACATACATACATTCATACATACATACATTAAAATATTTGAAATATTATGAGGATCCGTGGCTTGTAATTCTTGCCATTTTTTCTGCCAGGCCTGGAATTTGAACTCAGGGTCGGGGGAAATCTGCAGCACATTGGGGGATGGGAAGATCACCATGCTGGAAGACAAAAAAGAAAGGCCTGTTCCTAGGGTCTAAATTCAAAAATAATATTCATATACATTTTAAAAACATGATTTATATTTACATGCAAATGTTTACTGTATGTTGTGGTTAGTGTATTCATTTTTTATGTTTTATTTATTTCTTATGCATTTGAGTGAGTATGATTACACATATAACAATTTTGCATCCTATTACATAAGACATAGATTTGCTTATGTATTCTACATCATTCCTGAGGCCCAGGACTTTCATCGATAAGGAAAACAGTAGGACAATTGGGTTTTCCCACAGGATTAAGTTTTGCCAGTTCTGTGCCTTGAACTCAGGGTCTGACAGGCCCACTTCATGAAAGGGCAAATGTTAGCACACCAGTCTGATGCAAGTGAAGTTGGTGGGCACATTTGAGGACCTGAGATCAAGCCAAGGAATGGCCAATATATAAACAGATAGATGTTTAGATTGCAGTGTGTGTGTGTGCATGTGTGTGTGTGTGTATTAACATATGTGTATGCATCTACAAAGGTATACAGAGAGAGACAGACATTTATGTAGATTCTAGTGTATAACCCTATATAAAGAGTGATGTCTATATCTTATTTTCACATATTCTATTACTACCAATTATTTGGTCTAAAATTATGCCTCCATTAATCAATCATGGTAGGACACTTAATAAAGAATTAATCAATGATCTATATTTATTGCATACAATCTTATACTGGAATGACTATCTAATTAGTAATTCAGTTAGCACATTTCAAACATTCTATTAGTGTTCCTATAGATAGGAACAAGTTTCCTAAGATCTTCAGCCCTGTGTAGGTGGCAGGCCTAGGTTCGATCTCAGGGCATAGGTATCTGGGTTGGACTGATGCTTCACTGACAGCCCCCCAGCCTTCATCCATGCAAGGTCACATACAATTTTCAAGCCAAGTCATTGAGCCCCAGGAGGGTCACAGTGCTAAGTAAACAAAAACAAACCTGTTGTGTAAAATTACCTGGTTTTTCATCATCCATTTTTGTTGGTTTGCTGTATTTTTGCCAGTGCTAGGAATTGAACTCGGGTCCTAGGATCCCTGGGTGGGTGTAAAAGCTGCATCCCAACTTAGGGTAATAATGGTTTAAGACACAACAAAATGCTTCCTTGAGCAAAAGGAGATCAGAGAAAATGTCTAGACTCACAGTTCCAGCCTCAGGTTCTGCCACAAAAAAAGAGCCAGTAACCCCATGTGTCTGTGTATATATGCATGTATTTGAATTGGTGAAGATCCAGAGTTGCTATGAAGAATGGCACCTAGCTAGGAAATTTGCTTTGAATAGAATGATTTCTTAGCACAGTGTGCATTCAAAACAGTGCATGTTCCGGGGCTCCCCACACTGTTCCCAGTTAACCTGAGGGGGTCTCCATACCCCAGGCTGCTGGAGGAAATCTGCCTCATTGTTGGAACAGGCAGACAATAAGCCTCACTCCTGTGCATCTGGGTAACAAACAATTCATCCAAGGCAATTAGTGAGGATGAGTGTGCCCAGGCTGTTAAGGTTAGGAGAAAAAGGCCTCTTTGAACCCCAAGCAATCTCTCTCCCCTGTGCTCTGTTTTGACTGGAAGCTTTCATTTGTGCCACCTGCCATGGCAGACCAAGTTCCCTACACTCATCCTGTCTTTGTTAGACTATGTTTCAGTGTTGAAAAAATCTGCTACCATTAATTCAACAGTCCTTCTCATAGAAAATTAGGGAGCTGAACAGAATGAAATGATTCATTATTGGCAAAGATGCCTCCGTGTGTGTGTGTGTGTGTGTGTGTGTGTGTGTGTATGTATGTGTATGTGTGTGTGTGTGTGTGTGCGCGCGCGCACACACGCATACACCTTCCTGGTGATTGAACTATGGACCTATCCACTGTACCTGAGTTTCTCCTGTATAAGGACAGTACTCTTAACACACAGCCACTTCAGGATTTTTTTGTAGGGATGTGGTACTGAGGATTCAAACCCAGGGTTTCACACACACAAAGCAGTCTACCCCTAAGAAACATTCCCAGCACTCCAATTCAGGTTTCTTTCTTTCTTTTCTTGTAAGTTGGAGGACTTGAAGTCTGGGCCTAGATGCCATCTCTGAGCTCTTCATCTCAGTCTAGCACACTACCACTTGAGCTACAATGCCCTTTCAGGCTTTCTGGTGGTTTATTGTATATAACCATCTCAAGGAATTTCCTGCCAAGGCTGACTTCGGACCGTGATCTGGGATAGTTTTGAAATGAGATCCTCAGCTTCCTGAGCAGGCAGAATGATAGACCTCAGCTAAAGACATCTAAGCCATGACACTTTGCTGCAAGTGGGTCCTTGGCTCAGCATGGTAGAACATTATCCATGAGCCCAAGAAGAAAGTCAGCATCTATGCTGTGAGTTCAAGGTTTATGATGGAGTAACCTAAATCAAAACAATTGTCTGCAGGAGACAAATCACTAGAGTTTAGTACATACATAAATTTGGCCCTGCCTTGGGGACATATGTGAGCCTCAACTTTCTCATCTGCACATTCATCTTACTTGTGTAGCTCTTATAAGGACAAGATGAAAGAATACAACTCGTGAAGGACTTAGCACATAGCACCCTGTGAAGGACTCAGCACTCAGTACCCCATGGACAACCCAGAAATACTCAACACCCAGCACCCCAGGAAGAACTCATCACATAACTATATCCCACAAACTGTCATTAGAATTAGAGTGCTTTCATCACTATCACCATTCTTTCAGATAAACATCACAAACAGCACAAGTTCACATCTAATGGTTTAGAGGAATGTTTTGTGGCGGAGAGTCATCAGCCTCAGGGATTTCACTCATAGGTTAGAGGTACTGTCCTAAGATCTTTTCCTCAAGGCTGGATCTCTACCACTTTCAGGCACAGATCAGAGTCTACCAGACTTCCTGCCAGGGCTGAGTTTTCAACCCCCAGTGTCTGATCTCACCCCCTGAGCAGCTGTCTGGTTCCATGATGCTCTGCTGCAGCTATTGACCTCTGGCTAAGTCAGGTTACATGACAACCGTCAGTTTCAGACTCCCAGCTTGCTCTGTGATGAGGTATTTGAAATCCTGGATTTCTATAATTGCAGTCAGAACATTCTACATTCTACCTTGTTTTTGGTTCTAGTATTGGGGCTTGAGTAAGGGCCTAGACACAGTCCCTAAGATTTCATGCTCAAAGCCAGTGCTCAACTGCTTGACAGCACTACTTCCGGGTTTTCTGTGCATGTAATAGTGTGGAATTGAACCCAGGTCTTCATACATCAAGGGGAGCATTCTACCACTGAGCTCCAGAAATGACAAGTTTAGAAATAGATATGTAGATTGTAACATATATATATGTATGTATATATATATGTATGTATATATATGTATATATGTATGAAACAAGACAGAGATGTCTGTATATTATTTAATTATATATATTATATTACTAACAATTATCAAAAATTATTCCTTCCTGTATTGAAGTGTTATGGTTGAATACATAACAAAGTATAAATTGAAAATTATTCAATATAGTATAATTATTGTGTATAATTTTATAATATAATCATACACTAATGTAATTGTTATTTTACAACATTCCATTCATAAGGATGTATATCAGAATTCATTTCTTAGGATATACTACCATTCATAGGTGGGAGTCCTGGGCTTCACACCCCAGGCCTAGGTTTCTGCTTTGGGCTATGGCTTCCCAGATAGCCCACCAAAATTCAGCAGTGCAAGGTCACTTTCCAAGCCCTGCTTGCCATGCAAAGAAAAAAAAATGTAAAACCGCCTCTGATACTTCCGAGTTTTAACCTTCTCCTTTTTTCCCCCCTCTCTTTTCTTTTTTTTTTTTTCTTGGTTTTGGGGTCAGAACTCTGAGTCTTGGTGCTGTTCCTCAACTCTTCAGTTCAAGGCTATCACTCTACCACTTGAGCCATAGCACTACTTCTGGCTTTTTTCTGCTTATGTGATACTGAGGAATTGAATCCACGGCTTTATGCATGCAAGGCAAGGACTCTATTACTGAGCTACCTTCCCAGCACCTTTTTTTTTGCCAGTCCCAAGATTTGAATTTGGATCCTAGGATATCAGGATGAACTGTGGTTCCAGAGGCTGTACCCCAACCTAAGATGATCGAAGGTGAGGAAGAGTTACCACGAGCTGAGTTCAAGCCCCAGGCCTGGCCAAAAAAAAAATAAGGCCCTGGCTTGGAATTTGCACCATTTTTCTGGCTGGCCTGGGATTTGAACGCAGGGTCTGGGTAACTGTGGCACTGTGGGGGAGAGGAGGCTCACCGTCATTGAAGACAAGAATTTCAGCCCAGTTTCCAGGGCCCGAATTCAAGCCCCAGCACTGAAAAAAATAATATTCATATATGAGATCTATTTACATACATGGGTTTACTTCATATGACATTTATTATCCATATTTTTTATTTTATTTAGTATTATTACATATATAACATTTATTTCATCTTATAACATTGATTTATTTGAATATGGATTATACATCATACTGAGACCAAGGACTTTCATAGAGAAGGGAAAAAATGTGTAAAAATTGGCTTGTGACTCCACATACAAAATTTTGGCCATGCTGGGATTTGAACTCACAGCCCACAATGCTCAATTCATGAAAGGATCAGTTGTAGTACAAAAGCCTTTGGCAAAATGAGCTGCCAACCAGTTCTGAGGACCTGGGAACAAGCCATAGTAGTGGCTGATAGATAAAGATATAGGTGTAGATATAGATATGTGTATAGATATAGATATAGATAGATAAATAGATGTGTAGTTTACAATATATATGAGAGAGAGATAGTGTGAGGATATTAAATTATATATATATATTATGAATTATTATTAAATTATGCCTCCATTTAATGAAGTATCATTGTTGAATACTTATTAAAGCATTAATGTAAAAGTAGTCAGTATTCTTTACTTGGGAGAATTATACAAATTAGATAAATTGGAAGACATAATCCAATACTTTTTGTGTGGCCTTCTATAAAACAATCATGAACTAACTGCAAATTCAGTTGTTACTTTTATAGCATTCCATTAAACATTCACATGAATAGGAAAGACTTTCTCAAGATCTCCCTCCATTTGTAGGTGGCAGTCCTGGCATTGGAACTCCAGGCCTGGGCAGTTTACTTCAAAATGCAAACCATTAGAATGACACTGTGAAGATTTCAGTTTCTCACAATGGAAAAAAGAACAAGAAGAAAAGAAAGCCAGGTGTCATTTGTTCCTGCCTGTAATCCTAGCTCATCAGGAGTCTGGGAGGTAGAGAATGACAGTTTGAATTCAGCCAGGACTGGAAAATCCACAGCACTCTTATTTCTGAGAGACCAAAGTAATAAAAACTCGTCATGAGTGGGGCTGTGGCTCAAGGAAAGAGCACTACCCTTGAGCAAAAAGAGCTCAGGGACAGTGCCTAGGCTCATAATAAAACCCCTGCACCTGACAAAAAAAAAGCAAAATAAAAAACTAACTCCAGGTTTCCCCATGTATGTATGCATGTATTTCCATCGGTAAAGGTCCAGAGTCCCTATGATGAAAGGCATCCAGCTAGAATATTTGCTTTGAATAGAATGATTTCATAGCACAGACCGTGCTTTCAAGACAGTGCATGTTCCGGGGCTCCCTTAACTGTTCCCAGTGTAGCCTGAGGTTTTCTGCACACCCCAAGGTGCTGGAGGAAGTCTGCCTCATTGTTGGAACAGGAAGACAAAAGGCCTCACTCCAGTACAGCTGTGTAATAAACAACTCCATCCAGGCCAATTAGTGAGGAGGAGTGTGGGCAGGCTATAAAGGCCAGGAGAAAAAGGCCTCTTTATACCCCAAGCTATCTCTCTCCCCAGTGCTGTTTTGACAGGAAACCTTCATTTGTGCCAGCTCCCTTGGAAGACCAAGTTCCCTGCATTTATCATGTCTTTGTTAGACTATGTTCCAGTGTTGAAATAACCTGCTACATTTATTTCAAGGTTCTTTTTGGCAGGAAACAAGGGAGCTGAACTTAATGAAGTGATTCATTATTGGCAACGGTGGCTTCCTTGGTTTCTGGAAGCTTGCTAAATCTAAGCACATGTGTAATATCACAATGCTCCCTGTCATTTAGGGCTGGTGATGCTCATCAAGTTTTGAAACCTTTGACCTCTCCTAGTTTGGCCCCGGATGACTAGGTTTTGGGGTTGAACACAGGACCTGGGTGCTGACCATGAGCTCAGAATTGAAGCTCAGTGTTTTACCATTTGGTGTCACACCTTCACTTCTGGTATCTGTGTTTGTGTATGTGTATGTGTGTGTGTGTATCTGTGTGTGTGTGTGTGTGTGTGTGTGTGTGTGTGTGTGTCTGTGTGCACAGGTATGTGTGTGCATATACTTGTCCTGTAGCTTGAACTCAGTAACTGAACACTGGACCTGAGTTTCTCCGGTACAAGGATAGCATTCTATCACTTAAGCCACACAGTCACTTCAGGCTTTTTCTAGTATGTGGTACTAAGGAATCAAACCCAGGAATTCATACAGGCAAACCCAGGGATTCATACAGCACTCTACACCTAAGACACATTCCCAGCCCTCCACTTCAGGTTTCATTCTTTCTTTTTTTTGGAAGCTGGAGGAATTTATGTCTAGGCCTGAGTGCTGTCCTTAAGTTCTTCAGCTAAAGCCAATCACCCTACCACTTGAGCTACAGCACCCCTGGAGGTTTTTGGTAGTTCACTGGAGAGAGGCCTCTCAAGCAATTTCCTGCCCAGCCTGGCTTTGGACTGTGATCCTCAACTCTCAGGCCACTGAGTAGCTAGGATGGCAGGTGCAAATCACCAGTGCCCAGCTTCCAGTTCAAGTTTCTAAGTGCTGAAAAGGAGATTATAGTCTCATGGGACCTTTTGTGTCTGGGATAGTTTGGAACCAAAGAAATCATCATATATCAGCTTCCTGGGTAGGCAGGATGACAGACCTCAGCTACAGATACCTAGAATGTAGCACTCTGTTGCAAGGGGATCCTTGGCTCCACGTGGTAGAGGGCTAGCTATGAGCCCAACATGGAAGGGTCAGGGGTTAGGCCCTGAGTTCAAGATTCATGACCGAGAAAAATAAACCCAAACAATTGTCTGCAGGAGACAAACATAATTTTGGCCCTGATGTTGGGACATATCTGAGCCTCAAGTTACTCTATAGCACAATTATCTGACTTGTGGAGCTCTTACAAGGACCAGATGAAAGTAGGACTCAGCACACTAAACCTCATGAAGGACCCATCACATAGCTGTATCCCACACAATGTCATTAGAATTAGGGTGCTTTCATCAATATCACATTCTTTCAGAAACACCTCACAAACCACACAAAGCTCACATCTAATGATTTAGAGGGTTTTTTGGGGGGGAGGTGGAGTCAGCCACGGGAATTGCATTGAAAGCCTGGTTACAGTCCTAAGATCTTTTGCTCAAGGCTAGAGCTCTACCACTTCGAGCCATAGCTCAGAGTTTCGGAGACTTCCTGCCAGGGCTGGGTTTTAAACTCACCAGTGTCAGATCTCAGCCCCCAAGAATCTTGGATGACAGGGGTGAGCGAGCCAGCAGCATCTGCTTCTGTGCAGCTGGGTTGCAACAGTTTACCTCTGGCTAATTCAGGTGAGACATCAACTGTCTGCACCAGACTGCAAGCTTGCTCTGTGATGAGGTTTTTGCAGTGATATCCTTATATAGTTGCAGTCAGAACATTCTATCTTTTTTGGTGCCATTTCTGGGTCTTGAGTTAGAGTCTTGACACACAGTCTCTAAGCTTTCATGCTCAGCTAGTGCTCAGCGGCTTGAGCAACAGCACGACTTCCAGATTTATCTATGCACACAGTAGTGAGGAATTGACCCTAGGACTTTGCATGTACTAGGCGAGCACTCTACCACTGAGCCCCAGTAGTGACAAGTGTATAAACAGATAAATGTGTAGATTGGTAGATAGATAGATAGATAGATAGATAGATAGATAGATAGATAGATCGGTAGGTAGGTAGATAGATAGATAGATGTAGATGCATAAAACAAGAGACATATGTCTGTATACTATGAAATTGCATATACAATATTACTACAGATTATTGGCAATTAAATTATTCCTTGCTTTTTTAACTATCATGGTTAAATACATAATAAAGGATTAATTGAAAATTAGTCAATGTAGTATAATTGTTGTGTATAATTTTATAATCATACACTAACTACCAACTTAATTGTTATTTTTATAACATTCCATTTGTATGGATGTATATGGGAAAGGGTTTCTTAGTATCTCCACCATTCATTAGTAGCAATCCCGGGATTCGACCTGCAGAACTAAGTTGCCAGTTTCGGTATGGCTTCCTTAATAGCCTGCCAAACATCAGCAATGCAAGGTCATGTACACTTTCTGGGACTTGTCATTTAGACCCAGGATGGTCACAATACAAAGGGAACAAAAGTAAAACCACCTTCTTGAACTTCTCAGTTTTATGCTTCTCCTTTTTATTTTTATTTTTTTTTGCCAGCCCCAAGATTTGAACTCGGGTCCTTGGATACAAGGTTCTACTGTTGCAGAAATGCCAAGACGTGAGTGCAAGTCCTGTGCTTGGCTAATAATAATAATAATGATAATAATAATAATAATAATAATAATAATAATAATAATAATAATAATAATAACAATAAAGCCTTGGTTTGGAATTTGCACCATTTTCCTGGCAGGCCTTGTATTTGAACTCAGGGTATGGATAACTCTCTGGCACTGTAGGTGAAGGGCAAAGGCTCACCGTGCTTGAAGACAAGAAATTCAGAGCAGTTCTCAGGGCCTGAATAGAAGCCCCAGCACTGGAAAAAGGAATATTAATATATGAGATCTATTTACATACATGGGTTTACTGTATATGATGCTTATTACCCTTATTTATTTAGTATTATTATACATATAACATTTTTATTACATCATATCACATAGGATATATCCACATATGGATATGCATCATACAGAGATCCAGGACTTTCTCAGAGAAGGAAAAAATAAATATGTCAAAATTGGCTTCTTAATCCACGAATAAATTTTTGGCCATACTGGGATTTCAACCCAAGGCCTTCAATGGCCAATCCATAAACGGGGTCACAGTCTTAGCACACCAGCCTCCGGCAAACTGAGCTGCCAGGAGTTCTGAGGACCTGTGATCAAGCCATAGGAGTGCCTTATAGATAGATAGATAGATAGATATGTATATGTGTGTGTATATATATATATATATATATATATATATATATGCATACAGAGAGAAGGAAGGTGAGGATATTAAATTATATATATATATAATTACTAATTATTCATTACTAAATAGTGCCTCCATTTAATGAAGTATCACGGTTGAATACTTATAAAAGTATTAATTAAAAATTAGTCAATAGCTTTCCATTAGGGAAATTATACCATGGTGCTGGAATGGAATATATATATCCAATAATTTTTGTGTGGCATTCTAAAATAGAATCATGGATTAACTGCAAGTTTATTACTTTGATAATATTCTATTAGCATTCCCATGAATAGGAAAGATCTCCTTCCATTTGTGGGTGGCAGTCCTATCATTTGAACTCCAGGCCTGGGTAGTTTACTTTGAATGCAAACTATTGGAATGACACCACGAAGATTTCAGATTGTTACAATTATAAAAAAGAACAAAAAGAAGAAAAGAAACCCAGGAGACATGGGCTCCTGCATGTAATACTAGCTCCTCAGGAGGCTGAGATGTAGAGAATGCCAATTTGAATTCAGTGGGGGCAGGAAAGTCTGTGAGACTCCTATATCTAAGATATCACAAGAAAAAAATGAATGGAGCTGTGGCTCAAGGGCAGAGCACTATCCTTAACAAAAGGAGATCAGGGACAGGGCCTAGGCTCATAGTACAAACCTGGAACTGCCCCCCCCAAAAGGAGGCAATAACTCCATGTCTCTGTATCTGGATGGATGATGTATGGATGATGGGCATTCATCAAGTTGCCCATGGCCAGCCCCCCAACCTGGTCAAGCTGGGACAAGCCCTGAAGAGTACTCAGTCTGAGCCTGCAGCTTGACCAAAGCATCCTTCTCTGCCATTTAATAACTGAAGCCTTATATTCTGGCTGAAGTCTCCCATCGGGACACCTAGCAGCCAGCCCCTGCCTTCAGGGAGACCACAGTTCCTAGACTTTAGGAGTTGTCAAAGTTTCTGGCTCTAAAGTCTCTATCCCTCTGTAGGATGTGAGCCTAGATCTCTGGGGCCTAGTGGCTATCACTCATTTATCATTCGTCATTGCCGAGACTCAGGCTGGTCCCAAATCTTGGCAAAGATATTAAATAGTCAGCAATTTCTATGCCAAAAGGGGTATGCCAATAAATCCCACCCTCATAACTCCCATGAGAAGTGAGCCTTGGGCTGCAAATGTGGCTTAGTGGTATAGTGCTTACCTAGCACACACTAAGTCCTGGGTTCCATTCCTCAGTACCAAAGAAACAGAAAAAGCCAAAAGTTGCACTGTGGCTTAAGTGATAGAGTGCTAGACTTGAGCAAAAGAAGCTCAGGAACATACCCAGACCCTGAGTTCAAGACCCAAGACTGGCAAAAAGAAAAAAGAATGAGCCTGGTATGACATATTCTTGTGGGACTGAGGAGGGCAATGGTTATAGGTAAGAGGTAGAGTAGAGGGAAGCTGTTGGTGGCTCACCTCTGTAAGCAAATCAGGAGGCTGAGATCTGAGGATCCCAATTGGAAGCAGGGAAGTCTATATGAGACACTTTTCTCTAGTTAAACACCCATAAAGCCAGAAGTAGAAATGTGGTTCAAATAGTACAGTGCTAGCCTTGGGCACAAAAGCTCAGGGATCGGATAGAATCCAGGCCATGAATTCAAACCCCAGGACTGGCACACGCGTGTATGTGCGCGCACGCACGCGCGCGCACACACACACACACACACACACACACACACACACACATCAAGATTGAGCATTTGCCAGTCAACCTGCACAAGTGCCATCTCTTGCAACTCAATATTAAAAAAAAAGAGGGATAAGAGAAGATAAGACTTGCTCCAGGAGGTGATATAACCAATGCCAAATTTCCACAGGAGTTCTAAGATGTGGATACAGGACAGAGAGCCTAAGGCAGAAGGTACAGCATGGGCAAAGGTCTTGAGGTGTGCTGTAGAGCAGGTAGTGTGGGTGGAATGAAGTTTCTGTGGCTTCAGAAGAGTCTGTCAGGATATTTCATGGTTGGGCCAAGGTTTGTACTTGAGTCACAGGGCAGAGGGTGGGGTCCCAGAATGGGACCCGGGGAGAAGAATAGCTTGGCTTTTCACCACGGACCCCTGCCATTTCTGGTGGCTGGAAGCCTATTTTTCACAGTTCTTGACCCTCAGAATTCCTTTGCCTGGAGGAGTCAGTACAAACGCAGGGAAGAACTCTTGCTTAAGAAAAGCTTCTAGCCCAATGCCACCAGTGGCTCAACCCCTGTAAATCATAGCTACTCAGGAGACTGAGATAGAGATCGTGGGTCAGGCCAGCTCAGGGGAGGAAAATTAGTGAGACTCTTCTTGCCGATGAACTACCAAAAGCCAGGAATGGAGTTGTGGCTCAACTGGTAGAGAGCTAACCTTGAGGGAAAAAGTTAAGAGACCAGAGCCCAGACCCCTGAGTTCAATCACCAGTACTGGCAACTAAAAAGTAAAGAAAAGCTTTCAAGAGCTCCTAGTCCACTGTGGTGAAAGGCCAGATCAGCCAGGCCCCAGTAGCTCACACCTGTACTCCTAGCTCCTCAGAAGGTTGAGATGTGAGGATTGCAGTTCAAAGCCAGTCTGAGCAGGAAAGTCTGGGAGACTCTGATCTCCAAGGAACCTCCAGAAACCAGAAGTGGCTCTGTAGCTCAAGTGGTAAGCTGAAGAGCTGGGGCACAGTGCCCAGGCCCAAAGTTCAAGTCCCATGACCAACACCTAACCTGCTTGGTCTTACTCTGTGGCTCTAGGAAGAGTATTTTCCAGTGGGCCCCTGAGGGTCTCCCAATATCTAGATCTCCTACAAGTCTTGAGGGCAGCCTGTTTGGAGGCCATTGCCTACAGATCGGCCACAGTACCAGAGAAGAGTCGAGCCTTGGGGTATGGAGCTCATCAGAAAGGCATCTGTCTTGGGTGCAACATC
Organism: Dipodomys merriami; assembly: GCF_024711535.1. Lineage (NCBI taxonomy): Eukaryota > Metazoa > Chordata > Mammalia > Rodentia > Heteromyidae > Dipodomys > Dipodomys merriami. The sequence goes on along the minus strand of NW_027203416.1, from coordinate 1,655,716 downwards.
GATCTGAGCAGTAATTCGATGTCTCAGACCATGGTTCTAGGCCAGGAGGGGCAGAAGCTGCAAGATGTCACACCAGGTAATGCCTGCTCATGCGGGCATCACAAGAGTGTGAGTTTGTCAGGTACACCTTGGGGAGGTGTGGAGTTAAGCTCATGAAAGGCTTGTAGGCTCCGGAATCCACAGCTGGCTGGCTGCTGCTTGTAGCAGTCCCTATCCCAGGAGTCCCAATGCTCAGACCACTGCTTTCCTCACCAGTGCAAGGGGGTGGAAGGGGGCAGATGAAGGTCGGCAATTGTAGGCTGACTACAAAGGAGCATCCCTAGTGTCCTTCCCTTGGTCCTGTGGCCCTGTGCATGGATGGAGGGGCAGGTTCCATGGAACTTACTGCCATGGCCCAACCCCTCAGCCCAAGAAGGACTTAGGGAGAAACCACTTGATCTGGCTTGAGAGTTTGCTATGAATATGACTCAAGACTGCCCCCAGTTCTAGCTCAGCTCATCATTACCACCTTCCTGTGTGTGTGTGTGTGTGTGTGTGTGTGTGTGTGTGTGTGTGTGTGTGTGTGAATGCACACATTCTCATACACATCTTGGTACTAGGGCTTGAACTCAGGGCCTGGGCTCTCTCCCTCACTTTTTTCATTCATGGCTAACACTCTACCACTTGAGCCACAGTTTCTCTTCCAGGCTTCGGGTGGTTATTTGCAGAAAAGAGTCTCACAGACTTTTCTAGCTGGGCTGCCTCTGAATAGCAATCCTCATATCTCAAACTCCTGAGGAGCTAGGAATATGAGAGCATGAGCTATTAGCATCTGGCCAAACTCCTTCTTGGCTAAAACAGACTATCTCTCTCCCAGCTGATCACCCATCTACAGTTACCCCTCCTACCCCAGGCTTCAGACAAAACAGAAACTCCTCCCCTGAGAACAAAGAAATGGGATCAGGTTTGAGGTTTATATTCTCCATATAATCAGGGGCTGGTGGGAGCTGACATGGAGGTCAGAGATCTCGGCCAGGGCAAGTAGGCAGCTGTTAGAACAGAAGAGAGTATGAAAAGACATCCTTGCAGCTAGATGACAGTGGCTCATACCAACAATCCAACTACTCAAGATGCTGAGCTCTTAGGATGGCAACTTAAAGCCAGTCCAGGCAGGAAAATATGTGAGAAACTTCTGTCTACTAAACTACTAAAAAAGATGAAAGGTGAGTTGTGGTTCAAGTGTTAGAGTGTTAGCTTTGAGCAAAGGAAGCTCAGGGACAGTGCCAAGCTCTGAGTTCCAGCTCTAAGATTTTTGTAAGACACCCCTCCACCCCAATCAGGCCATAAATCCAGAATTTGGTCCTCCTAGATCTCACTTCTGTTCCTGCCACTTCCACAGCACAAGTGGCCGGTGTGTGGCCAGCACTGGGTTAAGAAGTGACCTTACACAAGGGGAGCATAGCCAGGTCAAGGCTAATGCCCCAGAGCATTGAGGTACTGGCCATACCAGTCTCTCATCCCCCAGTTCCCAGGCCCTGGAATCTAAAGTCTGTGCCTCTGTATTCTGGGCATCCAGAATTATCTAGAAGTACCTAAGAGGCCCAGCTGTGGCTGGAAGAAATACTTGCCTTCAGAAATGTACATTGACATTTCCTAGACACCAACCAATACTTCCAACCCATCTTGGCTTCACCTCCCATGTAGCCCCAAATCCACCTTGCTTGGGCAGCCTTTAGTCAGCTATCAAGCTTAAGTTGGCCAGAGCCACTGGCAAGCACCCTTCCCCCATTCCACTGCCAGACTGCTAGAAGTATGACATGCCGCCAGAGGGCCAGCTGAGGAAAAAGACAGGATATCACATGACTGACCCTGCTCCCCACCTCAAGAGGAAGGCGAGAAACTATGCCAGCCGGCCCTGCAGACCCAGAATCCCCTGGAGGCAGACAAAGATATGGACAGCCAGACTTGGGCCCCAAAGAAAAGCTGGAATGTGCAGGTCTCTGACAATTTAGGACTCATTGTAGACCCTGATGGGGGCTAAAGGCAAAGTTGCCATGGAGCAGTGTCAACATCCGAGGTCAGAAAGAGCCAGACAAGCACCCAGGAAGTGGACAGAGAAAGATGAGGGAATGATACACACACACACACACACACATACACACACACACACACACACACACGTGGGTAGCCCAAGGCCTCAGCAGTCTCTGAGCATCTGAACATCCCAAACTCTGAGAAGATGGCACTACTGTCCCCAGACCAAATGTAGACAAATCAAGAGTCTCTCACACATCTGGAATGGCTCATAACACAGCATGGCATTTCCTTCTGTATACACCTCTATGAAGAAAACTCACTCACCTTATCTTTGGTTGTAGGTCATGGGGTTTGAACTTTGGCCTTCCTGCAGACCTCAGATCTTCCGCTGAAGGTGTGCACTCTACCACTGGAGCCACAGCACCACTTCCAGTTTTTTCTGAAAGTCTCACTGAGTTTCCTGCCCAAGCAGGCTTTGAACCATAATCCTCAGATCTTAGCCTCCTGAGTAGCTAGGATGACTGTTGTGAATCAATGGCAGCTCCCAACTTCAGCCACCTTCTTGCACCCAGGGGAAACCAAACTTGTCAGGCCACAAGGCACATGCAGTCCTTCACTTCAGACTTTGACATCAGCATCCAAAACTATTCTTCCTTGGGTGGAGAGAATATAATTAACACTACCCTCCCACCCCTGTTCCCATTCGCCCACTCCCTGCCTAAGACAGGCCACAACCTCTGGAGTTCTTGGTAAGGTAACGCCCACCATGCTATGACTTCACACTCGGGAAAACCTGAGGAGTTCTTAGAAATGTCTGTACACTGAGGCCAGCACCTGGTCTCCCAACCACAGCAACCCCACTCCTTCACCATCTCTTGCAAGCAAGGGTTGTCTTTCTTGTTTTACTGGTAGAGGGGCTTGAACTCAGGGCTTGGGTATTGTCCCAGATGATAATTTTTTGTTCAAGGCCAGTGGTACCACTTGAGCCATGGTGCCACTTCTGGTTGGAGATTGGAGATGAGACTCTCATGGGAGCTTCCTGCCTGGGCTGGGAAACAAGATCCTCTGGATCTCAGCCTCTCAAGCAGCCTGGATGACAGGAGTGAGCCACCAGCGCAGGGCTTATGGTGTCTCATTTTTAGAATTTCCACCTAGTCCTCCTCTACAAACTACAACTTAGTCACTCCACTATCTAATTCAGGGACAGGGAGGCTCGGAATCTGGGTAGGGACATGGGCATTAAAGGGCCCCCTTCACATCACTACCCATCTCTAAGTTCCCATCCACCTCCTCTCGATGGCCTGGTCTTCTGTGGCAGATCAGACCCACTAGGACTTCTGGGGCCTGTATCCCCTCGCCCCACCCAACCAGTACCTGATGATTTCTGGGGCCGTCTTCTCCAAGTTTCGGTGGAAGATGTTTGAAGGGTTGCTGATAACCAGTTACAGGGGTGCCCAAAGCAGAAGGAGTGTCCATCTCCCCTCTGTCAAAGAAGGAGACATGACTCATGGATGGATCTACTAAGAACTACAGGGTATAATAATCCACCTATCACCCATGTCCCTTGGAGTGCTGTTTTATGTTGACAGTCCTTGGGCTTGGCCTGGGGGCGCAGGCACTGTCCCTGAGCTTCCTTTTCTTGAGGCAAGCACTCTCCTGGTGCCACTTCTGGCTTTTTCTGTGTATGCTGGACCTAGGAATCGAACCCACAGTTTCCTGTGCTCTAGACAAGCCCACTACTGCTAAGACATAATCCTAATCCTGGATAGTGTTCTTATGTGACCTCTTGGGCCTGTCTTGGAACAATCTTGTATATCTGTACTGAGTTTCTCACCAGCAGCCCTGGCTGGAAATGAACATGCTCCAATATGTTGTCCTTTATCTACAGCATCTTTACTCTCTATGCTTCCTGTCAGATCCTCCTTGTTAAGAAAGACCTCCTTCAAGTGCTGCCTTTAAGAAGCCCACTCTAGTTGCCCTGGCGGGGAGAGGGGTGGGGGGATCTTCTCAGCTCTACACAATGCCGGCCTTGTCATGCTCTTCCTTCCGGCTGGTGTAGATTGAGAGCACGCAAAGGGGAAAGCCTGGCTTTCACCACCCAATTTCTGAAGGCTCTGATGCACTACCCAGGGACCGGTGCTGTATCACACTCCATGAGAGGGCACTCGAGGCCCACGCAGTCTGTGAGGAAGAAATGAGGCCATTTCTTTGTGTGGGCTTGAACTGAGGATCTGGGAGCTGTCTCTCTGAGTTTTTCTGTTCAAGGCTGATGATCCAGCACTTGAGCCACAGCTCCACTTCTAACATTTTGGTGGTTCCATGGAGAGTAGAGTCTCACTTGCTTTCCAGCTTATGGCTGGCTTCAATCTTTGCACCTCAGATCTCTGCCTACTGAGGAGCCAGTAGGTCAGGCGTGAGCCTGAGCAAGATATGATAAGCACCAGGGCCTTTCTTTTGAGCTTCTGTTTATTTCGTGTCAACTAGCAAGCCCTAATTAAAATTGTTATTTACAGGAGATCAAGTTCCTTTCCTAGGTCAGTTAATCCAAAGAGATAAAATGTCTTTGGAAAAGGCTAGTCTGAGTTGGCCTAGGTGAGTGTGTTTGTGAGAGTATGAGTTTCAGGGATAACTACCCCCATCTCTCCGGTGCTTCATTCTCCCAATGGTAAGTACATCCATGATCTCCACACTAAGGAAGGCGGGTAGGGGAGGGTTCATAAGGTCACATCAAGTGGGATGATCTGAATTCTATCCTGCAACTGAAGCTGGGAGAGATAATAAAGAGGAGAGGTTTAGAGGAACATCAAGGGAAGCCCCTTACATTTGGCTACAAGTACCAGAGAGAAGAATGAATCCATCCTTTTTGGTAGTAAGATAACAGGTGCCCACTATTCATTTATTATATTTCTTTTGTGAGTCCCAGGGCTTGGATTCAGGGCCTCGGTGTCACACTGAGCTTCTTTGACTCAAGGTTGAGGCTCTACAAATTGAGCCACAACACCATATATATCTTTTTTGTGGGGGTGGGAGGTGGTTTATGCGAGATAAGAATCTCCCTGCCTGGGCTGTCTCTGAGTCAAGACCTCAGCCTCCCGAATAGCGAGGATGACAGGCTAGAGCCAGCAGCACCTGACCGCCACCATCCATTTATAATTCCCTAGGGCCAGTGCTGGGCCACCCGCCCTGCATCCCTGTTGTTGTGAGTTGGAAGCAGACATGAGTGGGTTTGATACTTCAACAGCCTACCTAGCTTTGAGCATCGTTCCGGGTCAGTCTGATGGCGGCTTCCTCTTTATCCACAGCAATGACTTGGCTCTGTCACCAGAACAAATATCCCCCAGGAGGTATCAGGTCTGAGGTCTTTCCTCTGTACACCACATCCCCTCCCTGAAACGATACACCCCAACAAAGCAAAGTAGACATAGAGTGAATTCATTTTCTTATAATGAGAGTCTGGCAAGATAGGTGGCAGTGAGGATCAGAGGCCCCTGATTCGGCTGTGCAGTTGGATAACATGATGCCTCCACATCCACTTTCCTTTAACTGTCTTAGAAGAGGGTAGTGAGGAAGGACTCACCAGATGAACTGACAATGAATAACTATCACAGTCTAGCCCAGGCACAGAGGGGCTTACCTGAGGGAGTGAGTTCAACAGCCTGAGCAAGAAAGCTTCTGACTCACAGCCTACCTCCAGAATGAGAGGGCCATCTTGGGTCCCAGCCACACATGGTGATGCTGGGACACCTCCTCCAGCACCCATTCATCAAGTTCCTGTGTGTATGAGACAGAGAAAGAGTTCCTCTGAGAGAGAGAGAGAGAAAGAGAGAGAGAGAGAGAGAGAGAGAGAGAGAGAGAGAGAGAGAGAGAGAGAGAGAGAGAGAGAGAGAGAGAGAGAGAGAGAGAGAGAGAGAGTTAGAATTACACTTAAGCCCTATAATGGTAACTAGAAAGGAGGCTGATATATGAGGATCATGGTTCATAGCCAGCCCAGGCAGGAAGGTCTGGGAGACTCTTATCTCCAAAGAATCACCAGAAAACGGGAAGTGGTGCTGTGGCTCAAGTTGTAGAGTGCTAGCCTTGATCTGAGGAGCTTGGGAACAGCGTCCAGGCCCAGAGTTCAAGCCCCATGACTGAGAAGAAGTGGACTTCCCACCACAAGAAGTGGACTGAATAGCACCCACTGTCCTAGGGAGCATGGCAGTGAAGTCAGGTCAGGCTTTCTTTCAGCTGGGGGTCATGAGTAGGTCAACTCGCTTCTCCATGCCTCATTTTCCCCAGCTGCAACATTGAACAGTGAAGGATCCCCTTCCTCACGTGGACAGGGTAAGGATGAAAGAAAGCCATGTTTTGTTTCATAATCCCATACCTGTGGCACGATAAATAACAGGCCCCATTTGAGCCCTTTCCAGGTATCTTCCTGTCATATGCTCACAGAATTGCCTAGAACATTATCTGATGACCACTCCCTCTATGCCTGTCCCTGCCCCAGAGATCCCCCTGTATTGACCCCTTGTTTTCTCACAACTGTCCTGTGAGGATATTAAGGTCCTAAGGTTCCATGCCCAACCCAAAACTTCAACTCTGGTCAAGAATCAGCTGCTTTCTCTGTCCCACTGGGGAGCCACCCCCTGCAGGCCTCACCCCCAGGCTCTCCTAAGCTCCCTCTGCCACCAACCAGGCCCAAGGGAGTAGACAGTTCCAGGGCACAAAGATCCATTGGTATTATAATTTAACGGTGCTGAGTCCCCTTCAAGCATCTCACCCTTCCAGGCCCCCAGACCTCAGTCACAAAGCCCATGCACCCCCCAAAGATTGCAGTTAGAAGTTACCAAAGGGTCCAGTGCTCCTTGTTACAACCAACTTCTACACACACACACACACACACACACACACACACACACACACACACACACACACACAAAGCTGGCACAGGTGGTTCCTGTCTGTCATCCTCGATACTCAGGAGGCTGAAGTCTGAGGATCACTGTTCAAAGCCAGCCTGCACAGGAAAGTCTCTGAGGCTCTCATCTACAGTGAACCACCAAATAGCCAGAGGTGGAGCTGTGGCTCAAGTGTCAGAGCACTAGCTTTGAGCACAAAAGCTCAGAAACAGCACCTAGGCCCTGAGTTCAAGGCCCAGTTCTTCTACCTCCAAACAGACACAGACACAGACACAGACACACACAGACACAGACACAGACACAGGCACACAGACACACAGACACAAACACACACACACACACACACACACACACACACACACACACACACACACACACACACACACACACACACACACACACACACACACACATGAAAAGCCCAAGGCTTCAGCAGTCCCTGAGAACAGAACCATAAACTCCCTCCATTAGGTTGAGCTTCTCACATATCTGGAATGTCTCATAGACCAGCATGGCATATCCTACCGTACGCACTGGTATGCAGAAAACTTAGTCACCTCTTTTTTTGTGGTTGGTAATGGGGTTTGAACTCTGGGCCACGGTGTTGTCCCTCAGCTCTTCAGATGAAGGTGAGCACTCTCCCACTTGAGCCACAGCACTACGTCCTGTTCTCTGGTTGATCCATTGGACATCAAGTCTCACAGACTTTTCTACCCAAGTTGGCTTGGAATCACGTTCTTCACATCTCACCCTTCTGAGTATCTAGGATGACAGTTGTGAGGCACCAGTGGCTTCCAGCTTCAGCCACCTTCATATACCCAGAGGAAACCCATCTCCTCAGGCCACAAACTTCTTGCAAACCTTCATTTGAGACTTTGACACCCAGCACTCAAATCCATCCTTCAATGGAGGGAATAAAAACACAACAATCTCACCCCTGCACATATTTGCCCACTCCCTGCCTGCCACAGGCCATGTCCTCTTGAAGCTGTGGCTTCAAACGGGAGCAAACTTGGGGAGTTCTTAGAAATGTCTGTACAGTGAGGCTAGAACCTGGTCTCTCACCACAGCAAACACCCCACTCTTCCCCACACCTCCACCATCCTTTGCAGGCAAAGATGTCTTACTTTCTTTTTTTCTGTTGTGGTGCTTGAACTCGGCCTGGGTGCTATCCATGATCTCTTCAGCTAAGGTGAGCACTCAACTAATTGAGCCATAGCACCCCTTCCAGTTTTCTGGTGGTTTGTTGGAAAAAAATGTCTCAGGGTCTTTCCTGAGCATGCTGTCCTTGACCTGTGATCTTCAGATCTCATCTCCTGAGTATCTATGCTGACAGCCATGAGCTACTGGCAACAGGCCAAACATATTTTTCCATGCCTGTCATCCAATACCCTAAGGAGACTGAGATCTGAAGACAGCACTTGGATGCCACCTTTGGCAGCAAAGTCCATGAGAACTCTTCATCTCCAATTAAACATCCAAAAGAGTTGCAAGTGGAGCTGAGGCTCAAATGATAGAGTGATAGCTTTGAACATAAGAGACAAGAGATAGGACCCAGTCCCTAGGTTCAAGCTTTTTCTAGTAAAGACCCACCCAAGAAAGGGAAGCAGGTGGGCATATGGGAGTTGAAAGCTCACACATAATACTCAAGACTCCCAGAACAGATCCCATCCGGCTCTGATTCTCTAGATTCTATGTCCTACGTCATGGCACTATTAGATGGGACTGATCATGCGCCAAGTTAGGACATTCAAGTACAATCTCATACTGAGGATCCCCTGACCTTATGAAAGACTGAGGATCTCTCACTGTCCTGCCTCAACACTGGCCAGTGAGGTGAGTTCTAGTTATCCAACTACAGGATGTGGGAACAAAAGCATATCTTGGCCAAGAGATGTAGACTGGAAGGCTCTAGGTCCGTCTCTCTCGGGAAGGGGAAAAGGCTTGATCCATCGCAGGCATGTTCCTAGGTTGTGAGTATCCTCAAAGAAACAAACCTGCTCAGAGGTCAGTGCCTCTTGTTTTCCCACCAGCCTCCCCAAGCCTGCCCCACCACCAGCCTGCCCTCTCTGAATTCCAGATCTGCCATCTAGACCAAAGCTGAGCCAGCAAAGATACCCACCCCTGCCTCTGAGAATGGCAGTCACAGGTTCATAGCGTCCCCTAGAGGAAGTCTCCGGGCAACACAGGTCCTGACTCCCACCCTTATTCCCTGGCTGTCCTATGCCAGTGGCACACTTACCTCTGTCTCTGTTCTTGAAATGAACACTGGAGTTGTGATCTTCAGATTGAGCCCTGGAAATCCCAGTCCCCAAGTTGTACTGCAGAGGCATCCTGCGGTGGACGACAGTCAGGTGCTCAATGGTGAACCCAAGAAACCAGGACTTTTAATAACCCTATGGTTGGTCAAAGGCTCTATCACTGATGGTCTAGATTGTCATGCGAGATCATGGCTCCAATGTCCTGACATACGTGACCTGGGATCATCCTCCCATTTCATCTTCCTTCTTATCCCTTGCCCCCCACCTTGACACTGCGTCACCCCAACACCTACCTAGCTGTTGGAGCTTTTCTTCTTATCTGACCAGAAAATAAACTTGTTGGGGCCAGGAGAGATTAAAACCTGGTGACCCACCCTGAGCCCTAGGGTCTACATCCTTCTGCAGTCAGCGACCACACAACACCTGGATTTCATGAAGTTGCTGATAGGTCAGCGGCTTGGTCCTACATACTGTCTTTAGACTCTGAAACTTTGCCCACAGAGATAGTGAATGTTTGGCTCCCTTGATCCAGGGACTCCAAACCAAGGCATGCCTGGTCCCCCTTCTTCCGTTCCACTTTTTCTTACTCCATGCTTCCCTCCTCTCACTCTCTTTTCCTTTCTTCTCTCACGCATGGGCCTTGCCCTCGGACCCTGGATGCTGTCCCTGAGCTTTTTTACTCAAGGCCAACAGACTACAACTTGAGCCACACATCCACTTCCGGTGTTTTCTTTTTGGTAGTTAGTTGGAAATAAGAGTCTTACAGGATTTCCTGCCCCGGCCATAAGCCTCAATCCTCCCATCTCAGCCTCCTAAGTAGCTAGGTGACAGGTGTGAAGCACCAGCATCCAGATCAATCTAAGGTTTCTTCATGTGCTATGGAACCAGCAGTGGATCATTTCATCTATGACTCCCGGAGCCTGTTGCACACTATAACTGTTTTTTTGGATAAGTATATGAGCAGCTGCCTATGACAATACTATAGAAAAGTCCCATTCGATGCAGGTAAGGATCCTGGGGGGGGGGGGGAGGGCAATGCCTAATGAAGCTCTCCCACAATTCTCCCTCCTGCCTCTTCCCATCCTCCTGGTGCCACCACACTTAACTCTTTTGGCTCCTAGGATGTGAGCCATGATGTACTAGCTGGATTCTTGGGCTTGTGGAATGCCTATCTTCTCAAAGATCTCTGTCCAGAAGCTGACCAGCTCTGTGGCACTCAATTCTCCACTCAGGTGTGAATGAGGTTGCCAGTGAACTGAGGCCCGGCTCAAGGGGCCTCCTTTCTTCCCCCTGGGGCCAGGAAGGATGGTCTACCACATTCTGTCCCCAAGTTTCATGTTGCAGAGAAAGGATCCTCGAGGCATCCCGGGTTTCTGAATCTCCCAGAGTCCCATGAAGGTGCTGGGAATCATCTTTGCTCACAGCTGAAGCTTGAACTCAGGGTCCCTGAGATTTGTTGCATTTTTAAACAATTTACCATTTGAGTCATGCCTCACTTCTGGCATTTTCCTGATTAATCAGTGACAAAATTCTCAGGGACTTTATTTTGTGGGCTGCCTTCAAATAGGAATACTCAAATCACAGCCTCCCAAGGAGCTAAGATGAGATACATGAGCCAACTGCTCCCAACTTCTATTCACTACTTGTATATGAGTTTTCACAGACTAAATTGTTTTACACTTTTATTGAGCTCAACTATATCGTTTTCCTTTCCTATAATTTTAATGGCAAATTTAAGAATGCTTCATCTTCAAAATGGTCAAGATGTCTTGACAATTGGAGTCATTGGACTAGAAGGCTGCTGGTATCTAAGATAGTACTAAAATGTTAGACTTGAGCCTATCTATATGACTGCTTAATACTATTGCTTTTTCAGTCAGTATTCTTTTTATTATTGGTGGTGGTGGTTGTGCTGGTTGTGGGCCTTGAACTCTGGGCCTGGATGCTGTCCCTCAGCTCTTCAGCACAAGGCTAGAGTTCTACCACTTGAGCCATAGCACCATTTCCAGTAAGCAAATTTCTTTGCTTTAATTCACATCACTTTTTTGTTTTATATGCCACGTTTTAATCCAGCTTGAACTTAACATTTGAATAAATTGTTATGTTTAAGTCAATGTACACTTTTTAATTCTCCCAAATACTGTCTAACCTATCACCACTTATTAAAGCAAATATCATTCCTCAAATGTTTGGATTTACCCCTTACTAAATATTCTTTGATAACATTTACGTGGATATAATCTGGTGCCCTACAGACCCATTGAGCTGTATAATCTTTCCTCTACAAATATAACAATTTTACACTAAGAGTTTTACTATTGGACAGAGAACTATATTCCAGCTTATTTTGCTTTGTCAATGACTAAAATAGTGCTACACAGGTGCTTTTGGAAATTGTCATAAACATAAATAAAACTGTGAACCTGAGCTCTGTGGTCTCATGCTTGTAATCAGAGCTGCATAGGAGGCTGAGATCTGAGGATTGCGGTTCAAAGCCACCTGGAATGGAAATGTCCATAAGACACTTATATCCAATTAACCACCAGAAAACCAGAAGTGGCACAGTTACTAAATCAGTGGAGCATTCACTTTGAACTGAAGAGCAGAGGGACAGCGACCAGGACCAGATTTCAAGCCCCATGAATGATCCAAAAAAAAAAAAAAGGGAGGAGACAATTTATATTATTGCTCAATTGTGTCCTCCAATACACAAAAATTATGTCTCCATTTATTTAGATTTTTCTTTTATATTCAGCATTGTATAATTTTCAATAAAGATGGATGAACAGCACTTTAATACATTTTGTCAATGTTTGAAGACAGCACAAAGAAATTCACAGAAAACAGTTGAAAAATGAAAAGCAATGGGAATGGAGAAAGAAAGAAACCAGAAACAGGTTAATCAGGCCCTTCATTAATATGTGAAAGTGTAAAATATTTCAATAAGTTTTCTCTGTACAATTAATATACACCTATTAATAAATATCTTCCAAAGACTTTTGTATTCAAGTATGGCATAAAGGATAAATACAGATTCTGTGGTGAAATGAAAGAAAGAGATGAGAAAATACATAATTATAGTGATTGTGTAAATAAACTAAGAAATTCAATCAACATTCTGAGGGCTCTTAGTTCATTGGACTAGAAGGCTGCTGGAATCTAGGATTATACTAAAATGTTAGAATTCAGCCTATCTTTAAGACTGCTTTCTACTACTGAATTTCGGTCAGTACTCTTTTTGTTGTTGGTCGTGGTGTTTGTGGGGGTTATGGGCCTTGAATTCTGGGCCTGGGTGCTGTCCCTCAGCTCTTCAACTCAAGGCTAGAATTCTACCACTTGAGCCATAGTGCCACTTCCGGTTTTCTGGTGGTTTATTGGAGATAAGAGTCTCATGGACTTTTCCTGTACAGGCTTTGAAACACGATAATCAGATCTCAGCCTGCTGAGTAGCTAGGATTACAGGGGTGAGCCACAGGCAACTGGCTCCTCTGTACAAAATCAACCATAATATAAAATGTAGTAAAATCAATAAAGGACGTGTTTAACAAATAAAGTAAAATGATAACTTACAGACAAATGAATATAATAATATGCATACATGTCTATATACATGTATATACACATCTGTATATTCTTATATATATATAGGTATTAGTATATATACACATATAAGTATGACTATATGCATATGTTCATATAGTGTGTATACATATAAATTTATTTAAAGAGACTTGAATCAGAAATATATTAATAGTATATGAATGCTAATGAAAAACTTTAAGCATCCTAAATAAGTTATAAAAATCCAAATACATATCTCTATAGTAATATAATAACAACCAAGGAACATATGGAAAGATCATAACATACCTAGACATTGCATACATATAGAGATTAGTGGAAACAGAAACAATAAGATAGCCCTGTACAACCATTATGTAGAAATTAGAATCCTTATACATTGGTATTTGACATTTAAAATTATATAGTCAGTTTGTTGAATATACTGACAATCTTTAAGATATTTTATATAGAGTTGCCTCTATGATCCAGCATTTTGAATCATAATGTTATATACAAAATAGATTGCAACATATGTCCAATGAGACACATGTACAAGAATATACATAGCAAAACCTTTTATAATAACATATCATAAAGTATTTAAATGTCCATTCAGGATGTTATTCCATTATACACATGCTCTATCCATGAGAAAAGTTTACATGGACTTACTTTAGAAACATAATATTGCATGGGAAAAATGGATAAAATATACTACATTTTCTAATTATATGAGCTTTTTAAAATTGGCTCATCTGTAGAGGAAGAATATGAAATAATAGCTGCTCAAGGGAGGTAGGTTGGAATGTTTACAGGAAGTGACTAGTAATAAACATGGGAGTATTTTGAGAGGGTAGTAAGGATAAAATGATCTAGAACTGAAGGTAATATTCTTACTCCAACTCTCTAACATTCTAAGAATCATTTTACTTTATCGAAGAATTACAAATTGCATTTGCATTAACCTTAGGAAAATTTTTAGAATTGTAGTGGGTGAATCTAAGTGATAATTTAGAGTTTAAAATCACAGAATTCTATAATGCATAACATTAGTATGTTTCTGAATAAGACTATCAAGAAAATATGATCCGTGGTATATCTTCTGAGTGACTAAACATTCTATTGCGAATATTCTACAAAATCATGTAAATTGAGGGATGAGATAGGATTGAGAAGAATGAGGGCTAATGTATAGGGGCATTGTATAGGGCTGGGAATGTGGCTTAGTTGTAGACTGCTTGCCTTGCATGTGTGAAGCACTGGGTTTGATTCCTCATTACTACATAAACAAAAAATCTGGAATTGGCACTATGACAAATGTCATAGAGTACTAGTATGAGGAAAAGAAGCTCAAGGACATTGCCAGGGCCCTGAGTTGAAGCCCAGGACGAGTAATAAAAAGGTGTATTGTATTAAGCCCGGCACTAGCGGCTCCCACCTTTAATCCTATAAAATCAGGTCGCTGAGGATTGAGGTTTGAAGTCAGCCCAGGCAAGAAAGTCTGTGAGATTCTTATTTCCAATTAAATCTCAGAAAGTTCTAGCATTCATCCAAAGGCATTCAGGAACAGCATTCAGACCCAGAGTTCAAACCTCAGGAGAGAAAAAAGAAAAAAAAAAAAAAAACCTCACTAAACACTATTCTTTAACTGCTTTGTCAAAAAGCAACTCCCACACAACTACTTAAAGTTAATTAAGAATATGATAAAACACAAGTCATTTTGGGATCCAGACATAGATAGAATACACGGGACAAAGTAAATTTTATATCATGCAGTTTAGTTTGTAAATTGTTCTACAGTCTTGTCATTTATAAAATTGACAATGCTGTCAATTTTAGGTCTATTTCCCTGAGAATCAGATTGAATTCTGCTATCTTTTCATAGGAAACCATAGAGGTGATTTTTTGCCTCTTATTGAAGTATAACTGATATTTTAAACTAGATTTGTCCTAATATAATATTAATTTAAACAATCATTTCATTAGGGCAATGTTGGTCAGATTTTTTCCAGTAAATCTTATCCCTTATAATACATGAGAGCATGCTGTGAAGTCTCCTATTAATATGCCAAATTCTTTATAAAATTAACTCTAAAGGGGGAAAGATTAATCTTGGTTTCTGATTTTACACATTTCAGTTTATATTTCTTATCCTCATTGCTTTCGGTTGGTGGTGGCACAGTACCCCATGTCAGGAACATGTGATGGAGTATTTGTATTCATGGAAGCCAGGAAGTAAAGAAAAGTAGGAATAGGAGTGGAGAAAGGGAGAAACATGAGGAGGGGAAGAGGGAGAGGGAGAAGGAAAAGCAAAAGGAGACAGAAGTAAAAGAAGGAAGAGGAGGAAATGACTTTGATCTTAACATTCTCTTTGATCACAAGTTCTCAGTGACCAAATCTCTACAACTATGCCCACGTGAGAGGGTTCACCTTTTTATGGCAACATAGTGAAAGCTAATTATTACTCCCAATCCTGGCTCAAGTGGTAGAGCATTAGCCTTGAGCTGAAAAGCTGAGGGACAGCACCCAGGCCCAAAGTTCAGGCCCCACGACCGGATCCCATCCCCCCAAAAAAGACTATTTCATCTAACTCATAATGACTTGAATTTTTCATAATTTTATGACATTTCTATTCATGATTTTGTCATCTGTTGTGAGGTTCTTTCTTTCCAGTTGAAGAAAAAATAGATACTATCACGATCATTTAGATACTATCACGATCATTTATTTCTTAATTATTCTATAGAGTAGGTAAGCATGAATTTCCTACCATTCAAAAACAAGTTATGTTCAATTCTAGGAATAATTGCATGAGTCATGGAATATCTTACTTTATGTCATATTGAGATTGATTCAATGTCTAAAAATCACTGTTGGCATAATACATGAAATTCAGTGTTTCTCTGAAATGTCTTAGTAATCAAACTTCAGAAATACATGACCAGTAAATAAAATTTTTATATACTCAAAAAACGTATGAATCTATATTTTATGTCAAAAAATCTTAGGTTTAAAGGAAGAAAAAAATCATGTGACCACAGTAGATAATATTTAATTTAATGAAAAATTGCTTCATTAACTCTGACAGAGCCTATTGCTTTTAGCTTACATGAGAAATTTGATTAAGGATCCTTTTGTCGCTTTTGAATAATAGAGCATTTCAATTAGTGCAAAGATTCTGACATTTAAACCTTTGAATGTATATTTTTTTATAAAAATGAAAACTATTTTTCACAGTGCATGTTCAGGTTTAATAACTAAATAAATATCTAAATGTTAATTTGTTAAATTGAGCCTCCAGAATTAAAATAATAAGAAATATATTTTATTCTTAGATATATCTGTGCTTAATATGGATTTCTCAAGCTTGTAATCCTCACTACTCAGGAATCTGGGGTTCAAAGCCAGCCTTGGCAGCAAAGAAATTATCTTATAAATATGTTAGAAACAATTGAAAGAAAGATAAAAAAAAACATTTAAATACTTATCCTAGGGTTCATTTCACCTAACATCAACTTATCTGACCTATTCTGCTTGTCACAGACATGCCCCTCCCCCACGGTATAACCACCGCTTGCACTGTATTTGATGTTGGTATGATTTGTGGAGGGCAAGGGAAAAATCATATGGTTTAAATAAGGATACAGGTGGACCCATTGCAACAATGGGATGTACAAGTCATTATGTAGAAAAACGAACTTTACAACTTTGACGGGGGGTGGTGGATGGGGCAGGAGGGGCGGAGATGAGAACGGTTGAGAAGTAGAAAAAAACTTGATCAGAAATGTACTCATTACCTTGCCCATGTAATTGTAACACCTCTGTACTGTATTTTCACAATAAAAAAATTAAAAATTTTTAAAAAGCCATCCTTGGAAAGAAAGTTCATGAGTTGAATCTCAATTAAACACACACACATCACGACACACACAAACACACACACACACACACACACACACACACACACACACACACACACACACACACACACACACACACAAACAGCCAGAAGTGGAGTTGTGGCTCAAATGTTAAACCAATATCCTTGAGAGTTCAAATCACAAAAACAACACATACGCAATATTATGTCTAATTTCTTATTTTACTTTGAGGAAATAAACAATGTCATGGAAAGTGATATTTGTTACATATCCTGCAACTTTTGTGAAGTTGTTTTTAGTATAATTTGTCTTAAGATATAACATAGGTTATTAAAATTAATGTTATTCTAGTATATTCATAATTACTCATAACAAGCTAAAGTACAATAGTTGGTATTTTTTCTATAGCCATAAGAAATATTCTGAGTAAAAGATTGGACGAAAAAAATAAAAGAAAAAGAAAGAGAGAGAGAGAGAGAGGTAAAGATGGAGGGAATGAAGGAGGAGGGAAAGAAGGAAGGAAGGAAGGAACGAACGAAGGAACAAAGGAAGGGATGGAGGAAGGAAGGGACAAAAACGATTTAATTTATAAAATCAGGTATTTAACCCAACATAAACTTCATGTAATTAACCCTTTAGTAAATGCAATTTTGCAATTTTCATTTGCATGTTCCCCATGCATGAATGAAACCAGCAAATGAAGGATCAGAAATACCAGGTGTACTTGTTTGCATCTGTAGTAAATATGTATGCAAACCTTTTTCTCAGTTTCTATACATCATCAAATAATTATTTGTAAACAATTCACACTTAGTTATAAATATTTTAAAAACTGAGGTAACCAAAGGTTGCCAATACATTATATACTGTGAATACTAGTATTTATAGTGCTATTAATATTACAGTCTTCATGTTTCATTAATTGTAACAATTTTATTTTGTATTTTATCAGACATATTAGCATACTCTGATTTTGGTGACTGTGAGAGTTCTAATAGCAGACCTTAATTAAAATCAAAGGAGATCTGTATTTGTTGGCTCAAACGAATATTTTTGAAAGCAATTAACACATCAGAGATTGTTCAAAGACATCAGATGGGCTTTAGGCTGTACCACGTTTACATGGTTACCTATGATGTGATTCAAGAGTCACTAAACAATCATACTTCACTTTGCCAGCACTATAATTATCCCCATTGTAAGAAGAATCATTCACATAATTCACATGATATAAGCTTGTCCTTGTTATTATTTTCTATGAAATAATATCCAAATGATACACCACACCGAGTTAAAAAAAGGTTGCAAAGTGTATTGGACGATGTAACTCCTTCCAGATAAACATGTCGAAATTCTATTCCTCTGCCTGGTGACATTAGAATGAACGTTTCAGAGATTACCCTGCAATATTGATCCTGATAAAAGAAGCCCAATATAATTACTCTGCCATGTGAACGTCCAGAAAATAGATTATAATTAACCAGAAAGTGGATCCCATTAGACAAAGAATTGCTTTGAATTACCATTTTTATAATCAATGTTTAAACTTCTAGAATATGCATAATATACTCCTGATGTTTTTTAAGCCACTTACTTTGAAATGTAATAACAGCCCAGTGGCTGAAAAAAAGCAAAGGAGTTTTGATTTAAATTTCACAAATTCAGATAAAAAGATTAATAAAGTTTTATTATTTGAATTTTATTCTCCAAGTCTCCAGGTTTAAAATATTTTTAAGGGGTGGGAAGGTGGCTCAGTAGTAGAGTGCTTGACTTGCATGCATGAGGCCCTGGGTTTGATTCCTCAGCAACATATAAGCAAAAAAACATTCGAAGAGGTGCTGTGGCTCAAGTGGTAGAGTGCTAGCCTTGAGATGAAGGGTTGAGGGATAGTGCCCTGGCCCTGAGTTCAGGCCCCATGACTGGCAAACCCCCAAAAAATTTTAAATGGGAATCTAATTGAGGTTCAACTCTATATTCAACTATCACAATTAATTTTTTGAATACTTTTTATTATCTTTAGTTGTACAAAGTAGTTGGTATTCACTGAAACAGTGTATGGATACATTGCATCTTGATCAATGTCACCCCATTCAACATTTTCATCCACCCATCCCAATCAACCCTGATTCTTATGTACCTCAATATTATGTTCTGGAATTATTTGCCATTTAACAAAGCAGTTTATGTGTACGAAGCACCTGGAATTGTGTTACCATTTCAATATCTTCTCCCCCCATTTCACACTACCCCTTGCTTTGCATATTTCAATTCTGGGAAGTATACAATGGATTCTTGCCTGTATTCGATCATTTTCCCCTTCAATTTCCTCCCCCGCTCATATTGCCCCCCCCCCCGCATTGTCCTCTCTTGCAGTACACATTTACTGGTATTTATTTGGTTGAACCTTGCCTTAGTCTTTTAAGAGAATTATAGTATTTGCACTCTCCATGGACTCTACCACTTCAGATAATTCCTTTGTACCTCCTTGCATACCATCCAGTGTGTTTAATTGTACATTTATAGGCACATTCTATCTAACACAAATGAGGAAAATCATGCAAGCTAAGTTTCCCTGAGTCTTCTTTATTTCACTTAATATTATTTCTAAGTGTTTCATTTTCCTTAAGAATGGTGCAATATTATTTTCTGATGGATGAGCAGAATTCCATTATGTATGTATGTGTATATATATATGTATATGTTGTATATATGTATATATGTATGTATATATACATATATGCATACATATACTTGTAAATTGGGATCAATAAATTTAGATATATATATATATATATATATAATTTAAATATACATATATAATTCTTGATCTCTTTTTACAATGAGAAGCATCTGGGCTGATTCCATATGTTGGCTACAGAAAATAATGCAATAATTAACATGATTGTGCTGGTAGATTCAGTGTGGCCTTGTTTCTGCTCTGTTGGATAAATGCCCATAAGGGGAGTTGCTGCATCATAGGTAGGTAGCTCTCTATTCATTTGTGAGAGCAATTTCCATAATGTTTTCTAAAGTGGTTGAAAAGATTACATTCCCATCAACAGTGTAATAGAGTTTCCTTTGGGCCATATCCATATCACTATCTGTGATTGTTCAGTTTTTCATAATGACACTGTAACAGGGGTGAGATGAATCTCAGTGTTGTTTGAATTTGCATTTCTTTTATGGAGAGAGATGTGTCTATTTGTCATTCTTACTTCTTCTTCTAAGAATTTATCTTTAAGTCTTTATTCCATATATTAATTGGTTTCTTGTTTATTTGAGTGTCTATTTTTGTTGGGTTTAATTTTTGATATCTAAATATGGGTTAGCTATGAAAACCCTTGTCTGATGCTTAGTTACTAAAAATCTTCTTCCATTCCATTTTCTTTCTATATATCCTGCTATCTTTTTCCTTTTCCTGAAGAAACTCTTCAGTATGATGCAATTGTATTGATCTAGAAAGAATATTACACCATTCATAAGGAAAAGGAAAGACTTGGAACAATCTTATATTAAGTGAAGAAAGAAAGATTAAAAGAAATATATGCTGCCTGATTTCCCTCATTTGTTGCATTAGAATGTGCCTCTGATTCTACAAGTAAAGACATGGGCATGGTAAAAAAGAAAACATTACAGTCGGGCATGATAAAGTATACGGGATTCTAAACATTTATACAGTGAGATCAAAGAGGGATGCTCTGTGGAGAGGATCATAAAGGCTTAATAGCTATATGAATATTATCATATAAAATAATGTTCATTAAAATGGTCTCCAAGAAATGATAGTTTTTTAAATTTTTTGCTTTTCCTCTGTGTTCTGATGCCATTTTTTAAAAATTGTGCACCTTTGTTCATATGTGCAAGTTTGGAAAGGGCAAGAGAGAACACAGAAATTGTGGGACAAAGGGTTAACAAATGCAGCGGTGCTACTCAATAGAAACTACATTGTAAATGAACTATACAACTTATGGGAGAGGGAGCTTGAAAGGGAAAAACTGGGAGAACATGAGGGAAGAGGTGACACTGTTAAAAAAATGTGCTCTTTATCTGACTTAAGTCATTGTAACCCTTCTGTACATCATCTTTACAAATTAAAAATGGACCTCATAAACAGGTCAGAGTAACTATACTAATATTAGATAAAATAGGCTTTACATTAAAAGTGGAATGAAAGTAAAAAGAGACAAAGAAGGACATTAAATATTGGTAAAGAAAACTCTCCATTAGAGGGATATAACAATTCTAAATATCAATGTCCTGAATTTTAGAGCTCCCAAATTCATTAGGCAAAAAATACTTACTCTAAAAATACACATACATCCAAATATATTGCTGGTTACTTGAACACATCATTCTTACCTCTGGACAGGCCATCCAGGTAAAAAATTAGCAAAGAAACTTCAGAGTTAAATAACTGCATTGACAAAGTATACCTAACAGATATCTACAGAATATTTCACCTAGCAGTGTCACAATATATATTACTCTCAGCAGCCCATGGAATGTTCTCCAAAATAGATCAGATCTTATATCACAAGAAAAATCTGTCAGAATTCAAAAATAAAAATGAAATTACTCTTTGTATCCTGTCAGATCACAATGGGACCAAATTAGATCTCGACATCAAAAGGCATCACAAAAATTCTGAAACTAACAGACTGAATAACACATTGCTAAATAATCAGTGAGTCACTGAAGACATATGGAGGAAAGTTCCAACTTTTATGGAATTCAGTATAAGTGAACACACAAAATACTACCACCTCTTGGACACAACAGCACAGGTGATACTCAGGAAAATGTATATCTTTGAGTATGTACATCAGAAAATTAGAACAATCTTGAATCAGCACTAATGATGCACCACTAGGTCCTTAAAAAAACAGAACAAGCCAAACCAAAAAACGGTAGACAGAAATAATACATATTAGATTGAAGAAATGAATCAGTCTTAAAAACCATACAATCATAATTGACTTTTATCTACTATTAGCTCACAAATTTGCTCAATGTATCTCAACGTAGCTATTTTCAGAGATAAACTCATCCAGCTCAAACCAGTGAACAAAACAAACTCTTAGGATTCTAAGAAACAACATTTGTTTGCCTTTTTAAAATAAATTTACTCTGTTGTTCTTATTAAGGCGATTTATAGATGGATTACAATTACAAGAGTCAAGTAATGAGTAAATTTCCTTTTGTGAAATGTCTTCAGTTCCCTCACTTGTTCCCAGTCCCACTCTCCTGTCCCCACCCATGTGCTAAATAGTTCACTTTCATCAATGTTCAATGAACTCCACTGTTGCAATTTTTCACAATTTTCCCTAAAGCTCTGTGCCCACTCCTCACATTCCTGAAGATGGACAATGAATACACCAGGCATAAGGTAAGGAAGACAGAATAATCACAAACTATAAACAACAACAAACACAAAACAAAAAAAGGACTTTTATGTTTCCATATATCATAATTTGAGTATGTATACCTTGTTATATAAATATAAATGTTTTTATTATCAGGGATTCAGGTATGATAACATAATCTTGCTTTCTATTTAATAATGCTTTTTATTTTAATATTAAATTTGTAAGCAACACAATTAAAGTCCTAGTGAAATTTGAAGGTTCAGATTTAAGTTAAATTTTCAAAATGTCTAATAATTCCATTTTGGCAAACAAAATGAAAAACAGGCATGTTTTATCCTCAAGAATGTCATTATTTCATGTGTAAAAATGTAAAAGAAATATAATATTAATTCAGTGCAAATAAGGAATCAAATCCTTATGCAATGCATCAATTCCATAGATTATGAGATCTGTTGATAAAATTAATAAAAACTGTTTAAGTAGATTACCGAAGATATGAAGCAAATGATAATTTTCTTTTTAAGTGAAGTTGATAGAAAAATCAATGTCCAATGATTCCAGAGTTCTGTATGCTTGATACATGTCAATTTACACATATGCTTGGCTCATCTCAAAATTATTTGAAGATAACTGAAAACAGGACTAGAATTTAAAAAATCATGCAAAGGTTTAGCTGCATTTTGTGATTAAATATGTCTCCTTTATATCTCTTTATTGTATTTGAAAAATCTAGAAAATTTGTTTAAGTCACATCAACAACAATGAGAAATAAAGATCCTCTAGCTCCTTAGAAGACCATCAATAAGAAAAACAGGAAACAATAAATAAAATTGAAGTTCATTGCGCTGCTTTGCAATTGTGGATTATGTGCCTATCCCATGAATCTGGGCTAAAATCACAAGGGCTACTGGAAGAAAATTTCAAAATCTAGAGCAGCTAATAGAGCTCTACAGTTATTTGTAGGTTTCAATACAGTCGCAGCTGGACATCAACTGTACAAAGAAAATAATTCTACTGCTTTGCAGACAAGAATGTGATGAAAAGCATACTTATATCTTCTTATATGAAATAAGAAGACCACACTTTAAAAGCTGACTAAATGATGAGCCCTTTGGATCACAGTGCCAATTTTAAGGCACTCTAGATAATTCAAGTCCTTCATCCCTCCCCAAACATTAATGCCATTCACAAAGCATTGCTGAGGGCAATTTCCAGTTTTATTTGATATTTCAAATGGCTTAGGAGTAACATAAACAATAATGCAAGTTGTTTAGAAAATTTAATTTTGAATAAGAAAACAAATCAAATTCAACTCCATAGCATAACTTTTAGGAATCATGAATTAAGGAATACGGAATGTCCTTTGTAATTTAATATTAGAAATTAGGGCAAAATTCCAGAAACAGACTCTGAAAGGAGGAAAAAGAAGTCTTTGATAAGATATATTAAAGATTACCTAGGGACAAGTAATTTTACCTACATTTGGTATTATATGATAGCATATGTTGTTCTGCTAATCAGAGAGACTCAAAAAGATTTTTAAATATAATATGAAAAGTATATCATCATGAATGAATGAAATCAAGGAGTAGATGGCTCAAGAGCTGGTTGGTTCTGTTAAATATTCTCATTATTTTGAATGATCTGGTGTTTTTGTATGTGTGGAATTATGAATATATTTTATATCTAGACAGGAATATTTTATTATTAGATCATTGTCTGATACCCAATGTCAGGAACCTAACCTGAGTCAGAGTGGTAAATATGTGTTTGTGTGTATATGTGTGTGTATCGGCAAATCTGTATTTAGAAGGAAGTATCTTATTTCCCTCAGGGTATTTACTTAATTGTATTAGTTATACTAAATTAATGACAGCAGATAAAGGTAATTAACTTTTTCAGACATATATTTATCTTCCTATGATTACATGAGCAAACTAAAAAGTAATGTTTGGGGTATGAGTTTTGTGGAAGGTCAGCTGAAAGTATAAACATTTGGAATCTTGGCAATCATTTCAGTGAAGATCAATTTTAGACAACACTTGCAATGATATATAATCCTATATTAAAATGCAAAATGTATTGATTTTCCAAAGCTACACTATTCTAGAAATTTGTAGGAAAACATGTTTAATTACAGAAACATAAACATAATGTGATTATTTATTCCATACAGTTTTACATTTTAGTTTTGTCAAGTCAAAATACCATTTATTTTTACTGTATAGGAAGAAAAGCCATAAATATTACAGTTTGTGCCATATTTCACAATGGGAAGCTTTGTCTATATCACTAAGTTTATTTCTGTTGTTTCTGCTTTCCTATTCATAATTCTGCTTCTCATGTTATTCTCCTAAGGACTTTTTCTTTCTACCAGTTTTGGGCTTGAACGTACCTCATGCTCTCAGTTTGTTTGCTAACAATAGTCAGTCTACCATTTCAACCATGCCTCCAGCACAGAAATTTTTGTAGTTAATTGGAGATAAAATCTCATGAACTTTCTACCAGCCTGAAAACCATTATGCCCCAAGTCTCATTCTTCTTAATCACTAGGATTATAAAGACGAATCATGGACCCCAAGATTCAATGACTTTTCAGTCTTATGAATTCCCCATGTTTGCTAGTAATTTTAATAATAAACTACCACAGATTGTTTGGCATTAACACTGTAAATGCATTGCCTCTGTGTTGGTGGATCTATAATTCCAAGATCAGATTTGGCTTCTGAGTCTTCTTTCCTTGGCATATTCAAGGCTTTCTGTGTGGGGCATATAGGCAGCAAAGATGGCGCTGAGAAGAAATTGAGTGGGCAGAGTCTGAGTTGTTTATGTTAAAACCTGACTGGATACCACAATGAAGCAGAGTGACGTCAGTGTATAAACAGCTTGTGGATAGCAGGGAAAGTATAGAAATCTTATGTGCATGATAGGGTGACCTCTACAATGATTGGTTGGTTCCTTTTCCTCCCCTTCCGTGCCACATTTTATTTTTTTTGCTTTAAAAAGTGCTTGCTGTGTGGTAATAAATGAGTTTTGCTTGTCTTGACTCCCTGTTCCCTCTGAGTGTCTCTGAAGCTAAGGGAAGCTGGGGAACAGGCAAGCAGCACACATAGCTTTCCTAGCACTCGTCCATCTTCCATGGGATGAATGAAGGTCCAACATCTGGTGCTCAACATTGGGCATGAAAGGAAAATACACCACTCAAGGCTAAGCGGTCTCTCAGGGTAAGTGAAACCATTAAGTATGGGTAATTCTCTCTCACAGAAGGAGGACTTCAGAAGGGAGGAAGAAAAGGAATGGTCAAATTCGACTGAGAATGCACTGATCAGACAGAAGCACACTCAGTGGAAGTCAACACGAGGGTGAAGGTTACCCCTCCTCTGACTCGGGTGCCCCTGATGGTCCTAGGCCCCCACCTTATGCCTCCGAAATTGGGGAAGTGATAACGCCCTATGGAGGGACCTGTGAGACCTGGATCCCTATGACTGAACTTCCACAGAGGGGCCGAGGGCCAGGGAAGTAACCTATGTGGACGCCTACCCTGTAAAGGAAGGGCCACTGGAGAGCCTGGACCCTGGGCCACAGGATTTGCTTCCCAAAGAGTACCCGGTCAATCTGGCACCAGGAGCTAACAGTCCCTTGGAATTGTATCCATGGGAAGCTAAGGATCTTAAAGAGCTCCACAAGTTGGTGGTGGAAGATGACCTGAACTCTCGTTGGGCCCAGACCCTATTACAGGACATTGCTTATCACACATCCCTGGCTGGATGTGGCCAAAGCCATCCTAACCAGTTCTCAGTTTATCAAGTGGTGTACCTTCTTTAAGGCAGAAAATAACTGGCAGGCTCAACCTGCAATACCTATTACTTATGCCATGTTAACAGGAACAGGGGAAGGTACTCCACTGGCATCCAAAAGGCTGCAATACCTGGCATGTATTGGGACCAGGTGAGGCAGGCAGGACTTGCCTCATGGCACAAACTAGATGAAGGCTCCACTGAAACCCCCATAGCAGGAGTGAGACAAAAGCAGGGTGAGCCTCTACCTCATTTTATAGACCATGTCCAACAGAGTATTCATCATAAGCTGCCAGCAGGAGACCTCTGGGATCAATTTATAAAGCTAATGGTTTGGGAAGGGATGAATGCATACCACTGCATGGCCTGCGCTGGACTGAGAGACAATTCTCTGAGCAGATGGGTGGTGGCCTCTCAAGATGTGGGAATGCAACAGTACCAGTCTCAATCACTAATTTTAGTTTTACAGGCTCAGATATCTGTTATGACTGAGGCTATCACACAGGCACTGGCAGCCCTGGGCCAAGGAACCCCAAGACCATTGGGGAGAGGGACTTGTTTTAAATGTGGGCAAGAGGGCACTTTAAGAGGGACTGTTCACAACAATTCCTCAACACCCGGCTCAGGGGGTCCAAACTGCCCCCTACACCCTGCCCCAGGTGCAGGAAGGGGTACCATGGGAAAAAGGATTGTCGATCCAAATATGATTTAGATGGGATGCTTTAAACTAGAGGAGGGGCATCCTCCAGCCCCGTTAAGTAAAGGAGGAACCCCCTCTGCTGTAAGGCCCAGGCAGCCTCATGGCAAGACAACCCAGGACCGTTGGACTGTCCCCCTGGTAAAAAGACTCAGCCCTAAACTGAGTATTTTTATAGGCAGGAAGCGGTTTCATTGCCTAATTGACACAGGGGCAGACAGAACCTTACTCAGGGAGGAGGAAGTGCCTTTGGACTGGAAGCTTGCACCCAGGTCCACAATATTGGGGGTAGGGGACAACTCCCAGTCCAAAGAGATGGTTGCCCTTATGAAATGGACTAGCCCAGATAGAAAGCAGGGAAAGATATGCACTTTAGTAGCAAAAAAAAAAACTCACCACCAATTTACTAGGGCAAGACATGCTAGGACAAATGGATGTTATGGTCACTACAGACAATCGAGCATTCTATGATGATATCCTGGATGGAGAAGAAGCACAAAGGCTTAAAGGGGATCTAGAGGGACTTAAGGAAAAAGATTTTTTTAACTTTCATAATTATAGAGAGGAACATATGGTATCCACTCGGGTGCACCCCCAATCCTAAAGGCCACTGCCCCCAAATACCTCCCGTCAGGTGGAAGACGGTAATCCCTATTTGGGTGGAGCAGTGGCCATTGACAAAACCTAAACTTGTGGCCCTCCACCTTTTGGTGGAGGAACGGATAAACCTTGGGCACATACACCCATCTATGAATCCTTGGAACACCCGTATTTGTTATCCAAAAAGCATCCAGGGCCTGGCACATGCTCCAAGATCTATGTAAGGTAAATGAAAAGATGGAGCTAGTAGGAATGCTCCTAAAGGCTATGCCATGGATTCCCATTATACCTTCAGAATATGCCTTGGTTGTGATTGATGTTAAAGATTGTTTTTTTCTCTATCCCACTGCATCTGGAGGACTGCGAGAAATTTGCCTTCTTCATCCCTTCTCTTAATTTTTTCCAGCCTGCTTGGAGGTTCAAATGGACGGTGTTGCAACAGGGAGTGGACAATAGCCCACCCTTTTTCCAACAATACTTGGCCACACTTTTAGGAACTGTGCTGGGTTCAGATACCTCCCTTGCCTATGCCTACATGGATGATATAATTCTGGGGCACCAAGACCCAGGCCACCTGGAGGGCCTTGTGGCCCAGGCTCTTGTCATATTAAGAAAAGGAGGTTTTACTATAGCCCTTAATAAAATTCAAAAGTACCTCCTTTTAAGGTGCTCGGATCCCACCTTATCTTGTCTTAAGTCTGCCCCCATAAATCTTTGCTGGATATTCCAGCCTCTCTGACCCTAACCCAACTTCAAAGTCTTTTAGGGGAAATCAATTAGCTGTTGCCATGGGTTCCCATCCCTAAAGATTGTCTTGTTCACTTATTTGCCTTACTAAAAGACATGACGCCCCAAGAAGTTATTACCATTACAAGCAGCTACCGGTCAATATTTTTACAGTTTCAAAAATACATGGATGAAGTTTCCTTGAAGAGGTATTCTATTCTTGAGCCCATTTCCCTCTGGTTGCTTGTGGGTGACACATTGATTCCTGCAGTTTTAACTCAAAGGGGGGAGCCATTAGAGTGGGTTCAAACTCCCCTGGCGGACACACTTTGGTTATACTCTCAGGCAGAACAAATTACTGATGCTATCATCAAGGGAAGGACCCCAGCCCAAAGGAAATATGGCCTTGACCCTCACTCCATTGTTTTTCTTTTTCGGATGACAGACGTTGAGGGCTCACTCAAGCTAATGCTCATCTTGCTCTCTCCCTAGAGGGCTTTCTAAGCCATATTGACTGCCATTACAGGCCATCCAATGGACCATCATGTTATGGTGAGTTCCCCTCAAAATGCCTTCTCTATTTTCTCATACACCTATTCCTGGCACCCGTCATGTTTTTACTGAAAGAGGTAAAGCAGGCTCTGCCTATGCAGCCTTTGATGTGCAACAAAAGACCCCCAGCCAACAAAGATTTCATCCTTGTCAAGGGTCGGCACAATATAAAGAAATGTTCACTGTAATAATGGCCCTTCAGGATATTCAAAAACCCTTTAATTTCTATTCTGATGGCCTGTATGTAATTAACTTGCTCCCTCATATTCCACAGGAACATATTAAGCTGGATAGAAACCCTATTTTCCCCCTTATGGTTACCTTTAAGGGCCTATTAGAAGGATGGGGAGACCCTATTCATATTCAACATTGAGAGGGCATTCAAAACTTCCTGGATTTTTATCCATGGGCAATAATTGGGCAGACCAGTTAGCTACTGGCCCACAAATATTAACGTTACAAGGCGCCACCCATTTACATGATTTAATCCACATCAATTGGAGAGGTTTTCAACATAAATTCCCTCAGTTTCCTGTAAAGGACCTCAAAAGGATAGGACATACCTGCAAAACATACCAGCCCTTCTTAAAAGTACTCCCTTTACAACCACTAGGATTAAATCCCAGAGGCCTCAACCCCAACATCCTCTGGCAAACTGATGTTACTCATTTCCCAGGCTTTGGTAAGCTTAAATATATTTTTGTTTCTATAAATACCTATTCATGAACACGTTGGGCCACAGCACATAGAGGAGAAAAACACTAAACATTCACAAACATTTTCTTCAATGCTTTGCCACCTTGGGTCTATTACCACAAATTTAAACCGATAATGAACCCTGTTTTGTTTGTATAGCAATGTCAGTTTTTTTTACAGATGGCATATTAATCATACTACAGGAATTCCCTATAATCACCCAGACCAAGCAATTATAGAAAGAAAGCACCAATGTCTTAAGGAACAATTATTAAAACAAAAAGGGGGAGTTATCACCCATATACAGTTACAGATAGCTTTATTTACCATTAACATTTTTAAATTTTTCAAAGATGCAACTGAATCCAGATTTCAGAAGCACTGGGGACAATTAACCCCTAAGCCACAAGTGAAAGTCAGGTGGAAGGACCCTCTGACACAACAATGAAGAGGACCTGACCCGCTAGTTACCATGGGCAAGGGATTTGGATTCATTTTTCCCATAAAAGACACAGCCCCCATTTGGTTCCCAGCCAGGAACCTTAAGTTTTTACCCATTATCTCTATACACGAGGATGCCCAAGGATAAACTAAACAAGAAGGAAAGAATACAGCTCTGGTGGCCATGGCTTGTGTTTAAAACAGGGAAAACTAAAAAGATAACTACTAACCATCCCCAATGGCAACCAGCCCTGGAGAAACTCTTATCTTAGCTAACAATAGCAGATGGTGATACTGCAGCTGTTGCCTGTCCTGACACTCCCAGTCCCAGCAATGGCCCTACATAATCCACATCAACCTCAACAGGTAACCTGGGCAGTGATCAGCAATGGCAATGGAGAAATCATCAATAGCACCACGCATGATAGGGTGAACTCTACAGTGATGGGTTGGTTCCTTTTCTTCCCTTTCCATGCTGCATTGTTTTTTTGCTTGCTGTGTGGTAATAAACAAATTCCTGCTTGATTTAACTCCATGCTGTGTCTGTCTCCGAGGCTAAGGGAGGCTAGGGAATGGGTGAGCCATGCACTTACCTTTCCTCTCAACCCGTCTGTCTTCTGCAGGACAGACGAAGACCCAACACTTTTGCTTCTCTTGTAGGAGTCTTCTACTTACTTGCTACCTTTGAGATTTTGTTTCCATATGCAGTCACTTTCTAAGACAATGGGTTTTTGTTCTCTAGCATGATTTCAGTGGGACAGTAACCAACACATAATATATTACTTAATGGATAGAAGAAAATCTCATAGGAAATTGTTTTGGACATGGAAGTTATGGTTATACTTTTAAAAAATAGCAAAAGAGGTACAGGTTTCTTTAGAGCTTGTAAAATGAGTATGAAGTCTTGACCTTAGACATGCCAAATTCTTACCCTGGCACACACTAAATTCCTAGCAGTACTGGAGGATTGAACCCCAAAACCTGTACTTGTGAAAAAGCATCTCTATTACTACCAAACTTGCAGATTATAATTCGATTGTTTATTTTGAGGTAGTATCACTATGCCTTGGCCTTCTTGAACTGTAGTCCTCCTAACACAAGCATAAAACATTGCACCCAGCAAATGGTTAGAGTTTCTGAAACTTCTTTTTGTGTCTGGGCTTGCCTGGAACTGGAATTCTCTAATATCTGTTTTCCAAGTAGATAATATTATAGCTTTGAGCCACTTTATTCAGTAAAAGTATACAATTTCAAAATATCTTGATATTACATATATCTGTGCTTAACATATATAGCTAACCTTAATTTTCTCCCTCTTTTTTTTTTAGTACTCTGAGTTGAAAACGTTGGCTTTCTTGATATACATGGCTTTCTTTTGGATGGAAACCCATCACAATCAAAAGAATCTCCCAGCCGGGCGCTGGTGGCTCACGCCTGTAATCCTAGCTACTCAGGAGGCTGAGATCTGAGGATCGCGGTTCAAAGCCAGCCCGGGCGGGAGAGACCGTGAGACTCCTGTCTCCAATAAACCACCAGAAAACCGGAAGTGGCGCTGTAGCTCAAGTGGTAGAGCGCTCGCCTTGAGCTGAAGAGCTGAGGGACAGCGCCTAGGCCCAGAGTTCAAGCCCCACGACCAACAAAAAAAAAAAAAAAAAAAAAAAAGAATCTCCCAAACGTTTATGTCAAAAATCATGGAAAATAAGGCTTCAGGTTGGAAAAAAAAGCACTGATCCCAAGTTATAAATGAAGTATATTCATAATTTTAGTCAATGCTTTCTTAAATATGAGGAAGAAGGCAGAAATGTGAAAGATGTCAGGTCTCTGTAGAAATTCTCTAATTGTCACTTCACGTTAATTTCCTTCCTTAAGGCTTGCTTTATTAAAACCCTCTGGGTGAATATTGGTTGGACTGATTGGTAATCTTCTCCAGGAAATGAAGCTGATTTTAGAAGGCTGATGGTGTGTGAAATAAAGGAATAATGAGAATGAGCACAGATATTGTTACAGAATGAGCCGACTACGTTAACTGCTGTACAGCAAAACAAAGCAAAGTTTCAAGTCTGATGATCCATATTGGAACATACATAGATAGATATATACACAGATACAGGTAAATATACATATACATATAAATACATACATGAAATATTAAATCTCCAGTAAAATATAGAGAACCTTGGCATGGCAAATATTAAACTAAATCAAACTGGTTTAAGGAAAAGTAGAGTAAAATATCAATAGTTTAGCATAGATTTTTGTAAAGGATGAAAATTCTTCCTTCATTATATACTTTACAAATATCCTTAGTATGTTTTAAGGTGATTTTTGGGAAAATACCATACAGAGGGGTTACAATTACATGGGTAAGGTAATGAGTACATTTCTTATCAAGCATTGTTACCTTCTCCTTTGTTTCCCCTTACTATCCCTTCCCATTTCCCCTCCTGACCCTCCCCCCCACCCGGAGCCAAATTTGTAAATTTTGTTTTTTCTACTTAACATCTTGTATATCTCATTGTTGCAATGGGTCCACCTGTCCTAGCTGCTGAAAATAGAATGATTAGGTATCTTTTGTCAAAAGGTTCATATTTGTGGAAACAAATACCAGCAGTGGTAACTTTTTTTCCAGTCCTTGAACTCTGGTTCTGGGCCCTGAACATGGTTTTGCTGGTATATTTAATGCGAGTTAGTTTTTTATTTATTGGATTACTGTCCATGTGGGTAATTACTGGGTCTTAAGGGAGATCTATGTTTAGAATATTGAGGAATCTGCATACTGCATTCCAAAGGGGTTGAACATGTGTAATTTCCCACCAACAGTGTAATAGAGTTCCCATTTGGCTACATCCACGTCAGCATTTGCTATTGTTAATTTTCTTGATAATGACCATTTAACTGGGACGAGGTAGAATCTATCTTGTTTACCTGTAGATATATAGGCACTTTTGAGCTATCATAAATGAATGAATCTATGAAACCTATATTGCTCTGAGTGTGCATTCCTTTCTCTCATTATAATTTTCCCAAGCTTTTCATTGTCCTTAAGACTGGTGAAAGGTCATCCTTTCTCATGGGTGAATAGAGTTCCATTGTGTGTGTGTGTAACATGACTATATGCCCATGAGTTAATTTCTAAGCCTTCTGTATCAACTGCAATTTTGCAATTCCATATTAAATTTGGATTACTTTCTCTACTGCATTGAAGAATATTGTTGGGATTTTGATGGGTATTGCATTGCCAATTGTTTGGGGACAGCATTTCAATTTTCACAATGTTAATTCTTCCAACCAGGAGCATTGAAATATTTTCCATTTCCTTGAATCTACCTCAATTTTTCATTTTTAGATTTTTAAAGTTTTCACAGTAGAGGTCCTTCACATTTTTAGTTAAATTAATTAATTCCTAGTTTTGTTGTTGTTTTCTTTTGCTTAAATTTGATTTGATTTTGAGGCTAATACATATGTGGTTGTTTTTTGGATTTCAGCCTGGTTCTTCCCATTGTTGGTAACACAGAAAAACTACTGATTCTTGTGGGTTTTATACCCTGCTTCATTGCTGAAGGTTAGCATCACCTTTACTAACTTGACTGAGAAGCTATAGGGTCCTTTAAATACTGGATCATTTCATCTGTGAAAAGGGATAGGTTTACTTCTTCCCTATTTGGATCCTCTTTTTGTTTTGCTCTTGCCTATTGCCCTTGCTAGAAAGTCCAGTACTATATTGAACAGTAGTAGAGAGAGTGGGCATCTTTTGCTCATTCCTGATTTTAATGTCTTCATGCCTCCACTGTTAGGTGTGTGCTTATTATCTCTTAGTCATATACATACTCTATTATACTGAGGAAAATTCCATGTGTTCCTAGCTTCTCAGACCTTTTAATCATAAAGGGGTATTGGATAGTTTTAAAAGCTATTTCTACATCAATATAGACGATCATGTGGTTCTTTTCCTTGCTTCTCCTGATGGTGTCTGTTATGTTTATTGACAAGTATATTGAATCCAATTGTATCCTAGGATGAATACTGTTTGATCATAGCATACGATTTTTTTGTTAGTTGTGAAATTGGTTGGTGAGAATTTTATTGAGAAGTTCTCTATCAATTTTTATCAAAGAGTTGGGTTCATAGTTCTCTTTCTTTGATGAGTCCTTTTCTGATTTGGGAAAGAGTCTAATTCCAGCTTCATAAAATATGTTTGATAATTCCATTTCCCTTTCTATTCCATTGAAGAGATATATCTGAGTATTGTAAGTTCTTTGCAGGCCTTAATTTTATGGTAAATCCATTGAGTCCTACATTTTTCTGTTATGAGAAATTGTTTATTGAAATTTCATTTTCATTACTTCTTATGTATCACTTCTTGGTTCAGTTAGAGTACAGGAAAGCATAAATTTCTCCAGGATTCTCCAGTTGATTGGCATATGGTTTTCAAGTACTCTCATATAACAGTCTCAATTTTGCTAATTTATGTGTGGTCTCATTTTTTTCTCTAATTTTATCTATTTGGGTGAGTACTCTTAGGAGCTCTTAGGAGCTGTGAATCATCTACTGAATATATTTAACTTGTTCTCTGGTAGGAAGCATGTCATATAACCACGTCCTGCTCTTCTTGATCTTTTCTGTGGAGGATATCTTTGATTAACTTCCATCCTGCTGATTTGGTGGAGATACATTGTTTCTAGTTTTCTTTGTCATGAAATATTTTTATATATCCTTTAATTGTAAAGGAATATTTGGCTTGGGACCATATTCATGGTTCATAGTTGTTGGCCCTTAATGTTTGTTATATATCATGCTGGCCTCTTCTTTTTTTTTTTTTTTTTACCATATCAGCTAAAAAATCTGTAGTTATTCTGAATGCATATCCTTTATAAATAATCAATCTTTTCTCTTTGGCAGCTTTAAGAATCCTTTCCTTGATTTCTAATGATCATCTAATGGATTATGATGTGGTGGTGTGTTGCTCTTTTCTAGAATTCTCTGCTTAGTGTTCTAAAGGCTTCTCTTCTCGGAATGAATCTATCTCTTTGGATGTTTGCAATGTTCTTTGCTAGAATTCTGTAATATGTTTCCCATCAATTTAGTGTCCTGCTCTTCTTGATACCAATCTTCCCTAAATTTGATCTTCTCAGTCTTGAAATTCTGACAAGATCATTTCTTATTCTTTGGATTTGTTCTAAATTATTACTTCCTCTTTCCTATTAGACCTATTTGGTCTTTGACCCCTGAGATTATCTTCTATGTCATCTATTTGCTGTGGAGATATTCTGTTTTTGATTTCCCTGTCTTATAATTGGTCATTTTTATGGCTTCTATCTCTTTATTAAAGCTTTGTTTTAGGTCTGATATGGACTTTCCTTACATCTTTTCTTTGGGCGGGGGTGGGGGGAGCACGGTTGGAAGGGTTGTTTTTATAGCTGTGTCTTCTCTTATATCTTTTAACTAGGCATCCATTTTTCCTTGTACTCCCTGGCATTTTCAGAATTTATTTCTGTTTGTAGTCTCCATGAGTTATTTTGCTAATCTATAGTTGGTCTTACCTTGTTCACAAATTTTCTTGTAGAGGTTTTGTATCTTTTCATTAATCACATTTTTCATCAGTATTTGTAATAAATTTTGAAAACTGTCTTCTACGTCCTTAATTGTCTGTTCTAATGCGTGGTTATTTACTGTGTGAATTATACTACTTTGACATCCTTTTCTTGTATTTTTCTGATTTGTTTTGTTCACTTGGGGGATTTCTTTTGGGACATCTATGATCTTAATAGGTGATTCTTTATTTTCTTGGTTGAATTTCTACGTGTTGGTTTGATCTTCTCTTTTGATTTGTTTTTCTGGAATTAGGTTTTTGTCTAGACCATTAAGTGTAGGAGTAGAAATCAATTGTGGGAAGATATTGTGATGTTAATACTTGTGGTTCCAGTTACAGTTCTGGTTGTACAGTGATATCTTCAATTGTCTCTGAGTATAGATTTGGCTGTCTCCGTTGTACAATTCTGTTCCTCCTTTTTCCCCATGTGGACCTTTTATTTCCACACTGCAGCTGTATTTTGAATATGTTGGCCACCACCTTCACAGCAGGCACCTGCCTGGCTGGGCACCTTTTCAAAGATTTCTGTTTGCTTGGAAGACATATAAAATCTTCTTTTGAAATGTATATCTATATGTAATTATAGTTGACTTGGTGTGACCCTCTAGAAGTGGAGTACCCTGTAGGACTCTAAAGATCTGTTTCATTAGAGAAAGCTAGGGTAATTTTCTGTTGTTATTGTGCCATTGGTTTTCCTCTTCCTCAGATTTATTTTATTCACTGTTGATTTTTTTCACATAATTTAGGTTTTGTGATGGTGGTATCAGGTTATTTTTGTTTTTTTGTTTATCTTAATTTGATATAGTGATTTCAGGCTTGTATGAAGAGACAGTAATAATATTAAATGTATGTTATTACATGGAAAGAAAGATAGCAGACACTTTAGCCTATTTACTACAAGTAAATTAATATTAAGCATAGCTAATTAAAATAATTACTTCTTTGCTCTTCAGAGGATGAATATAGTACTCTTGGATATCTTGGAGGAAAAGACTTTAGACTCATTACAACTGAAGCCTTACATTGATATTACTGGCTAAACTATCTTCTTCAGAAAGGCAAAAGCTCCATGTCTTTCATATTAATATAAAATCATAATATCTGCATGTTGAATTGTTTTTCTCTGCTATTTTCAATTCTATTCTTCATCCATTAAGTATCTAGGGCTTTGAATGACCAATTCCTTAAAATAACTATACTGCTTATGATGTGATATAAATCTCAGTAATATTTTTTCCTTACAGACTTTTATTGTGAAAATACCATTTCCCTTATTGCAATAACTAGTATAGGTTTGAATCAAGCAGAAAAGTAATATTAATATGAATTTTCCTCTGAGTCTCATCTTAAGCTACATTCATATGAAATTTATGCAGTCTCAAGCAAAAAACCTGACAATTTTACCCTTTTCTGTTTTAATCAATAAATTTATTCTTTTTAGAAATATGTTCTCACCTTTTATATTGCTCCAGTAAACATCAAGTATTTCTAGTACTTTTACTGAAATAAATATAAAGTATGGAACATGAATATTAGCCCCCCAATCACTTTAAAGTAAAACCTTGGGGACTATTTTATATATAAAAATAAAAATAAAATTTGTGGAAGAGATGGGGAAAAACAAGTCGTTTAAGGATACAGGTGGGCTCGTTGCAACAATGAGAAGTACAAGTTGTCATGTCGAAAATGAACTTTACAACTTTGGTGCGGGAGGTGGGGAGAGAATTGGGTGGGGGATGAGGGGGTAGTCTGGGAAGGGATGTGAAGGGTAAACAAAGGAGTAGGCTGCAATGCTTGATAAGAAAGGTACTCATTATCTTTCCCATGTAATTGTAACCCCTCTGTACAGTATGTTCACAAAAAATAAAAATTAAACTTAATAATAAAAAATAAAATAAAACAGTGCAATGCACATGTTTATACATGAATCATCTAATTGTTGAGTCAATTAGAAACAAGAACTACCATACCACATCGTCTCAATTTACTTAAAGGCACCAACAATCTTAGTGTTCATGAATATCACTGATTTTTTAAAAAATGACTATTCACAACAAAGTTTATATTACATTTCAAACTTAAAAAGTGAAAATTACCACCATATTTGTTGTCAATATCCTGTTTCCAGGAATACATTTTTTCAGTAGAGAAACAAAAAATAAGGATTTTTCACTTAGAAAGACAGATGTAGAAACAGATTTTCTTTCTTTAAGATGATAAATATTTGCATTCGAAGATACTATAGCAATTCATAAGAGAATTTGTGATCAGAAGTGACAAGTAAGCAAAGCAACAGGAAAACTGTATATGTAGATTGAAACTTCACTATAAGATCACAAGTTTATAATAAATGAGTCTACAGAAGATGATTTTGTATCTCTAAAACACATCCAGTGTTCTACATTTTCCCTCATACTCCTGTTCTCTTACCTCAGTTCCTGATCAATATTCTTCTACTTTCATGATGTCAATTCTTAATAATTTAACAAGGTGGGTATATTTTGGTTTGTAGATCCAATAAATTTTAGTATTTTGGAATAGTAGGATGAATTCATGGAGTTTGACTTGAATGTCAAGTTTGAAGATACTGTATTCAGGATACTGTTAATTGGCCTGAAGCAGCCAGGAACAAACTATGAATATATAGAAACAGTATACTAAGAGCAAGGGACTTGATTTCAGAGAAACGTTTAGGTCCAGGCAAGATCTTCAAGAAAAGAAAAACCAATGGAACAAACATCAATCAACTATCTTTACAAAGGAACTGAACTGACGTCTGATGTGTCTTGGTGGCAGCTGGGTGTGTGTGTGTTTGTGTGTGTGTGTGTGTGTGTGTGTGTGTCTGTGTGTGTCTGTGTCTGTGTCTGTGTCTGTGTCTGTGTGTGTGGAGAGAAAATTTTAGTGTGGCTTCCATATTTATAGCCCATAGAGCATTACTTGTTAAAGAGAAGGTGCTCATATCAGAGCTCTGATACCATTCATCCCTTTTTACTGAGAAAAACACTTGCTTAATCTGTATTTAAAAAGAGAAAAATAACCTAACATCTTAAATGATTGCTTTGAGAATTAATTGGTATATTGAAGGCCAAAGGGAGGAATTGGAGATTAATATAATATTTTTCCTCTCTCTTGCATATTACCCAGCAATAACTGTGATTTCAGGAGTCTCCTACTATGTATGTACAGCTGAATTACTAATATTAATATGCTTAATAACATGAAATATATGATAAAGAATTAGATCAGCTAGCAAATACAAAGAACTAGTGATGAGACCGAACTTTTGAGCAGGGTTGTCACATCTTTTAGGAATGTAATTCCTTCATATGAACTTCAAATTTTGTGGATTACCGTGTGTGACTAATTGGTTAGAAATTACTGTAGAAATGAGAATTCCTGTTAGCCAAGTAGAACGAGCTCATGATCCCATCCTCACGTTACAAATTTCCATTTCATAAAGAATCTCTTTTAGAATGCTTTTATTTAATATATTTCAGCACCTCACCCTTACCTTTTGGAGACAGGAAAAAGATGATTTTTTTAAATATTATCTTACATAAGCTAGTGTGTACAGGCATGATTTGTATGCTTACAGAAGTTAGTATTAAGTGTAAATAGGAATCATGTCACAACTAAAATTATAATTAAAATTATATAACAAAACTAGAAGTCACAGCATTTTGTTCATGAAAACGTATATTAGATTAGCTGCAGAATTTCTATTTTGAGATAAACTTTATATTAAAGAATAATGCACTTTACCTAAGGATTGAAACATCTTATTAAAAATATGTTTAATATATTTAACACATATAATATATTTAATATATATTTAAGATATTTTAAGATATTTTTGCTGCATAATTTTAAGAAGAAAATGCTCCCAAAGTAATCATTTTTCTTATTATTTTCCTGTTTCCATGTGATTAACCTCGAAATTAGAAATCCAGATAAATGATTTGATTTAAGTTAAACAAAAATATTATTGAGTATAAGGACCTTCTACTCTCCATAATCTTCACATGAAGATCATCAAATATGGTGAGTTTGAAATAATTAGACTCTGTGTGAACTATGTTAATATTATTTACAATGTGAGTTAAAGGTTTAAAAAGTAGTATTTATTTTAGTTTAATTGCTTTGAAGAGACAATGAATGACATAATCAAAACCAAAAAAGGATTAGATTTAAAATTTACAATTCAGGAAATGTTTTTGGCCTCACTGCTTACTGGAGCCTTCACAACAACTTTATTAGATAATTTATGCTACTGATGCAAAAATTCCAGAGGTTAGACATTTACGAATAGAAAAAGCATGTCATTCTGAATATGTAGGGTTACATAACAAACATAGAAAATTTAGCTTTTAAATGCCTGAATATAGTAATACATTTAATTGCAGGGAGATAATGGAGATATAATTGCATTTATTTTGAAAATTAAATATAAGTATTCATTTGAATAAAAGAAAAAGATTCAAACATCACCCATTCAAGAAAGAAGATGTGGGGCTGGGAAGTTGGCTCAGTGATAGAGCGCTTGCCTTGCATGCATGAGGCCATGGGTTCAATTCCTCAGCACCACATAAGCAAAAAGAAAAAAGCCGGAAGTGGCGCTGTGGCTCAAGTGGTAGAGCACTAGCCTTGAGCTGAAGAGCTGAGGGACAGAGCCCAGGCCCAGAGTTCAGGCCCCACGACCGGCCCAAAAAAAAAAAAAAAAAAAAAAAAAAAGAAGAAGATGTACATTTAGCTGATTTTTATGCCAATCATGTTCTCTAAACTTACTAGAAATACTAGATTAGTAAACCTAAAGCATTGCTTTGTAGGGAACTCGAAATTTAGTTTATTAAAAGTCATGACTACTTTTTCTTTTTTTAATTATAATTTTTATTTTTTTGTGAACATAATCTACAGAGGGGTTACAATCACATGGGCAAGATAATGAGTACATTTCTTACCAAGCATTAAAGCCTCCTTCTTTGTTTACCCTTCACATGATTTCACAGCCTCCCCCACTAACAAATCCCCCCCACCCTGCACCAAAGTTGTAGGGTTCGTTTTCGACATGACAACTTGCACTTCTCATAGTTGCAACGGGTCCACCTGTATCCTTAAATGACTTGTTTTTCCCCATCTCCTCCAAAAATTTTACCGACAACAAAGATAGTGAAAGCAGGGGTTATACTGTGGGGGAGGGACATACAAAGCAACAAAGAAATAATCTTATTAATGTGTTAGAAAAAAATGCATGAAAGAAAAAACATTTAAATACATATCTAAGGGTTCATTTTCCTAACATCACATTATCGGACCTTTTCTGCTTTACTCATACATATACTAGATATTGCAAATAAGGGAAACCAGGGAACCTATGCTTCTTTGGGCTTAGCTTACTTCACTTAAAATAATTTTTTCCAAGCCTTTCCATTTCCTAACAAATGGGGAAATGTCATTCATTTTGATGGAGGCATAGAATTCCATTGTGTATATATACCACAATTTCTTGATCCATTCATCTACTGAGGGGCATCTGGGTTGGTTCCATATCTTAACTATGGTAAATAATGCTGCAATAAACATGGTTGTTATGGTAACTTTAGTGTGGTCTTGTTTGTAAACATTTGGGTAAATGCCCAAAAGTGGGATTGCTGCGTCATAGGGGAGTTCT
This sequence comes from Dipodomys merriami, assembly GCF_024711535.1. Classification (NCBI taxonomy): domain Eukaryota; kingdom Metazoa; phylum Chordata; class Mammalia; order Rodentia; family Heteromyidae; genus Dipodomys; species Dipodomys merriami. Next base: position 1,614,960 of record NW_027203416.1, on the reverse strand, counting down.
ATGTGAAGTCTTTTCAGGAACCTCCATACTGCTTTTCAAAGTGGTTGAACAAGTTGACACTCCCAATAACAATGAAGTAGGGTTCCCTTCTGTCCATAGCCCCTCCAGCATCTGTTGTTGTTATAGTTCTTGATTATAGCCATTCTAACTGGGGTGAGGTGTTATCTCAATGTTGTTTTGATTTGCATTTCTTTTATGGCTAGGGAGGTTGAGCATTTCTTCATGTGTTTATTGGCCATCCTTCTTTCTTCTACAGAGAAGTTTCTCTTCAAGTCTTTAGCCCACTTATTTATTGGGCAGTTGTTTCTTTGAGGATTTGTTGTTGGGGGATTTAATTGTTTGAGTTCCAATTATATTTTAGGTATGAGATGCTTGTCCGTTGTATGGCTGGTGAAGACCATCTCCCAATCTATGGGCTTTCTGTTGATCTTGCTAGCTATGTCCTTTGCCATGCAGAAGCTCTGCAACTTCATGCAATCCCATTTGTCCAACTTTTCTTTGATTTGATGTGTTTCCGGGTCTCTATTAAGAAAATTTCGGCCTGAGCCTAGGAGACCTAGGGTTTCTCCTATTCCAACCTGTAATGTTTTCAGACTGTCTGCTTTGACTTCGAGGTCTTTGATCCACTTGGAATTGATTATGGTGCAGGGTGATATATAAGGATCTAGCTTTCGTTTTCTACATGTAGTTAACCAATTTTGCCAGCACCATTTACAGAAGAAGCTGTCTTTCTTCCATTCTCTTATTTTAGCTCCCTTATCAAAAATTAGTTGGCTATAAGTCTGTAGGTTCATTTCTGGGTTTTCAATTCTATTCCATTGGTCCTGAGGTCTGTTCTTATGCCAGTACCCAGCTGTTTTGATTACTATGGCTTTATAGTAGTGTTTGAAATTTGGTATTGATATTCCACCAGCAGTGTTCTTTCCGTTGAGGAGCGTTTTTGCTATTCGGGGTCTTTTTGTTCCATATGAATTTTTGGGTTGCCTCTTGATTTCCTTGAAGAATGAAGTTGGAATTTTGATAGTTATCGCATTGAATCTGTAGATAGCCTTAGGAAGTATTGCCATTTTCACGATGTTTTTCTTTCCAATCCAGGAGCATGTGAGATTTTGCCATTTTCTAAGTTGTGTTTTGATTTCCTTTTTCAAGATTTTAAAGTTTTCATCATAGAGGCCCTTCACTTCTGTGGTTAAGTTGATTCTTAGGTATTTTATTTTTTTGAGGGTCTATTACAAATGGAGTTACTTTCCTAATTTCAGCCACACTTTTCTCATTGTTGGCATACAGAAATGCCATAGATTTTTGAGGGTTAATTTTATACCCTGCTACTTTGCCAAAGTTTTGAATCAGCTTGAGTAATTTGGGAGTGGAGTCTATGGGATTCTTTAAATACAAGATCATGTCATCTGAAAAAAGGGAGAGTTTTATTTTTTTCCCTATTTGGATCCCCTTTATGGTTGCTTCTTTTTTTATTGCTGTAGCTAGGCATTCTATTACAAGATTGAAGAGAAGTGGAGAGAGTGGAATCCTTGTCTTGTTCCTGAGTTAAGAGGAAATGGCTTTAGTTTTTCACCATTAAGTATAATGCGAGCTGTAGGTTTGTCATATACAATCTTTATTGTATTGATGAATGTTCCACGGATTCCTAATTTTTCCAAAACCTTCCTCATAAAGAGGTGTTGGATCTTGTCGAATGCTTTTTCTGCATCTATTGAGATAACCATGTGGTTCTTATCCTTGCTCCTGTTGATATGATAAATAATATTAATTGATTTGCGTATATTGACCCAGGTTTGCATCACTGAAAGAAATCATGTTTGATCTGGGTGTATGATTTTTTGGATCAATTCTTGAAGTCGATTGGCCAAAATTTTGTTGACAAGTTTTCCATCAATGGTCATCAAAGAAATGGGTCCATAGTTCTCTTTCTTTGATGAGTCTGGGCCTGCTTTTGGGATGCAGGTTATGATGGTTTCATAGAATGTGTTCAGTAGTGAACTTTCTCTTTCAATTTCATTGAAGAGTTGGAGGAGTGTTGGTGTGAGTTCTGCTTTGATGGCTTGAAGAATTCTGCTGTAAAACCATCTGGTCCTGGACTTTTCTTAGCTGACCAATTAGAAGGAAAAGAAATAAAAAAAAATGTAGAAAGTCTCAACAGCAGGTTAGACCATGCAGAAGATCGAATCTCGGGGATTGAAGACAGCCTAGATATTATAGAGAAAGAACATACAAGCATCCAAGACAAGTCCAAGAAATACGATAGATCTATCCAACACTTGGAAGACACCATCAGAAGGCCTAATCTAACGATAATGGGTGTAGAGGTGCACCTAGAAACAGAAGGTAATGGTCTAGGAAATTTGTTTAACAGGATCCTAACAAAGAACTTCCCAAACATGCAAAAAAATAAGCCTATTCAGATACAAGAAGCTTTTAGAACTTCAAATAGACCAGATCAGAATAGGACATCCCATCGTCACATTATAATCCACACAGGATCAACTCAGACCAAGTAAAGGATCCTTAAAGCTGTCAAGGAGAAAAGATTAATCATCTATAAAGCGAACCAATTAGAATCACCTCAGATTTCTCAGCAGAGACAATCAAAGCAAGAAGAGCCTGGAATGATGTATGCCAAGCCGTAAAAAACAAACAACTATCAAGCAAGAATACTGTACACAGCTAAATTCTACTTCATAACCGAAGGCCAATTAAAAACCTTCCATAGCAAAGAAAAATTGAAACAGTACATCTCCACCAAACAAGCCCTACAAAAGATTCTTAAAATGCCCTACACATAGAAAATCAACAAGACCACAATAAAGGCCAAGAAACTGCACCCAAACTGAGAATCCAAGAACCATAGGAAGAACCCAGTTTTTGCAGCCCCCAAGATGGTGGATAAAATGGCAGGAACTCCCAAATACCTCTCAGTCCTATCTCTTAACATTAACAGACTTAACTCTCCAATTAAGCGGCATAGACTGTCTAGTTGGATTAAAAAACAAGATCCTTTTTTCTGCTGCCTTCAGGAGTCACATCTTGCCCGTAAAAACAAACACATTTTCAATGTTAAAGGCTGGAGCAAAATATACCAAGCCAACAGCCCCCCAAAGCAGACGGGAGTTGCAATCCTAATATCAGATAAAGTAGACTTCAAATTAAAATTGGTGAGAAGAGATAACGCTACATACTAATTAAGGGATCTCTCCTTCAGGAGGATATTACAATTCTAAATATCTATTCGCCAAACAATGGAGCACCCAAATTTATCCAAGAAACACTACTTTCCCTCAAATCCCACATAGATCCAAAGACATTAATTGTTGTGGATTTTAACACACCACTCTCCCCACTAGATAGATCAACTTGGCAAAAACTCAACAGAGAAACTGCAGATCTAAACAGCTGCATAGATCAACTAGATTTAAGAGACATCTACCGAATATTTCAACCAGCAGCATAAGAATACACGTTTTTCTCAGCAGCACATGACTACTTTTTCTCAAACAATTACTAACTGATTTATATTTTTTATCATGGAATTTTATTTGATATATTTTTATTGATTAAGTTAAATAATTAGCCAATGGCAATATGAATTATGCATGAACAAAGTTTATTTAACACAAGTATTTTATTCACAAGATATATTATGGCTCTCTTAAAGAACACTAGATGGCAGTGTGTTATTTACTTATTAATTTTTAGTTATTTTTTAATGGTTATTAATTATCAGAAGTGGCAGTTTCCTTATGCTCTTTCCAAAATATATTTAAAGCATTTGATTATACTCCCTCTATTTCCTTTTCATTACTCCTTCCTCCAAAGTTTTCTGTTTTTCACATAAAATTACATCTTTAAATATGCACATATAATCTAATTTGGAAGATTTAAGGTGAACTGCAAGTTAATTCAATATGTACAGTGAATCAACAGGATGAATAAAAACTTTAATATTTTTTTATCTTCTGAATAGGGCTATTGTTATTATTATGGTTAGGGTTAGGATCCCAGACAGAATTAGAATTAGGGTTAGAGAAAAAGAAAATTTAGGTTCAACACAAGATGACCCATTGCAACAATGATACTCACAACACACTATATTGAAAATGAACTTTACACCATTGGGAAAGAGGAGTGAGAGAGGTGGGAGAGGGAAGTTATAGTGGGAGAACAACAAAGAAGAGGTAACAATGTTCAACAAGATGTGTACTCATTACTTTACACATATAACCATAATCCCTCTGTCAGCCTCTTTTACAATAACTAAAATTTTAAAAATGCAAAATAAAACCTGACATGAAATAGGAAAACACTTTAAAAACTTTAGGTTAAAAATGCAAGTAAAATTTAGACCTACATACCTAGCAAGAGTTGGGATAAATGTGAAATAGAGGCTTGCTATTAACATTTTGATTCCTTTATCTGTAGGTTTAGGATTCAACAAGGTGTTCCAGGTAGAGCTGGGGTTTGGATGAGAAAAAGATGTAAGGTATTGTGTAAAATTGCAATATGTTTTATGAAGAATGAATGATATCAAAGTTATAATGAATGAAAACCAACGTCTGTGTTACTTTTAACATTCAGATATTATTTGGTTTAAATTGTGAATTGCTGTTTTAGTTCTTGTTAGGGTTAGCGAAGGATAGGATTAGGGTAAAATTTAGTTTTTCACTAAGAAGCAGAAGCAATAAAATGTGTGATTGAATAGAATGCAGACAATTTTCCTTATATTAACCATTTAGTGTTAATTTAGATTGTGATTAGGATTAGGTTTCTGGTTAAAGGGGGTTGAGGAAAGAGTAAAGAATTTGGTTAAACTGGTGGCTTGCACCTATTATCACAGCTGCTCAGGAATCTGATTTCTGAGGAATGCAGTTCAAAGCCAGCCCTTGCAGGAAAGTCTGTGAGACTCTTATGTCCAATTAACCACCAGAAAACCTGAATGTGGTGCTGTGGCTTAAGTGGTAAAGTGCACACCTTAAGCTAAAGAACTCGGGGATCTTGCACATGCCTAGTGCTCAGGGATCCTGCCCAGGCCCAGAGACCAATCTGCACACCCAACAAAAAGAAAATAAAAAGGAATGGGTTAAATGTTAAGTAAATCTGAACTTATTTTAGGTTCTAGAAATTCAGGAATAGCTGGGATAATGGAAGTACAATGTATTTCATAATATTAGGATTTGAGATCAATGGGTATAATGATTTCTCTTATGGAACAAGATAGGTTCAAAGTTAAGAGTGAGAAAATTTATAGGGTTTAGGAAAACCTGCAATTTATTTCAAGAATTACAAGTGGAATTTCAGTTAGAATGACACAAACAAGCATTTTTCATAAATTTTAGATTTGAGATACCATTAGTGTCAAGGTTATGGTTAGGATTCTAGCCATGGTTAGGGTTAGAATGTAAGAGAATAAAATGAGGGTCAAATTGAAGGTAAATTTCTTTTTTTGGGGGGGGGGGTCCGGTCATGGGGCCTGAACTCAGGGCCTGGGTGCTGTCCCTCAGCTCTGCAGCTCAAGGCTAGCACTCTACCACTTGAGCCACAGCACCACTTCTGGCTTTTTTCTTTTTACTTATGTAGTGCTGAGGAATCGAACCCAGGGCCTCGAGCATGCAAGGCAAGCGCTCTACCACCGAGCCACCTTCCCAGCCCCTGAAGGTAAATTTCATATTAAGCCAGGTAAGAATTAGAATGAATGTGAACTAGAGTATTGCTATTAATTTTAGAATCTACTTACACTTAGGCTTATGGTTATTCTCAATGTTCCAGTTAGGATTAAATAATGGTTAGTAACCAGTGTGGTCAAAAACATTTCCTGAATTCTAAATTTTAAATGTACTCAGTTTTAGCCTTTGATTATATAATTTGTTGTCACTTCAGAGCAATTTAGCTAAACTAAATACTGCTTTTTAAACATTTTGCTCACATTGTAAATAATATCAACACTTGCACAAAGAGACTGATTATTTCAGACTCATCATATTTGGTAAAGTTAGTGTGCAGAATGTAGAGAGCAGAAGGTTCTTATACTCAATAAATATTTTTGGCTAATATGAATTAAATATCTGGATTTCAAATTTGGAGGTTAATCACATGGAAACGGGAAAAAATTTTAAAAATTATTATCGGAGCTCTGGTAAAAGCACCTTCTCCTTAGAAAGTAATGCTCTATGGACTGTAAATATAGAAGCCACACTAAAATTCTCTACACACACACATACACACGCGCGCACACACACACACACACACACACACAAACACATACACACAAACACGCACACACACACACAGCTGCCAACCAGACACATCAGAGATAAGATCCATTCCCTTGTAATGATAGTTGATTGATGTTTGCTGCATTGCTTTATCTCAGCTTCAAGATGTTGCCTGGACCTTTATCTTTCCCCGAGATCAAGTCCCTAATTCTTAGTATCCCGTGTGTCTGTGTATTCACAATAAGTTCCTGGCTTCTACAGGCCAATTAATACCCTGAATACAGTATCCTCAAACTTCACATCCAAGTCAAACTCCATGACTTTAGACACCTTTGCAAAATACTAAAATTTATTGGATGTGGAAACCAAGAGAACACCCACGTTGTTACTTTAGTAGCAATTGACATCATGAAAGTAGAAAAATATTGATCAAGAACTTAGGGAAGACAATGGGAGTATGTCTAAAATGTAGAATACTGGATGTGTGTTACAGATACAATATCATCATCTATAGGCTTATTTATTGAAAACGTCATCATATATTGAAAGCACTATTTACAAATACAGTTTTCCAGTTACTTTGCTTACTTATCACTTCTTATCACAAATCCGCTCATGAATTTCTATAGTATCTTTGAATAAATGACACGATTTGCATGTATGTATCATCTTAAGGAAAGACAGTATGCTTTACATCTTTCTTTCTATATGACAAGGCCTTATATTTTGTTTCCCTCTTTGCTGGATAAATGTATTCCTGGAAACAGGATATTCACATCAAATCTGGGTGTAATTTTTATTTTTTAAATTTGAAATATAAAGTTTGTTGTGACTAGTCATTTTCTAAAAATGAGTGATATTCATGAACAATGTGCCTTTAAGTAAATTGAGACTTGATGTGGTATGATAGTTCTTGTGTCTAATTGACTTAACCATTAGATGATTCATGTATAAACATGTGCATTGCACTTTTTTATTTTTATAAATAAAATAGTCCCCAAGGATATACCTTAAAATGATAAGGGGGGGTTGTTTCCATGTGACATACTTTATATTTATTTCAGTAAAAGTACTAGAAATAAATGATGTTTACTGGAACAATATACAAGAACATATTTTCTTTAGAATATATTTCTAAAGATAATAGATTTATTGTTTAAAGAACAGAAAAGAGTAAAATAGGTTTCTTGCTTGAAACTGCATAAATTACATATGAATGTAGCTCAAGATGAGACTCAGAGATAAATTCATATTAATATTACTGAGATTTATATCACAATATAAGCAATATAGGTATTTTAAGGAACGGGCCATACCAAGCCTTAGATACCTAATGGATGAAGAATGGTATTGAAAATAGCAGAGGAAAACAATTCAACATGCAGATGTTATGATTTTATGATACTAATATGAAAAAAATGGAGCATTTGCCTTTCTGAAGAGGAATGTTTAGCCAGTAATTTCTGTGAAAGGCATCAATTGTAATCAGTCTACAGTCTTTTCCTCCAAGTTATCCAAGAGTACTATACTCAACCTCTGAAGAGTAAATAAGAGTTAATTAGCTTTGTTTAATATTAATTTACTTGTAGCAAATAGGTTAAAATGTCTGCTCTCTTTCTTTCAATGTAATAACTTACATTTGTCTTACCTAGACTCAAGACCACCCGAAGACCACCAGAGACCTCAACCAATGCAAATAACAAAGGAGTCTTTTATTTGCAAGCTCCAGGCTGGTACTCTGTGCAATTGGTAACCCATGACACTAAAAGACCCAAAACATAGAATCAACACAGTTTTTAGAGTATTGAACAAACAACTTTGAGGAAGATTTACATGAGAAATTACTTGATTGATTAACATTTTAAGCAAACTAAGCTATACATATGTGATTGGCTAATATTATTGAGGTGTGATTGACAGGAAGTGTCTGGCCACTGGGTCACCCTGTCCTGCATGGCCACCCAATGTTTGGTAAATGCATTTGGAGAAAATTCCTGTGGCTTTCCTAAGGATTGTTTATGTCTCAGTTGTCCAGGAATTGATTTCCTTTTTGTGTCATTTCTGGGTCCAACCCATGGTTATTTTCATAATTCATACCTCACAAGATGGTTGCTAGCCAGTAATGGAGTTACTTAGGCCTTCATTGTGCCTCTTTAAGCTTTAAGCTCTTCACATTTCATATTATTACTGTCTCTTCATACAAGCCTGAAATCACTATTTCAAAGTAACACAAACAGAAAAACAAAAATAACTTGATACAACCATCACAAATCATAAATTATGTGACAAAAATCCACAATATCATAAATAAACCAGAGGAAGAGGATAAACAGTGGCAGAATAACAACAGAAAATTACCCTAGATTTCTCCAATGAAACAGAGATTTAGAATCCTAGAAGGTACTCCATTTCTAGAGTGTCATACTAAGTTAGGTATAATTATATATAGATACACAATTCAAAAGAATATTTTATACTGTCTTCACAAGAAAACAGAAATCTATGAAAAGTTACCCAGCCAGGAAGGTGACTGCTGTGACTGTATTGGCCAACATATTCAAAAACACAACTGCAGTGTGGAAATGAAAGGGCCACGTGAGAAAAAAATTCATGAACAGAGACACTCACATATAAACACACATAATTCACCTTACCACTGGATAGTCGGAACTTTCGTTGGAACCATTAGTATTCATTTGACAACATCTCTCACTACTGATCTCTTCTCCTACACTTAATGGTCTAGACAAAAACCTAATTCCAGAAAAGCAAATCACAACAGAAGACCAAAGCAACACTTGGCATATCAACCAAGAACATAGATAGTCACCTATTAAGATCATAGATCCCCCAAATTGAAGCCAAGAAATACTTCAAATGGACAGAACAAATCAGAAAAATATGACAAAAGTCATGCCAAGGTAACATAATTCACACAGTAAATAAACAGGCATTAGAACAATCAATTAACTAGAAGATAGTTTTTAAAATACATTACAAATACTGCTGGAAATTGTGACTAATGAAAAGATACAAAACCTCTACAACGAAATTTGTGAACAAGATGAGACCTAGCAAAGATCAGCAAAATAATTCATGGAGACTCCAAACACAAAGAAAAATAAATTCTGAAAAGGCAAGAGAGTCCAAGGGAAAAATGGATGCCTAGTTAAAAGATATGAGAGAAGACATAGGTAAACACATACCTCCCAAGTCCCCACCCAATAAAAAGTTGTAAAGAAAATCCATACAAGACCTAAAATAAAGCTTTAATAAAGAGATAGAAGCCCTAAAACAATAACCAATTGTAAGACAGAGAAATCAAAGAGATAGGCTCATTCAGATAAGAGAAGCCTTTAGAACACCAAACAGAGTGTACCAGAACAGACCAAACCACCATCACATCATAATCCATTAGAGGATCATTAGACATCAATGAATGGACTCTTAAATCTGTCAGGAGAAAAGACTGATTATTTATAAAGGATATACAGTCAGAATAAATACAAATTTCTTAGCTGATATGGTAAAAAGTGGAGCCTCGCATGATATATGACAAACATTAAAGGCAAACAATACCAACCGTGAATATGGTCCCAAGCCAAACTCTCCTTTACATTAAAAGGATATATAAAAATATTTCATGACAAAGAAAACTTGAAACAATGTATCTCAACCAAATCAGCAGGATAGAAGTTAATCAAATATATCCTACATAGAGAAGATCATGAAGAACAGAAATTGGTTATATAAAATGCTCCCTACCTGTGAACAAGGTAAATGTATTAAGAGTAGATTAGACACAGAGCCTAACAACAGGTGAATAACATGGCAGGACTTATGAGATATTTCACAGTCTTAACTCTCAATATCAATGCAATTAACTTTCCAAATAAAAAACAGACTAAATAGTAGTATAATAAAACAAGACGCACGCATGTATTATCTACAAGAGACACATTTTATTGACAAAAACAAACACATACTCAAACTGAAAGGCTGGAAGGAAAATTTTCAAGCAAATGAACACCATAAACAGGCCATAGTACTAACATAAGATGAAATAGAATTCAAAATAAAATTACTAGGAAGAGACATTATATATTGATAAAGGCACATCTCCACTAGGTGGATATATCAAGTCTAAGTATCAATGTCCTGAATCCTGGAGAACCCCATTTCATCAACCAAATACTACTTAACCTAAAAACACATCGCAACACATCATTGAAATGCATGGATAGGTTATCCAGGAAAAACACAACCAAGAAATATGAATGGTGAATTGAAACATGACCTAAATAACTACATTGAATGCTTCTCCTTAACAGACATCTACAGAATATACATTCAGCATCAGTATACAAATTCTTCCCAGCAGCTCATGGAAGAATCTCCAAAATAGAACATATCCTATGTCACATTGAAATTCTATCCAAATTGAAAGAAAAATTATTTGAATTCCCATATCTTGTCAGACCACAACAGAATAAACTTAGAATTATAAGCTAAAGCAAAAAAAAAAACAACCCTAACCCATGAAGAGTGAACAACACATTGCTGAATAACCAGTGAGGCACTGAATACATTAGAATGAAAATCTGAAAGTTTCTGAAAATTAACAAATTGAACACACAAAATACCAACTCCTCTTCGAAACAGTAAGTGCAGTACTTAGAGGAAAATTTATAGCTCTAAGTGCCTACATCAAACAATTGTGGAAATCTGAAGTCTGTATTTTAATTATATATCTCAAAATTCTTGAAAACAGGAACAAGACCAAACCCAAAGCAGAAGACAGAAACAAATAAAAAAAATCAGAAATAACTAAATAAAGATGAACTAAAACATAAAAAGATCAACAAAACAGAATTGGTTGTTTCAATAAATTAACAGACTTGACAGACACCAAATCTAAGAAGAGAACTTACATAGATAGAAAGATAAATAGAAAGCCCACAGATTGGGAGAAGTTAGTTACTTGCTCTGCAGCAGGCAATGGCCTTACATCTCAAATATATTTAGAGCCCCAAATGTTAACTCCCCCCCACCAAATAAATCTTCAAAGAAACAACCCTCTTAATAAGTTGGCTAAAGATTTAAAGAGAGACCTCTCTGAAGAAGAAATATGAACGGTGAATTGAAACATGAAGAAATATGCCACATTTCTGGCCATAGAAATACAAATAAAAGCAACATTGAGATTCCACCTTCCCCCAGTTTGATGACCATTATGAAGAAAACTAATAATAACAGATGCTGGTCTGGTGGGAATATAGCCAAAAGAGAATGTTACTGCATTATTGGTTGAAAAGTATACTTGTTCAAATACTCCATAAAGAAGTATACAGGTTCCTCAGAAGATCTCCCCTATGACCCAGCAATCCCACTCATGGGCATTTACCCAAATGACCACAGACAAGGCCACACAAAAGTTACTATCACAACTATGTCAATTGTAGCATTATTTACCATAGCTAAGATATGGAACCAACAAAGATGCCCCTCAGTAGATGAATCAATCAAGAAAATGTCATATATATTCACAACAAAATTCTATGCTTCCATCAGAAAGAATGACATTGCCCCATTTGTAAGGAAATGGAAAGACTTGGAAAACATAATACGTCAAACAAGCCACACCTAAAGAATCATAGGCTACATGTTTTCACTCATTTAAAAACACTAGAATATGTCTAGGATATTCTTATAAAAGATCACAACCGCTCTATAGCTATATGCATGTCACCATAGAAAATGTTGCTTATTGAAATGAGCTCCAAGAAATGGATACAAGATGATTGTATAGTGAACTGCTTTTATGTATTTCTATTTACTGTTTCCATTTTGGTTTATTCCCTGTGGTCACTGTTTTTTTTTATTGCTGTACCCTTTGTCTTATATACAAGTTTATCTGATTTGGGTAAGGGAAGGGAAATCACAGAAATGTTCGGACAAAGATTAACCAAAGCAATAGTGATATACACTAAACACTATGTTAGAAATGAACTTTACAACTTTGGGGAAATGGGATATCAGTGTTGGAGGAAGCAGGAAAAAATGAGGAAGTGGTAACACTGTAAAAAAACTACTTATTACTTATGTAATTGTGACCCACCCCTTGGAATATCACCTTCATAATAAAAACAAAAAAGAGAGAGAGCTGACAGGAAGCTCGGCCTGACTTCTTTGCCATGCTCCCTAGGACAATGGGTATTATTCAGTCCACTTCTTGTGGTGGGAAGTCCACTTCTTGTCAGTCGTGGGGCTTGAACTCTGGGCCTGTGCACTGTCCCCGAGCTCCTCAGCTCAAGGCAGGGCTCTACTACGTGAGTCATAGCGCCACTTCCGGTTTTCTGGTGGTTCTTTGGAGATAAGAGTCTCACAGATGTTCCTGCCCAGGCTGTCTATAAACCATGGTCCTCATATCTCAGTCACCTGTGTACTTATGATTATAGGCCTGTGCCCCCAGCACCTGACTTAAGTGTAATTCTGACGCTCTCTCTCTCTCTCTCTCTCTCTCTCTCTCTCTCTCTCTCTCTCTCTCTCTCTCTCTCTCTCTCTCAAGAACTTATTGAATGGGTGCTGGAGGAGGTGGCCCAGCATCCCCATGTGGCTGGAACCAATGTGGCCCTCTCATTCTGGAGGTGGGCTGTGGGTCAAGAGCTGTTTTGCTCAGTCTGTTGTTCCAGCTCCATGAGGTAAGCCCCTCTGTGCTCTGGCTAGACCGTGACAGTTATTCATTGTCGATCTAGCCTTACTGGACTCAGTATTGTGTTCAATGACCTTTTCTAGCAAAAATTTCTGGCTAAAATTATGATACATAGTTACGGAATGAAAAAGTAATGCCATCTTAAGAAAGTCATTTAGTGCTCTGGGAATGTGGCTTCACAGTACGGTGATTCATTAGCATGCATGAAAACTTCGGTTCAATTCATCAGTACTACATAAACAGAAAAAGAATCACTGGAAATGGTGCTGTGTCTCAAGTGGTAGAGGGTTAGCCTTGAACAACAACAACAAAAAAAAAAGCTGAGGAATAATTCCCTATCACTGAGTTTGAGCACCAGGACTGGCAAAACAACAACAACAACAACAAACATTTAGTTAGTAAATGCAAAATAAACAACTCATACTTGGAATATACCATTGCTCCTTCCATACTGATACCTGACAATAGTCCCTAATTCATGTACTTTACCTATATCAGTATACAATTTTGAAAAAAAAAAACCAAAACCTTTTGTTCATTAAGTCACGGCAATTCACGCCAGGAATGTGCTTAGATGTCAGGTGAAGATTAATTCTGGAAATTCAAAGATTCCAGGCTTTTGGGTGGTCATTACTAATCACAATCAGAAGGGTAGTATAAGTGAGATTTGGAAATCTTTTTGGTAAGTCATGGCACCAAAAAGGCAGAGGCTAATTAATAGTTTTTACAGAAGAGAAGGAATAACTCCAGATGGAAGGAATAAATGATAATAACTAAGTTATACCACAAAGTGTTCTAGTGAACCATTTTTGGTTATTAAAGAACTAGTCATCAACTAGGATTATTCCTCATTGCCTTTAGCATTCCAGCAATTAGGCTAATTCTTAATCTCTGTGTGATAGGTTGTATATCCTTCTATGCTGTACTTTCATACCTGAACTCCTTTGCTTTCTAAAAATCTCAGTCTTTTATATTTCTCTATGAACAATTTCTGATACTAAGTTGACAAATGCAGACAGCAGAGGATGCTAATGTAAAAGTCCCATGACATATGAATCATTAATGTAACAACATGGAAAAGGAGGATAAATTTATTGTTACCTCAATTTTTCTGAAAACTTGCAAATGATTTTGATTCAAATTTCCATTCTTTGTCTACATAGTGTCAATAAGTGCACATAAATGCAAATATAAGACAGATGCTATTGGCTCACACCTGTAATCCTAGCTACTCAGAAACTTGAGACCAACGGATTGTGGTTCAAAACCAGCCTGGTCAGGAAAGACCATGAGATTCTTATCTTTAATTAACCAAATGAAACCCAGAAGTGGTGCTGTACCAAAAGTGGCAGAGTGTTCAACTTGAGCTGAAGAACTGAGGGACAGAGTCCAGTATCAGAGTTAAAGACCCAAGACCAACAAAAAAAGTGCAAATTTGACTTTAAGTTTCCCCAAAAGGAACCACAAAGTCAATAGTAATCTTTCCAAGTAGAAAAAATAATTCCAAAATGATTCAGTGCACCTATTTTTGTTGAGTTATTTAAGTTATGGTTTCTTTGCTGGACATATTCTCTTCTTTAAAAATTGTCAAATATTAGCTTTATAATAAACTTCACCTAATATTTCTTGGTTCAAAAGAGAAGTCCATACAGTTGAAGTCAATTGGATTTATTACTATTTCAGTTCAAAGCCAACCCAGGCAGGAGAGTCTGTCTAACTCTTATCTGTAATTAAATACTAAAAAAGCCAGAAGTGGATTTTAGGCTCAAGCAATAGAGTACTAGCTTTGGGGGCAGGTGGACAGGAAAGGCAACTGTACAGGGACAGGGGCCACCCTCTGGGTTCAAGCCCCCAAACCAGCATAAACTAAGCAAACAAACAAGCAAATGAAAAAAACCACAGATTGCTTTGAGACTATCCTTAAAGCACTGGTTTGAGAAGAGGCTCCTTTTGCTGATCGTACTCACTGGATCCTGCTTTGTGGAATCCTTATTGCTATGGAGAACTCAGGACCAGACTAAAGAATTGGGTAACTGACTCCTGCCACAGGAAAATCATCTCAGGAATGAAATATCCGTGCATAAGTCTCTTTAAAACCCCCAAATCTTTGTTTCTTTGCAGGAGAACACTTTTAAAACAAGTTTATTTCCTTTTATTCTATGCTGGCCTTCAAATGGCATATTGTTTCCTTTTGTTATACTCTCAACTAGAAGTTTACAGACAAGTTTTATGTAAGTAAAGACACACTTGACAAACTCAGGGACAGAATTTCCTTCAGGCCTTGGATTCTTTTCTTGTACCATAAAAGGACAGCACAAATTACCTTGAAATTTGTCATTTCTCTATATACAATTCCTCTCTTGGGATCAGTTTCTACTTGCAATAACAGTCCTTCCACTTAGTTCCAGTAACAATCTATGGTGCTGCTCCAGGTAAAATGAATATTTTCTGGCTTCATTGAAATAGCACAAGTTATATCTTTGGACATGAGGTAACATGTGTTTCAGAGATAACTTCATAACGAGAAAATATGGAATTTGCATGGCTTATAAAACCTTATTCATGTACATATGGCCATATAAGATGATGTTAAGTGAAATGGAACCCAAGATATGGACACAACTTGCTTTTTCTTGCTTGTCATTTTTTAAATGTATCTAACAAGTAGTATGTGATTTTTTTGTTTCTCTTCTATTTTCTTCCTCCATGGTATAACCCCTGTTTTCACTATATTTGTTGTCAGAGACCTGCATCTTGCATATACATTTTTCTAATGTGGGGAGGGGAAGGGAAATAACAAAATGCTTAAAGAAGTATACAGTATGACCTATTGTAACAATGAGTTGTACATGGCACTATGTAGAAAATTAGCTTTACAACTTGAGGAGGGGAGAAGGGAGTTAGGTTGGTGGGGAGGAAAAGGATTGTAGGAGAAAAACAAAAGGGGAGGTAACAATGCTTGATAGATAATGTACTCATTAACTTTCTTATGTAACTCTAGCCCCTCTTTAAACCATTTTTACAATAAAAACATGAAAGAAACATCCTGGACTACTTTAAGTTCAAATTTTCTAAGTGCTCTGTAATTAAGACCAATTTTATGTGGGAAGAATATTCTCAGAAACATTTTTGTGAGTGTGTTTTGTGCATTATTTCCCAAGTGTACATAAGTTAGCAGTAGGAGAAACAATAGGAATAATAGGAGAAAAAGAAGTTTTGTGCTTAAGTATAATGGTTCAATACACTATAGAAGACTCTTCAAGTAAGACAACTTTGAAACAATAAATCCAAGGCCAGTATGTAGATCTATGGGAGTGATACAGGGAAAGCATTACTACTAAGTGGAACATGAAGGATGAGGCCACTCTTGTTTTCTACTAGATCTAAATCATGGTTGCTAATCATGCAAATTTGTCAAAAGTAGAACAGAAGAGTAATTCTGGTTCCAAAACAAGTCAGATATAAGAGCATGGACTTAACTGGAAAAAAAGGCAATGTTGAGAGAGCAGGAAATATAGTAGCAATGAGCTAGTGGATAAGATCACATTTGTTTTTCTTTTTCCGTTTTTTTTTTATGGTTGTGGGTCTTGAACTCTGGGCCTGTGCGATGTCCCTCCCCTCTTCAGCTCAAGGCTAGAACTCTACCACTTGAGCCACAGTGCCAATTCCAGTGTTCTATTGGTTAATTGGAGTTAAGTGCCTCAGAAAACTTTCGTACTGGTGTTTGATCTGAACTGCAATCCTCAGATCTCAACCTCCTGAGTAACAAGGATTAAAATTTTGAGACACCAGTACCAGGATTAAGATCACATTTGTAGCAGTGTACACTCAGGATGTGTAATGTGTATGTTCATCTATCTTTGTATGAATTCTTGAGTTAAAAATCTAGGCTACAGGTTAGACTTTACATTCACAAAAATGTTTGTAGTTTAAAACCATACTCCTGGAAAAAATAAAAACTAAGAATATAAAAGAGTCTGGAAAGTTCAGTTTGCATCCAGCCTCGGCAGAAGAGTCTTTGCAACACTACCTATAATTAACCAACCAAAAGCTGCATTGGATGAATTGCTCAAGTGATGTCATATTAGTTATGAACAAGAGTGCTGAATAATAGCCTGAGGATTTTGCATACATGCATACAAACATTTACATGCACACAGAAGCACTTATATGTGCAAACACACATATGAAACAATTCTCAAAATGTGTAGAAAAGTTAGAAAACAATAGAAAATATGTCCTGAGTAAGACTAGAATCAAGTGATAATTTTTAATATTAGAAAGTCGTCAAGTGAACTTTCCCCCCAAAAGCATGAGACTATTACATAAGTATTGACCACAGATAGTAAAAGAGCCAAGTAATAATGATTAAAGGGATCGGATCCATGGAAGAATGAATCAAAGACCCCTGCAGGTGCATCTGAAAATTTTCATATTCTGTGTCAAATGTTAGAACATCATTGAAAATTGTACAGAAACAGTTTGAACAGTCAGTCGTGGATAAGATCATCAGAGAAGTTCAGAATTACTAGTATGTTTCTCGATCAAATAAACCAACAAACTATCGCAGGGCAATGCAATACAAGTCTGGAATTTTAGCACTCAGATTAATACAGGAGATTAGAGAGTGGATTAAATAGTAATACCTTCCCTGCACTAGATAGTATAATTTTGCCTCAATAAAACAAACCAAAGAACAAGAAAGGAATTCACAGTTGGAATTTTGGGCAAATTTTTTCATGTTTTGAGAAGTCAAGTTTCCTATTGAAATACAACTCATATATCATCCTCAGTCATGTTTTAAATGCTCTCTTCATTACAGAATACTTCTAGGTGCAAAATCGGTCATGATTCAGAACCAAAAATTTTAAAAATTTAGCATCATTCTGTTGGATTCCAAAGAAATAATGAAGGAATACAAAAGCTTAAGCCAGGAGAAACAGCAAAGTTATCTAATGTAGGACTTTGTAGACCTTACTAAATTAGAATTTAGATTTAAAATAAATATCTTTTGCTTGTAATTTCATATTCTATACGATACTACAAAATACTTTTTAAATAGAAGTTTTAATTTACCAATTCACAAATAATTCTGGCATTCTATTTGTCTAGAATATTCTTTCAAGAGAGTTGTAATTAGGACTTAGTTTATAGATAATTCCAACAGTAGATGTATAACATGATAATGTGAATAATCTAGAAAAAGTTGACAATAAATGGATGCTATTAATTTATAAATTTAGAAAAAGAGCCATGTTTTGTGACTTTTGTGTAACATGGTATGAAGAGAATTATTGTTTGAAATCTTTTTTCTTCTACCTGTACATAACATAGGAAGAAATTTCCTTAATTGTATACCTCTGTATACAATGAGAAAAATCCTAGGTTTGGAGTTTGTCTTCATTTTGTTTTTGTTGTTTTGTTTGTCCTAGGGCTTGACATCTGGGCCTGGGCACTGTCCCTGAGCCTGTTTTTTGCTCAAGGATACTGCTCTACCACTAGAACCTCAGTACTACTTGTGTCTGGCTTTTCCTGAGCAGTTTATTGGAGATAAGAATCTAAGGAACCTTCCTGGCTGGGTGGGCTTTGAACCATAATATACAGATCTTTCCCTCTTGAATATTTATGGTAGACGAAAAGATAAGTATAAATGATATTTTCAAGTTTTCTGATCTCAAGAATACCACTTGAGGGAAAATGATGCAGCAAAGTTTAATGTAGTGTTCTTTCAACAAAAAAGGGCATAACATTAGCAGAATTGTAGAATGTTTTCACAATATTGATAAGCTAGTCATGATGTGAATTTAGGGAATTTTAAGGTGCAGCTTACAAGGTGGAAACTGTTGGGCTAGAATGACTTTACTGCATAAAATTTTGGTATTGATTTTCATTGAAATAATAGCTTACTATGATGAACAAATGTTTACTCTAGAGGAATTAATTATTATAGATACTTCATAGTTTTATCTTCTACCAGAATGTGGCTAGTTTCTCTGTTGACATTTAAATATGTAATGCCCCATTGGAAACTGCATCTCTTGCAGAATTACATAAAATGCATACAGGCACTGTTTTAAATGTCTCTGGTATGACATACTCAGAATTTAAACATGAGTAGTTAGTAGAACACATATATTCTGTCCTCTTAAC
Organism: Dipodomys merriami; assembly: GCF_024711535.1. Taxonomy (NCBI): domain Eukaryota; kingdom Metazoa; phylum Chordata; class Mammalia; order Rodentia; family Heteromyidae; genus Dipodomys; species Dipodomys merriami. The sequence continues at coordinate 1,595,874 of NW_027203416.1, read as the reverse complement.
AAATATTCAGTTTTAATAATTAGGAGTTTTCAGGAAATTGAACTATTTTCTAGTTAGTATGAGACAATATTAAAATACTGTTTTTTAAAAAAAATAATGGCAAGTATATTCTGAAAAGTTTGTATAGTTTGAGAGCATTCAAGTTGATGACCATCTGAAAAAGAAAGGGGCAATTAATTCAAATTAGAAGCCAAATATTGTTCATTTTTTAAAAAAATGTAATACACATAGAATATCATTTACTATAGAAATATAGTGAAATTATATTTTATGTAGCTTATTTTTAAATTAAATTTTATTGTCAAGGTGGTATATAGAAGGTTTTACAGTAATTGTAAGGTAGTGAATATCTAAAAGTTGAACTTTTTATGCTCTCCCTCATTTTTCTCACACTTTTACTTCACCCCAATATCCCTCACAAGTTGTAATGTGAATATCCTACATGTTGTCTTGTGAATATTGCTATTGCATTGGTTTGCCCTTTGTCCTAAATGAAATCACATAGTACTGTAAAAACAATAACCACAAAGAAAAACCTCTGGTTCCATGTCTAGGAGTTCATTTTGCTCAGCATCCTCTTATATGGTTATATATACATAGCTATTGAGCCATTCTGCTCATCCGCTAGGACTATTTTAGCCATTACCTAATTATTACACATGAGGAACACCATGGAATCTGTTTCTTTGTGTCTTGCTTATTTTTCTTAGTAGGATTTTTCCAAGTCTTTCCATTTCCTTATTAATTGGAAGCATAGAATTCCACGGTGTGTGTGTTTAATGGATTTGTTCATCTTCTGAGTGGCATATTGGTTTAAATCATGATTGCATGTAAGTATCATTAGAGTCATACAAAAATGACAGATGCCACCTCCCCAGATATACTAAAATCACGATTTCTAAGTAAGATAGTTTTTGATGGTGGGACAAGTGTTGAGATACCTGAATAAGTCTAATGTATTTCTTGCACTGAGTTAGGCAGGAAGACATCATATAGGATAAAAATGGTACTGACAAAATATTCCCTTGAGAAACATTTAGGAGGCTTCCAGAAATATGAAGAAATTCAGATAATTTTGAAGAATTTAGAAATGCAAGTTCAAGTATGTCTCTTTAAATAAAAATTATGAAAGTGGATGGGCAAATGAAGAGGAAGAGAAGAAATAACTGACAGCAGATCATTGTTCCAAGTTAGAGTATAAAAAGAAATAATCTATAACTTCCCAGTTAAAAGGAGACCAGTATAATACGTCCCACTTAATTTAGGTACATGCAAAATATTTACTTGGCTTTTTCCTACTTTAATGATCCAAAATAAAGACTTATAAGAAAAGTTATGTGATTGCCATTACTTCAACCAGAACACTAATTGTGATGAGCCCTCTTTTTCTCACATTGCACTTGGAAAATAATCCATAAGTTGAAGATGTTGTGGCTGATTAGAATCAGTGTTAGGGGCTTCTACTTGTACAATTATCCCAAAATAGTTTAAAGCAGTTTTTCCTCCAAGATATCCAACTGCATTGTCTAAAGCTGTACTTTGAACACACCCTCAAACGTGAGTACGTAATTTGAAATTATACTTCAGCATTTCCTTGGCACATTCTATTTTGTGCCTTTATCTTTTTTGCACATTCCTTTTGAGTTCATAGTTGCTCTATTTCAATTTCATCTTTATATACTACTAAGAACATTGTTCAACTACCACTTCTTGTTTGCACACACCCAGTGTATGTATCAAGGTACTTTGTCTATGATAAACAATAGGGTAGTACTCACTCTCTGAGGAAAAAATTGCACAGTATAACCCTATGCCCACATTAGAGGGTGTAGAATTTAAAGCAGTTTGAGACAAACAGTGATATTAGAAGTGAAAGCCTCCCTAGGGACATTTGCTTGGAGCTCATTAGTTTTCCCAGGAGAAATATAAATATCCACAAAATTTGGAGCTAATTAGTAAGTAATCAATTTAATACTAGATCCTAGAATTTGTGTTAATTCAAGTCACCATTGTATTATTGTTATATCAGAATTCTTCCCTATTTGCCAATGTGTATGAGAAAATGAAAGATTTGGATTAAATGGTGAGGCTAATGTCTGAATTCTTCCATTCAATAAAAGTTTGAAGTTTATTATAGCACTTCCTACATATAAGAATTTGTGGCAGGGGCTGGGAATGTGGCTCAGTGGTAGAGTGCTTGCCTTGCATGCATGAGGCCTTGTGTTCGATTCCTCAGCACCACATAAGCAAAAAGAAAAAAGCCAGAAGTGGTGCTGTGGCTCAAGGGATAGAGCGCTAGCCTTGAGCTGAAGAGCTGAGGGACAGCGCCCAGGCCCAGAGTTCAGGCCCCACGACGGGACCCAAAAAAGAAAAAAAGAAAAAAGAATTTGTGGCATGTTGATTGACAGGGTTACTTAAGCATGGATATATCCCTAACAAGAATTAGATTTCAATAAGGTATATGGCAGTTATGGTTTGTTAATGTTTATTGAGGCATTTTCTGTTATAAAGAAGAATCAATTCAAGGATTCTTCAGTCACATCAGTAAAGCTGTATGTTTAACCTAATACTTGGTGTTACTTGTCCTACATTTGTGATGATTAGGCTAATAAGATATCCAACAATATTTCAATAAAATCCCAAACAGATGTGGATACATGAATCACTCATTGGAACTGTAGGACAAATTAGGCTTGTCTGTGCTGTAGTTCAATCTCTAATCTCCTGTCTAAACAGTCTTGAAACATATTCACAAAATACCTCTAAGGAAAGTTCATGAGAGTTATAACTGTATAATTCTTCTAAGGTCAGGATAAAAGCATTTGTTCCCAGCATTTAAAATCAACAGGATCTGTTGAATTCATGGATCCAGAATTTTATAGCTTCACATTCATATTACGAATTTTTATCAATATGAATTAATCACACTGAGTTGAACAATATATCTTAGTCCATCAAAATGTGGAAGTAAATGATTTTATTTATAAGAACACAATACCAGCAAGAAAAGTGAGTATACATTAGAGAGACTGCAGGAATAACATTAGGGTTTTTACTGTCTCTACCTATTAATGTAATTTTATTTCTTGGTATAGAAACTCTCCTCTTGTTATTATTGAATGTAATCCAATTCAGTTTATAACTATGTACTCAATGTGGGAACACTAGCTTCAAAGAAGTGTAAAGTTATTTTTCCTTTTCAATCACCTTATCATTGTCAGGTTACACTGTGGTCATCATCATTATCTTCATCAAAATTATTATTAGCATCATAAGTACTAATTAATGAAAATCTTATATGTGCCTATGATTTTGCTATTATTTGTCTTTTGATTAATATTTTTAATGTTAACACTGCATGCATCCATATTAAAATTTTGAACAAATAAAGAAACAAAAAAAACTAAACCATATCAGGTAGCTTGACTATGTGTTTATAACAAATTATGGAATAGATTTTTGAAGCATTGCTAATTCCTAACCAGTATGAATTAACATCCTCTCTTCCCCTCATTACACACAAATATTTAAGAGTTTGGACAGAACTTTTTCAAGTAATATACTGTAAATATTACTACAAAGTCATATGTGTATCTAAAATTCCCTTGAAAGTAAAAGCTCTACTTTCTAATGAAATATTAGTTATTTTATTCTAGGAAACTTTTAGAAAAATAGACTGTATATCTTTGAAATGTAAAAGGTCAAAAATAGTAGCAAAAAATAGAGTGAGTCCGTCTTCAGAAATATATGTGTGTGTGTGTGTATATATATATATATATATATATATATATATATATATATATATTAATGTTATGTGTAGAATGACATTTTTAGAGATTGTCATCAGAAATATATACATATCTAAATTTATGGGTAGAATGATGTACACTATGGTGAAACAAAAATCTTAAAACATAATTAAAATAAAAACTACATCAAAAAGTGCCAGTGACTCACTGTTATAATTCGACCTATTCTGGGTAATGAGATCTTAGAAATGTGTTTGAAAGTTGCCCAGACAGAAAAGTACTTGTTAGATTCTTATCTCCAATTAACCACTAAAAACATGAATTAGCTCTGTGCCTCAAGTTGTAGATTGCTCTCCTTGAAGATAAAAAGGCTTAGTGATAATGCCCAGGCCTTTCAAACAACAACAACAACAACAACAAAATGTATCACATTAGTTTCACAAAAACATCTTTTAACTGCTGTGAACCTTTCTTAGAAACATGAATACAAGCCCCTGGAAAATGTTAAGTAAAAAGTATAGAATATTTACGTTTATATTAAAGACGTGACTATTTAGATTGTTTAAGATATTTAGGTAATGATTAGGAATTAAGAATAATGATGGGTAAGTAATATATTGGAACTGGTTTGTTATTCTATTTTATGATAGTAATAGAATAATACTTATAATGATTATATTAAATTACTCTTGCTTTATATTTGAATTATAATACATGCTAAACACTTTTAAATGTTTCCAATGGAAAGGAATATCAATTCTTATGTAATTTCAAAGCAATTGAGAAAATTATTCCACGGCTGGTTTGCTTTAAGACTATATTTCTTTTCCTTTTCTAGTTTTCATATGTACATAGAAATTAAAATTCCAAAAATTCAATGGATGTTGGCATTCAGGAACATCTTCATAGATACTAATATTGGAGTCCCTTAAGTGGAATTGTTTTATTTCATTTATTAATTTCACAAATAAATCAAGATGATAGTGTATTTTGTTTCTTTTCACTGCCATTGGCTCTTATCTTGAGAATACTTTTTCCCTAGCAAAGCAGAGAAAAACAATTGGATTGACCAAGTAACATATGGCTTTCATAAGATGCAGATTCATAGATTTGTGTCTTCTGTCATTTGCCAAAAGTTTCTTCCAGAAAAGGTTATCAATTATTTATAAGTGTTGCTTAATTCCTAGGTATTCCAGTTATCACATACACTTTTTGATTTAGTTATCTCTGAATAAACTTAAAATAAACAATTAAAAATACTTAAAATGAACAGAAATCATATTATTGTTTCAAATGTTGCAGTTTACAAAGTTTATAAGCAAACACAAACAATATCTTTTTACGTTTTCTACATTTTGTGTGAAGTATTTTAACAATAGCTTTTTTTTTTGCTGACGTGTAATTCACCTGAAATATATTATTTCCTTTTATTGTATGCATTTTAGTGATTTGGAAGTGAATTGTACAATCATAGGTTTTCCAAGCCTAAAATTTTCACAAATTTGCTTTTCTTCAAATAGAAATGCTGTAAATTTTAGAACAGACATTAAAGTAGATTTAAGATTCATTTACAGGAATTTGTCCAGCATACATCCTCGATAGTGATACTTTTCAAAATTTGGTTTTGGGGATTATTTCCAGGGTCTCACACAAAGTATTCAAGTGCAATCTCAATGAACTACATTCCCTGTACAAACAAGTTTTTTACTTCTCTTTAATACATACATAGACGTGTAATGGATAGAACCTATTCAATTCTCTTTGACCTTTTGAAAAATTGCTTGCTTTAATGATTGAAGTATTATACAAATTCATTTGCTAAGTGGAGTATATCAATTTCTCCACAAGTGCATTACTATATTTTGTGTCATCTTTTTATATTATAGTCCTACTAGTGAATTTTCTCTTTATTTATTCTTGGATACTAAAGAGGAACTTATTTCATATGCTCCTACTATCTACATATATTCTTTAAAGAAATATGCTATTTTGGGAAAAGTTATATAGAATTAGAAGATATAAAAATACTTAGACTCAGAATCATTTTAGCATTAACATTGTAGCATTAACAAATATGTGTCTTCTATATGTTAGATATATTTTCACTTCTGTTATATTGTCCTTTGAATTATGAAAGAGTATAAGTTGATATTATACAGATTATTCTTGCTTTTCTTTACCCACTAATGCTTTCCATGTCATATTATAGAAACTTTTACTGATCCAATGCCCTGAATTTTTATGTTTATGTTTTTACATCTCACATTTAGTTTGATAATCATCTTCTATTTAAAAACTTTAAATTTTTGTATAAGGATTGAGGTAGTAGTCTAAGAAATTTTTTTTAAATAGAGGAAGGCAATAGGGCCACAACAACCATTTAAGATTCTATTTTTATTTCATAAAGTCATGGCATCCTTTTCAAAATCTATTGACCATAAAACTGAGATTTTTATTGTGAAAATACCATACAGAGGTGTTACAATTACACAACAGTATTAACCAAAGCATGCTATTTGCAGAGGAGTATTTAAAAGATGTAATTTCTTATAAAATTGAACTTTTAATCCAACAAAATGAATACCAGGAATCTATCACTTGGAAGATGTGAGCGGAAGTCAAAGGGAAGGAATAAAGGGAGTTATGCAGGAAGAGAGTGAAGGCATAATATTCAATGCAGATAGTATGAAACTAGAAAACATGAAAGTGGGGTGAGGTTTGGAAGGGTATAAGAAAGTTATTAAAGATCCATTGTACTTATAACTGAATTGTGGAATGGAAATTCTTTTGAACAACTATTTAATAAAAATATAATTAAAAACAATGGAGACATCTGATCTTCAACTGTATTCTCTTAAACCATGAATCAATATAATAGTTTCCTCCTCAGAAATTTTCTTTGCAGGTATTTTCCTCATAATGTCAGAAAACTGACCAATGCAATGAATATCAATATATCACATTGCCTATTGTAAATAGACACAATATAAAAATCACAGTAAAATTGTTAGAATTCATCACATGAAAAAATAACAGGAAGAAAGTATCAAATGATGAATTATAGTTTTTCCAAGTACTTTACTAATGGTATCTAACTTAATCCTCACAATAATCCCATAAAGTGGAACTTCGTCCATTTTTAATTCTCAGATGATGGTATTGACATCTTCAGAATTGTAATTACTAGTACAGTATTGCACACATGGTAAGTGTTAGCCTGAGGCGCATCTCCCGCTGTATCAAATAACCGCATTTTATTTTATGACAAAAATACCAGCACTTAGTCTACTAATTCTAGGAAAATTTCCCAGAATTATTGTGTACACTCTAATTATATTTGACTTTATCTTTGTTAGAAAATAGGTAGCTGTAATATGAAAACTCCAAGTTCATAATCAATTTATACATCCCTGGTGAAAAGAACTGCTAAAGTATAACATTCTTGATTTCTAGCTCAAAATAGTAGAAATCATAACCTATCCCTTCACTCAACACTTCACTGCCTGGGGATCCCATTTCTGTTTAACACAGTCATACCAAAAGAGTGTCCTGCCCAATTCCTGATGGAAACAGACTGCAGGTGTTATGGACCAGTCATTTCCACATTGTAGCTCACCTAGGTTGTTTACCATTAGAAGTATTTTGATTGCTTTTTATACCAAACATTCTGAGAGAAATATACTACTTTAAAATGTTATTAAAGCAAGACTGATATAAAAATCACCTTTGACCCCAGATAAATATTTTACCTTTCATATACCCCCAAATGCCGTCTGAGCTATCATTAATGTTAGCAACAAGGGGTTAAAAATCATAGACACCAAGACCGAAGCATGAATTAAAGACTCTCCAACTTGTCAATACAATTGGTTTAAAAAGTCATCAATACTACTTCATTTTTAAATTTTTCTTATGAAGATTCAATTATAAAATATTAACAGTTGAAAATAACCCATTTTCTTGGGAGTAGGACACAAAGCACAAGATTAAACCTCATCATTTTAAAGGACCTTTATTTATACTACAAATTCACTCCCATAACTACAATGATATGAAAAATAACTGAAGTACAGAAACACAAAGGAAGTAATTTAACTGCATCATCTACATTCAATGGACTGTGTTAATAGAAAACAAAGTTAAACTAATAATTAGCTTACCAAATTCACATACATTCTTTCATTCTATTTCATTTAGTTTCATAAAAACTGGATTTTCATAACATGATGCATAAAAAGCCTGTATACCCTCATATATTTTCAGATCTTAACAATATTTATTTCAGAAATGTCTTTAGCTCCATAGTCAATGAACTGAAATAATACTAAAATATTCAAAGGGTTTTCCGAAATTGCAAGACTCGCTCTGTGATGTTATTCATATTGGAAAAGATATTCAAAAAGCCTTATTTGTTAAGTTGCAATAGTTACTCCCACAAAAGAGCCATTAGCCCTTTGCATGTACAAAACAACTTCAGATACATCCACTATCTAAAGATGACACGTGCTTTTGTTTTTTTTTTTTTTGAAAGGAATAGCTAACAAGCATATCAACAATACTGATTTTCAGTCAATATGATGGGATATTCAAACTTGATAAATATTGGGTTGATTACCTCTTAGTGTGAATAGATATGATCTTACAAAGAAAGTTATTTTCAACAGAAAGCCAGAAAGAGTTTATCCACTTTGTGTTTCACGGGAATAACCAGAGAGCAATACCTATTTGGTCCAGTTGGTCAAACTTACTCCATGAGCATATGTTAAAAGTATAACAAATTTAAGAAGTCAAATACATATTTTGTACCGACAGTCATCTTCCAGCACTAATTTACTACCTAAATATGTCTGAATCTTCTCACCTAACATATAATAAGAGCTGAAAGCGTTCTCTTTCATCTAACTTAATATTGTAAATCGTTTGATTCTGATGATATTATTTGACAAATAAAATGTACAAAATGACATGACAGAATACTGATACATAAAAACATTGCAACAAATTCAGCTCTTTTCAGCCTCACCCTGTCCACACTGGCAAGCAACATTGCAACAGCATATGCACACATATACACATACACACATATGCACACATGTACACACACCTATACATGCATGCTAAATTCAAAAAAAGTTCAAAAAAATTAATGATTAGTACAAATAATAATTTGCCTTACTACAAAAAAATACACAATCCAGTCACCACAGATGTTACATTTTACCTGCCTATCCACATGTGACCACTTAATTTATATTTAATTACTTAATTAACTAATTAATTCAATGATTTGTTTGGTGCTAATACTAAGGCTTGAACTCAGGGCCTGTCTCTGTCCCAGAATTTGTTATTTTTTTGTTTTAGTTTTCTCAAGGATATCATTTTACTGCTTGTACCACAGCTCCAGTTCTAGCTTTTGTTGGTTTATTTCAAATCAGAATCTAATACTTTTTTTTTGTTTGGTCTGGCTACAAACCGCAATCCTCAGACTTCATCTTTCTGATTAGCTAGGATTAATGACATGAGCCAACAGTGTGGCTTCTATTTTTCCTCTATTGTTATCTAATGCACATACTTAGATAGTAATTTAAAAATGAGAGTATAGAAGCAAGATGTACAGTGATGATACTGTCCTGTCAGAAATTCAAGTTAGTAATGTAAATTTCTTCTTAAGAACACACACAAAAAATATCATGATATAGTATAAGAGAATTCACAATTGGACATATGAGCTTTAAGAGATTTCTAATAGATCCATTATTTATTGGTACCCAACATTAGAAAAAAATATATAATGTAGTACTAAAATAGAAGTCCTTTACATGACTACTTCCATTCTTTGTTTTTTTAAGACACTTGTTTTCATCTAAAAAAGTAGGCCTGTCTATTGTCTTCATGTGGTTTCAATGATTGAAGGTGCTTAATGAGAAATCAAAATGTATTAGTAGTACTTTGCTATCAATTAAATCTCACTTTTTCTTTTTGGAGAATATAATGATCAAAGAAATAGTTGAGAATCAGCAAGCAATTTTTCAGAATCATGCTTCCAGTGCAAGTGGATCAACAGTAAGTAATCCTCAATATCATTTTCCACAAAGTTTTGTCACAGATACATCGGCCTGCTTTCTCTTGCTGCTTTCATAGCCTGGACCTATTCCTTCATTGTACATGAAAGGTGTGATTCAACTGATTTCATTCAGATCTGTTCCTAGAATTATCAAGGATTTAGATTCTTGTCTGCAATATGATTAAACCTATGTCTCTTCATGTAGGCTGCTAAAAATGTATTTACCAAATTCAAGTAAATACATAAATTCTATTTCTATCTTTTTAAAACATAAAATTCTGCTTGCTCTATATATTGATCAGAGGCATGCATTTGTGTCTATCTAGGACATTGCACATCTGTCTCTCTTCCTCTCCCTTTAATGTTTCTCATAAATAATAGGATTGCTCTATAATTATCATAATTTATTTTGCTTTTATATTTTTGGTTGCATCATTTTACTTTCTGCTCTGCCATTTCCCAAATCATTTATATAGAAGGCATTATTCCTAGAATAAGCTGCACATGAAGACACCACTGGTCCTTATTTTCAGTCTGTATCTTTGAATACGGAGGAAAATCTATCCTGTGCTTCCATCAATTCCCTACTCTCCAGTTAGAATAATTTCGAATAGTAAAAATATAAAAAGGGAAAATAAATCATGGTGAAAAAACAGATGCAGAAAATTCACCGGATTTTTCTGAACAGTTCAACTAACTTGAACTATTAGGGAAATACTTGGACACCTCATTCCCACTGTCACTCAAAGTCTCTGGTTAGGCAATTCTGATGAAGACGAGGAACATGATGAAAAAGTGAGGAATGGTATCAATTGCAAGAAAAAATGGAGAAAGATCCAGGCAACTTTCTTCTTTTGGCTGCTGAAAATAATCAGGTTATTACAGTGCAGAGACTACTTTCCATAAAGGCCACTCATGTGAATACTAGGGATGACGATGAGTATACCCATATTCATCAAGAAGCCTACAGTGGACACTTAGACACTGTCTATGAGTTGGTGGCTGAAGCGGCACATATTCATGCAATAACTGTAGATGGCTGGACAACCCTGTGCAGTGCTTATATGTGGAATAATAATAGAGTGGCTTTTTTCTTACTTCATCATGATGGAGATACCAATGGCCCCCTTGCATCTTGCTGATGGTAATAGAGTTAGCAAAGACATGTTGGATCTGCTTCTGTTGAACCATTATGTCAAATCAGGTCTGAAGAACAACTTGGAAGAAACTGTATTTGATATTGCCAAAAGGATAAGTATGTATCACTACCTCTTTGAAGTTTTGGAAGGCTGTACAAATTGCTCTCCTAAGTCATAATGGTTCGGTTAAGTTCCTTAAATTTCAAAAATGCCATTTCATTCTGTTTTCATACAAAATATTTTCACAATCCAACTAACAACAATAGCTTACTGCAACAATTCATGGATTCCATGGAAGTCTTCCAAGTCAATTGCCTTACTTTGATGTCAAAATGTATTCAAGGGTTAGTTGTATATCTATAATGATTTCTGGAGAGTTTTTGCTTTTTTATTGTAATTAAGTGGTTACATAATTTCCCTAATTTCACAGTATTGTGGGATAGTGACACTCAGTAAAAATCACAAACACATTCTAACATTTCTGGAGAAAATTGTCTATCACAGTGTATAACTTTTATGAGTTCCATGAGCTTTGCGATACTGTTATTTCTTCCACATTGGTTGGTATGTACATTTCTTTTATTTTGCATAACATCAGCTGTTCCCTTTTCCCACATGTTCCCTCCCTTCTATCCCTGCCATTAACTTGTTTAGTTCATTTTGGTCAATGTCCAGTGCAACTAATGAATTTTTCCCTGATTTCCTCTATTTCTATGTCGTCTTCCTGGTTCCCCTTCATTGTGCACATATATACCATACATGTGATCAGCCGCATTGGGTTATTTAGTAGAGATTTGACCAGATGAGTGAAAGTCCTTTGTTTCCTAAGTCCTGTTAAATATGTCGTATTACCTAACATTTTGTTTTTAACATCCACTTATCAGGGAGACCATGTACTGTTGGTCTCAATGCTCTTGACTTCTTTGCTCAACATGATCACCTTCTAGCTCCATCCATTTCCCTGCAAATGCCATTATTTTGTCATTTCTAATGGCTGAATAATATTCCATTGTGTATAGATACCACAATTTTGGGATCCATTCATCTGTGGTGGGACATCTGGGTTGTTTCCATATCCTGGCTATTACGAACAGTGCGGCAATAAACATGGAGGTGCATGTGTCCTTTTATACTGTTTCCTGTTGTTCAGGATGGATGCCTAGAAATGGTATGACTGGGTCATAAGGGAGGTCAATATTTAGCTTTCTTAGGACTCTCCAGACTGTTTTCCAAAGTGGTTGTATAAGTGTACATTCCCACCAGCAGTGTAGCAGGGTTCCTCTTTCTCTGCATCCCCTACAGCATTTGTCATTGGCTGACTTGAGGATGTGGGACATTCTGACTGGGGTAAGGTGGAATCTCATGGTTGTCTTTATTTACATTTCCTTTACAACCAGGGATGGTGAACACTTCCTATTGTGTTTCTTTGCCATTTTTATCTCTTCTTCTGAGAAGTCTCTCTTTAATTCCCTTTCCCATTAAGTAATTGGTTTGTTAGGTTTGGGAGGGCCTGGTTTCTTCAGATCCCTGTATATACTGGATTTTAACACCTTGTCGGATATATTGCTGGTAAGTATTTTTTCGCAATTAATTGGTTGTCTTTCTAGCTTGGTTGCGATCGCTATAGCTTTACAGCTATAGCTTTGCTATAGCTTTTTATTGTAAGGTAGTCCCATTTGTCATGTCTCACTCCATTTTGTTGTGACCCTGAGACTCTGTTCAGGAAATACTTTCCTGTGCCTATAAGTGCCTATAAGTTCAAGTGTCTCTCCTACTCTGCCGGAAGTGGTTTCAAAGATTCAGGTTTAATGCTAAGGTCTTTAATCCATTTTGAGTTGATATTGGTGTATGGTGATATGCTGGGGTCCACTTTTATTCTTCATGTGGCCACCCAGTTTTCCTAGCACCAGTGGTTGAAGAGGCTGTGTTTCTTCCATTTTCTGTCTTTGGTTCCTTTGTCAAATATCAGCTGTCTGTAGGCATGTGGATTTATTTCTGGATCTTCTATTCTATTCTATTGGTCTTCGGGTCTGTTTTTGTGCCAGTACCATGCTGTCTTTGTTATTATGGCTCTATAGTAGAGTTTGAAGTGCTGCATGGATATCCTTCCCATGTTGTCTTTATTCTCTAGAATTGTTTTGGCTATTCTAGGTCTTTTGTGGTTCCATACGAATTTTTGGACTGTTTTCTGTATTTCAGAGATGTACATCATTGGGATTTTAATAGGAATTGCATTGAATTTGTATATTAATTGAGGCAGTATTGCCATTTTCACTATACTGTCTGCCTATCCAACAGCATTTGAGGTCTTTCCATTTCCTAGTGTCTTCTGTAATTTTTTTCTTTAACTTTTTATAGTTTTCATTAAATAGTTCTTTTACAGCTTTGGTTAGGTTAATTCCTAAATATTTTATTTTAGGGGAGATTATTGTGAATGGGGTTTCTTCCTTTATTTCCCTTTCTGCTTGTACATTGTCAGTGTACAGGAAGGCAACTGATTTTATTGGATTGATTTTTGTATCCTGCTACATTGCCGAAGTGATTTTTGATTTCTAAGAGTTTGGGGATGGATTTTTTGGGATTGTGAAGGTATAGTATCATGTCATATGCAAAAAGCTATAGTTTAATTTCTTCTTTCCCTATGCGGATCCTTTTAATGTTTTTTCTTGCCTTATTGACCTGGCTAAGGTTTCCAGGGCTATATTGAACAGGAGTAGACACAGTGGGCATCCTTGCCTTGTTCCTGATTTTAAGAGAATTGGTTGTAGCTTTTCCCAATTAAGTATAGTATTAGCTATTGGTCTGTCATAAACGGCTTTTAATGTTTTAAGAAATGTTCCTTCTATTCCTATTGTCTCCAGAACTTTTAGCATGAATGAATGTTGAATTTTATCAAAACCGTTTTCTGCATCTGTGGAGATAATCATATGATTCTTGACCTTGGCTCTGTTGATGTGTTTGGATTATATTTGTTGACTTACGTATGATAAACCATCCCTGTATCACTGTGATGAAGCCTACTTGGTTTTAGTGTATTTTTTTATGTTTCTTGATTCTGTTAGCTAGAATTATGTTAAGGAACTTTGCATCTGTGTTCATCAAGGAAATTGACCTGTAGTTCTTTTTTTGTTGGGTCTTTGCCTGTTTTGGGGATGAGTGTGTTATTGGCATCATGGAATGAGTTTGGGATAGCTCCCTCCTTCTCTGTTTCTCTGAAAACTTGAAGAGTATAGGTATTATTTCTTGTTTAAAGGTCTTGTACAATTCTGTTGTGAATCCATTTGGTCCTAGGCTTTTTTTTCTTTCTTTTTAATTTTTTTATTATTTTTTACGGTGAAAATGCTGTACAGAGGGGTTGCAATTATATGGGCAAGATAATGAGTATATTTCTTATTAAGCATTGTAGCCTCCTCCTTTGTTTCCCCTTCCCATCTCTTCCCATCCTCCCACCGCCCACCCACCCAATCCTTCCCCCACCACCAAAGTTGTAAAGTTCGTTTTCGGCATGACAACTTGTACTTATTGTTGCAATGGGTCGACCTGTATCCTTATTTAAATGACTTGTTTTTCCCCTTCCCCTCCACAAATTATAACAACATGAAAACAGTGAAAGCATGGGTTATACTGTGGGGGAGAGACATACAAAGTAACAAAGAAATGATCTTACTAATGCGTTAGAAACAATCACGTGAAAGAAATAAACATTTGAATACATATCTTAGGGTTCATTTTCCTAACATCACCTTATCTGGCATTTTTAACTTGACTCATACATATACTAGATATTGCAAATAAGGGAAACCGTGGGACCTATGATTCCTTGGGCTTGGCTTACTTCACTTAATATATTTTTTCCAAGTCTTTCCATTTCCTAACAAATGGGGCAATGTCATTCTTTCTGATGGAGGCATAGAATTCCACTGTGTATATATACCACATTTTCTTGTTCCATTCATCTACTGAGGGACATCAGGATGGGTTCCATATCTCAGCTACAGTAAGTAATACTGCAATAAACATGGTTGTGCTGGTGGCTTTAGTGTGGTCTTGTTTGTAAACATTTGGGTAAATGCCCAAAAGTGGGATTGCTGGGTCATAGGGGAGCTCTATATGGAGTCTTTTGAGGAACCTCCATAATACTTTCCAAACTGGTTGAACAAGTTTACACTCCCACCAACAATGAAGTAAGGTTCCCTTCTGTCCACATCCCCTCCAGCATTTGTTGTTATTAGAGTTCTTGATTTTTGCCATTCTAACTGGGGTGAGGTGGTATCTTAATGTTGTTTTAATTTGCATTTCCTTTATGGCTAGGGAGGTTGATAATTTCTTCTTGTGTCTATTGGCCATCCTTCTTTCTTCTTCAGAGAAGTTTCTCTTTAAGTCTGTAGCCCACATATTTATTGGGCAGTTGTTTCTTTGAGGATTTGTTGTTGGGAGTTTTAATTTTTTGAATTCCAAGTATATTTTAGATATGAAACCCTTGTCCGTTGTATGGCTAGTGAAGATCTTCTCTCAATCCGTAGGCTTTCTATTGATCTTGCTAGCTATGTCCTTTGCCATGCAGAAGCTCTGCAACTTCATGTAATCCCATTTGTCCAACCTTTCTTTGATTTGTTGTGTTTCCGGGTCTCTATTAGGAAAATTTCGGCCTGTGCCAAGGAGACCTAGGGTTTCTCCTATTCCATCCTGTAATTTTTTCAGAGTGTCTGCTTTGACTCCGTGGTCTTTGATCCATTTGGAGTTGATTGTGGTACAGGGTGATATATAAGGATCTAGGTTTAGTTTTCTACAATTAGTTAACCAATTTTGCCACCACCATTTACTGAAGATGCTGTCTTTCTTTCATTCTGTTTTTTTAGCTCCCTTATCGAAGATTAGATGGCTCTAGGTCTGTAGGTTCATTTCTGGGTTTTCAATTCTATTCTATTGGTCCTGAGATCTGTTCTTGTGCCAGTACCAAGCTGTTTTGATTACTATGGCTTTATAGTAGAGTTTGAAATTTGGTTTTGATATTCTTCCAGCAGTGTTCTTTCCACTGAGGACCGTTTGTGCTATTCGTGGTCTTTTATTGTCCCATATGTATTTTTGGATTGCCTCTTCTATTTCCTTGAAGAATGAGGTTGGAATTTTGATAGGTATCACATTGAATTTGTAGATAGCCTTGGGAAGTATTGCCATTTTCACGATGTTGATCTTTCCAAATCCAGGAGCATGGGAGTTTTTCCCATTACTAAGTTCTGTTTTGGTTTGCTTTTTCAAGTTTTTAAAGTTTTCATCATAGAGTTCCTTCACTTCTTTGGTTAAGTTAATTCCTACGTATTTTATTTTTTGTGGGTGGGCTTTTTTTTTGTTGGAAGACTTCTGATTGCTTTCTGTATCTCCTTGTAGGATATTGGCTTATTTAATTGATTTACTTCTTCTTTGCTCAATTTGGGCAACATGTATTTCTCTAAAAATGCATTCATTTCTGCCAGGTTTTCTTTCTTTAGCGAGTATAACTTTTGAAAGTAGTCCGTTAAAATTGTTTGGAAATCTTGGGTACATGTTGTGATTTTTCCCATGGCATCCCTCATCTTGTTAATATGGGTTTCTTCTCTTCTTTTCAAATCAGTCTTGCGAAATGTCTATCAATTTTATTTATTTTTTAACAAGCTTTTTGTTTGGTTAATATTGGTTATGATTCTCCAAATCTCTATTTCAATATTCTCCGCTCATAGTTTGGTTATCTGGCTCTGTCTAGTAAATTTAGGTTCCATTTTTTCATGTTTTTCTAGCTGTTTTAATTGCAACATGAGATTATTTTGTTGGTCTGTCTCTATTTTCTTGATGTGGGCATTGAGGGCAGTAAATTTGCCCCTCAGGACTGCTTTTGCTGTGTCCCACAAGTTTCTTTGCGAAGTATTTTCATTTTCATTGAGTTTTAGGAATTTTTTAATTTCTTCTTTAATCTCTTCCATTACCCAGGCATTGCTTAGAAGTGTGCTGTTCAATTTCCATGTATTTTAGTAATTTCTGCAGTATGCTTTGTTATTGAGAACTGGCTGGATTCCACTGCGGTCAGATAGGATACAGTGGATTATGTCAATCCCCTTTAATTTGCTTAAGTTCTTTGCATGAATTATGATATGGTCTATTTTGGAGGAAGTACCATGAGCTGCTGAAAAGAATGTGTACTGTGTTGTTTTTAGGGTGAAATACTTGGTAAATGTCAGTTCCACTTGAAGTATGGCTTCACTTATTTCAGTAGCTTCTTTGCCAATCCTCTGGTTAGTAGACCTGTCCTTGGATAAGACTGGGGTGTTAAAGTCTCCTAGTATTATCATATTGGATCTATTTTATTCCATAAGTTTGAGAGTATTTGCTTAACATATTTGGGTGCACCAATGTTTGGGGAATGTAAGTAGACGATGGTAATATCCTCCTCTTGTATTGTTCCCTGCATTAATATGTAGTGTTCATCCTTGTCTTTTTGCATTGATTTTAATGACAAGTTCAATTTTTCCTATATCAGGATTGCTAAACCTGCCTTTTTACTAGGGACATTTGATTGGTAAAGCCTTTTCCAAACCTTCACTCTGTGTTTGTTTGAATGTTTGGCTTAGAGGTGAATCTCCTGAAGGCAAACAGATGGATGGCTCATGTTTTAGGATCCAATTTGAAGTTCTTTTTCTTTTGATTAGTGAATTAAGCCCACAAATCTTAAGAGATAGTATAGAGCGATGCATTATGGTCACTGTTTTTCTTCTTTCCTTTCCTCCTGTGCTTGCTCAGATAGACTTTTATTAATGCCTGTCTGGGTGCAGGTCCCTGTTCGTGGTTGCTTTTCTCAGGTTGTGTTCCACCTCTTGTAGTGTTTGTAATGCTGGCTTAATGTTTATGTATCAATTTAATTTTTCTTTGGTATTAAAAATTTTCAGTTCTCCATCGAATGTGAATGCTGGCTTTGCCGAGTATATCAGTCTGCATTGGCTCATATGGTACTTTCCCAGGCCTTTCTTGCATTCAGTGTCTGTGTGGAGACATCTGTAGTGATTCTAATATTTTTCCTGTTGTAGTATAGCTCCTTCTTCATTTTTGCTGCATGCAAGATTGTTTCCTTATCATTCAGATCTATCATTTATACTATAATGTGTCTAGAAATGTTTCTCCTGGGATCCTTCTTGTTAGGTGTTCCATATTCTTCTGTTATGTAGGTAAGATGTTCTTTTTTGAGATGGGGAAATTTTTTCACTGATTATTTGTGGAATAGGTGTTGCAATCCCTTGCTTTGATATTCCTCACCTTCGTATATGAAGGTTAAATTTCTTGGCACTATCTGCTTGCTCTTGAATTTCCCTTTGGCATCATTTAAGTGATTTTTCCATACCTGTCATTTTTTGGTCCAGTTGATGTATTCTGTCTTCTGTATTTGACACTCTACATTCCATTTTGTTCTTTGTTTTGTGGCTTCCATTGTTGTTTGCATGGAGGAAATGGACTCATTTATAGATTCGATGTTGGTTTTCAAAATACTATCTCACCTCTGAATGAGGTGTGTACTGCCTCTATTTTGTCACTTATGTAATGGCTTTGTGATGTGTGTGCTGCCTCTATTTTTGCATGCATCTCCTGTTTGATGTCCTGCATCTCTTTCGATATTTCGACCCTGTGTTCTTTCAATTTCTGGTGTGTTTCTCGTTTTATATCTTGAGTCATTGCCTCCAGCATCTCTTGGATGTAGTGTTTGTCTTCCATTCCTGCTTTGCTCCCACTGGGTCTATCCCCTGGGTGGCTGCTGGCTTTTAGAGATAGCTTGTTATCCTAGGTGTTGATAAACCTTGTAATTTTTCTCTGTGATTTTTCATGGGGATTCAGGGATTATTGCAGACTAATCTGAAATTTTGTTTTGGTCAATAGCGTCTGTCTTTGCCTGGTTACTGTTTCTGTGCTGGTAGAGTCTGTACCTGATCTCGGTTCTATTGGGGGCCGACCTCTAGCTGCTGGTCTGACCCACAGAGGGTTCTCGGCGCTCTGCTGTAGATCACTGGCAGTTCCTGACTTTAGAAGGGTTGAGCAGCCTAAACTGCTCCTGTTTGTTCCTACAGGTGCTCTTGGCGAGTCCAGATGTGCTGGATGTACTCTCCCAGATGCTGGAGTCTGCTATGGGCTCCTGATGTTTTGTTTTGTTTTACTTTTTGGCTAGTTGTGGGCTTGAACTCTGGGCTTGGATTCTGTCCTTCAGCTCTTCAACTCAAGGCTGGCACCCTACCATTTGATCCATAGCACCTCATCTGGCCCTTTCTGCTTATGTGCTGCTGAGGAATCAGATCCAGGGCCTCCTGCACCTAAGACAAGCACTGTACTGCTGAGCCGTCTTACCAGCCTGAGCTCCTGACTATTTTCAGGTGCTGGCAGCCTGTGTTGTCCAATTCTCAGCCTAGAATATATGGGTCGGGTTCTTGTGGGCTTTGGACTTCTCTTGTCCTGAACCCCTAGGTCTTTTGCTGTCACAGGCATGATTCCCAGAGGGTGCAGTTCCCTGTTTTTCTCCTCTCTGCTGAGGCATATGCTCAGCTTCTTATTTCAGTTGGGAGGTGTTGGTTATGTTGCTCAGGCACCGGATCCCCAGGTCTGGTCCCGGCCCCCACCCTAGGGCACACTGGTTGGACCTGTGCTGCTGTGTATCCCACCTAGATTGTGCAGCCTGAAGTACACAGTTCAAATTTCTTCCACCATTGGGTGTCTTGACCCAGGGGCGCTGTTCCTGGCTTGGGCATTTAAGCTCCCTTCCAGGCTGTCTCTTGTTCTAGCCTGGCCAGCTGAGTGTGCTCCATGGGCTGGTGGAGCTTGTGAACAATTTATAGTTTTAGTGGGTCCTGTGATGCAGGTTTGGGGTAGGGGGTCTGGGGATTCCCACCAGCTCTGGTCTCCCTTGAGGAATACACTGTCCCCTGCAGGGTACTCAACCTGGAGCTTGTTGTTGTTTCTGTGTGATATAGGTTGCTGGTTGCAGTTGCAGTCAGAGTTCAATTGATGTGATTGTGGGCTGGGCTGAGAGGTGGTGGCTCTGTGTGTTTCTCTTCTGTCACTGCCTCCATTGACACTGTTTTGGGTAAGCTCCATGGGATGGGCCTCCAGCCTCCACCCAAGGGGTGGGGGAGGAGCCTCTGTGCAGGTTCTGAGCGCTGGCATTTGTCTCTGTTTGCACTCTCCGGATCAGCACCTGTTCCTTTCAGTTCTTCTGTTCTGGTGTTCTGTGGGCATCTGGTGTATCTCTGGGGTTCCTGCCATGAGGCCGAGTGGCTTTGGTGGGATGGAGCCTCTCTGCTCAAATAGAGAGTGAGGGGTAGGGGTGGGATCTTTGTGTAAGCTCCCTGCTCAGCAGATTCTTCATTCCTTAACATCAGCGGGTCTGACACTGGTACCTGAGGGGGCTTTGGTGCAGGTGATCTGCAGACAGCCCCCTGTTTCTCTGGGACACCGGCAGCTCCTACCGGGCTGGGCTGGCCATGGCTTGGCTCGCTGCTGTGTGGCCAATAGATGTTGGGGGAGGGGTCTTCACCCTTCTCTGTTGTGAAATTCTTCTTTTTAACTCTTTATTTTTTGTTTTTTTCTACCTCCTGCTTTTCTCTGGATGTTGGTCTTTTTGTTTTTGTCGGTCTCTTGGGGAGTTTAAACGTTGGAACTCAAACTCTCTTTTTGGTTGGGGAGAGCTGTGGTGTTCCCCTACTTCCCCGTAACCATCTTGGTCCCCCCTCGTGTTTTTGCTTTTTTTAATCAGAAATAATTTTAATTTATATGTTGAAATGAGTAATAAAGAAACTAAAGATATTTCTGGTGCTTATCTGAAAAATTATACTTTAAAATATTTTGTATTGTTTGTATAATGCCCATAATCTATTTTATTCTTTCCTAGATATAAGACTTTGAATACTACATTGTTTTATAATATACAGGTTCATTAATAAATGTGTCAGATTGCATTCCATAAAGAAACAGTTTAAGATTCCTTTTTTACTAGGTCCTTATAGTATATTTTTTTGGAATAAAATGAGAGTGTTGTCTAATTTTAAAAGTTTTATAAAGATTATGCTATGTAAAGGCCTTTCTAAGGTGAAGATTTAATACACTGATGTCAAACTACCTTTCATTTATATGAATTACATGTATTGTTAGACTTGTAATTTTGTAATCAACTTTTTAATAATTGTTTTCATTTCTTGCATCTGAAGAATGAAAAATATGGAATAATTCACAGATTTTCATATCATCCTGCGCAATTGCCATGTTAATCTCTGTATTGTAATTTGGGTATATGTGCTGCTGAAGCATGTAATGTCCTCTAAATTTTGGTAGTTAATGATGCAATCTTTATACAGGATTATATACTTGGGTGCCTATTTGTAACAAAGAAACCATAATATTCCTAACAATGCTATTGATCTTATTTCCCTAAAATTCTGTGTATAATGGGAAATAATTATATTGTTCAGTCTATTGCTCACGTTTGCAATTTTTTTGTCAATAACTATTTTAAGCCTTTTTCATTTTAGATTTGATCATATTTGAAGCATTTTTAGCTAGATCTAAAAGGGAGGGCTTTTTCAAATATTTATTTATCCAACTGAGTTAGCTCTGTGGAGCTAATGGATTCAAAATAAGCCTTGCTTAAGAGTTCCTTGTAAATTTCTGCAGCTGAAATTTTCACAAATGAGGTCATATTGGCACAAATGTTTACCTGACACTTTACCCTTCTTCCATGTAGGATCAGACCAACCAGAATATCTTACCCTCAGAGTGTAAATTGTCTTACTTGAACAAAACAAATGTTAGTTACAAGGGATCATAGAAAGATGAACATTTCAGACAGAACCGTTCAGACTAGAAGGGGTTTTTTTTATCAAAACATAATTGTTTATTATACCTACCATTTCAAAAGTAGCTAAAGCCAAGAAGGTGAAAAAATTGTTCATATGAATGATTACCTAATGTCCTGGCCTGTCTGCCTTCCAACCAGGCAGGAACGTACACTACTGCCTTTCTATCACCAAATATTTCATAGCTCCAGGAGAAGTCCATATGTTTCTCCTTGTTATTAGACCTTAAATGGGTAATGTTTCCTCTTGCCTCCAGTCTGTAAATCTACAAAAGGTAAAGGTTTAACTCTAACTCTACCAAACACTGAGGTAGAGATAGTGGAATAATACTTTAAAACAGAGTTGCTTTTGATTCCCTAACCACAACAGAAGAATGCAAAACATGTGCCCTTTTTTATTATATTATATATAGTTATTTATTTTGTAGTTATATGTGCCCATTTTATATTTCACACAGTGAAACTTACTAAAATCAATTGATAATTTGACAAATAAATTGATATTTATATATTCCAATAAATAGAATTGGAATATAAATAATTAGGTTCAGAATATATATTAGAATATAAAAAGTGTTAAAGCAATGTCTTCAGTATAAACTTGTGATACATTCTAAGTGTTCATGGTCTTCTGAATTCACAATTTAAAAAATCAACGTTGTTTTCCTCTAATCTATAAGAGATTTTACTCTGATGCTCTGTTTATTGTTTTAACTCACTGGCCCCAAACTGTTTTTCTCCATATTTCAGGAGCATTCCTACAGATTATGCTCCAGTTGTGCTAATTTGATATCTAAAAGACATTATTCTTCAATAGACACATGGGTCCTAATATGTTTTGGCCGAGTTACCTGCATCATCAGATAACATGGGCAAGACTTATCACCTAGGCCTATGCAACATGCAAGCAGAAAGTAACAAAATCCATCTCAATTTCTCATTTCTTTTTTTTCTTGTGAAAATACTGTACAGAGGGGTTACAATTAGATGGTCAAGATAGTGAGCACATTTCTTATCAAGCATTGTAGCCTCCTCTATTGTTTACCCTTCCCATCCCTTCCCATCCTCGCTCCCCCCATCCAACCCTCTCCCCCAGTTGTAAAGTTTGTTTTTGACATGACAATTTGTACTTCTAATTGTTGCAAAAGGTCCACATGTATCCTTATTTAAATGACTTGTTTTTCCCCTTCTCTTCCACAAATTATACCGACATCAAATACAATGAAAGCAGGGGTTATACTGTGGGGGAGGGACATACAAAGCAACAAAAAATAACTTTATAATTGTGTTTCAAACAAATGCATGAAAGAAAAAAACATTTAAAATACATGTCTAAGGGTTCATTTTCCTAACAACACCTTATCTGACCTTTTCTGCTTGACTCATACATATATTAGATACTGCAAATAAGGGAAATCAGAGGACCTATGTTTCTTTGGGCTTGGCTTACTTCACCTAATATAAATTTGTCCAAGACTTTCCATTTCATAACAAATGGGGCAATGCCATTCTTTCTGATGGAGGCATAGAATTCCATTGTGTATATATACCACATTTTCTTGATCCATTCATCTACTAAGGGGCATCAGGGTGGGTTCCATATCTTAGCTATAGTAAATAATGCTGCAATAAACATAGATGTGCTGGTAGCTTTAGTGTGGTCATGTTTGTAAACATTTGGGTACATGTCCAAAAGTGGGATTGCTGGGTCATAGGGGAGCTCTATGTGGAGTCTTTTGAGGAACCTCCATACTACTTTCCAAAGTGGTTGAATAAGTTGACTCTCCCACCAAAAATGAAGTAAGATTCCCTTCTGTCCAAATCCCCTCCAGCATCTGTTTTTGTTAGAGTTCTTGATTTTTGCCATATTAACGGAGGTGAGATGGTACCTCAAAGTTGTTTTGATTTGCATTTCTTATATGGCTAGGGAGGTTGAGCATTTCTTCATGTGTCTATTGGCCATCCTTCTTTCTTCTTCAGAGAACTTTCTCTTTAAGTCTTTAGCCCACTTATTCATTGGGCAGTTGTTTCTTGGAAGATTCGTTGTTGGGGGATTTAATATTTTGAGTTCTAAGTATATTTTGATACGTGAACCTTGTCCATTGTATAGCTAGTGAAGATCTTCTCCCAATCCATGGACTTTCTATTGATCTTGCTAGGTATGTCTTTTGCCATGCAGAAGCTCTGCAAATTCATGCAATCCCATTTGTCCAACATTTCTTTGATTTGTTGTGTTTCCGGGTCTCTATTAAGAAAATTTCGGCCTGTGCCAAGGAGACCTAGGGTTTCTCCTATTCCATCCTGTAATATTTTCAGAGTGTCTGCTTTGACCCCGAGGTCTTTGATCCATTTGGAGTTGATTGTGTTACAGGGTGATATATAAGGATCTAGCTTTAGTTTTCTACAAGTCCTTAACCAATTTTGCCAGCACCACTTACTGAAGAGGCTCTCTTTCTTCCATTCTGTTTTTTTTAGCTCCCTTATCGAAGATTAGATGGCTCTAGGTCTGTAGGTTCATTTCTGGGTTTTCAATTCTATTCTATTGGTCCTGAGATCTGTTCTTGTGCCAGTACCAAGCTGTTTTGATTACTATGGCTTTATAGTAGAGTTTGAAATTTGGTTTTGATATTCTTCCAGCCTTGGTCTTTCCGTTGAGGACTGTGTTTTGCTATTCGGGTCTTTTATTGTACCATATGAATTTTTGGATTGTCTCTTCTATTTCCTTGAAGAATGAGGTTGGAATTTTGAAAGGTATTGCATTAAATTTGTAGATAGCTTGGGAAATATTGCCATTTTCACAACGTTAATCTTTCCAGTCCAGGAGCATGGGAGTTTTTCCCATTTTCTAAGTTCTGTTTTGATTTCCTTTTCAAGTTTTTAAAGTTCATCATAGAGGCTTTTCACTTCTTTGGTTAAGTTAATTCATAGGTATTTTATTTTCTGTTGGGCTATTACAAATGGAGTTGCTTTCTTAATTTCAGCCACACTTTTTTCATTGTTGGCATATAAAAAAACCATTGATTTTTGAGGGTTAATTTTATACCCTGCTACTTTGCCAAAGTTTTGAATCAGCTTGAGTAATTTGGGATTGTAGTCTATGGGATTCTTTAAATACAAGATCATATCATCTGCAAAGAGGGAGAGTTTTATTTCTTCTTTCCCTATTGGGATCCCCTTTATGTCTGCATCTTGTCTTATTGCTGTAGCTAGGCATTCTAATACTAGGTTGAAGAGAAGTGGAGAGACTGGACATCCTTATCTTGTTCCTGAGTTAAGAGGAAATGGCTTTAGTTTTTCAACATTAAGTATAATGCTGGCTGTAGGTTTGTCATATACAGCCTTTATTGTATTGAGGAATGTTCCATGGATTCCTAATTTTTCCAAAACCTTCATCATAAAGGGCTGGTTTGGTGGACATGTATTGTTTCAATTTTTCTTTGCTATGGAAGGGTTTTTTTTGGCCTTCAGTTATGAAGGAGAGTTTAGCTGGGTACAGTATTCTTGGTTGATAGTTGTTTGTTTTTAGGGCATGGCATACATCATTCCAGGCTCTTCTTGCTTTGATTGTCTCTGCTGAGAAATCTGAGGTGATTCTAATTGGTTTCCCTTTATAGGTGATTAATCTTTTCTCCTTGACAGCTTTAAGGATATTTTCCTTGGTCTGAATTGATCCTGTGCAGATTATAATGTGATGGTGGGATGTCCTATTCTGGTCTGGTTGATTTGGAGTTCTAAAAGCTTCTTGTATTTGAATAGGCCTATCTTTTTCCATGTTAGGGAAGTTCTCTTCTAGTATCCTGTTAAAGAAATTTCCTAGACCTTTAACTTCTGTTTCTAGGTGCTCCTCTACAACCATTATCCTTAAATTAGGCCTTGTGATGGTGTCTTCCAAGTGTTGGATAGATCTTTCATATTTCTTGGATTTGTCTTGGATGGTTGTATGTTCTTTCTCTATAATGTCTAGGCTGTCTTCAATCTCCGAGATTCGCTCTTCTGCATGGTCTATCCTGCTGTTGAGACTTTCTACTTTGTTTTTTATTTTTTTTTCCTTCTAGTTGGTCAGCTCTGATGGCTTCAAATTCTTTGTTGAAGCTTTGTTTTAGATCTTGTATGAACTTCTTTACTTCCTTAATTTGGTGTTCTGTGTTTATTCTCAAATCACTTAGCTGATTATTTGTGATTTCCTTGGACTCCCATTCCTTCTGTTGGTTTCCATTCAGCATTCCCTTTGTGGTCTCCTTGACTTCCTTCAGATCTTTGTTAATGGATTCCATAAATGCTTTTAGTGATCTTTGTGTATTCTCTTCCTGCTCTCTCAATTCCTGTATTACTCTTTGATTAGCTTCCTCCCATTCGTGAGATTCCTGTAGTTCTCTTTGAGTGTTCTCAGCCTGCTCACACCATTCCTACCTTTCTCTTTGAGTATTCTCAAGCTACTCACGCAAATCCTGTATCAGTTTTTGAGTAGCTTCCTCACGCTTATGGTATTCTTGTATAAAGTTTTAGATTGCCTCCTCTCTCCCCCTATCATGCTCATACAGAGTCCTTTCTATGTTTTCAATATTTTCATTTATCATGTTTGCCAGCCGTGTTTGTAGAGCTATTTGGGAACTCTCCTCTGGATTATTCATTATCTGTTCTGTCCCCTGGTTATCATGAGTGGGAGTTGAGATACCCGGACTTGCCATTTTTCTTGTGTTTTTCCGCCTTACTGAGCTCATTTAGGATGAAATTAACACCAGTTTTGTGCTAGAACACTATGTTAAGGCAAGCATCAACCAAATTCTGTATTTGTACAGTTAATAGTCTGCAGATACAATGTAGTTCAACAGACACATCTATTCAACATCAAACAACTATATATTTATGGGCTATGAACCAAAAACAAGAATTTGGTAAAAGAGAAATTATTAGGTTTAGGAAGAGATGTGGGTAAAAAATAGGAATAGAGTGATGTGGGAAGGTACAGGGAGTGTTAGCTAAGTCCTAACCTTAAAGCAGGCAATACGTTGGATAGGATGAAAGAAGACAGAGAGCAAAAAAAAGAAGAAAGTTTAAGGGAAGAAAAAGAGACCAGAAAAAATAGAAAGGTAAAAATTAAAAATATTATACAGAAAGAAAAATACTATTCAGAGAAGAACATGAATATAATGAAAGAAGGGGAGGGATATAAAGGAGATGTGAAAAACTTAAAAATAAAAATGCTTATAATATTATATAGGTATAAAGATGTAGTACTGCTATTAAGGAATTTACTTGTAAGAGGTTTTGAATTGAGTAATAAATTTGTGGATTAAGTGTGTACACAATGGGGGATAAGGTCTAATAATCGACTACGGGTTTATCTGAGGATGTGCAGAACAGCAATTAAGTCACATAAAGAATGAAAGAGAAGAACAGGTGAAAAGGATAAGTAAGAAAGAAAAAAAGATCCGAAGTTCAGTAGAGCTAAACAAAAAGCAAAACAAAACAAAACAAAAAAACAAAAACAGAAACAGATAAGGGAAGAAAAACGCACACACACTTATACCCCTAAAATAAAATTCTAAGAGAAAAAAAATTTACTAGAAAACATTTTTTTCAAAAAAAGTTAAAATTAAAGATAACAAAAATTTTTTAAGAAAAAAAAATTTTTATAAAGGTACAACAAAAAAAAAAGTTCTTTGATTTTTTTGGGAGCGGTGGGAAAAATCCTGTGTCTCCCTTGTGTCCATAACCAGCCTCTTGTTGGAGTCTCTGGTCTTGTGTTCCTGTGGCTTGGTTGGTTACTCAAGTCAGTTTCTTTGAACAGGCAGAAAAATGCTCTACGATCCTCCTCCCAGGTTCATTCAATGGGAGGAGATGGCTTTTTCTTCGAGTTTGGAGATGCTGTGATGAGGCTAGGTTCTGGGTAGAGTTGAGGCCTTTCAGCAAACAGTAGCTTTTCCCAGGAGCTGGTTTGTGAGAAACTCACAGAGCCCAGCCTGGAGCCACTCTCAGGGTTTCTGTTTACTGAATTTCAGTTGATTGTTGAGGCTGCTAAAGGGAGGGGCAGCCTCTGGGTCTGATTACCCGGTGAAGAAAGCCACTCCTGGGGCTGGCAACCAAGCTGGGTGACTTTTCCCTGGGAGGAGCTGAGTCTGGCATGTCAGGTTAGGCTCTTGTGATCTGCTAGATGACTCTAGATTTATTCCAGGGCCTGTGTTGGAGCTAGCAGCTCCGCCGGGCTTTGTCAGTATCCAAGATGGAGATCTCCGGTACTGGGTGGGGGAGGGGTGGCCTTCCCTCCTCTGCTCCCTGAGAAGGAGTGAGAATATCAGGCTTCAACTCACGCTGAGTCTTGCTTCCTGGGTCATCTCTGGTCTGTGAACTGCAAGATGATGATGTCTGCTCCTTGTCGGTTCTTGCTGGTGTTGAGTGGAATCCGCTCTCAGGCTGTGTCTGGCTCCTTCGTCCTGGACTCTCTGTGATTCAGGTATGGCTGTGGCAGTTGCCGCTGCCACCACGGCCGCCGCTGTGGCGGCTGCTGGAAAGTGCTCAGGGCTTTCTCCCTGCCTGTATTTTCTCTCTCTGTCCTAACTCTCTGTCCTGTGAAGGCACACTTGGTGTGGTTCTCTGGCTTAGGACTGTTCACTGGAACTCCACCATCTTCCTGGAACCTCCCTCAATTTCTCATTTCTTATAATATTTCAGGGCCCCAAATCCTTGAGATACAAGAATTAGCAGCAAGCAATTGTGTAATGCAAGGCAACTTAAAATGAAAGATGAGGTCACAAGATCGAAAGAAAGTACTGTATTTCAAACTCAATTTACAGATGAGCAGCCCATATGAATGAACAAGATCAGAAAGTGTCACAAGATTATTTTTAATACCCCTCCCCTAATGATTAATGTAATATTTCAGTCTAGCATAAGTGGTCCCAAAAATAGTTCCTGGAAGTATAGATCCGTCATTGATCTATCAAGCCCAGGAAAACTTAACTTAGAGGTCAAATGTAATTCAGCAAAACATTAATTGAGAAGATCGTTTGTGCTTCAAAACACTGGTCCTTTAGTACAACTTGGTTCTGTGTTATAAAAATGTCATTCTCAAACCAATGATAACCTACATTTAATCTCCTGAAAGTGTATTCCTTTTCAAATAAAGTTTTTGAAATTACACTTGCCAAAATAACATTTGCTAAGTAGATGACACTTAGTGACATTACGAGTTTTTCAAGTGTAGGGAGCAAGTTACAATAGAGTTGATTTCTTTACCCAGCACTAATGCGAAACAGGTTCAACCATTCATTAAAGCGCAGAAATGGTACAATGCACCATTTGTGTTGTTCAGTAGGTGTCTTCCAGAAATTTGTTAAATAGATCAGACTCCCATATTTCAAACCCAAACCTTAGCTAATAAAGTAAATTTCATCACTTAATAAGGGACATTTTAAAAAGTCACAAATACTTGCCTGATCATATGTTGTTTTGTTTTCCCTCTCTCTAACATAGTTAGAAATATGTCTTTAAGTCTTGAATATGGATACTCATCTGAGATGTGACAAAATCTATCTTCTATTTCTATCATATTCCTTTATAGTAGGAAATGTTAGTTTTCTTTTTTCTCCAAAACTTATAGGTAGCATAAATTCTAATCCCATGTAAAATATAATAATCACACACCATTGTACAAAGCCATTTATAAAAATTGGTAGTTAAGAATACATTCAAAGCCATTTTTAAACTTTCTTGTTGACTAAAGATTAATCTGCAAATGGATGAGAATATAATCATGTCGAGGTGTTCCAAGTCTCCAGTCTTGCAAATTGTTATTGCAGATGAATGAATTATGGAAATATAACCTGACATCAGTTCAAGTATATGCAGGACAGAAACTCCATGGAATGTATATAAACCTTTCAACGTACTAACAGACAGTTTAGCAGAATGACTATTAGGAAGTTGAAACCAAAGAGGAATAATAGTAAATACATAGAAGGAATGAACAATGGAACAAGGGGCAAGTACAGCTAGAATACTCAATGTACACATTTGAGAAAGGAAGTGGTAAACCAGAAATAAATCTTGTAGAAGGGGTGGTTGAGAATGATAGAAGGAGTCACTGTGATCCAGGAGCAATGGATAATTAGGTGGACATATTTAGTTGTAAGACACTTGCACAACCTTTGGAAATTCAGTTAAAAAACACAAAACAAACAAAAACACACAAAAATCACCAAACAGCAATCTCTAGAGAGTACGAATATGACCTCTCAAAAATTTTAAGCAGTTAATGAAGGGAAGTCTTGGTAAAAGCAAACAAAACTGTTCAAAGCGGGCAGTTTAGTGTAGGGGAAGATTCTGAACAGATTTAAATAGATTATCTAAGGTTATAAATCACCTATATCTGCTGCAAATATTAACTTTCTCCTATGAGTTCTCTTTGTCTGAACTGGATACTCCAGTCCTGAGCCACAATTGATAGCTTGTGAAGATGGAATGTAAGAAACAAGATGAAGAACCCATTACTCCACTGTAGAGAAAACAATCCTCTATTTTTTCTCTCATCTCTCTTCACTACTTTTTATTCATACTTTTAGGTCAATTCATTTTGAATTACATTTTCCTTCTTTATTCTGGAAAAGTAATTGGTCAAACAATTCACTAAATATTATTTGCCATTTTTTTGATTATGCTGTTTAATTGACTAAGCGAGTCCATTAAACTCTCCTCTTGCATTTGGTTGCCATGAAACAACATCTATGTTAATGTGGACAAATCTAATGTAAAATTTGTCTCCAGAAAACCAGTCCAAGAAGCTGTGATCACAAATACTTGGCTATATTTTTTTTCTTTTTTCTTTTAACTTGAAAGTCTTCTTGTGTCTAAATTGCCCAGACAAATAAGTACTCCATCACTTTTTGTTTCAATCAATTCTAACCTCAAGGATATATTTTGCTAACGAGATGCTTAGAGGAAACCAAAAAAATACTCCATTTTTGTCTTCTCTCTTAAGACTCTCCTTAGATACCATATCAGGAGCAGTGAAGTTATTCTTTACAAAATTATTTCAATAGATTATTTTTCTCATGGTCTTGCATTTGATCACCAAGATGTATGGAGAAGAATAGAGTTAAATCACCCATACCTTTGAAGACAGGTCTGTTACAAAAGGACAACGCTTCTGTGTCCTACTTCTATGTCCTCCTCTTAGCTCTTCCCTGATTTTCTTTGCTTCAAGTCTAGTGAAGCCTCAGCCACTGTTACATCTTCATGTTTTCTCTTTTAACACTCTTTTATGTTGCCTCATTTGGATGTGGAATTTATTTTCATGTCTTCATTCAATCAGTTCTGCATTGTAGTGAGCCAAATAGGCTCTGTAAAATCACTTTAGGTAGCAAAAATATTAAGACAATCTATATCAAAAAGTTTTGGCTTCCCTCTACTGCTGAATCCAATACACTTAGCTAGGGCTTCTAAGAACACTATTTTCTAAACTTTCCCATTTGCTAAATTCTTTTCTGAACCCAAAAGTTTTTTGGGGGGTGGGTCCGGTGATGGGGCCTGAAACTCTGGGCCTAGGCACTGACGAATAGAACCCAGGGCCTCATGCATGCAAGGCAAGCGTTCTATCACTGAGCCACCTTCCCAGTCCCTGAACCCAAAATTTTTTGGCTTATGGAATTAGAGAATTCTTCACTATCTCTTGTTAATAAGGATATTATATTTTGTGAGCCACGTAGATGTATGAAATCATTGGTTTGAAGTACCCACTCAGATTTTTTTCTGTATTTCACTGCTTCAGGTGCAAAGACATTGAGGAAAGTATTACAAACAGAAAAGTGTAAACCCAATAATCTCTTTCATTGTAGAGGGCATTTTCTCCCTAAATATTTTGACCCAAATTATTTTTGTTTTTTTTTTTTGTTTTTTTTTTTTTTTGTTTATTTCGGGGTGGGGCGTCCAGTAGTGGGACCTGAACTCTGGGCCTGGGCGCTGTCCCACAGCTCTTCAGCTCAAGACTAACACTCTACCACTTAAGTCACAGCAACACTTCTGGCTTTTTTCTTTTTGCTTATGTGGGGCTGATGAATCAAACCCAGGGCCTCAGGCATGCAAGGCAAGAGGTCTACCACTGAGTCACCTTCCCAGACTGACCCAAATTATCTGTTTGATAATTAAAGTTTAATTCACAATTTTTTTTAAAATTGTATTTTATTTTATTTGAGAACATACTGTACGGAGGGGCTACAATTACATGGGCAGGATAATGCATATATTTCTTACCAAGCATTGCAGCCTCCTCCTTTGTTTAACCTTCACTTCCTTTCCCCGCCTCCCCCCTCCCCCCACCCAATTTTACCCCCCTCCCCCCACCAATTATACCCCCCCACACACCGACATTGTAAAGTTGGTTTTGACATGACATTTTGTACTTCTCATTGTTGCAACAGGTCCACCTGTATCCTTAAACGACTTGTTTGTCCCCATCTCCTCTACATGTTATACTGACATCAAATATAGTGAAAGCGGGGGTTACACTGTGGGGGAGGGACATACAAAGCAACAAAGAAATAATCTTATAAATGCGTTAGAAACACATGCATGAAAGAAACGAAAACATTAAAATACATATTTAAGGGTTCATTTTCCTAACATCACATTATCTGACCTTTTCCGCTTGACTCATACCTATATTAGATATTGCAAATAAGGGAAACCATGGGACCTATGCTTCTTTGGGCCTGGCTTACTTCACTTAATATAACTTTTTCCAAACCTTTCCATTTCCTAACAAATGGGGAAATGTCATTCTTTCTGATGGAGGCATAGAATTCCATTGTGTATATATACCACATTTTCTTGATCCATTCATCTACTGAGGGGCATCTGGGTTGGTTCCATGTCTTAGCTATGGTAAATAATGCTGCAATAAACATAGTTGTGCTGGTAGCTTTAGTGTGGTCTTGTTTGTAAACATTTGGGTAAATGCCCAAAAGTGGGATTGCTGGATCATAGGGGGATCTATGTGAAGACTTTTGAGGAACCTCCATACTGCTTTCCAAAGTGGTTGAACAAGTTTACACTCCCACCAACAATGAAGTAAGGTTCCTTTCTGTCCACATCCCATCCAGCATCTGTTGTTGTTAGAGTTCTTGATTTTTGCTGTTCTAACTGGAGTGAGGTGATATCTCAATGTTGTTTTGATTTGCATTTCTTTTATGGCTAGGGATGTTGAACATTTCTTCATTTGTCTATTGGCCATCCTTCTTTCTTCTTCAGAGAAGCTTTTCTTTAAGTCTTTCGCTCACTTATTTATTGGGCAGTTGTTTCTTTGAGGATTTGTTGTTGGGTGGTTTAATTTTTTGAGTTCCAAGTATATTTTAGATATGAGACCCTTGTCCGTTGTATGGCTAGTAAAGATCTTCTCCCAATCGGTGGGGTTTCTATTGATCTTGCCAGCTATGTCATTTGCCCTGCAGAAGCTCTGCAATCTTATGCAATCCCATTTGTCCAACCTTTCTTTGATTTGTTGTGCTTCCGGGTCTCTATTCAGAAAATTTCGACCTGAGCCAAGGAGACCTAGGGTTTCTCCTATTCCATCCTGTAATGTTTTCAGAGTGTCTGCTTTGAGTTCAAGGTCTTTGATCCATTTGGAGTTGATTCTGGTGCAGGGTGATATATAAGGATCTAGCTTTAGTTTTCTACATGTAGTTAACCAATTTTGCCAGCACCATTTACTGAAGAGGCTGTCTTTCTTCCATTCTATTGTTTTAGCTTCCTTATCGAAGATTAGATGGCTATAGGTCTGGAGGTTGATTTCTGGGTTTTCAATTCTATTCCATTGGTCCTGAGGTCTGTTCTTATGCCAATACCAAGCTGTTTTGATTACTATGGCTTTATAGTAGAGTTTGAAATTTGGTATTGATATTCCTCCAGCAGTGTTCTTTCCGTTGAGGAGCGGTTTTGCTATTCGGGGTCTTTTATTGTTCCATATGAATTTTTGGATTGCCTCCTCTATTTCCTTGAAGAATGAGGGTGGAATTTTGATAGGTATCGCGTTGAATTTGTAGATAGCCTTGGGAAGTATAGCCATTTTCACGATGTTAATCTTGCCAATCCAGGAGCATGGGAGGTTTTGCCATTTTTTAAGTTCTGTGTTGATTTCCTTTTTCAAGATTTTAAAGTTTTCATCATAGAGGTCCTTCACTTCTTTGGTTAAGTTAATTCCTAGGTATTTTATTTTTTGTGGGGCTATTACAAATGGAGTTGCTTTCCTAATTTCAGCCACACTTTTCTCATTGTTGGCATATAGAAAAGCCATTGATTTTGGGGGGTTAATTTTATAACCTGCTACTTTGCCAAAGTTTTGAATCAGCTTGAGTAATTTGGGAGTGGAGTCCATGGGATTCTTTAAATACAAGATCATGTCATCTGCAAAGAGGGAGAGTTTTATTTCTTCTTTCCCTATTTGGATCCCCTTTATGTCTGCATCTTGTCTTATTGCTGTAGCTAGGCATTCTAATACTAGATTGTAGAGAAGTGGAGAGAGTGGGCATCCTGGTCTTGTTCCTGAGTTAAGAGGAAATGGCTTTAGTTTTTCACCATTGAGTATAATGCTGGCTGTAGGTTTGTCATATACAGCCTTTATTGTATTGAGGAATGTTCCATGGATTCCTAATTTTTCCAGAACCTTCATCATAAAGGGGTGTTGGATCTTGTCAAATGCTTTTTCTGCATCTATTGAGATAATCATGTGGTTCTTATTCTTGCTCCTGTTGATGTGATGAATAATATTAATAGATTTGCGTATATTGAACCAGCTTTGCATCCCTGAAATGAATCCTGTTTAATCATGGTGTATGATTTTTTGGATGAATTGTTGAAGTCGATTGGCCAAAATTTTGTTGAGAATGTTCATCAAAGAAATGGGTCTATAGTTCTCTTTCTTTGATGAGTCCCTGCCTGGTTTTGGGATGAGGGTTATGATGGCTTCACAGAATGTGTTCGCTAGTTAGCTTTCTCTTTCAATTTCATTGAAGAGTTGGAGGAGTATTGGTGTGAGCTCTGCTTTGAAGGCCTTGTAAAATTCCGCTGTAAAACCATCTGGTCCTGGACTTTTCTTAGCTGGGAGGTCTCTTATTGCTGTTTCTATTTCAATGCTTGATATGGGCCTGTTAAGCTGGTTTAACTCATCTTGGTTTAGTTTTGGCATGTCAATATTTCCTAGGAAAAGGTCCATTTCTGTCAAGTTCTCAAACTTATTAGCATAAAGTTTTGAGAAGTATTCCCTTATAATGTTCTGAATCTTGGTTGTTTCCGTGGTGATGTTTCCATTCTCATCTCTGAGTTTATTAATTTGGGTGTGTTCTCTCCTTTTTCTGATAAGGTTTGCTAAGGGTCTGTCAATTTTGTTAAGTTTTTCGAAGAACCAACTCTTTGTTTTGTTGATTCTTTCTATAGTTTTTTTGGATTCTAATTCATTTAATTCTGATTTAATTTTGATTATTTCTTTCCATCTACTGGATTGGGGTTTATCTTGCTGCACTTTTGCAAGGAGGTTTAGATGTGTCATTAAATTGCTAATTTCCGATCTCTCCAATTTGTTGATGTAGTAGCTCAGAGCTATAAACTTGCCTCTGAGTACTGCCTTTGCTGTGTCCCAGAGGAGCTGGTAATTTGTGTG
Organism: Dipodomys merriami; assembly: GCF_024711535.1. Taxonomy (NCBI): domain Eukaryota; kingdom Metazoa; phylum Chordata; class Mammalia; order Rodentia; family Heteromyidae; genus Dipodomys; species Dipodomys merriami. Next base: position 1,560,419 of record NW_027203416.1, on the reverse strand, counting down.
TTCATTTTTGTTGAATAGCATGAATATTTGAATTTCCTTTCAAATCTCTTCCATGACCCACTCATGATTCAGCAGTGTGTTGTTCAGCCTCCATGTGATACCGGACTTTCTTTGGTGGCTTTTGGTGTTGAGTTCTAAATTTATTCCCTTGTGGTCAGAGAGAATGCAAGGTATAACTTCAATGTTTCTGAATTTAGACAAGTTTGCTTTGTGGCCTAAAATGTGGTCTATTTTAGAAAACGTTCCATGTGCTGCTGAGAAGAACGTGTATTCTGATGCTGCTAGGTGAAATGTTCGGTAAATGTCTCTTAAGTCTAGTTGATTTATGCAGCTGTTTAGATCTGCGGTTTCTCTGTTGAGTTTTTGCCGAGTTGATCTATCTAGTGGGGAGAGTGGTGTGTTAAAATCCCCAACAATTAATGTCTTTGGATCTATATGGGATTTGAGGGAAAGTAGTGTTTCTTGGATAAATTTGGGTGCTCCATTGTTTGGCGAATAGATATTTAGAATTGTAATATCCTCCTGAAGGAGAGATCCTTTAATTAGTATGTAGCAACCTTCTTTATCTCTTCTCACGAATTTTAATTTGAAGTCTATTTTATCTGATATTAGGATTGCAACTCCCGCCTGTTTATGAGGGCCGTTTGCTTGGTAGATTTTGTTCCAGCCTTTAACCTTGAAAATATGGTTGTTTTTACGGCCAGATGTGACTCCTGCAGGCAGCAGATAGAAGGGTCTTGTTTTTTAATCCAATTAGACAGTCTATGTCGCTTAATTGGAGAGTTCAGTCCGTTAACGTTAAGAGATAGGACTGAGAGGTATTTGGGAGTTCCTGCCATGTTATCCACCTTCTTGGGGGCTGTGAAAGCTGGGTTCTTCCTAAGGTTCTTGGATTCTCAGTTTGGGTGCAGTTTCTTGGCCTTTGTTGCGTTCTTGTTGGTTTTCTATGTGTAGGACATCGTTAAGAATCTTTTGCAGGGCTGGTTTGGTGGAGATGTATTGTTTCAATTTTTCTTTGATATGGAAGGTTTTTATTTGGCCTTCACTTATGAAGGAGAGTTTATCTGGGTACAGTATTCTTGGTTGATAGTTGTTTGTTTTTAGGGCATGGCATACGTCATTCCAGGCTCTTCTTGCTTTGATTGTCTCTGCTGAGAAATCTGAGGTAATTCTAATTGGTTTCCCTTTATAGGTGATTAACCTTTTCTCCTTGACAGCTTTAAGGATCTTTTCCTTGGTCTGGGTTGATCCTGTGTGGATTATAATGTGACAGTGGGATGTCCTATTCTGGTCGGGTCTATTTGGGGTTCTAAAAGCTTCTTGTATCTGAATAGGCCTATCTTTTTGTATGTTTGGGAAGTTCTCTGCTAGGATCCTGTTAAACACATTTCCTAGACCATTAACTTCTGTTTCTAGGTGCTCCTCTACACCCATTATCCTTAGATTGGGCCTTCTGATGGTGTCTTCCAGGTGTTGGATAGACCTATCATATTTCTTGGACTTGTCTTGGATGGTTGTATGTTCTTTCTCTATAATATCTAGGCTGTCTTCAATCCCTGAGATTCGATCTTCTGCATGGTCTAACCTGCTGTCAAGACTCTCTACTTTGTTTTTTATCTCTTTTCCTTCTAATTGGTCAGCTTTGATGGCTTCAAGTTCTTTGTTGAAGCTCTGTTTTAGGTCTTGTATGAATTTCTTTACTTCCTTAATTTGGTGTTCAGTGTTTGTTCTCAAATCACTTAGTTGATTGGTTATGGTTTCTTTGGACTCCCATTCCTTCTGTTGGGTTCCATTCAGCATTCCCTTTGTGGTCTCCCTGACTTCCTTCAGCTCTTTGTTAATGGATTCCATGAATGCCTTTAGTGATCTTTGTGTATTCTCTACCTGGTGTCTTAATTCGTGAATTACTCTTTGATTAGTTTCCTCCCTTCTGTGGGATTCCTGCAGTTCTCTTTGAGTGTTCTCTGCCTGCTCACGCCATTCCTCCCTTTCTCTTTGAGTATTCTCAAGTTGTTCACTCAAATCCTGTATCAGTTTTTGAGAAGCTTCCTCACACTTATGATATTCCTGTATAAACTTCTCGGATGCCTCCTCTCTCTCCCTGTCACGCTCATACAGAGTCCTTTGTACATTGTCAAACTTCTCATTTATCATGTTTGCTATTAGTGTTTGTAGAGCTATTTGGGAACTCTCCTCTGGATTATTCTTTATCGGTTCTAATCCCTGATTATCAAGGTTGGGAATGGAGATATCCGAATTAGCCATTTTTCTTGTGTTTTTCCGTCTTACTCGGCCCATTTGAGATAAAGATTGCACCAGTTTTGTGCTAGAACACTATCTTAAGGCAACCATTAACCAAAGTTTGCATTTGTACAGTCAATAGTCTACAGATACAATCTAGTTCAACAGATACATCTATTCAACATCAAACGACTATATGGTAAAGGACTTCGAACCGCAGAAAAGAATTTGGAAAACCAGAAATTATTAGGATTAGGGAGAGATGTGGGTAAAAAATGGGATTAGATTGGTGTGGGGAGGCACAGGTAGAGTTAACTATGTCCTAATCACAATGCAGGAAATGGGTTGGGTAGGATGCAAGTAGAGAGAGAGAGAAAAAGAAGAGACGGAAAGGGGAATAAAGAGAGACCATTAAAAGAATAGAAACGTAAAAATTAATGTTATTATAGAGGTTAAAAGACCGTCTATTTAGAGAGGAATGTGAATATGTTCAGAGAAGGGGAGGGACATAGAGGAGATGTGAAAATCTTTAAGGATGGGAAAGGGAGAAGAAAAGATCAGAAGTTCAGTAGAGCTAGATAAAAAACAAAAAGATAATTAAGAAAGAAAGAAAAAGAGAAAGAAGACAAGAAAAGAAAGGAAAACTCTCATTCACGTATTCCTAAAATTAAAATTATAAGATGAGAAAAAAAAAGTTACTGGAAAACAATTATTTTTTCAGAAGAGGCAAAAATTAAAGATTAATAAAAGTTTTAGAAGGGAAAAAATTTATATATACATATATATATATATATATATATATATATATATATATAAGGTAACAAAAAAAAACAAAAAACAAGCAAAAAAAAGAAAAGAAGAAGAAGAAAAAAAAAAGAAAAAAAAGAAAAAAAAAGTCTTTTGATTTTTTTGTTTTTTTTGGGGGGGAGGAGTGGGAAGAATCCTGTATCTCCCTTTTGTCTGCAACCAGTCTCTTGTTGGAGTCTCTGGTCAGCTTGAGGTCCTGTGGCTTGATTGGTTTCTTAAGTCGGTTGGTTGGAAGAGGCAGAAAAATGCTCTGTTTTACCCAAGATTTTGAGATCCCCCTCCCAGGTTAGTTTTCTGGGAGGGTGGTCTGCTTTGAGAGTCACAAAAGAGGGGGATGTGGTGATGAGGCTAGGTTCTGGATAGAGTTGAGGCCTTTCAACAAACAGTAGCTTTTCCCTGGGGCTATTTTGTGATAAAGCTCACAGCGCCCAGCCTGGAGCCATTCTCAGGGTTTCTGTTTTTCAATTGATTGTGGTGGCTGCTAGAGGGAGGGGCAGCCTCTGGCTCTGGTTACCCAGTGAGGCAAGGCACTCTGATGGCTGGCGCCTGAGCTGGGTGACTTTTCCCTGGATGGAGCTGAGTCTGGCAGGTCACTTCGCCGTTAAGTTCTTGTGACCTGCTAAATGACTCATTTTATTCCAAGGCCTGAGCTGGAGCTAGCAGCTCCTCCGAGCTTTGTTGGTATCCAAGATGGAGATCACCAGTGCTGGGGGGGAGGGGTGGCCTTCCCTCATCTGCTCCCTGAGGAGTGAGGATGTCGGGCTTGTACTCACGCCGAGTCTTGGATCCTGGGTCGTCTCTGGTCTGCAAACAGCAGGATGAAGATGTTCGCTCCTTGTCGGTTCTTGTTGGTGTTGAGTAGAATCTGCTCGTCCGCTGCGTCTGGCTCCTTCGTCCCCGACTCTCTGTTAATTCACAAATTTTGATGTCTTATTTTTTAAGAATTTGAATTTAAATTCCACTCCAACCTTGTTTCACACAGTGAATAGATTTCCTGGATAATGACAATTCTCAAGGGATCCTACTGGATTTATAGCAAGTTTTCTGAGGTTTGTTTGTTTAGTGTGAAAAAGAGCCATCTTTACCCACATTGTTTCCTCTCCACAGAGTCTCCATGGATTACTTTGCATGAAAGCCTATTTTCCCAGGCAATTTTAAATTTTCTTAATAGGCTAAGGTGTTAAAAATTTTGAACAATTAAAATTTACCTGTCATAACTTTAAAACTCTTTTGAAATTCCTTTATCAGAATCGCGAATTCACCAAACCTAATACCACCTTTACCATCAAAAAGATAACATGTTGTTTTCATGATTTAGTGTTCATGCAACTATTATTTTCCACTGTCATTATTATATGTGTATATGACCATATAAGCTGATGCTGAGAAAAATGAACTCCAAGATATGGAAACAGATTTTTATTTGTGGTTTTTGTTTTTGATGTACTATGTAATAGCTATTTTCTTTAGGATTTTCCCTATGGTTTCTCCCTGCTGTATTTGATTTTGGTACCCTGTGTATTGTGTACACATTTACCTTAACTAGGAAAGGGAAGAGGAACAACAAAATGGTTAGAGAAAGCAGAAAGGCAAACCAATGCAATAGCAATATTCACAAGACAATATTTTGGAAATGGACATTACAACTTGTGAGGGGTGAAGGGGGAAAGGAAAACTGTGAGAAAAAATGAGGGAGAGGTAACAAGTTTGGAAAGTTATGCCTTCACTACCTTACAATTACTGTAACCACACTGTACACCACTTTGATAATAAAATTTTAAACATAAGCTGCATAAAATATAATTTCACTGTATTGGTATAGTAAATATTATTCTTTATGTATTAACTTTTTAAAAATCAAAACTATTTGGCTTCTAATTTGAATTAATTACCCTTTCTTTATCAGGGGGTCATCAAATTGAATGTTATCCATCTAGACAATATTTTCACAATAAACTTGCCAATATTTTGAAAAAAAATAAATTTAGTACTTTCTCATACTAAAACTGAAAAGAGATTAATTACATGGAAACCCATAACATTTAAAAGTAAATAAGTTGTTAAAAGGACAGTATATATGTGTTATTAAAAATTCCTATGACTAATTATTCATTTTTAAATTATCAATATTCCATACCTGAGAGATTCAAAACAGTACCTGTTTGCATGTTATGAAATTCTGAAGTAAATACAGCTTCCAATGGGCTGTTACAACTTGAGAAGTCAACAGAAAAATAGCCACATTATTATAGAGGATAAGACTATGAAGCATCTGTAATAATTAATTCGTCAAGAGTAAGCAATTGTTTATCAGAGTAAGCTTTATTTGTATGAACATCAATCCTAAGATTTATGCCATAAATTCATCCTAGACCAACAGTTTCCATCTTGTAAAAAGTGCACCTTAAAATTCCTTAATTCACATCATGAATAGCTTAACTATATTGTGAAAAAATACTACACCTCTGCTAATGTGATGCCCTCCTTGTACAGGAAAGAATGCCACAATAAACTGAGCTGCATCATTTTTCCCCCAGTGGCATTCTTGAGATCAGAAAACTTGCAAATATTATTTATATTTTACTTTTTAGCTATCATAGATATTCAGGATGCTAAGATCTGAAAATTATGGTTCAAAGCCAACTCAGGCAGGAAGGTTTCTTAGATTCTTATCTCCAATAAACTTCTCAGAAAAAGCCAGACACAAGTGGCACTGAGGTTGAAGTGTTAGGGCACGAGCATTGAGAATAAACAGGCTTAGTGACAGTGTCCAGGCCCAGAGTTCAAGCTTTAGGACAAGCCAATAAAATAAAAACAAAAATGAAAACAAACCCCATACCTAGAATTTTTCTCAATGTATAAAGAGGCACGTAATTAAGGAAATGGCTTCCTGAGTTACATATAGGAAGAAGAAAGAAGATGTCACACAATTACTCTCTTCACACCATATTAAACCACACCCTCAAAAAATTGCTCTTTTCCCAAATTTATAAATTACTGTCATCCATTTGTTGGCAACTCTGTCTAGATTACTCACATTATCATGTTATACATGAACTGTTGGTATTATTTATTAACTAAGTTCTAATTATAACTCTCTTGAAAGTATAATCTAGGAAAATAGAATGCTAGTATACTTTGTGAATTTGTCAATTAAACCTTCTACTTAAAAAGACTTTTGTTGTATCCTATAAAATATGAAATTACAAGAAAACCAAAATATTCATTTTAAATCTGAATTCTAGTTTAGCAAGGTCTAAAAAGTTCTACGTTAGACATACTTTGCTATTTCTCCAGGCTTAAGCTTTTGTAATCCTTCATCAGTTCTTTGGAATCTAACAGAATGATACTTACTTTCGCAATTTTGGGGGAGAGAATCATGAGCCATTTTGCATCTAGGTATGTTCTGTAATGAAGAGAGCATTTAAAACAAGTGAGGATTTTATATGTATTGCATTTCAATAGGAAACTTGACTTCTCAAAACATGGTAATGAAATTAGCCCGAACTTCCAACTGTGTATTCCTTTATTGTTGTTTGGTTTGTTTTTTTGAGACAAAAGTATACTACCTGGTCCAGGGAAGGTATCACTATGTAATTCCACTCCTTAATCTCCTGTCTTAGTCTCCAGGATTGTACCACATTACCCTGCCATAGGTTGTTGGTTTATTTAATCTAGATAAAGACTAGCAATTCTGAACTTCCCCTATGATCTTATCCACTAGACTGACTGCTCAGACTGTTTATGTACTATTTTCAAAGATTTTCTAACATTTGACACAGGATATGAACATTTTCAGATGTACTTGCAGGGGTCTCTGATTCATTCCTCCATGGATCTGATCCCATTAACAATGATTACTTGAATCTCTTACTGTCTCTGGTCCCTAGCTATGTAATATTCTCAACTTTTTTAAAGAAAGTTCACTTGAGGGCTTTCTAATACTAAAAATTATCACTTGATTGTAGTCTTATTCTGAGAATTGTTTCATTGTGTATTTGTGTGTGCACATATAAGTGCTTCTCTGTGTATGTGTATGTTTGTATGTATTTATGCAAAAGTCTCAAGCTCTTATTCAGCAATCTTGCTCATGTCTGGGATTCCAGGTTTGCCTGATTAATTATAGGTAGTGTCTCAAAGCCTGTTCTGCAAAGGCTGGATACAAACTGAACTTCCCAGAATCCTTTACATCCTTAGGTTTTATTTTTCTAGGAGTATCAACTTTTAAGCTACAAACATTTTTGTGAGTGTAAAGTGTAAGCTGTAGCCCAGATTTTTAACTCAAGAATTCATATAAAGATAGATTAACATACACATTACATATCCTGACTGTACACTGTTAGAAAGGTGATCGCAAGCCTAGTGGTGGTTGGTTCTGAGGATTGGGGTTCAAAGCCAGCCCGGGTAGAAAGTCCTGGAGAATCTTTTCTCCAACAACTACCAGAAAACTGGAAGTGGCACTGTGGCTCAAGTGGTAGAGCAGTAGCCTTGAGCTGAATAGCAGAGGGACAGCTCACAGTCCCAGAGGTGAATTGCCATGACCAACAACAGCAAAAACGAATATAAGAAAATGAAAGAAATTTAATGTGATCTTAGCCACCAGTTTCATTGCTAGTATAATCCCTGTTCTCTCAATATGGACTCTTTTTTTCCAGTTAAGTCCATGATCATATATCTGACTTGCATTGGAAACAGGATTATTCTTGCATTCTACTTTTTACAAATTTACGTGATTAGCAAGCATGCTTTAGAAAGGGAGTGGCCTCATGCTTCATGTTCCACTTAGGAGTAATGCTTTCTTTATATCACTCCCATAACTCTACATGCTGGACTTGACTTTATTGTTTCAATGCTGTCTTATTTGTAGAGTCTTCTCGATTGTATTGAACCCTTATACATAAACACAGAACTTCTCTTTCTCCTATTATTGCTATTATGTCTCCTACTGTTAAATCATGTATACTTGGGAAATTAATGCAGAGCACAGACACTCAAAAAAAAATGATCTGAAACCCTTCTTCCCATTTAAAATTTGCCTTAATTTACAGAGCAATTAAGTTTGAACTCAATATACTCATGGATAATGTATTTATAAGCAATTTAAATTTCACATTTTCTCTTTACTAAGTCTCTGAAACACATGTTACCACATGCCCAAAGGTGTCCTTGTAGTATTTCAATGAAGCCAGAAAACTTTCAATTTATCTGGAGCAGCACCACAGATTGTTACTGGAAGTGAGTGGAAGTAACTGTTACTGAAAGTGTAAACTGATCCCAGGAGAGGAATTGAACATAGAGGAATGACAAAATTCAAGTTAAGTTTTGTTTTCCTTTTTACAATACAAGAAAAGAATCCAAGGCTTGAAAGAAACTCTGTTCCTGACTTTTTGTAGTGTGTCCTTTACTCATATAAAATTTGTCTATACACTTCTAGTCTAGTTGAGAGTATTACAAAAGGAAACAATATGCCATTTGAAGGCCAACATAGGACAAAGGAAATAGCTTCATTTTAAAAGTGGTCTCCTGCAAAGGAGCAAAGGCATGGAGGTTTCAAAGTGTCTTATGGATGGATGTTTCACTCCTGAGATGATTCTCTTGTTGCAGGAGTTATCAATTCCTTTAGTGTGGACCTGAGTTTTCCATAGCAATAAGGATTTCAAAAGAGCAGGATCCAGTGAGTATGATCAGTAAAAGGAGCCTCTTCTCAGACCAGTACTCCTGTAAGAGGGTCCCAAAGAAATACCTGAGGTTTCTTTTGTTTGCTTGTTTTTTTTTAGTTTGTGCTGGTTCTGGGGCTTGAACTCAGAGGTTGGACCCTGTCCCTGTACAGTTGTCTTTCCTGCCTACATGCCTCCTACTGACTGACTGACTCTACTGACTGAGCCAATACTCCACTTTTGCATTTTATGGTGTTTAATTACAGATAAGAGTTTGACCAACTCTGCTGCCTGGGTTGGCTTTGAACTGAGATAGTAATAAATCCAAGTGACATCAACTTATGGACTTCTCTTTTGAACCAAGAAATATTAGATTAATTTTATACTAAAGCTAATATTTGACAATTTTTAAAAGAAGAGAATATGTTCAGCAAAGAATCCATAACTTAAGTAACTCAGCAAAAGTAGGTGCCCTGAATCATTTTGGAATTATTTTCTCTGCTTGGGAAGATTACTATTGACTTTGTCGTTCCTTTTGGGGAAAGTTAAAGTCATTTTTGCACTTTTTCTGTTGGTCATGGGGCTTGAACTCTGATCCTGGGCAATGTCCCTCAGCTCTTCACCAGACGTCCAGTGCTCTACCACTTTAGCTACAGCACCACTTCCGGATTTCTGATGGTTAATTGAAGATAAGTGTTTCATGGACTTCCCTGACCAGGCTGGCTTTGAACCACAATCCTGAGGTCTCAAACTCTTGACTAACTAGGATTACAGGCATGAGCCACCAGTACCCGGCTCTTATTTGTATTTAGTGCAGTTAATTACACTAAGTAGACAAGAATGGAAATCTTAATCAAGTGATTTGACATTGCAGTTTTTAGAATAATTGATGTAGCAATAAATATGTCTTCCTTTGCCATTTTGTTACATTAATGACTCAGGAGCTATGGAACCCTTACATTAGTAGCCTCTTCCATCTGTGTAGGTATATTTATTATCAGGAAATATTCATAGAGAAATTGAGAAAGACATATTTTTAGAAAGCACTGTATTTTTACAATAAAAATCATAAAAAAGAAAGCAAAGGAGACCAAGTATGCAAGAACAGCATAGAAAGGGATATATTTATCACACAGAGATTAAGAACTAGCCTAAGAGATTTAGAATGCTAAAGGCAATGAGGAATATGCCTAGTTGACAACTATTTCTTCAATAACCAAAAATGGTTCCCTAGAATGGTTTCTGCTATACCTTAGTTACTATCATTTATTCCTTCCATCTGGAGTCATTTCTTCTCTACTGTCACAACTGTTAATTAGCCTCTGCCATTTTGGTGACATGACTGGCCAAAAAGGTTTCCAAATCTCACTTAAACTACCCTTCTTATTGAGATTAGCAGTGAATACTCAAAAGCCTGGAATCTTTGAATTTCCTGAATTAATCTTCACCTGACATCTAAGCACATTCCTGGCATTAATTGCCGTGAACTTATGAACAAAACTTTTTTTCAACAAAGTATCCTAATATAGCTAAAGTGCATGAATTAGAACTATTGTCAGGTATCAGTATGGAACCAGCAATTATATATTCCTAGTATGGGTTCTTTATTTTCATTTACTAAATGTTTGGGTTTTTTTGTTGTTGTTGTTTTGCCAGTACTGGGACATAAACTCAGGGAAAGATAATAATTCCTCAGCTTTTTTTCCTTTCAAGGGCAGCCCTCTACCACTTGAGGCACAGCACCATTTCCAGTGTTTCTTTTTCTGTTTATGTGGTTCTGAGATATTGAACCCAGAGTTTCATGCATGCTAGGCAATCACCATACCATGAAGCCACTTTCCCATAGCCCTAAATGACTTTCTTAAGATGGCATTACATTTTTATTCTTTAACTATGTATCAATTTTGGCCAGAATTTTTTTTGCTAGAAAAGGACATTGAACACAATACTGAGTACAGTAAGGCTAGATGGACAATGAATAACCGTCTTGGACTAGCCAGGCACAGCAGGGCTTACCTCATGGAGCTGGTACAACAGACTGAGCAAGATATCTCCTGACCCACCGCAAATCTACAGGATGAGAGGGCCACCTTGGTTCCAGACATATGGGGTCGCTGGGCCACCTCCTCCAGCACCCATTCAACAAGATCCTGTGACAGAGAGAGAGAGATAGATAGATTGAAAGAATGTCAGAATTACACTTAATCCTGATGCAGGTGCCTCATACCTATAATCTTAAGTACACAGGAGGATGAAATATGAGATCATGGTTCATAGCAAACCCGGGCAGGAATGACTGTGAGACTGTTATTTCCAAAGAACCACTACAAAAGCGGAAGTGGTGCTGTGACTCACGTGGTAGAGCTTTAGCCTTGAGCTGAGGAGCTCTGGGACAGGGTCCATGCCGAGTTCAAGCCCCACGACTGACAAGAAGTGGACTTCCCACCACAAGAAGTGGACTGAATAGCACCCATTGTCCTAGGGAGTATGGCTGAGAAGTCAGGCCGTGCTTCCTCTCAGCTGGGAGTCATGAATAGGTCACTCGGCTACTCTGTGCCTCAGTTCCCCCAGCTGCAAAAGTGAACAAAGTGAAGCATCCCCTTCCTCATGGGCATAGGGTAATAATGAAAGAAAGCCATGTTTTGTTTCATAATCCCATGTCTGTCACACCATTAATAACAGATACCATCTTATCTCTTTCTGGGTATCTTACTGCCATATGCTCACAGGATTGCTGAGAACTGTATCTGAAGGCCCCTCCCTTTGCCTTGCCCTGCTCCAGAGATCCCTCTGTATTAATCCCTTGTTTCCTAACAACTGTCACATGAGGAGATTGAAGTCCAATGGTCGAGGCGCAACCCAGAGCTTCACCTGTGGTCAAGAATTGGCTGCTATGGACTGAGTTTGGGACAATCCATCTAAACCAATGACAGAGCATGGCACCACATGTCTACAATTCCAATTACAGAGGACAAGGCCTGGTGGCGCATGCCTATCACAGATAGGAAGACCATGATCCAGCCCAGCCTGAGCATATATTAAGTCACCATCTCAGAAATCCCCAAGACATAAAAGCTTGGTTTGAATGTTAGAATACCTGACTGGCAAGCCTAAGGCCTTGGGGTCAAACCCTAATATACAAAAAATAACCAGAGGCCCAGTGCCGGAGGCTCTTGCCTATAATTCTAGCTACTCAGGAGGCTGAGATCTGAAGATCACAGCTCAAGATTTAAAGTAGGGTTTGCTTCACCCTTCAGACATCATGATGAGAACACCTGGAGTCTGAGCTATACTGTTGTACTCCATACTAGCAGGGCTCATATCCTTACTAAGTGTTGGCCATGCTCTCTTTCCCCCTGGGAAGCCACCCACTTCAGGCCACACTCCCAGGTCCTCCCAAGCTCCCACTGCCACCAACCAGGCCCAAGAGAGTACACAGCTCCAGGGAACAGAGATCCCTTGTTCTTGTAATTTAACAATGCTGAGTCCCCTTCAAGCCTCTCACCCTTCCAGGCACCCAGACCTCAGCTGTGAAGCCCATGCACCCCCCAAAGATAGCAGGTAGAAGTTACCAAAGGCAACCAGCCTCCTTGTTACAACCCAATTCTACACACACACACACACACACACACACACACACACACACACACACACACACACACACATTCAGACCGGTGACAGAACAGAACACTCTTCCTTGCAGCACCTGCAATTTGCCAACAGATCACTCACCTTAGTACAGTCAGGCTGTACAAAGAGAAACATGACTTCTCTTTCTCTGTCTCTCTATGTCTCTCTGTCTCTCTGATCTCTCTGTCTCTCTTTGTCTCTCCCTGCCTCTGTCTCTGTTTCTGTCTCTGACTCTGTCTCTGACTCTCTGTCTCTGTCTGTCTGTCTCTCTTTCTTTCATACACACACAGAGAGAGAGAGAGAGAGAGAGAGAGAGAGAGAGAGAGAGAGAGAGAGAGAGAGAGAGAGAGAGAGAGAGAGAGAGAGAGAGAGAGAGAGCTGTGCATCTCCTGAGTTTGTTGGAGACCAGATGGACCGGGAGCACCAGCAGAAGCTGGTAGACATGGGAAATGTGATCAACTTGTGAGAACTTTAGACAGTTGGGGGCGGGGGATAGGCCGATTGTATGTGTGTGTGGGGGAAAGGGGGTCTTCCCAGATATTCACCTTCTGTTCTGACCCCAGCATCCTTACCTCCCTGGTGGGTTTTCTGGGACCCTCTTCAGTTGAAAAAGTTTACCAAGCACAGAAGACAAGGTCTCACACAGAAAGGGGGGTCTATCTTCTGCATCCAACACCCTCATCCCCAGGAAAAAGGAAAAGACCCCAGAAGGCAGGTGTGGGCATGCAGCTCCCCACATCTGACTAAAGCCTCAGGTTCTCACCAGGGAGAAGGGTGCAGATGTGCCGCTGTGTGGCTCCCACTGCTCCAGGCCAGGGGCTCTTTGGTGCCCACTCCTCATCCAAGGCTGCATCTTCCCGTTTCCTGGGACACTGGCCAGTAGGGATGGGGGTGCGATCCTCAGGTCAACACCCACTCCCACCCCTGGAGCACATTTGCAGCAGGGCCTGGCCCAGAGTGTGGGGCACAGTAGAGGTGCGGGTCCGGGCCAGGAGGGGGAAAGGGGGAATATGGGGTGTGGCTTCCATTCTTGTGTCCCATTGATCAGAAAGAACCATGAAAGAATGGGGGTTTGGCTGGAATCCTGTGATGCAGAATGAATGGGCAGAGTCAAATAATAGCAGAACCTTTCCCAGGAAACTCTGTCCAATCCAGTTGGGAACAAGAGGGTGACCTGCTTTAGCCGGATGGTTGCACAGATTGTTGTGTATGGCTGTTTATTGCCAGTCCTGGACCTAGAACTCAGGATCTAGGCACAGTCTGTGAACTGCTTTTGCTCAAGGCTGCTCCACTACCACTGGAGCCACATGCCTCTACTTCTGGATTTGTTGGCACAAGTTGGACAGGAGTTTCAAGGACTTTCCTGCCAAGGGTGACTGACCATGATCCTCCTATCACAGCCTGGTAAGTATCAAGGAGGACTGGTGAGAGCCACTGGTGCCTGGCTAATCATGGGTCTTGCTGATGTTCTTGGACAGACCAATGAGTTCCCTATCCTCAGGTTAAAGTAGTAGGAGCTGGAGCCCACAATTCAAATCCTGGTCCTGCCACCTCCAAATGGCAGGAGATCCTAAGAATCTCATTTTTATCCATATAATGGAATGTGATGTGTGTCATGATTGAATAGTTCTGGAATGATTCTAGGACAAAATTATATGCAATTATATTATGCTACACTGATCAATTTTAATTAATACTTTATGAAGCATTTAAACAATCACATTCATTTAAATGGGGGCATAATGAAATACCTAAGAATTGGGCATCACATAGTGTAAAGGTGCCAGGACTAGGATTTGAACTGATGGTCTGGGTAACGTTGTTTCACTGTGTGGGAAGGTGAAGCTTGCCTCCTTGATGTCAAGAAATTCAAGTCTGTTCCTTAGTCCTGAAATCAATGCCCACCACTAGAAAACATCCTCTTCGTATAAATTTTAAATATATGATTTATATTTATATACATATTTTGACTCCATATTACATTCAGTGCAGTTATTCACTTTATTTTTTTTTGTTTTATTCATGTATTGACTGTTCATTTTATTGACTATTATGACAAATAGAATAGTGATTACATTGATTACATAGGACATAGGTCTGCATATGTATTCCACCTCATACCGGACACACAGGACTTTCACAGAAAAGGAAAACATGTGTCACCATCAGCTTCTTACTCCACGATTAATTTTTTGGGAGTGCTGGCATCTGAACTCATGGCCTACAAGGCCCAATTCATGAATGGGTTAGTGTCAGCACGCCATCCTTGGGAAAACTGAGCTGACAGGCAGTTCCCAGGACCTGAGATTGAGCCTCATCAGTTGACAAAATAAGAACAGATTGACACCCAGATAGTAGTATGCTCATAAATATATATCTTTATAGAGTGCCAGAGATGTCTATACATTATTCAGTTATATGGACTATATTCCTACCAATTCTTGGGTATTTATTATGCCTCCATGTAATTAATGTTATTGTTTTCATCATTAACAAACTATTAAGTAAATTAATCAGTGTCCTGAAATTATTGCATTCCTGTAATATTATTCTTTTAATGATTCATAAATATTAAATTAAATCAGTCTCCTGAAATGATGCTGTCTAATTTTATACGAGCATCATTCATAATCCACTCATTCAACCATGACATTGATAACATTCCATTGTTATTCCTGTAGATGGGAACTAGTCTCTTAGTATCTCCTGCCTTTGGTTGGTGCCAGGACGGGGATTCGAAATCAGGACCTACCTTGCCATGTGGGCCTATGGCTTCCCCAATAGTCTGCCAACCTTCAGAATTGCAAGGTGAAGTACTCTTTGCAACAGTGTCATTCAGACCCAAGATGGTCACCGGGCTATGAAAGAAAACTAAAAAGGCCATCGTGCCATATTTTTTCGGTGCATTTTTTTCCACACAAGGCCTGGGGGTCTAGGATCCCGGGATCAGCTGTGGGTCCAGTGGCTGCACCCCAGCATAGGGTGATTGAAGCTGTTACCACGACCTGAGTTCAAGCCCCCTGCTGAGGAAAAAAAATTAAAGGAAATTAGCTCCCTGGGTTGCAATTCACCCTATTTATTCTGCCAGGCTTTGGATTTGAACTCAGGGTCTGGGTAAATCTGCAGCATTGTGGAAGAAGGGGAAGCTCATCATATTTAAAGATAAGGAAGTCAGCCCTGTACTGTAGGCCTGAATTCAAGCCGCAGCCCTGGAAAACATACTATTTGTATACATTGCAAAGATAGGATTTGTACTTACCTATGGATGTTCAGTCCATACACATTTGGTGTGGTTGTTCCTTGTATTTTTGTTTTATTCATTTATTTACCGTTGATTTTACTATGATGGCACCCATTCCGTTTATTACATTGATGACATCCTATTACATGGCATCTAGATTTGTAGACGTGTACTCCAGCATGCCTGACAACCTGGACTCTCAGAAAAAAATAAAAAAAGTTGCAGACTTGGCTTCATACTCCATGATCTAATTGTTCGTAGTGTTGGGATCTGAACTCAGGGCTTAGCAGGACCAATTGGTGAATAGATTACGGTGAACACACCAGCCTGTGAGCAACTAAGGAGTTCAGCCATTCCCAGGATCTGACATTGATCCCCAGGATGGGCCACAGTAGTCATAAATTCATTATTTAAACATAGGATCTATATTTACATGTGTGGATAGCATCTTGTATTTGGTGTACTTCTTATTTTCTGTCTTATCCATGGAAGTACTGTGTATTTTCCTGAGCATGGTTACAGATATAATAGTGTTTACATGGATGACAATCTATTGCTATAGGATTATAGGACTTCCTATGCATTCTCCATCCTAGCTGAAACCCAGGACTTTCACAGGACAGGAAAACGTGAATTGATGGGCTTCTCACACAGGATTCATCTTTTGACAGTGTTGGGATTTGAACTCAGAGGTTACCAGGACCAATTGGCAAAAGGGTCAAGGTGAGGACACCACCCTGTGAGCAAAGGAGATTGGCCATTCCCAGAACTGACATCGAGTCCCAGGGAGGGCCAGGATCGGCATAAATTCATAATTTAAACATAGGATCTATATTTACATACCTGTGAGGACAGCATCTTGCATTTGGTGCACTTCTCCTTATTTTGTGTCTAATTCATGAAGGTATTGTGCATTTTATTGAGTATAGTGACAGGTATAACTGTGCTGACATGGATGACAACCTGTTCCCCTGGTTATAGGGTTGCCTATGTAATTCTCTATCCTAGTTGAGATCCGGGACTTGCACAAGAGAGGAAAACATGTGCAAAGACTGGCTTCTGACAACAGAATGAATTTTTTGTCAGTACTGGGATGTGAACTGAGGAATGGGTAGCTCTGTTGCACTTTGGGGTAAGGAGAATCTCACAATCCTTGAAGACTAGAATGTCAGGCCTGACGCAGAGCCTGATTGGAAGCCCCAACACTGGAAAAAATAACAGCTCACCTTTTTTAAACATAGGGTTTCTCTTTACCTGCAGGTGTGGTATGCTTCTTGCATTCAGTGTAGTTATTCTTTTAATTGTGTCTTATTCATGGATGTATTGTGTATTTTATTGAGTATGGTGATAGATATAACTGTGCTGACATGGATGACAACCTATTCCCATGGCTATAGAGTTGCCTATATATCATTTCCCATCCTTGCTGAGACCCAGGACTTTCACAGGACAGGAAAACAGGTGGATCTATTGGCTTCTCACATCTAGATGAATCTTTTGGCAGTGCTGGGATTTGAACTCAAGGCCTAGCAGGCCCAATTGGTGAATGGGTCATAATGAATACAACAGCTTGTGAGGCACTAAGGAGCTAGGCCATTCCCAGGACCTGAGTTGGAGCCCAGGTGGGGCCAATACAGTCATAAATTCATCATTTAAACAGAGGATCTATATTTCCATAGCTGGATGGGCAGCATCTTAAATTCAGTGTAGTTATTGTCTTGGTTTTGTGTCTTATTCATTGATGTATTGTGTATTTCCTTGAGTATAGGATGACAGATATAACTGTGGTGACCTGGATGACAAACTATTCCCATGAGTATAGAGTTGCCTATGCATTCTCCATCCTAGCTGAGTACTTGCACAGCACAGGAAACCTTGTGCAATGGCTGGCTTCTCACATCAGGGGAATTTTGGGCAGTGCTAGGATTTGAACTTTGGGCCTAGGAAGCCCAACTGCCCAATAGGTCCATGTGATCACACTAGACTGTGAGCCACTAAGTTGCTGAGCTGTTCCCAGAAACAGAGATCAAGCACTAGGGAGGCCACTATTGTCCTGAATGCATCATTTAAGCATGGGATGTATATTCAAATCCGTGTGGACTGCATTGTGCATTTAGTGTAGTTATTCTATTTTGTATGCTATTCATGGATGTATTGTGTATTTTCTTCAGTAAATGATGACAGGTATAACTGGGCTCATATGATAACAACCTATTCCCATGGCCCCAGGGTGGCCCATGCATTTTACATCCTAGCTGAGACCCAGGACTTGCACAGGAAAGGAACACAGGTGCAACAATTGTCTTTTGACATCAGGATGAATCTTTTGGCACTGCTGGGATCTGAATTCGGGGACCAGCAGACCCAATTGACGAATGGGTCCATGTGAGCACACCAGTCTGTGAGACACTAAGGAGTAAGGCCGTTCCCAGAACCTGAGTTGGACCCCCAGGTGGAGGTATGGGGGAGGGCACACAGCAGTCATCCATTCATAAGTTGAAGGCAGTATGCAAATAAGTACACATTGGTATAGAGTAGGAGAGATGATAACCTTGATGGAATCCAATCTACCATGTGTCTACTGATTCTTGGATCTTTCCAGATGCCTTCATTTCATGACTGTGATGATTATTGTCATGCTTCATCTACACTGCTTTACAAATAAGCGATATCCTATGAGTCTTGCCCATCATTTCCTAGTCACATCATTCATGAAGTACTCATTCAAGGATAAGATCGATCGCATTCCATGACTTTTCTGGTCCAGAAACCAGTATCTCAGGATTTCCCGTTATTCAGACCCAGGATGGTCACCATGCAAAGAAAAAGTTATAAAACACTGAGCCCTCTACAGCTCCCTACTTTTTGTGCTGTTCTGTTTTATTTTTTCGTCCTGCAAGCCATCTGGGTGTAGGGTCTCTGGATAGGTTGTGGGTCCCGAGGCTGCCCCCCATCCTAGGGAGAGTGAAGCTGAGTCAGAGTTGCCATGACCTGAGTTCAAGACCCGGTTGGCAAAATTAATGAACTAACTAACTAACTAACTAACTATCTACCTAACTAACTTGAAATAATAAAGCTCCCTGGTTTGGAATTTCTACCAGTTTTCTTTCCTAGCCTGGGATTTGAACTCAGAGACTTGAGGAATGTGTAGCAATGTGACAGAAGGCACAGAGTTGCCACTACTTGAGTTCAAACCCCATGCCAAGCCAAAATAAATAATTAAGTCACTGACCTCGACAGGGAAAGTTAGTTGTGAAGAGTGGCAGGAAGGGAAGGTAGGGTGAAAACAAACGACGAGGCAACAATGCTCAATAGGAAATGTACTCATTACTTTGCTCATATAACTGTGACCCCTCTGTACAATATTTTTACAGTAAAAAACGTACAAAAATATGTAGTGCTCAAGAAGCACTTTGGGGGTAAGTGAAGGATGTCTGAGTAGCTGTATAAAATTCTACACTGATATTCTTAAATGTTCATTATGGAACTGAATAAACATAACTGCTTCTGTTACAAATATTAAGTCACTGTCTTGGAACTGGGGCCAGTATTTCTGCCATTGCTGGGATTTGAGCTCACTGTCCAAGTAACTCTTTTGCACCATGGGTGAAGGCTAAGCGCACTGCTCTTGAGGAAAAGATTTTCAAGCTAGAGTTCATAGGGCCTGAATTAAGACCCTGCAATAGAAAAAATATTTGTATACATGTGTAATATATGATATATAGGTACATATGTATGTTTATTTCATATTATGATTATTATTATTGATTTTGTATTTAATTTTAATTTATTCATTATATTGTTTATTGTATTTAGTATTATTATACACATAATATAAATTGTGTTTTGTACATCTATTATAAAATTATACACAATAATTTAGTACATTGAGTCATGCTCATTTTTCATTAATACTTTATTAAGTGTTGAAACATGATACATAATTAAATGGAGGCATTTGTCAAGTCATCACATGGTTAGAGTCTGTCCCCAGTATGAGCTTTGTCTTATTTATCTTTGGACAACTTCCTATAGGGATTTGTTTTGATGATTTATACTCAGAAGCCTTTTCTTGTGGATAGGCAAGTGGAGGGATGAAATCATAAGGTTGAGGCTGGGAATGTGGCTTAGTGGTTTAGAGCTTTTTCAGCATGCATGATAGCCAGGGTTTGAATCCTCACTGCCACATACTCAGAAAAAGCCAGAATCTGTGGTATGGCTCAAGTGGTAGAGGGCTAGCCTTGAGAAAAAGAAGCTCAGAGACAGTACCCAAGCCCTAATTTCAAGCCCCAGGTCTGGCAAAAACAATACTCCAGATTCCAGTGGCTCTGGAAACCTACTTTCTCAGAAGGCTAAGATCTGAAGATCACAGTTTGAAGACAGCCTAGAGAAGGAAAGCCTGTTAGACTCTTGCCTCCAATGAACCATCAAAAAACCCCATGTGGCACTGTGGGTCAATTGGTACAGTATTTGCCTTGAGCTGAATGGCTCAGGGACAGCGCCCAGGCTTCAGTTTGAGACACACAACTGGAAAAAGAGTGAGGGACAATCAACGTACTTTTCCTATTTGCTAATTATGAGAATATTTTTTGGAAAATGAATGCTGTTGTACACCAGATTTGGAGTCAGACCTCAAGGTTCAAGTGTAGCACATACATAAGCCCAGCCTCTCAGACTCTAGCATTATAAACTTGTGTCCTGCAGGGTTCTGAAAGGCCCATTGTTGAAAGGCTTAATATGCTCCCCAAGTCCTTTGTGATAAGCAGTTAACTTTTATTGTCAATGTCATTATAGTTCTGAACCTAGCAGAGAACCAATAGCTCACGCCCATCACACTATCTCAGGAGGCCTAGGTCTCAGTATCACAGGGTGAAAACGGCCAGGGCAGGGAAGTCTAGGACACTCTGACTTCCAGTTCTGAAAGGTCAGTTGCTCAAGAGATTCCTGTGTTTCCCTTGGTGATGAGAAGTCACTTACACTCTAAATGTTCTTGAGCTATAGAAGGAAAGAAATATTATTGACCCATCCTGGGTTCAAATGCAGTTCTCAGGATCCAAGCCCTAGCCCTGTTAGCAGGAAGAACTACAGTGTAACATTATTTGAAGGACAGAAAACAGTTTCAAAAGCCAGGCTAGTTGGAGAGACCTAGACCTGCAGGATTAAGAGGCAGAATGTACACACTCAACAGGGAAGTGAGCTGCAAAACCACTTCATTCATTCCAGGCACAACCAGTAATGAGGGAAACCTGAAACATTTGTTAGAGTTACAGCAGGTCAGGCTTTTCTCAGACTCTTCAAATGATAACTAATTAACCTTCCTCCCTCAGGTGAAAGGAGCTCAGGCTATCTTTAGGTTACCAATAGAGAGCCAGTTTAGAGGGGAAGAGGGGCAGAACAGAGTAGAAAAATCCTGCTTCCTGGTCTTAGGGAGTGGGTTTTTGACTCTCCATCTGTCCAGTTTGAAGACCCTTCTATCTCTGCCAGTCCATTCTCCTTACTTCATGCTCCAAATCATTAATGCAAATCCCAAGTCCAAGGAGGGGCAGGGCCATTTCTCTTCTGTTTCCAAGCAGCTGAGTTAGAACCTGGCTCTGCCCTCTTGACTCTGGGGCGCTTGCTGCCTGAGAAGTGGGACAGAGACAGTCATGCTGCTCTGCGGTTGTGTGAAAGTGATGCTGGTGTCCTGGCACACTGCAGAAAGCCTCATGACTAGAAAATGTTCCCTTCTTTCCTTCTGATGTGAAAAACAGCTTCATCTATCTACTTTCTTTCTTTCTGTTCTCTTTCTTTCTTTCTTTCTTTCTTTCTTTCTTTCTTTCTTTCTTTCTTTCTTTCTTTCTTTCTTTCTTTCTTTCTTTCTTTCCTTCTTTCCTTCTTTCCTTCTTTCCTTCTTTCCTTCTTTCTTTCTTTCTTTCTTTCTTTCTTTCTTTCTTTCTTTCTTTCTTTCTTTCTTTCTTTCTTTCTTTCTTTCTTTCTTTCTTTCTTTCTTTCTTTCTGTCTTTCTGTCTTTCTGTCTTTCTCTCTCGCTCTCTTTGTTTCTTTCTTTATACCTACTTACCTACCTAGGTAGCTATCTCTTTGCCACTTGTTGGGTTGAACTCAAGGAATCGAACCCAGGGCTTCTTGCATGTTAGGCAAGCACTCTCTCATTAATCCATATTTTCAGCGCCTTCATTTTTTCTTAATGGTAGTTTTTACATAAGTATGCTACCATTTTATGTTCTCAAGTTTAATTTTCTGAATACTGGTTACTTCTAAAAAACCTGATCTTCTTTGCCCCTGCCTGATTTGTGACTGTTCCTGCATTGGCCTCATAATAAAATGTAAATAAAGTCTGCTGAGAGCTTCAGTGTGCATCATATAAAGACACAGGCCTAGAACCCTGGAAAAGAAAAGCAATGGGCCTGAAATAAAGAGAATGATGCAGTATGCGCAACTAGCATATCTGAAAAATACACCAGTAAATAAAAGCAGAAGCATTGCATAGGTCTGTTTGCACTATGGGAGGTAATATTCATACACACATAAGTAGGTAGGACACTGATACATAAACTTGGCTTTCTCTTTTTGAATTTTTTGTGGCCATCCCAGGATTTAAACTCAGGGCCCGATGTGTTCCTGAGATGCTTTGCTCAAGGCTGAGGCACCACCACCACCACTTACCACCATCTCGTAGTTAACTGGACATAAGCAATTCCCAGGCTTTCCTGCCTGGTCAGGATTGTATCTCCTGCTCAGTTTTCTCTCTCAAAGCAGGAGCTCTACCCTCTGGGCCACTGTTCCCCTTCTGGTTCTCTGGTGGTTTATTGGATAAAATAGTCTCAGAGACTCTCCTGCTTGGCTGGCTTGAATGGCAATCTCCTGAGGAGGTTTCAAGTGGTTTCCTCAAGAATTCACCGAGGATCTGCTCCACACAAGCCCTTAGTATAAATCTCGAGGGGTACTAGAGAAAAATGGAAACATTGTTATACCCAAGTCGCAGGACCCCCACCAAAAAGACCACCGAGAGTCAGACTTTACAGCTGTTTTAAGGTTTTACTTAAATGAGCTGCAGCTCGGGCCTCATCCCACACTCTGACACAGAGGAGCCTAGGCGGAGAGCATCAAGCTGAAGATTTGCAGGGTTTATAAAGGCACACAACCAACCAGGTGTTTGGATTACCACCATGTGTTGCTCTGCTAGAAACAAGCAACAAGTGGTCACTGCCTCAAAACTTTAACCCTGCATTTCCCCCCTTTGACTTATAGTCCTGAGACACCATCTTATGTCTCTGGCCCAAAACTAAACTCCAACAGCTCTTGATTTTGAATGGATTATGGTCCCTCTCTGACCTTAGCCATTCTATTAAACAACAATACCAATAACAAGCAGTTCATTTTTCTTTACTTGAGGCATATGCGGAGTGGTTGGTTAGGATGCTTGGAGACTTCCCCATGTTTCCCCACAATCGTCCAGGGCAAAGTGGTCAGCCAGTCTGGAGTGAGAGCAGTGGATCCAAGCAGCAATGCCATCCACCATAAGGGCAGTAGGGGTAGCCAGTAGCACCATGTAAGGTCCCTTCTACCAAGGTTCCAGAGATCTCAAGTTGTCCCTTCAAACAAACACCTAGTCCCCTGGTTTAAACAAATTGGGGGCAGGAATAGAAGCAGAATCATATAATGCTCTAAGCTGGGGCCACATCCTCTTATGCACCAGCTCTAAATAGTCAAGCTTACACCGAAATTCAGTATCATCCAAATCAGCAAGCAATTCAGTCTGGAGGCTAGGTTGGGAGTTGTCCATACATTATTTCAAAAGGAGTAAAGCCAAGCTGATAGGGTGAATTTCTCACTCTAAACAGGTCAAAAGTAAGCAGTGATACCCAGTCTGCACCAGTCTCCAAGGCCAATTTAGTTAAGGTCTCTTTTAGAGTCTGATTCATTCTTTCAACCTGCCCTGAACTCTAGGGTCTATAAGCACAGTGCAATTTCCAATCTGTCCCCAGTGCTGCGGCTATTCCCTGACTTACTTTTGAGACGAAGGCCCAATGGTGGATGGAAAGCCATTCCTGGGTAGGATTTTTTCCAGGATCTTCTTAGCTACGACGTTCCTGGTCTCATGCTTCGTTGGGTAGGCTTCAACCCATCCTGAAAAAGTGTCTACAAGAACTAGCAAATATTTATATCCAAATTTTCCAGTTTTAATTTCTGTGAAGTCTACTTCCTGATACACACCTGGTCTATCTCCACAGAGGCGAGCTCCTTTTGTAACCGGCTGATTGGTGGCATTGGTGAGCTGACAGGCTTTAAAATTTTTAACAATGTCCTAAATGAGTTGATTTCCTTGCCTGATTTTTACTTCTGAGTGTGAGCAAGTGCTGCATTCTTCGGGTTCCTATGTGTGAGACACAATGGATTCTCATAAGAATTCCCTTGCCCAATAAAAGACCCGGAATAGCAAAAACGCTCCTCAACGGAAAGAACACTGCTGGAGGAATATCAACACCAAATTTCAAACTCTACCATAAAGCCATAGTAATCAAAACAGCTTGGTATGGGCATAAGAACAGACCTCAGGACCAATGGAATAGAATTGAAAACCCAGAAATGAACCTACAGACCTATAGCCATCTAATCTTCGATAAGGAAGCTAAAACAATGGAATGGAAGAAAGACAGCCTCTTCAGTAAATGGTGCTGGCAAAATTGGTTAACTACATGTAGAAAACAAAAGCTAGAACCTTATATATCACCCTGCACCAGAATCAACTCCAAATGGATCAAAGACCTTGAACTCAAAGCAGACACTCTGAAAACATTACAGGATGGAATAGGAGAAACCCTAGGTCTCCTTGGCTCAGGCCGAAATTTTCTGAATAGAGACCCGGAAGCACAACAAATCAAAGAAAGGTTGGACAAATGGGATTGCATAAGGTTGCAGAGCTTCTGCAGGGCAAATGACATAGCTGGCAAGATCAATAGAAACCCCACCGATTGGGAGAAGATCTTTACCAGCCATAAAACGGACAAGGGTCTCATATCTAAAATATACTTGGAACTCAAAAAATTAAACCACCCAACAACAAATCCTCAAAGAAACAACTGCCCAATAAATAAGTGAGTGAAAGACTTGAAGAGAAGCTTCTCTGAAGAAGAAACAAGGATGGCCAATAGACACATGAAGAAATGTTCAACATCCCTAGCCATAAAAGAAATGCAAATCAAAACAACAT
This sequence comes from Dipodomys merriami, assembly GCF_024711535.1. Taxonomy (NCBI): domain Eukaryota; kingdom Metazoa; phylum Chordata; class Mammalia; order Rodentia; family Heteromyidae; genus Dipodomys; species Dipodomys merriami. The sequence continues at coordinate 1,535,632 of NW_027203416.1, read as the reverse complement.
TGAGATATCACCTCACTCCAGTTAGAACAGCAAAAATCAAGAACTCTAACAACAACAGATGCTGGAGGGGATGTGGACAGAAAGGAACCTTACTTCATTGTTGGTGGGAATGTAAACTTGTTCAACCACTTTGGAAAGCAGTATGGAGGTTCCTCAAAAGACTTCACATAGATCTCCCCTATGATCCAGCAATCCCACTTTTGGGCATTTACCCAAATGTTTACAAACAAGACCACACTAAAGCTACCAGCACAACTATGTTTATTGCAGCATTATTTACCATAGCTAAGATATGGAACCAACCCAGATGCCCCTCAGTAGATGAATGGATCAATAAAATGTGGTATATATACACAATGGAATTCTATGCCTCCATCAGAAAGAATGACATTTCCCCATTTGTTAGGAAATGGAAAGGTTTGGAAAAAATTATATTAAGTGAAGTAAGCCAGGCCCAAAGAAGCATAGGTCCCATGGTTTCCCTTATTTGCAATACCTAGTATAGGTATGAGTCAAGCGGAAAAGGTCAGATAATGTGATGTTAGGAAAATGAACCCTTAAATATGTATTTTAATGTTTTCGTTTCTTTCATGCATGTGTTTCTAACGCATTTATAAGATTATTTCTTTGTTGCTTTGTATGTCCCTCCCCCACAGTGTAACCCCTGCTTTCACTATATTTGATGTCAGTATAACATGTGGAGGAGATGGGGACAAACAAGTCGTTTAAGGATTCAGGTGGAACTGTTGCAACAATGAGAAGTACAAAATGTCATGTCAAAACCAACTTTACAATGTCGGTGTGGGTTGGGGAGGGGGGTATAATTGGGTGGGGGGAGGGGGGAGGCTGGGAAGGGAGGTGAAGGGTAAACAGGAGGAGGCTGCAATGCTTGGTAAGAAATGTATGCATTATCCTGCCCATGTAATTGTAGCCCCTCTGTACAGTATGTTCTCAAATAAAATAAAATAATATTAAAAAAAAAAGTAATGAAGGAGTGGAACCCGGCTGGAGAGAGAACTAGAGAACATGAAGAAGCGATATAATTAGGATTGCAGAAAGACAACATTGCAGAGGACTTGAAGGTGGAGATGTCTAAGTGGAATGTCAAGGTTAACCAGCTCTTGGAGCAGATGAGTCAACTGAGAGAGGAAAAAGAACAAGGGGTGAGGCAGATGTTTGAACTAGAAACCAATGTGAGTACTGAGAAAGCAGTTGCTGCCACCACATGCAACCATCTGCAGGGCCATCTCAGCTGAAGGCCAAGGCCTGTCACTTGTAGAATGATCTATGGAAAACCAGGAGAACCAGAGCCTCAGTCTCCAGAATCTAGATCAGCAGGAGCAGCTGTGGTTCCTGGAGCAGCAGATGGAAGTATGGAATCAGTATGCCTTGAGACAATGGAAAGAGAACATGAGGCCATGGGATGTACAACTGTGCATAGCAGAGATCTCAAAGATGCAGCATGCCTTTCACAGGGTGATCAATGGGAAGGAGGAGCTTGTCAGCATCTTCACTCAGAGCAGCAGGTGAAGAACAATCTGCAGTTGAAGCTGGACCAGCTAAAGGAGAAGTTAGGAGAATTGGAAGAGACAACCGAGTTAAAGAGGCAAGTGGCTCAGAATCTGCGGGAACTGCATGACCAGTGTCTGGCCCAGCTGCAGGAGCGCAGTCACCTGTGAACAGCACATGGCCTTCAATCAGCAGCTGACCTCAGGGAAGAAGGCCCAGCACAAGCACCTGCTGAGGCAGACTCACTCAGCTGCTGGGACAGATGAAGCAGGAGCAGGTGCAGAGAAAACTGGAGGTCCAGATGGTCAGTCAAAAGTTTCAAGGGTCCCTGAAGTGCCTGAAAAACCACCAGAATGTGAAGCTGTGGGACCCATCTAAGCTTCCTGGCTTTCCCATAGGAAAGGTGAAGGAATGAGCAAAGAAGAAAAGGGTGAGGAAATGATACCACCTGATATGACTGTCCCAGAAGTCATAGACAACCCACAAACCATGTGGGATTTTTACTTTTAAGTGCTTTCTGTTGCTGAATCAAAGAAGGTGACGCTCAGCCATCAGCTGCAGGAGCAGCAGACCCACTGTGGGTACCTAGCTAACCTGGCAGCCCACTGCCAGATAAAGATGAAATGGCAGACGCTCTTCTCCAAGAGCTGGAAACACAGGTTTGGGGAGAGGGAGCAGACAGACAAGCACCCAAGAAAAAGCTGAAAATCTACGTCACCCACGACCTGCATGACAAGGTGGACTGCCAGCATCAAGTGGATGGCCTCCAACATTGATGCAGCCAGCTGTCAGTCAGAACACACCACAACCACTGAAGACAGCATTGCATTATATAAGGAGCAGATGGCAGACCTGGACGAACTGTTTCAGGAGAAAGAGGAGTGTGTCAGCTGGCTGGCCAGGAGAAGAGGAGGAAGAAGAAGGAGCCACAGGAGCTGCTGTTGCACCTTACAGATGAGGGCACAGAGTGCCAGAACCAGATCCGTCCAGACTTCTCCTACTGAGGCACCTGAGACTTCCCAGGCCCCACAAACATGGAAGTTTTGAAGGCATGGAAGTTTTGAAGTTTTAACGAGGTGAAGCCTGCACAAAGAGAGGCTTGGGGGGGCCTTGGCTCCTCAAGAACACCACTTCAGAGCAGATTGTGTCACTGTAGCATGATATCCAGCACCTACAAAAGCTTTCAGGCTTGAGCAACAACCTCTGCTTCCCATTGTTCTGCAGGACTGATGCAAATGATGAGTTGGAGATAATTATTGCCTGAAGACCTGGCAGCTTCCACCTGGAGAAGTGGACTCCTGCAGTCTAAAATGTATTGGGGCCTGACAGCCAAGTGGCATTCTCCTAAGCCTAATTGTAGTGGGATGGGGATAGGCAGGTATAACTGTAGGCCAGACAGAGCAGAGGCTGCTGGGAGGTGGCCAGGACCCTAGGGACATCTAACACTCCATTAGTTGCCACAAAAGTGGCCTATGTGAGGGGTACTACTAAGAATACATTCTTTAGAAAGGAAGTGGGGAGTGGTGGCATAATTTTATATTACTATTTTATATTGGTGATATTAATTATCTTAGTTTAATAATGCTACATCATTTCAGTTTCATGGTATGGTTTAATAATACTGTATTATTTTAATTTCATAACACATTATCTTTATTATTATATAATACCTTTATGTCACTTACATTATATAAGTTATATTAATCATTTTATGTTTTGTGTTGATAGTCATAGTACAATCATTTGCATTTAAATTTTTTTTTTTGTCGGTCGTGGGGCCTGGGCGCTGTCCCTCAGCTCTTCAGCACAAGGCTAGGGCTCTACCACTTGAGCCACAGCGCCACTTCTGGCTTCTTCTGCTTATGTGGTGCCGAGAAGTTGAACCCAGGGCCTCATGCATGTGAGGCAAGCACTCTACCACTGAACCAACTTCCCAGCCCAATCATTTGCATTGTTGAAAATGTATTGAACCCTGTACCAGCAATAGTGAATTTTCTTGTTTGTATGTTAAAATGCTACAATGGGGATACTGATGAGAAAATAATAAAAACAAGAAAACATTAATACTGAAAGTTTGGGAAAAAGAAAGTTTTTCTACTCATGTAGAGGGTGTTGCAATTGAAAAACATACACCAAAGTATGGAAATGTAATACAAAAAATATAGAATAATCAAATATTTATAAAATATTACATATCTCAAAAAAAAAAAAAGAATTCCCTTGCCCAATCTTTGTGGCAAGATAAATTTTCCCTCACCAGTTTTCCATCAGTCTTCATTTCTTTCTCTGTTCAGGGGTTAGGACATGGAAATTTTCTTTATTCACTGCAAATCTTCTTGGGAGTACTGAGGCTCAAGAGGCATAACTTGTGGCCCTGGGTCTACTTCCACTCTGGGCTGGAGGGCCGCCTCCTTAGCTGCCTGATCAACCAAGTTATTTCCTTTGGTTATTGAATCAGTTACCTTTTGTTGGCCAGGACAGTGCATAATGGCAATATTTGCTGGTTCCCATAAGGTCTGGATGAGGCTTAAAATTTCTTGTTTGTTTTCAACAGCCTTTCTCTCAGCTGTCAACAGCCACTCTCTTGGTAAATGGTTCCATGAACATGCACAGTGGCAAAAGCATACTGACTATCCGTGTAAATATTTAGTCTCTTCCTTTCTGGAGGGCTTTTGTTAGTGCCACTAGTTCTGCTCTTTGTGTAGACGTTCCCTGGGGGAGTGCTTCTGCCCACACTATCTCAATGTCCGTGGTGACTGCTGCACCTGCGTACCTTTTTCCATCTCAAATGAAACAGCTGCCTTCTGTGAACCAGGTATGCTCGGCATGCGATAGTGTCCTGTCCAACAAGTCTGGACTCTTTTCCTTGGCCTGGTTGCTCTTTTTACACTCATTTTCACATTCTCTGTCCTTCCTTTCCTGTTTTTGCTCCTCTGTCTCTGTCTTATTGTAAACCTTTTCCACCACAGCTAATAGATCCCTAATAGACTTTTCACCAAGTCTGTCTAGAGCCTGCAACTTTTGCTTTATGTCTGGTTCAGCTTGACTTATATAGGCAAACATAATCATCTGAGCCGACTCCTGGGTCTCAAGATATTATGGGGTATATTGACTAAAAGCTTCTATGAGCCACTAAAGATATGTTGATGGACTTTCACTTCCTCCCTGTCTAACATCAAAAACTTTGGCCATATTAGTAGGTTGGCAAGCTGCCGCCTTGAGACCTGCCAACAGAGCCTGGTGATAGATGAGGAGTGGCTCCCTACCTTCAACCATATTGTAGTCCCATGTTGGTCGGATCTCAGGAAAATAGGCAGTGATCAGGGCAGGATCCATGATAGGTGCTCCTGTGGGGCCAGGGATGTTTCCGTGCCACCTCTTGGATACAGTCTCTTTCTTTGGTGGTAAAAAAGACCTGTAAAAGTTGACTAAAATCATCCCAATGGGCTGATGAGTAAAGTGAATAGTTTAAGCAAACTAATTAAATCCTGGTGTTTCTCAGAAAAGGGGGCATTTTGGTTGTATAGGCATTTTTGTATAGGTCACTGCTAGAAAATGACCAATATTGGAGTTGCTGTTGACCATCAACATACACAGGACGTATGGTGCGTAAGAGAAAAACAGCTGTATTAGAAGAGGGGTTGATCCCATGGCATCCTTGAGTGACTGGCCCCTCAGAAACTTTAAGGGCAGGTGCCGAGGATTCTATAGCTCCCTCCTCCTCTTGATCATTCTCAGATTCTGCAAAAAGAACCTGGAAAGGATAGTATGGGGGAGGAAACATTTCTTCTTCCAAGTTATCTCCCTGAAAAACCAGGGGGTACCTCTTCTTTACCTCTTCCTCAGTTTCTTTTTGTAAGTATGGGGGGCTAGACAGAGTGGTGCCCATGGTTTCAAATCCCGTCAGTTGTACAGTCCAAAAACCAATAAACAGTACAAACAAAACACATGCAGGCCTGACAGTTACAAAAAAAAAAAGCTTACAAAGAGGACATTTCCCAGATTGGTCCACTGACTCCTGTCATGGCGAGGTTCCCCACCCATGCCCCACAGCAGAAGGAACAGAGCCACAGTGGGCAAGTTAGGCCTCGGTCAAGAGGCCCTCTTGGTCAGTTCCGGGACAACACTGAAACGACCCCCGTCCCAAAATTCACAAGGCAGTGTTCCAAGAACCCCCCCTAGCCCAACCCACACAGTGGGGTTCCAACTCCCTCCCCACACGGCAGGTTTCCAAAGAACCACTCCCCACAAGAGGATGTGGGACATCTCCCAGTTCCTCCAGGGTTGTTGTGCAAATGCTTCAGCTTGGACAACCCTTTGTACATGGTAGCAGCCATCCTCACAAAGGAAAATGAAAGTAAAACAGACAACGACAGGACATGACAAATTAACAAAGACAGCCCTGTTTTACCTTTGGAGTCTGAGATCTCAGATGTCTTTGGGGGGAATCCCTGAAGGCCTCCACTAATGTTATACCCAGGTTGCAGGATCCCCACCAAGAAGACGATCGAGAGTCAGACTATACAGTTGTTTTAAAGTTTTATTTAAATGGACTGCAGCTGGAGTCTCATCCTACACTCCAGCACAGCATAGCCAAGGAAGAGAACCCCGAGCTAAAGATTTGCATGATTTATAAAGGCACACAACCGTTGAAGAGCCTTTTTGCTATAATGTGAATTTTATTGTTCAACATGAATTTTTGGATTGCCTCTTCTATTTCCTTGAAGAATGTGGTTGGAATTTTGATAGGTATCGCATTAAATATGTAGATAGCCTCGAGAAGTATTGTCATTTTCACGATGTTAATCTTTCCAATCCAGGAGCATGGGAGGTCTTCCCATTTTCTAAGTTCTGTTTTGGTTTCCTTTTTCAAGTTATTAATGTTTTCATCATTGAGGTCCTTCACTTCTTTGGTTAAGTTAATTCATAGATATTTTATTTTTTGTGGGGCTATTACAAATGGAGTTGCTTTCCTAATTTCAGACCCTCTTTTCTCATTGTTGGCATACAGAATATCAATACCAAATTTCAAACTCTACTTTAAAGCCATAGTAATCAAAACAGCTTGGTACTGGGACAAAAACAGACCTCAGGACCAATGGAATAGAATTGAAAACCCAGAAATGAACCTACAGACCTAGAGCCATCTAATCATTGATAAGGGAACTAAAAAATAGAATGGAAGAAAGACAGCCTCTTCAGTAAGTGGTGCTGGAAAAATTGGTTAACTACTTGTAGAAAACTAAAGCTAGATCCTCATATATATCACCCTGCACCAGAATCAACTCCAAATGGATCAAAGACCTCGGAGTCAAAGTAGACACTCTGAAAACATTACAGGATGGAATAGGAGAAACCCTAGGTCTCCTTGGTGCAGGCCAAAATTTTCTTAATAGAGACCTGGAAAAACAACAAATCAAAGAAAGGTTGGACAAATGGGATTGCATGAAGTTGCAGAGCTTCTGCATGGCAAAGGACATAGCTACCAAGATCAATAGAAAGCCCACAGATTGGGAGAAGATCTTCACTAGCCATACAATGGACAAGGGTCTCATATCTAAAATATACTTGGAATTCAAAATATTAAATCCCCCAACAACAAATCCTCAAAGAAACAACTGCCCAATAAATAAGTGGATTATTGACTTAAAGAGAAACTTCTCTGAAAAAGAAAGAAGAATGGCCAATAGACACATGAAGAAATGCTCAACCTCCCTAGCCATAAAAGAAATGCAAATCAAAACAACATTGAGATACCACCTCACCCCAGTTAGAATGGCAAAAATCAAGAACTCTAACAACAACAGATGCTGGAGGGGATGTGTACAGAAGGGAACCTTACTTCATTGTTGGTGGGAGTGTAAACTTGTTCAACCAGTTTGAAAAGTAGTATTAAGGTTCCTCAAAAGACTCCACATAGAGCTCCCTTATGACCCAGCAGTCCCACTTTTGGACATGTACCCAAATGTTTACAAACAAGACCACACTAAAGCTACCAGCACACCTATGTTTATTGCAGCATTATTTACCATAGCTAAGATATGGAACCAACCCAGCTGCTCCTCAGTAGATGAATGGATCAAGAAAATGTGTTATATATACACAATGGAATTCTATGCCTCCATCAGAAAGAATGGCATTGCCCCATTTGTCAGAAAATGGAAAGACTTGGAAAAATTTATATTAAGTGAAGTAAGCCAAGCCCAAAGAAACATAGGTCCCATGATTTCCCTTATTTGCAATATCTAGTGTGTGTGTGTGTGTGTGTGTGTGTGTGTGTGTGTGTGTGTGTGAGCACATGACGGTGTGTGTGTGCGCGGGTGTGTGCGTGCATGCACACACATACATGAGTCCTGAAGCTTGACCTCAGGACCTGAGCACCGTACTTAGTTTCTCTTGTATAATGATATCCCTCTCTCACTTGAGCCACAGAACCTCTTCAGGCTTTGTCCTAGTGATTTGCTCCTGAGAAATGAAGCCAGGATTTCATATATGGAAAGCACTCTACCACTAAAGCACATTCCCATCCCTCTACTTCAGCTTTGTTAGTTTAGTTCTGTCTTTTTTTATTGTTGTTGTTGTCGGTTGAATGAGATGAAGTCTTGGCCTGGGCGCTGTCCCTGACCTCTTCAGTTCAAATCTTGTGCTCTACCACTTGGGCCACAGAGCTTCTTCCGGTTTTCTGGTGGTTCATTGGAGCTATGTTTCTCCAGGACTTTCCTGCCTAGGCTAGCTTTCAACCATAATCCTCAGATCTCATCCTCCTGAGTAGGTAAGATGAGAGACATGAGCCAAAAGCACCCAGCTTCCCTTCAGGTTCTTAGTAGTGAATTGGAGATAATAGTCTCATAGTACCTTTTGTGTCTGAGATAGTTTGGAACCCAGATCTTTAGAACTCAGCTTCCTGAGAAGGCAGGATGAGAGACTTCAGCTACTTACCCCTTGGCTGTGGCCTCTGCTGCAAGGGAGTCCATGGCTCCAAGTGGTAGAGTGCTAGCCATGAGCCCAAGACGTAAGGGTCAGCGCTTAAGCCCTGAGTTCAAGGTTCATGACCGAGAAAAACCAAAACAAATCCATTGTCTGCTGTAGACAACTCACTAATCTTCGGTAACACATAACTTTATCCCTGACATGGGGACCTATCTGAGCCTCAATATTCTTGTCTGTATAATCATCTAAGTTGTGGAGCTCTTACATAGACAAGATGTAAGAATGCACCCGGTTAAGGACACAGCACATGGCACTCATTGCACCACTCAGCACACAACATCCTGTTAAAGACTCAGCACCCAGCACTCAATGCAGGACTCAGCACACTGCATCCTATGAACGACTCAGCACATAGCACCCTGTGCGGGACTCAGAATAGAGCACCCTATGGAGGACTCAGCACATAGCTCCATTCCACAAGCTGTCATTAGAATTAGGGTGCTTTCATCAGTATCACCATTATTTGAGGAAAATTTTACAAACCATACAAGTTCAAATCCAATGGTTTAATGGGGTGTTTCTGGGGGGAGGGGTTGTTAGCCATGGGGCTTGAACTCAAAGCATGGGGTACTGTTCCAATAACATTTACTCAAGGCTAGAGCTCTACCTCTTGGAGCCACATTTTGAGGTGTCTCAGACTTCCTGCAAAGACTGGGTTTTAAAGCTCCTGAGCAGCCAGGATGATGGGCATAAGCCAGGATGATATAGGTAACCCGTGGAGCTGGGTTGCAGCGGTTTACATGAGGTTAAGTCAGGTTAGGTGGCTGCTGTCAGCACCAGTCTCCTAGCTTGATCTGTAATGAGGTATCTGAAGTTCTGTCCTTCTATAATTGCAGTTAGACCATTCTACCTTTTTTTGTTATCAGACCTGGGGCATGAGTAAGAGCTTAGACACTGTCCCTAAACGTTTGTGCTCAAGGCTAGCACTCAATTGATTGAAAGACAGCAGAACTTCTGGGTTTTCTGTTTTGTGGCACTGAGGAATCGAACCTAGAGCTTAGTGTTTATTAGGGGAACACTCAACCACTGAGCCCCAGGAGTGAATGAGGTACACATAGATAGAGATTGCTGTATATAAATATTATATATACAAAATGAGATTTGTGCATATTATTAAATTATAGATAATATTACTACCAATTATTAGGTATTATATTATGTCTCCATTTAATGATGTGTCCCAGTTAACAATTAATAAAGCATTAATTAATAATTACTCAATATCCCATTATTGTTTATCATATATGTACATATATCCATATATATAATTAGATATTTCATAGAATGAGACCAATGTCTATATATTATTAAATTATGCATCATGTGTTACTACCAATTATTAGTTATTTAATAATGTCTCCATGTAATTTTTATTCTGTTAATACTTAATAAAATATCAATTAAACTTAGTGCACATCCTACACTTATTGCATCTAATTTTATCCTAGAATGATTCACTACTAATTCAATCTGTTTATTATTTATTGTAGTGGCAATTCTTTAACCTATGATGTTTTTTACCTTTATTACATCCTATTACATAGAATATAGATTTGCATCCAAATTATACATCCTACCTGACACAGAGCACATTCACAGAAAAGGAAAACATGTGTCATGATCAGCTTCTCACTCCAAAATTACATTTTGGCAGTGCTGGGATCTAAACTCAGGCAAACAAGGCTCAGTTCGTGAATGGGTTAATGCCAGCACAGCAGCCCCTAGTCAATTCAGCTGCCAGGCAGTTCCCAGGCCCTGAGATAGAGCCCTGTATGTTGACTCCAAATTGTGCTTAATGAAGTTATTCATTTTTTATTCATTTACCATTTATTTTATTGACTGCTACAGCACATGGAATATTTACTACATTTATTAAATAAGATATAGAATTGCCTATGCATGAAACTTCACACCTGACACCCAGGACTTTCACAGAAAAGGAAAACATGTGTCACCCTGTGTCTTACTGCACGATTCAATTTTTGTGAGTACTGTCATCTGAACTCACAGCCTACAAGGCCCAATTCATGAATGGGTGAGTGTCAGCATGCTAGCCTGGGGCATGTTGAACCGACAAGCAGTTCCCAGCATCTGAGATTGAGCCCCAGGTGTTGACAAAACAAGAACAGATTGACATGCAGATGGTAGTACTCAAATAAATACAGATCTTTATAGAGTGCCAGAGATGTCTATACATTATTCAGTTATATAGGCTACATTCCTATTAATTCTTGGGTATTTATTATGCCTCCATGTAATTAATATTACTGTTTTCATCCTTAATGAATTATTAATTAAATCTACCACTCTCCCGAAACTATTGTGTCCACATAATTAATAGTATTCTTTTAATGTGCCAAAAAATATTCATTAAAATCCTTCTGACTCCTAAAATCACTCTCTAATTTTATACTAGTATCATTCAGGAACAACCAATTAAACCTTGACATTCATAATCTTCCATCGGTATTCCTATGAATAGGAACGAGACTCTTAGGATCTCCCTCCATTCGTAGGGGTCAGGACCCAGCTTCGAACACAGGGCCTATGTTGTGGTGTTGGCCCATGGCTTCCCTGAAAGCCCGACAGCCTTCAGCAATGGCAGGTTATCAACACTTTTCAGCCCTGTCTTTTAGACCCAGGATGGTCACCTTGAAAAGAGAACAAATGTAAAACCGGCAGACATCTGAAAGGTACTGGGTTTTTTTCTGTGTCGCTTTATTTATTCATTTTTCCTGTCAGCCTTTGAGGCCCAGGAACCTAGGTTCGGCTGTGGGTCCAGTGGCTACAACCCAGCCTAGAGTGATCAAAGCTGAGGCAGAGCTGCCATTGAGCTTGACAAAATAAAAATACATAATACATACATGCATACATACATATATACATAAATACATTAAAAATATTTAAATAATTATTAGGCTACTTGGCGTATTCCCGCCATTTTTTCTGCCAGGCCTGGGATTTGAACTCAGGGTCTGGGTAAATCTGTAGTACTGTGGGGGAAGGGAAAGCTCACAATGCTGGAAGACAAGAAAGACAGGCCTGTTCCCAGGGTCTGAATTCAAGACCTAGCACTGGCAAAAATAATATTTGTATACATTTTAAAAACATGATTTAGGGGCTGGGAAGGTGGCTCGGTGGTAGAGTGCTTGCCTTGCATGCCTGAGGCCCTGGGTTCAATTCCTCAGCACAACATAAGCAAAAAGAAAAAAGCCAGAAGTGGCGCTGTGGCTCTAGTGGTAGAGTGCTAGCCTTGAGCTGAAGAGCTGAGGGACAGTGCCCAGGCCCAGAGTTCAGGCCCCATGACCGGACCCCCCCAAAAAATAAATAAATAAAAATAAAAACATGATTTATATTTACATATGCATGTTTATGACATATTGCATTTAGTGTAGGTATTCATTTTATTTTGTTTTTTGTTTATTTATTATATATTTTAGAGAGTGTGATTACATGTATAACATTATTTACATCCCATTAAATAGAACACAGATTTGCCTATGTATTATACATCATTCCTGAGACCCAGGACTTTTACTGATAAGGAAAACAAGTGAGACAATTGGCTTCTTCTACCACGATTAAGTTCTTGGCAGTTCTGTGATTTGAACTCTGGTCCTAGAAGGCCCACTTCATGAATGTGTCAATGTTAGCACACCAGTCTGATGCAAGTGAAGTTGTCAGGCAAATTTGAGTACCTGACATAAAGCTCTAGGAGTGGCCAATATATAAACAGATAGATATGTATATTGCAGGGTGTGTATTTACATATGTATATGTATCTATAAATAAAGGTATAGAGAGAGACAGATAGACATTTAAATAGATTCTACTGTATAGTGATGTCTATATCTTATTTTTATATACTCTATTATGATGAATTATTTGGTCTAAAATTATGCCTCCATTAATTAATCACAGTGGGAGACAATAAAATATTAAATTAATCAATGACCTATATTTATTGCATACAATCTTATACTACAATGACTAGCTAATTAGTAGTTCAATTGGTACATTACAAAGATTCTATTATTGTTCCTATAGATAGGAACGAGTACGTGGAAGTCCCAGGATCAAACTCAGGGCCTTGGTTTCTGGGTTGGGCTGAGGCTTCACTGACAGCCCGCCAACCTTCAGCCATGCAAGGTCATGTACAATTTTCAAGCTGAGTCATTGAGATCCAAGATAATCACAGTGCAAAAGAAACAAAGTTAAAACTGTTGTCTAAAACTTCCTGGTTTTTCCTCCTCCATCTTGGTTGGTTTATTTTTTTTTTTTTTGTCAGAGCTGGGAGTTGAACACGGGTCCTAGGATCCCTGGATCATCTGTGGGTGTAAAAGCTACACCCCAGCATAGGATAATCAAGGCTGAGGAAGAGTTGTGGCGACCAAAGTTCAAGCTCCGTGCCTGCCACTCCAAAAAAGTTAAGGTCCTGGATAGGAGTTTGGGCCATTTTATCTGCCATACTTGTAATTTGAACTCAGGGACTGGGTAACTCTATTGTGCTCTGGGTGATGTGAAAGCTAACCTCCTAGAAGAAAAAAAAATCCAGAGCATTACCCAGTGTGTGAATTCCAGCCCTAGAACTTGCAAAAATATTATTTATATACATGTATAATATATATCAAATATATGTAGTTGCATAGATATTACATATTGTACCTAGGACACAATATTACCACAGAAAGGAAATCAGGTCAACATTGGCTTCTTACTCCACCTATTGACTTTGGCACTGCTGGGATTTGAACTCAGGGCCTGAAATGCCTAATTCATCAAGGGGTCAGTTTAAGCACAGCAGCCTCAAACAAATTCAATGCCAGGAAGTTCCCAAGACCTGAGTTCTAGCCCCAGGAGTGGTCAATACATAAATAGATAGATGTGTAAGTTGCTGCAAATACATGTATGTATGTATATATATATATATATATATATATATATATATATATATATATATAGAGAGAGAGAGAGAGAGAGAGAGAGAGAGAGAGAGAGATGTATATGGATATTCCACTGTACATTTAAATATAAATATATTAGAGAATGTGAGATGTCTGTATATTATTAAATGACATTTAACATATTACTAATAATTATTAGGTATTAAATTATTCCTCCATTTAATGAAGTATCATGGATTAAGGCACAATAAAGTATTGCCTTGTGTAAATGGAGCTCAGAGACAATTTCTAGGCTCATAGTTCAAACCTCACGATCTGCACTAAAAAGAAAGAGCCAGTAATTCCATGTGTCTGTGTATATATGCATGTATTTCTATCAGTGAACATCCATAGTCATTAGGAAAATAGCACCCAGCTAAGAAATTTGCTTTGAATAGAATGATATCATAGCACAGAGAGTGCTTTCAAGATAGTGCATGTCCCTGGTCAAAAAATTAAGACACTGGCTTGGCATTTGCACCATTTTTCTGGCAGGCCTGGGATTTCAACTCAGGGTCTGATTAACTCTTTGGCACTGTAGGGGAGGGGAAACTCACCATCGTTGAAGACAAGAATTTCAGACCAGTTTCCAGGGCCTGAATTCAAGCCCCAGCCCTGGAAAAAATAATATTCATACATGAGATCTATTTACATACATGTGTTTACTCTCTATGACATTTATTACCCTTATTTATTTTTTATTTATTTTATTTAGTATTATTACATATATCACATTTATTTCATTTATTACATCTTATCACATGGATTTATTTGCATATGGATTATACATCATCCTGAGACCCACAACTTTCACAGAGAAAGACAAAAATGGGTCAAAATTGGCTTCTGACTCCACATATAAACTTTTGGCCATGCTGGGATTTGAACTCACAGCCCACAATGCACAAATCATGAATGGGTCAGTTGTAAAACAAAAGCCTTTGGCAAACTGAACTGCCAGCCAGTTCTGAAGACCTGTGATCAAGCAATAGTAGTGGCGGATAGATAGATAGATAGATAGATAGATAGATAGATAGATAGATAGATAGATAGATAGATAGATAGATAGATAGATAGATAGATAGATAGATAGATAGATAGATAGATAGATAGATAGATAGATGTGTAGTTTGCTATGTTTATGAGAGAGAATGCTAGAATATTGGATTATATATATTATGAATTATTAGTTATTAAATTATGCCTCCTTTTAATGAAGTATCATGGTTGAATACTTATTAAAACATTAATGTAAAAGTAGTCAGTATTCCATAATTGGGAGAATCATACCATGTTGCTAGAATGGAAGACATTATCCAATACTTTTTGTGTGGCATTCTATAAGAGAATTATTAACTAATTGCAAATTTAATTGTTACTTTCATAACATTTCATTTGGCATTTTCATGGATAGGAATGATTTTCTCAAGATCTCCCTCCATTTGTAGGGGGCAGTACTGTCACTTTAACTCCAGGCCTGGGTATTTTACTTTGAAATGCAAACGATTGGAATTACACTGTGAAGACTTCAGATTGTCAGGATGAAAGAAAAGAATGAGAAGGAAAGAAAGCCAAGTGTCAGTGGATCCTACCTGTAATCCTAGCTCTTCAGGAGGCTGAGAGGTAGAGAATGCCAGTTTAAATTCAGCCAGGACAGGAAAATCCACCACACTTTTATTTCTGAGGGATTACAGGAATAAAAAATCCCCAGGAATGGGGCTATGGCTCAAGGGCAAAGCGTTAACCTTAAGCACAAGAACTCAGGGACAGTGCCTAGGCTCATAGTAAAACTCCCGAACCTGGCAATTAAAAGAAAAGCCAGTAACAACATGTCTCCCCATGTATGTATGCATATATTTCTATTGGTGAAGGTCCAGAATCCCTATAATGAAAGGCATCCAGCTAGGAAATTTGCTTTGAATAGAATGATTTCATAGAACAGCGCATCTTCTGGGGCTCCTCTCACTGTTCCCATTGTAGCCTGAGGTTTTCTCCACATCAGGGACTGCTGGATGAAGACTTCCTCATTGTTGGAACAGGCAGACAAAAGGCCTCTCTCCTGTACAGCTGAGTGACAAAAAACTCTTTCTAGGCCAATTAGTGAGGAGTGTGGGTGGGCTCTAAAAAGGCCTCTTTGTACCTCAAGCTATCTCTCTGCCGAGAGCTCTGTTGTGACAGGAAGACTTCATTTGTGCCACCTCCCCTGGCAGGCCAAGTTCCCTGCACTTATCCTGTCTTGGTTAGACTATGTTCCAGTGTTGAAATAACCTGCTACAATTAATTCAAGGGTCCTTTTGGCAGACAAGTATGGAGCTGAACCTAATAAAATGATTCATTATTAGCAATGATGCTTCCCTGGGTTTCCAGAAGCTTGCTAAATCAAAGTACATGTGTAATATTACTATGCTTCATGTCATCTAGGGCTGGTGAAACTCATCAGGTTTTGAAATTTTGACCTATCTTAGTTGGGCCCTGGGTGGCTGTGTTTCAGGGTTGAACACAGAACCTGGATACTGACCATGAGCTCAGAGCAGAAACTCAGTGCTTTATCATTTCTTGTCACAGCTTCACTTCTGTTAACTCTGTGTGTGTGTGTGTGTGTGTGTGTGTGTGTGCATGTATGTGTGTTCATACACTTGTCCTGGAGCTTCAACTCAGGACCTGAACACTATACCTGAGTTTCTCCTGTACAAGGATAGCACTCTACCACTTGAGGCATCCAGCCACTTCAGGCTTTTTTCTAGTGTAGTACTAAGGAATCAAACCCAGGGATTCATACATGCAAAGCACTCTACTCCTAAGACACATTCCCAGCACTCTACTTCAGGTTTCTTTCTTTCTTTTGTTGGAAGTTGGAAGAATTTAAGGTTAGGCCTGGGTGCTGCCTTGAGCTCTTTAGCTAAAGCCAATCACTCTACCACTTGAGCAACAGCACCCCTTGAGGTTTTTGGTGGGTCACTGGAGAGAAGCGTCTCGAGGAATTTCCTGCCCAGGCTGGCTTTGGACCCTGATCCTCAGCTCTCAGCATCCGGAGTACTTAGGATGACAGGCACAAGTCAGCAGCAACTAGCTTCCACTTCAAGTTCCTAAGTAGTGAATAGGAGATAAAAGTCTCATGGGACCTTTTGTGTCTGGGATAGTTTTGAACCCAGAACATCATATCTCAGCTTTCTGAGTAGACAGGATGACAGACCTCAGCTACTGCACTCCTAGACTGTAACACTCTGTTGCAAGGGGGTCCTTGCCTCCTTGTGGTAGGGTGCTACCCATGATCCTCACAGGTAAACGTCAGTGGCTAGGCCCTGAGTCCAAGGTTCAAGATCAAGAAATATAATACAAAACAATTGTCTGCAGGAGACAACTCACTAGAGTTAGGTACATACATAATTTTGGCCATGAAATGGTGCCACAAGTTTCTCATCTGCACAATCATCTTACTTGTGGAGCTCTTACAAGAACCAGATGAAAAAATGCACTCCAAGAAGTACTCAGCACACAACAACTCATGAAATACTCATCACATAGCTGTAGCCCACATAATATCATTAGAATTAGGGTGCTTTCATCAGTGTCATCATTCTTTCAGAAACACACCACAAATAATCCAAATTTAGATTTTGGAGGGGTGAGTTTTTTGGGGGAGGAGTCAGCGACGGGGATTGCACTGAAATGTTGGGGGTATTGTCCTAAGGCCTTTAAATCAGGCTAGAACTCTGCGACTTTAAGCCACAGCTCAGAGTTTCACAGACTTCCTGCCAAGCCTAGGTTTTAAACCCACCAGTGTAGGATCTCAGCCCCCTAGTATCTTGGATGACAGGGTGAGCAAGCCAGCAGCATCTAGTCCATGGAACTGGGTTCCAGCGGTTTACCTCTGTCTAATTCAGGATAGATGGCAAATGTCAGCACTAGATTCCCATCTTGCTCTGTGATGAGGTATTTGCAGCCCTATCCATATATAGTTGCAGTCAGAACATTCTATCTTTTCCTTTTTTATTTTTTGTTTTGGTGCCAGTCCTGGCTCTTGAGTAAGGGTCTAGCTCAAAGCTAGTGCTCGAGTGTTTGAGCTACAACAAAACTTCTGGATTTTTCTATGCAAATGGTAGTGAGGAATTGAACCCACAGCTTCATACTTACTAGGCGACACTCTACCACGGTGCCCCAGTAGTCACAAGTTTATAAACAGATAAATGTGTAGATTGGTAGACAGATAGATAGATAGATAGATAGATAGATAGATAGATAGATAGATAGATAGATAGATAGATAGATAGATAGATGTAGATATATTTAATGAGAGATGTCTGTAAATTATGAAATTGCATATATGATATTTCTATCAAATATTGCCAATTAAATTAAATATTGCCAATTAAATTATTCCTTCCTTTTTTAGGTATCATGATTGACTACATAATAAAGTATTAATTGAAAATTAGTCAATGTAGTATACCTGTTGTGTATAATTTTCTAATATAATTGTACACTAACTACTAATGTAATTGTTACTTTTACAACATTCCATTTGTACAGATGTCTATTGGAAAGCATTTCTTAGAATCTCCTGACAGCCATTCATTAGTGGGAGTCCCGGGATTCAAGCTCCAGTCCTAAGTTGCCGATTTCGGCTTGGTTTCGATAATAGCCTGCCAAACATCAGCAATGTAAGGTCATGTACATTGTCTGGGCATTGTTATTTAGACCCAGGATGGTACAATACAAAGGAAAAAAAAAGTGTGATCCCCTCATTGAACTTCTCAGTTTTAATTTTTTCCTTTTTATTTTTTTTTTTGCCAGCCCTGAGATTTGAACTCGGGACCTAGGATCCCAGGATTGGCTTTGGCAGAGATGCCAAGACCTGAGTTCAAGCTCGGTACTTGGCCTAAAACCAAACAATAATAATAATAATGATAACAACAACAATAACAATAATAACATGGCCCTGGCTTGGTATTTGCACCATTATACTGGCAGGCCTGGCATTTAAACTCAGAGTCTGGGTAACTCTGTGGCACTGTGGGTGAAGGAAAGATCGCCTTCCTTGAAGACTAGTTCAGAAAAGTTCCAAGCGCCTGAATTGAAGCCCCAGTACTGGAAAAAATGATACTTACATATGAGATCTATTTACATACATGGGTTTACTCCATATGACATTTATAACCATTATTTATTTAGTATTATTGCACATAAATCATTTATTTTATTACATCATATCACATATACTGAGACCCAGAACTTTCACAGAGAAGGAAAAATATGTGTCAAAATTGGCTTCTTACTCCATGAATACATTATTGGCCATGCTGGGATTTCAACGCATGGTCTCAAATGCCCAATCCATAAATGGGGTCACAGATTTAGCACACCATCCTCCAGAAAACTGAGCTACCAGGAAGTTCTGAGGACCTGTGATCAAGCCACAGTAACGCCAAATATATATACATATATACATACATATATATATATATATATATATATATATATATAGACAGAGGGAATGTGAGGATACTATTAAATTATATATTATTACAAATTATTAGTTATTAAATTATGCTTCCATTTAATGAAGTATTGAAGAGTTGAAGTAACTCCATTTTGAGGCAGCAGCCATTCTGTCCTTTATGTTAAATTATGAGTGACCCAGAGCAAACATAAATTCCACGAACTGACTTGTCCATGTTGAAGTTAACCAGAGCTCGCATAAATCCCAAGGACAGAGTTATCTGTGGCCACAAACTTCCCTTGCTTCACAGATAACCCCCTGCCCTTTATTGCCCTAGCCCAAATGGTCTGATAACACCCTGCCCTTTAATGCCCTAGCCCAAATGATCTGATCACCCCCTATCACCCCTTATCACCCTAGGATGTCCTGTTAACACATCTGGTTACTGTAACTTTGTAGTTTTTGCCTTTATAAGCCCTATGAAATTTCAGCTCGGGGCTTCCTCCTAAGCTCCACTGTGTCGGTGTGTAGGACGAGGCCTGAGCTGCAGCCTCACTGAATAAAGCCTTGCTTTTGTATTTCGGAATGTCCAACTCTCAGTGGTCTTCTTGGTGGGGGTCCTGCGACGGGGGCACTTCAGTATCATCATCTAATACTCATAAAATCATTAATAAAAATCAGTCAATATCCTTAATCATACCATGGTGCTAGAATGGAAGATATAAATTCAATAATTTTTCTGTAGAATCATGAATTAACTGCAAATTTAATTATTACTTTCATAACATTCCATTAGCATTCACATGAATAGGAATGAGTTTGTTAGGATCTCCCTCCATTTGTGGGTGGTAGTCCTAGCATTCAAATTCCAGGCCTCGGAAGTTTACTTCTAATACAAACCATTGGAATGACACCTTGAAGATTTCAGATTGTCACGATAAAAAAGAACAACAAGAAGAAAAGGAAGCCAAGTGTCAGTGGCTCTTGCCTGTAATCCTAGCTCCTCAGGAGGCTGAGATGCCAAGTTGAATTCAGCCTGGGTAGGAAAGACCGCGACACTCATATTTCTTAAGAGATCACAGGAAATCAAAATAAAATAACAACAAAAAAACCTTGAGTGGCCCTGTGGCTCAAGTTGCAGAGCACTACCCTTGAGCAAAAGTCTCAGGGACAGGGCCAGGATGATGGGCATTCAGCAGGTTGGCCATGCCCAGCCCCTCAAACTGGGCAAGCTGGAACAAGCCCTCACAGAGTACTAAGTCTGAGCAGGCAGCTTGAAAAAGCATTCTTCACTGCAATTTAAGAACTGAAGCCACGAAGGCTTTGCATGGGCTGGTGTGTGCAACTGGTGTGTACAACGGGTGCATTATGTCCTGGCACTTCTCAAGGGAAACCACAATTCTTAGGCTGTAGGTATTGTTGAAGGTTGTGGCTCTATATCCTCTATCCCTCATTAAGATGTGAGCCTAGGTCTCTGGGGCCTGGTGGCCATCACTCATTCATTATTCTTTATTGCTGAATCTCAGGCTGGTCCCAAATCCTGGGAAAGATAGGAAATAGCCAGCAATTTCTGTGCCAAAAGGGGTAATCCAATAAATCCCACCATCATAACTCCCATTAGAAGTAAGCCTTGGGCTTCGAATGTGGCTTACTGGTAGAGTGCTTACTTAGCACACATGAAGCCCTGAGTTCGATTCCTCCCTACCACAGAAACAGAAAAAGCCAAAAGTGAAACTGTGGCTTAAGCAATAAAAGTGCTAACCTTGAGCAAAAAAAGGTCAGCAACATGCCCAGACCCTGAGTTCAAGCCCTAAGATTGGCAAAAACAACAACAACAACAACAACAGCAACAAAAACACGTGAGCATAGTGAGACATATTCTTCTGGGACTTAGAGGAGGGCCGAGGTTATGGGTAATAGGTAGAGGGCAGGTGCTGTTTGCTCACTCCTGTAACCTTAGCTACTCAGGAGGCTGAGATCTGAGGATCCCAAATGCAAGCAGGAAAGTCTATATGAGATTCTTTTCTCCAATTAAACACCCACAAAGCCAGAAGTAGAGCTGTGGTTGAAGTAGTAGAGTGCTAGTCTTGAGCACAAAAGATCAGGGATAGCATCCAGGCCCTGAATTCAAACCCTACGAGTGGCACAGGCACACGCACACACACACACACACACACACACACACACACACACACACACACACACCAAGATAGAGAATTTGACAGTCAACCTGCACAAATTCCACCTCTAGAAACTCAGTATTTTTTTAAAAAAAGATGGAGAAGGAAAGGAAAGACTTGCTCCAGGAAGTGATATAACCAGTGCCAAAATTCCACAGGAGTTCTAAGTTGTGGAACAGGACAGAGAGCCTCAGGCACAAGGTACAGCCTGAGCAAAGGTCCTGAGGTGTGGTGTAGAGCAGGTTGTGTGGATGGAATGATGATTTTGTGGCTTCAGACAAGTCTGACAGAACACTGAAGGCTGGGTCAAGATTTGTACTTGAGTCACAAGTAGGGCAGAGGGTGGGGTCCCAGAATGAGGCCCAGGGAAATATTAGCTTGACATTTCACCAAAGACCCCAGCCAATTTCTGTGGCTTGAAGCCTATTTTTCACAGCTCCTGACCCTCAGGCCCTCTTTGCATGGAGGAGTCAGGGCAAATGCAGGGAAGAACTCTTCTTAGGAAAAGCTAATGCCACCAGTTGCTCAACCCCCGTAAATCCTAGCTACTCAGGAGATTGAGATCAGAGATTGTGGGTCAAAGCCATCTCAAGGGAGGAACGTTAGTGAGACTTTCTTGCCCATGAACTAACAAAAGCCAGAAATGGAGCTTTGGCTCAAGTGGTAGAATGTCCTCATTGAGAGAAAACGTTAAGAGACTACAGGCCAGACAGTGAGTTCAGGCCCCAGTACTGGCACCTAAAAAATAAAGAAACGCTTTCAGGAGCTCCTAGTCCACTGTGGTGAATGGACAGATAGGCCAGGCATGGGTGGCTTATGCTGGTCCTCCTAGCACATCAGGAGGCTGAGATGTGAGGATTGCCATTTAAAGCCAGCCTGAGAAGGAATGTCCGGCAGACTCTGATCTCCAAGGATCCACCAGAAAACCAGAAGCGGCTGAAGAGCTGAGAGATGGTGCCCAGGCCCAGACTTAGAGCCCCATGACCAATACCTGGCCTGCTTTGACCTCATGTTGTGGCTCTAGCAAGTACTTTCCAATGGGCTCCTGATGGTCTTCCAATGTCTATGTGTCCTACAAGTCTTGAGAGCAGCCTCCTTGAAGGCCTGTGCCTACAGAGCAGGACACAGTACCAGAAAAGGTCATGCCTTGTGGCATGCAGGTCATCCGCCGTTCATCAGAAGGGCATCTGTCATGAGTGCAGTGTGGATCTAAGCACTAAATCGACATCTCAGACCACGATTCTGGGCCAGAAGGGGTAGACCAGTTAAGGCCAGCTCACAAGGGAATCACAAGAATGTGAATTTGTCAGGCACACCTTGGGCAGGTTTTGAGTTGGGCTCATGAAAGACTTGTAGGCTGAGGAACAAAAGCAGGTTGGCTGCTGCTTATAGCAGTCGCTATATTCCAGGAGTCCCAGGACTCGGAGCCCTGCTTAACTCACCAGTGTTCAGGGCAGATGAAGGTCTGCAATCATGGGACAACTACAAAGGAGCATCCATAGTGTCCTTCCCTTGGTTCTATGTTCCCATGCTGGGATGGAGGGGCAGGTTCCATGCAATTTACTGCCATAGACCAGACCCCTCAGCCCAAGAAGGAGAAACAACTGATGTGGCTTGAGAGTTTATTATGATTATGCCTCAGGACTGCCCCCAGTTCTAGCTCAGCTTATCATTACTACCTTCCTCTGTGTGTGTGTGTGTGTGTGTGTGTGTGTGTGTGTGTGTGTGTGTGTGTGTGTGTGTGTGCGTGCGTGCACATGAGTGCATCTTAGTAGTAGGGCTTGAATCCAGGGCCCGTGCTCTGTCCCTCAGTTTTTTCATTCAAGGATACCACTCTACCACTTAAGCCAGAGCTTTTCTTCCAGCTTTCAGGTGGTTCTTGGGAGAGGAGAGTCTCACAGACAATTCTTGCTGGGCTGCATCTGAATGTTATTCCTCCAATCTCAGCCTGCTGAACGAGCTAGGGTTATGAGAGCATGAGCCATTAGCATCTGGGCACGCATTCCTTTTTGGATAAAACAGAGTACCTATTTCCTAGCCGAGCACCCATCTACAGCTATCCCTCGTACCCCTTCCCCTACCCCTCCGGTCTTCAGAGGAGACATACCCTCCCCTGAGGACAAAGAAATAGGATGCACTGACAATTTTTGAGCATTATGGTCTCCACACAGTCAGGTGCTGCTGGGAGCTGATGTAGAGGTCAGCGATCTAGGCCAAGGCAAGTAGACAGCTCTTAGAACAGAAAGTAAGAAAAGACATCCATGCAGCTGGATGTCAGTGGCACATGCCTATAATCCTAGCTACTCAAGGCTGACACTGGAGGATCAATCAAGATTCAAAACTAGCCTGGGCATACTCTTATCTCCAAAGAATCACCAAAAAGCTGGGAAGAAGTAATTCTATATTTCAAGTGTTAGAGCACCAAACTTGTGCAAACAAGCTAAAGGTTACCACCTAGGCTCTTCAACCCTTGGTAAACACATACAAACACACACACACACACACACAAACACATACACACACACGCACAAACACCCCCCCACACACACACACAAATATGCATGCAAAATCAGAGATTTCTACACTGTAACCTTTGGGTATTCTATACCTTTTTCCCACTAAGTCTGGTGGTTGTTGGCCTAGGAGTTCGATGCATCCAACACCACCTGACATCTATAATTTTGGGGAACAGAATGGCTAGAATGTCAGCCTTCCCCAGTCCCAGCTCCTTGATTCGGTCTTTTTCTATCCAGGCCCTGGTCTATCCAGGGCCTTTGGGGTTCCATTTACAGACTTGCCAAGATCCTTTAAAAAGACATCATATGCTGGGCAGTTGTGGCTCACGCCTGACATCCTTGCTACTCAGGAAGGTGAGATCTGGCTTCCAAGCCAGCTTGGGCAGGAAAGTGTGTGAGATTCTTATCCTCTATGAACCATCAGAAAACAAGAAGTGTCCCTTGGCTAAAGTGGTAGAGTGCAAGCCTTGAGAAAAAGAGCTCAGGGACAACACTCATGGACAATAACAAGGAGAGGCATTGCATGTTGGCTTTGGGATTGGCTTGGGCCAAATATTGGAAATTTCAAGTGCACAAAGATAAAGCAGTACCTCCTCTAGTCCCATGTTCCTCTATCTTCTCCACCCCCTGCCCTTGGCCGGGCTTTGGGTCAGGATGGCTCTGGCTTGACAGGAGGACTCCAAGGAGGAAGATCCCAGACCAATTGCCCCGGGTCCTTCCTCCTTGCTTACCCTGCTGCTTCTGCTCTTTGCCATAGACCTTCTTCCTGAAATCCATCCATGAGATCATTGAAACCAACACAGTGGTGACTGGTGGGTCCAGCCTAACTCTGGGAAGTCAGAGATGGAAGTCAGTTTGGGACTAGGAGCTTCTACCCTGGGTGTGGGCTGAGGCCAGGGCTGACATTTATTTCATTCTGAGACTTGCAGGAGTAGGGAGACAGTGTAGACACAACATTGAGTCAGGTAAGATGGGAATCTGTAGGACGACTTGTCTGGGGGAAGCTGTGGGGCTCAGGGGGCCACTGTTCTTGGTACTCCTCTCTCAGATGTCCCTCTCCCTCTCTCATCCCTCAATTGTAAAAGAGAAACTTTAAATAAGGGTGTCGAAGAGGGTGCAGGGGATTATTTCTGTGTGAACCAGACTTGTGCTTCATATTCATCCTAGCCCCTACTTCCTATTTATCTGAGGAATGGCCATATGGGTTTGGGGGCAGGAGATCATCCTAGTTGAGAATGTGGCTCAGTGATAGAGTGGTTGCCTAGCAAGCCTGAAACCCTGGGTTCGATTCCGCAAAGAAAAAGCTGAAAGGGGAGATGGGGCTCAACTTGTAGACCACCAGTCTTGATCAAATAGAGCTCAAGGACAGTGGACAGGCCCTGAGTTCAAGCCCCATAACTGGAAGAACAAATCTTTGTGGAGGCGTTTTTTTCCCTTTGGAAACGATTTATTCTTTTTGATAAGCATAACATGGGCCTCTTCCCTGGCTACCAATGAGCCATTAGATGTTGCTGGAATTTGGGCCTCCTCCCAGCAGCCTCTGCTCTACCAGGCCCATAGTTTACCCTTCCTATCACCAGGCAGATGGAGGCCTAGAGAAGCCCAACTGGCCACCTAGTTCTGGTGGCTGCTGAGGATTTTGGGACTCAGTAAGTCACATAGGGAGTCACCATCCCCATCTGTCTACAGAAAAAAGGTACAGAGCACTGCAAGCCTGAGCACACCAGCTGTGGGCAGTTCTGCATGTGGGGATCTGCAGTAGGACATGCTTTGTGGCGGAGTCCTGTATGGGGCAGGGAAACTTGACCTCTCCTCTTGCAGTTTCCACACTATCCTGAAATTGCAATTATTCAAAACCTTTCTGCTTCTCCATGATTTTGACCATCCAGGAGCCTGAGGCCTCTGAAGCAGCTGCACTGGTGGGGAGCTCAGCCTTTGTCAGCATCTGGAGTCTCGTGTAGGAGCGACAGAAGCTCTGGCAGCTATCTACTCTTCATATTCTCCTGGGATAGCTGGCACATGCACTCAGCTTTCTCCTGACACAGCTGATCCAGAATGAACATCTGTCCTTTACATGTCAGGAGGGACTCCTGGATGGTGCAGATATGTGCTGACAGCTGGTTACATCGATGGTGGAGCTCATCTGCAGGACTCTGGAAGTCCACCTCATCAGGAAGGTTGTGGATGAAGAATATTTTCTTCTTGGACACCCACATGTCCCACTTCCCATCCTCACACATGCTGTGGTGGCAGCTCATTGGGCGGGGGACCTGTGGCTCCAGCTCTATCTGGCACTGAGCTGTCGGTGGGAGGGGGAATGCCTGCAGCAGTCTCGCCGCTCCTGTGGCAGGAGTATCCCCCTGTGGATCTCAGCCTCCGAGAGTGCTAACAGCTCCACGTCCCTCTGAGTTTGGGGGACATCTCCATACTCTGCCATGGGCACATCGAGGAGAGTCGCTTCCTCAGCTTTTGCTTCTCCAAGGTTCACAGCTTCTCCTTCCCCAGGGAAAGCCAGGAAACTCAGCTGGGCCTGCATGTGCTCCTCCTCTGGACTGGTCACATCCAGGCACTTGAAACTGTCCTGCCACTTTGGGGGCACCATCTCTTCCCCCCAGTTGGTCAGACCCTGCACATGTTTCAGCTGCTCCAACAGCTGGGTCTGCCTCTGCAGGTGCTACTGCAGGACCTACTACTTGGAGCACAGCTGCTCATTGTAGGCGATGTGCTGCTCACAGGTGACTCTGAGCTCCTGCAGCTGGGCCAGAGACTGCTCCTGCTGCTCCTGGAGCTCCTGAGTCACTTGGCTTTCTCTCTTAGCTACCTCTTTCCCTTCCTCTATCTTCTCCTCTCAGCAGTCCAGCTGTTCCTGTAGATGTTTCTTCACCTGCTGCTCTGAGTCCACGATGCTGGTGAGCTCCTCCTTCTCACTGCTCACCCTGTAGAGAGCGTCCTGCAGCAAGGCCAGCTGTTCATCCAGCTGTGGGTTTCATACACATGCACATCGTGGGTCTCGGGGATCTCCTGGGGATCCTTGGTTTTCTCCTCCAATCCTCACACTTGCTCCCGCTGCTCTGCATGGTGGAGACAGAGTTTCTAGTTTTCCTGTACCTGGATGTGAAGTTGTTTCTCCAGGTTTTTCAACCCCATCTGCCTGCGGTAGGTGTGGGCCCGCAGGTGCTGCTCCTCCTGAGATGGACCCTCAGAGGGCCATGGCTTTGCCAGCTTCCTTCTCAGTTCCCCCAGCTCATTCTCTAGGTGCAGCACCTACCTTCATCCTCACTCCTTTTCCTCTGTCAGTTGGTTCACCTGCTCGGTCTGCCACCAGCGCTCCTCCTTCTGAGTGGACCTCTCAATGCTCAGGTTCTGCGAGAAGGTGTCTGTCTCCAGAATCGCTGCAGATACCTTTCAACTCAGGTTGTCCTGAAGTCTCTTTAGTACCTCACACCCCTCCAGCACTTGTTGGAACTTGCAGATTCTGTTCTTCCTGTTGCTCCTCTATATTCAGAATGCTTACACCTTCTCCTAAAATTCTGTGTTCACTTGCTGCAGGTCATAGAAGCTTCTCTTCTTTGTCTTGAGCTGAAGTGTTACATCATTTAGCTGTTTGAACATTTCGGTCACCTTCTGTAAGTAGTAACCACAGAAGCCACTATATCCAGCTCTGTCATGCGCTGCTCTGCGGCCTGTAGGCAGCTGGTGAGAGCTTCATGCTCCATTTCGCTGTCATCGGCCATGAGTTGCATGTGTGCTGGTGTTGATTGTTAATCACTTTCTGCCGAAACCAACCTCTATATGGGTGGCTTGTGGATGTCTAGCTCTGTTTTTGGTGCTTTGTGTACTTTGGCTACCTTCTCCTTCTCTTTCTCTCGTCAATCCTGCAGGTCTGTCTTTTCCTGTTTCAGTGGTTGGATCTTGGCATAGAGCACCTGGTTTCTCCTTTTGCTGTGGTCCAGGGCAGGAACCATATGTCGCTAGCACCTCTGCATATTCTTGGTGGTATTGGGACCCTTGACATTCTGGACCCTAGTGGCTGTGACTGTGTACAAAGGCAGGGGAGGCCATTGGTCAGCATCACCTATGGCCAGACCCTTGGCTGAATCACCCTTCCCAGAGATATTTGTCTTTGGGATCCTTCCCTTTTATGTATTCTTTGTTTTCTTGAATGCTGAAGGTCTGATGGAAGGATTTCTTCTGCTGGTGTTCTGGCAGTAGTTTGTTGCCCACAGCTCTCTCACGGAGTCTTGTTGTTTCAGACATCTGAGAGCTGGGATGGGAATGATGGGCTGGCCACATTCCCAGGCTCTGGGAAATCCTCTATTCTCCCACTCTCTGACTAGGTTGTCAATTTCCTATTGTACTCCAAATTCGCCTCGAGAGTCTTGTTTACCACTCAGTTACCTCTACCTTCCTCAACTGCTGGTAGTGGTGTCAACCAACAGAGGGAATCTTGGTGCTACAGGGCAGCATGGAATGTGGGTGACCACGATTCTTGTATCCCATTGGTCAGAAAGAACCATAAAAGAATGGGGGTATGGCTGGTATCTTGTGATGCAGGCAGAATGGGCGGAATCAAGATGACAGCAGCCCCTTTCCCAGGGAACTCTGTCCAATCCAGTTGGGAAGAAGAGGGAGACCTGCTTTAGCCATATAGCTGCACAGATTTTTGTGTGTATGTCTGTTTGTTGCCAGTCCCGGACATTGAACTCAGGACCCAGGCACAGTTGGTGAGCTGCTTTTGTTCAAGGCTACCCTTCTACCACTGGAGCCACACGGCTCTACTTCTGGTTTTGTTGACACTGAAGTTGGACAGGGGTCTCAAGTACTTTCCAGCCTAGGGTGACTTTGACCATGAATCTCCTTTCACAGCCTTGTAAGTGTCATGGAGGACTGCTAAGAGCCACTGGTGCCTGCTTAATCATTGGTCTTGCTGATGTTCTTGGACAGACCGGTGAGTTCCCTATCTTCGGGTTTAAGTAGTGGGAGCTGGAGCCCACAATTCGAATCCTGGTCCTGCCACCTCCAAAAGGCAGAAGATCCTAAAAACTCATTTCTATCCATATGAATACCAATGGAATGTGATGTATATCATGATTGAATGGACAGTTTTTGAATGATTCTAGGATAAAATTATACACAATTATATTCTAGGACACTGATTGATTTTAATCAATACTTTATGAAGCATTTAAAAAATTACATTCATTAAATGGAGAAGTAATGAAATACCTAAGAATTGGGCATCACATAGCACAGAGATGCCATTTTTTTCTGCCAGGACTGAGACTGGAACTCATGGTCTGGGTAAATCTGTTGCACTGTGTAGCAAGGGGAGGCTTGCTTTTTTGAAGTCAAGAAATTCAAGTCTGTTCCTAGGCCTGAAATTGATCCCCACCCCTAGAATACATCCTATTTGTGTACATTTTAAATATATGATTTATATTTACATACATATATTGACTCCATATTGCATTTAATGTAGTTATTCATTTTATTTTTTGTTTTGTTCATGTAGTGACCATTTATTTTATTGACTATTATGGCACATAGAATATTGATTACATAGGATATAGGTCTGCATATGTATTTCACTTCATACCTGACACACAGGACTTTCACAGAAAAGGAAAACATGTGTCACCATCTGCTTCTTACTCCATGATTTCTTGTTTGTGAGTGCTGGCATTTGAACTCATGGCCTACAGGGCCAAATTCATGAATGATTGAGTGTCAGCATGCCATACTGGGGCAAACTGAGCTGACAGGCATTTCCCAGGACCTGAGATTGAGCCCCAGGTGTTGACAAAATAAAAACAGATTGACATGCAGATGGTAGTGTGCTAATAAATATATATCTTTATAGTGAGTGTGCCAGAGATGTCTATCCATTATTCAGTTATATAGACTAAATTCTTAACAATTCTTGGGTATTTATTATGTCTCCATATAATTAATGTTATTGTTTTCATCCTTAATAAAATATTAAGTAAATCAGTGTTCTGAAATTACTGTGTCCCTGTAAGAAATAGTAGTCTTTTCAAAAACATAAACTCTGGGCTTGGCGCTGTCCCTGCACTATTCAGCTCAAAGCGAGCACTCTATCACTTGAGCCACAGAGACACTTCAAGAAATAGTAGTCTTTTAATGCTTCATATTAAATAAAATTAGTCAGCCTACTGAAATCATAATGTCTAATTTTATACGAGTATCACTCATGAGCAACTCATTCAACCGTAACACTTACAACATTGAATCATTATTCCTATAAATGGGAATGGGTCTCTTAGGATCTCCCACCATCCGGAAGTGACATGACTTAGATTCGCCTCTAGGCTTATATTGCTGTGCAGGACTATGTCTTCCCCAGTACCCTGCCAGCCTTCAGCAATACAAGGTGAAGTACCCTTTGGAGCTGTGTCATTCAGAACCAAATGGTCATGGTGCAAAATGTTAAAACTTCATCCCACCACTTCTTATTTGTGCATTTTCCCCTCCATAAGGCCTGGAGGTCTAGGATCCCAGGATTGCCTGTGGTTCCAGTGGCTGCACCCCAGACTAGAGTGATGGAAGATGAGGCAGAGTTGCCATGACCGGAGTTCAAGACCTTGCTTCGCACAAAATAAATAAATAGATAGATAGATAGATAGATAGATAAATAAATAATCTCCCTGGCTTGCAATTGGTGCTGTTTTTTCTGCCAGGCTTTGGATTTGAACTCAGGGTCTGGGTAACTTTGCAGCACTGTGGACAAAGGAGAAGCTCACCGTGCTTGAAGTCAAGAAAGTCAGGCTTGCTCCCTAGGCTTGAATTCAAGCCCCAGCTCTGGGAAACATACTATTTATATATATTGTAATGATAAGATTTATACTTACTTATAGATGTTCAGTACATATCCTGTTTGTTGTGGTTATTTATTGTATTTCTGTTTTATTTATTAACCATTTATTTTATTGACTGTGATAACACGCATTCCATTTATTATTTTGATGCTATCCTATCACATAGTATCTAGATTTGTAGAAGTGTTCTCAATCATGTCTGACATCCAGATCGCTCAGAGCAAAGGAAAACAGGTGTCACGCTTGGCTTCTTACTCCACGATCCAATTGTTGGCAGTGCTGGAATCTGAACTCAGGGCCTAGCAGAACCAATTCATGAATGGGTGTGTCAAAATGAGAACCTCTAACCCAGGAAACTGCCAGGCAGTTCCCAGACTCTGACATCAAGCCTCAGGGGTGGACAAAATAGCCATACATGGATAGGCAGGTGGTAGTATACCAATAAATATATATTTGTATAGAGTGCCAGAGACAGCTACCTAGGATTCGATGACATCAACTACGTTCCTACCAACTATTAGGTAGTTATTATGCACCATTGAAGGAATAGGATTCTTTTCATGCTTAATAAACTATTCAATAAGATCAATGTGTCTAATTTTAGACTAGACCTATGCATGCAGAAACTTCTCAATCATAGTTTGTTAACATTCCATCGGTATTCCGATGCATAGGAATAAGTCTCTTGGGAAATCCCCCCATTGGTAGGTGTCAGGACCAACAGTTAAACTCAGGGCCTACATTGCTGCATGAGACTATGGCTTCCCCGATAGCCCACTAGCCTTCGCCAATGCACGGTGAAGTACCCTTTGTAGACATGTCATTCAGACCCAGGATGGTCACCATAGAAAGGGAAAAAAATGTAAAAAATCCATCCCGTGGCTTTTCTCTCTCTCTGTCTCTCTCTGTCTCTCTGTCTCTCTGTCTCTCTGTCTCTCTGTCTCTCTGTCTCTCTCTCTCTCTCTTTCTGTGTGTGTGTGTGTGTGTGTTTTCCTGCAAGACTTCAAAGCCTAGCATCCCAGGATTGGCTATGGTTCCATGGCAGCCTGTCACCCTGAGGTGATTGAAGCTGAGGCAGAGTTACCACGAACTGTGTTCAAATCCCTTCCTTGGCAAATAGTAATAGTAATATTAATAATAATAATAATAATAATAATAATAATAATAATAATAATAATAAACACCATGGCTCAGAACTCGCACCATTTTTCTACCACTGCTGGGTTTCCAACTTAGGTCTGGGTAAATCTATAGCACTGTGGAGGAAAGGGAAACTCACCATCCTTGAAGACTACAATATCAGGCTAAGTCACAAGGCCTGAATTGAAGCCCCAGTATTGGCAAAAATAATATACCCACCTATTTTACTTATAGGATCTCTATTTACATACATGTGTGGAATGCCTCATGCATTCAGTATAGTTACTCTTTTTATTGTGTGTCTTAGTCATGTACGCATATTGTGTTTTATTCAGCATGATGACAGACATAACTGTGCCAAAACAGAAGACGACCTATTCCCATGGCTATTGAGTTGCCTATATAGCATTCTCCATCCTCCCTGAGAACCTGGACTTTCATAGGAAAACAGGTGGAACGATGTGTTTCTCACATGAGAGTTCATCTATTGGCAGTATTGGGATTTTAATTCAGAGCCCAGCAGGGCCAATTGGCGAAAAGTTCTAGGTGAGGATACCAGCCTGTGAGCAACTAACGAGCTAGACCTTTCCCAGGACCTGACATCGAACCACAGGGAGGGCCAGGATAGTCCTAAATTCATAATTTAAACACAGGATCTATATTGACATACATGTGCGGCCATCATTTTGCATTGGGTGCACTTCTCCTTAATTTGTGTCTAATTCATGGAGGGAGGTATTGTGTATTTTACTGAGTATGGTGACAGCTATAACTGTGCTGACATGGATGACAAACTTTTCCCATGGTTACAGGGTTGCCTATGCATTCATTCTCCAGCCGAGCTGAGACCCAGGACTTTCACAGGAGAGGAAAACAGGTGCAACGACTGGCTTCTGATATCAGGATGAATCTTTTGTCAGTGCTGGGATTTGAACTCAGGTATGGGTAACTCTGTTGCACTGTGGGGGAAGGGGAGGCTCACCATCCTTGAAGACTAGAATGTCAGGTCTAGTCCGGGGCCTGATCTGAAGTCACAGCACTGGACAAAATAAGAAGCCCAGCTCTTTTAAACATAGGATCTCTATTTAAGTACAGGTGTGGTATGCATCTTGCATTCAGTGTAGTTATTCTTTTTATTTTGTGTCTTTTTCAAGGATGTATTGTGTATTTTATTGAGCATAGAATGACATATAAAACTGTGCTGACATGGATGACAACCTATTCTCATGGGTGTCGAGTTGCCAATGTTTCTTGATTCTTGCTGAGACCCAGCACTTGCACAGTACAGGAAAACAAGTGCAAGAATTGGCTTCTCACATCAAGATAAACCTTTTGGTAGTGCTGGGATTTGAACTTGGGGTCTAGGAAGCCCAACAGCCAAATGGGTCCAGATGAGCCCATCAGCTTGTGAGCCACTAAAGAGCTAAGACACACCCAGACCTGAGATCGATCCCCAGGGTGGGGATGGGGCACAATATTCATCCATTCATAAGCTGAATCTAGTATGCTAATTACCTATTTGGATAGAGTAGGAGATGTAGCGAGCTGTGTTCAAATCCTATCTACCATTTAAGTACCGATTCTTGGATCTTTCCCAATGTCTCCATTTCCTGAATGTGATTCTTATTGTCACACTACATGAACTCTTAATTAAAAGTAATTGTTGTGCCACACATCTTGCCTATCATTTCCTATGAGAATCATGCATGAACTAAACTCTTCCCTAGGCCTGAATTCAAGCATCTCATAACATTTATAGACATGTTAAATATATGATTTCTACTTACATCAATATATTCAGTCTATATCATGTTTTTTGAGTGATACATTATATTTTATCATTTATTTATTTATTTAGCATTTATTTTATGGACCGTGAGTGCACCTATAACATTTATTACATTTATTCCCATCTATTCCATAGCGTGTAGCTTTGCAGACATATTATGAACTTGTATAGAAAAGGAAAACAGGTGTCACCTTGAAATATTACACCAGGAAGAAATTTTTGGCAATGATGGGACCTGATGTGAATGCCTGAGAGGCCGAATTCATGAATGGGTGAGTGTCAGCACCGCAGCCTCTAGCCCATTCAGCTGCCAAGTGGATCTCAGGACCTGGGATCAAGCCCCAGGTTTGGACAAAATAGCAGTAACTTTCTATGACGATGGAGATATATAAATAAATAATATTTATGTATTAATTTTGGTGTCTGGTCGTGGGGCCTGAACTTTGGGCCTGGGTGCTGGACCTCAGCTCAAGGCTAGCACTCTACCACTTGAGCCACAGCACCACTTCCGGCTTTTTTTCTTTTTGCTTATGTGGTGCTGAAGAATCGAACCCAGGACCTCAGGCATGCAAGGTAAGAGCTCTACAACGGAGCCACTTTTCCAGCCCAAATATAAATTTAGCTATTTAGGTACTGCCAGAGGTGTTTATCTAGTATTCAATGACATATACTACCTTCCTACTGATTCTCATGTATTTAGTGAGAACTCCATTTAATCAATAGTATTCTTTTAATACAAAATATACTATGAATTAAAGTCCATCCTTGTCCAGTGATTATTGGGTCTAATTTTAAGCAAGACAGATTGATGGACTACTCATCCAACCATGACATTAACCACATTCTTCTAGTGTTCCTATGGACAAGAATATTTTCTTAGGCTCTTCAGCCCCTTGTAAGTGGCATGACCGGGATTTGAACTCAGGGCCTAGTGTCCACGTTGGCCTATGGCTTCGCTGATAGAGCCAGCCTTCAGAAATGCCAGATGACCTACAGGTTGCAGCCATGTCATTCACATCCAGGATGGTCAACGTGCAAGGAAGGAAAACAGAAACTGCTGACCGTCCTTGGTTTGTGGCTTTTTTTCGATGCTGTTTTCATTTTCTTTTCCTGTGAGCCCCTGAGGTCTAGGACCACAGGATGGGCTGTGGGTCCAGAGGCTGCACTAACCCAGCCTAGGGTGATGGAAAATGACGAGGAGTTGCCAAAACCTGAGTGCAAACCCTGTGCTTGGCAAAAATTAATTAATTAATTAACAACACTATTGAAGCTCCCTGTCTTGGATTTCGTGCCATTTTATTGTCTGCCATGCCAGGGATGTCACCTTGGGATCTAGGTAACTCTGATGCACTTGGGGGAGCTGGAGGAAAGGAAGATCTCTTCCCTTGAATGCAAGCAATTCAGGCCTGTTCCCTAGGCCTGAATTCAAGCCCCCCCGGAGAACATAACATTTATAACCATTTTTATTTTATCATTTATACTTACATCCATACATTCAGTCTATATCTTGTTTGTTGGAATGATTAATTATATTTTATTATATATTTATTTGTTTACAATTTATTTTATGGACTGTGAGTACACCTATTACATTTATTACATTCATTCAAATCTATTCCATAGCAGGTAGCTTTGCAGACATATTATAAATATCATACCTGACACCCAGCACTTGCACAGAAAAGGAAAACAGGTATCATATTTGCAATCTGACTCAAGGAAGACATTTTTAGCAATGCTGGGAACTGAACTGAGGGCCTAGAGGCCCCATTCACAAATGGGTGAGTGTCAGCACAGCAGCCTCTAGCACATTCAGGTGCCAGGTGGATCCCAGGACCTAGGATGGAGACACAGGTTTGGCCAAAATAGCAATACCTTTCTATGCAGACAGTGGTATACAAATATATATTTAGATATGTAGATATTGCCAGTGATGTCTATCTGTTATTCAATGACATATACTACCTTCCTAGAGATTCTCAGGTATTTAGTGAGGACTCCATTTAATCAATAGTATTCTTTTAGGGGATGGGAAGGTGGCTCATTGGGAGAGTGTTACCTTGCATACATGAGTCCCGGTTTCGATTCCTCAGCAACACATGATCAGAAAAAGCTGGGAATGGCATTGTGTCTCACATGGTACCGCCCTAACCCTGAGCTGAAAAGCTAAGGGATAACGCCCAGGTCCGAGTTCAGTCCACACTACTGACAAAACACACACACGCACACACACACACACACACACACACACACACACACACACACACACACACACACACATATACACAATGTATTCTTTTAATGCATAATAAACTATAAATTAAAATCAATCCACATCTTGTGAATACTGGATTTAGTTTTTACTAGACTAATTGACAAACTACTCATCCAACCATAACATTGATCACATTCCTCTGGTGTTCCTATGGACAGGCAATAGTTTCTTACATTCTCCAGCCCTTTGTAAGTGGCAAGACCGGGATTCAAACTCAGGGCCTAGGTGTGCAGATGGGCCTATGGCTTCGCTGACAGCCCACTGACAGCAGTGCCAGGTGACCTACAGGTTGCACTCGTGTCATTTGGACCTGGGATGGTCACCATGCATGGAAGGAAAACTGAGAAACCTCTAACTGTTTGCAATTCGTGGCTATTTTTCCTTGTATTTTCTTTTTTTTTCCTGTCAGCCATGAGGCCTAGGCTCCCAGGATGGACTGTGGGTCCAAAGGCTGCACAAACCCAGCCTAAGCTGATGGAAGCTAAGGCAGAGTTGCCACGACCTAAGTTCAAATCCCGTGCTTGGCAAAATAAATAAATAAATATATACATACATACATATATACATACATACATATATACATACATACATATATACATACATATATATACATACATACATATATACATAGAAAATAAAATAAAATGAATTTAAAAAATTTAAAAATACTAATTGTGCTCTCTGGCTTGGATTTCATGCTCGTTTTTTTTTCTGCCCGGCCTGGGATTTGCACTTGGATTCTGGGAAAATCTAATGCACTCTGGGGGATGGAGAAACTCACCCTCTTTGAATACAAGCAATTCAGGCCTGTTCCCTAGACCTGAATTCAATCCCAACCCTGTTAATTAATATTCATCCACATTTGAAATGATTAATATCTACATATTTATGTTTACTGCATATTGCTTTGAGTGTGTTTATTTTTTGTATTATTAATTCATTATATTTGTTGACTATTAATACACTTATAACACGTATTAAATTTATTACATCTTATGAAAATTATACAGATTTGCATATGTATTATATATCTTACTTCAGACCCAGGTCATTCACAGAAATTTTATAGTAGATGATCCCATGCCAAGAAAAACACAAAGAATACACTAACCAAAGTCTAAATTATCCCTAGGCACCCCAGTGGCTCACATATTTAATCCTAGCTATTCAGGAGGCTGAGAACTGGAAGATGAAATTTCAAAGCCAATGAAGGCAGAAAAGCCTGAGAGACATCATCTCCAATTAAGTGGCAAAATGCCAGGCTACAGGTATAGCTGAAGTGGAAGAAAATCAGCTATGAACAATGAAGCCAAGGAAGAGCAAGCTGAGTTCAAATGTGAGGAGAGGGGGTTGGGAGAACAGAGAACAAAACAATACACAAATCCCACCTAATTTATGGTACCAACCAAACTGAAAAAAAAATGAAGCTTTTTCATTTGTATAAATTTGCATGAGCACATATGCTCTTAGGTACACTTCAAAGCTATGTTTTTAATAATATATACATATATAATTTAATAATGCATATATATATATTTAAATAAACTAAGAAACCAGCCAATGAATAAATACTTCTGAATTAGTGCCTTAACCATGGCACTGTAAATTATTTATACTAAAAGTGTTTTCCAAGTTTCTTTTCTCAGAATCCATCTTTAAGAAGTTTTTTCATGTGCCTGGCACCAGTGACTCATGCCTATAATCCTAACTACTCAGGAGGCTGTGATCTGAGTTTGGCGGTTCAAAGTCAGCCCAGGCAGAAAAGTCTGTGAGGCTCTTATCTCCAATAAACCACTAGAAAACCGAAGTGGCACTGTGACTCAAGCAGTAGATCGCTTGCCTTGAGCTGAAGAGCACAGGGATAACCCCTGAGTTCAAACCACAGGACCCCCCAAAAAATGTTTGTTCCTGCAGATCATAAAATTCTAACATTCTGAGCTTTAGGAAACTTTTCTGCCAGGGTCTTATGCTCTTTAGGAAAGTACTCCACTACTGAGATACATCACAGTCCCATTGTTTTCGTTTTTCATTTTACAATCCAGTTTATTCCCAAAATGCTTAGAAGTACCTACTGTCCTCACAGAAGTGAGGTTTTATTCAGAAATCCTACCTTTTGCCCTATGAGGACTCCCCTAGTGTATTTCATGGTAGGCACTGAGGAAAACTCATACGACACAAATGCAGAGAGTTTATACTTGTAGAAAAAACTCTAAATAGAAAAAATTCAACTGTCCTGATCTTCTAGGGAGAAATGTCCTTATTTTCATTCTCACTCTTCAGGGCAGATGGTCAAAATAGAAACACCAATGTGCTATGCTGAAATGTAAAAGTTTAGAACCCTTTTTTGAAAAACTCTCATATGATAAAATCAATATGTATCAAATAAAGGTGAAGTGAACTTAAAAATATTAAAAATGCTAATGAAACTTCCTGGCTTGGAATGTGTGCCATATTTTGTCTGCAAGTCCTGGAATTTGAACCCGGGGTCTGGGTAACTCTATTGCACTGTCAGGGAAGGGGAAGCTCGCCCTGCTTGAAGACCAGTAAGTCATGCCTATTCCCTAGGCCTGAATTCAAGCCCCAGACCTGGAAAACATACTCCTTATATACATTTTAAAGATAGGATTGAACTTCCATACAGTTGTTCAGTCTATATTATGTTTGGTGTGGTTATACATTATATTTTTTATTTTTTTCATTTATTTACCATTTATTTTACTGACACTTATGCATCCTAACTATGTATTACATTGTTTACATGCTATCATATACCATCTAGATTTGTAGATGTGTTCTCCATCATGCCTGACACGCAGAACTCTTCCAGAAAAGGAAAACAGGTGTCGCATTTGGCTTCTTACTCCAAGATTAAATTTTTGGCAGTGCTGGGATATGAACTCAGGGCCTAGCAGGTCCAATTCATGAATGGGTGAGTGTGAGCACAACAGCCTCTAGCCAATGAAGCTGTGAGGTGGTTCCTAGGTGCTGAGATCGTGATCCAGGATTAGCCAAAACAGTGATACAAGGATAGGCAG
The DNA here is from genome assembly GCF_024711535.1 of Dipodomys merriami. Lineage (NCBI taxonomy): Eukaryota > Metazoa > Chordata > Mammalia > Rodentia > Heteromyidae > Dipodomys > Dipodomys merriami. The sequence continues at coordinate 1,496,979 of NW_027203416.1, read as the reverse complement.
ACAGTAGTATACTAATAAATATATGTTGGTAAAAAGCACCATAGCCTCCTATCTATGATTGAATGACATATACTACATTCTTCCCAACTCTTAGGCATTTATTATAACACAATTAATGGAATGCTATTCTTTTCATGCTTAATAAAGCATGAAATTAAGATCAATCAGTGTCCTAGGATTATCGCATCCAATTTTAGGCTTGACCAATGCACAAACTTCTCTTTCAATTGATATTCTTATGCATAGGAATGAGCGTCTTGTGATCTCCTGCCATTGGTAGTTGTCAGGACCTGGATTTGAACCCAGGGCCTATGTTGACAGGTTGGGCTATGGCTTCCCTGCTAATCCGCCAGCCCTCAGGAATGGCAAGTCAGGTGTACTTTGCACCCATGGCATTCAGACCCAGGATGGTCACCGTGCAAAGATTTAAAAAAAAATTAAACCCCCATCCCTCTGCAGCTTGCCACTTTTTGTGCTATCCTACTTTTTTTTCTTTCCACAAGCCCTCTGGGCCTAGGATTCCAGGATTGGGTATGGGTCCCGAGGCTGCACCTAGCCTAGGGTGATCAAAGCTGAGGCAGAGTTGCCACGACCTGAGTTCAAGCCCTAAAAAAGCCACAAAAAATAAAAAAATAAAAAAAATGTTTATTTAACTAAATTTAAAAAAATAGAGCTCTCGGGTTATGAATTTCTGCCAGTTTTCTTTCCTAGACTGGGATTTGAACTCAGGAACTTGTAGCAATATGAGGGAAAGTGCAGATTTGTTACTATTTGAGTTCAAACACCGTGCCAAGCCAAAACTAAAAAATTAAGTCACTGAGCTTGGTAGGGGGAGTAGTTGTGGAGATGGGAGGTAAAGGATGGTATGGGGAAAACAAAGGAGAAGGTAACAATGCTCAATAGGAAATATACTCATGACCTTGCTCATGTAACTGTGACCATTCTGTACAACATTTTTACAATAAAAAACATACAAAAAAGAAACCATGTAGTATTTCGAGAAGCACTTTGGGGGTAAGGGGAGGATGTCTGAATAGATGTACAAAATTCTACACTGCTTTTCATTTAATGTTCAGTATGGAATTGAATAAACATAACTGCTTCCATTAAAAGATTAAGTCACTGTCTTGGAACTGGTGCCAGTATTTCTACCATTGTTGGGATTTGATCTCACCGTCCAGGTAACTCTTTTGTACCATGAGTAAAGGAAAAATTTAATGTCCTTGAGGAAAAGAAATTCAGGCTAGAGTTCCCATGGCGTGAATGAAGGCCCTGCAATGGAAAAGATATTTCTATACATGTGTAATAGATGATATATACGTACATATGTATGTTTATTTCATGTTATGATTTTCATTATTGATTTTGTATTTATTTTATTTTTTATTTGATTCATTTTTTATTGTTTATTTTATTTATATTATTCAAATTTACATTTTGCACATCTATTATAAAATTATACACAATAATTTAGGACATTGACTCATTTATCATTAAAACTTTCTGTGTTGAAACATGATAAATAATTAAATGGAGGTATTTGTCACAGTCTTCTCACGTTTAGAGTCTCTCCCAAGAATGAGCTTTGTCTTATTTATCTTTGGACACCTTCCTATGAGGGTGTTTTTAGATGATTTATACTGGGAAGGCTTTCTTCAGGACAGGAAACTTGTGGGATAAAATTGTAAGGGGGAAGCTAGAAATGTGGCTTAGTGCTAAAGAGCTCACTGAACATGCATGAATACCAGGGTTTGAATCTTCAATGCCACATATTCAAAAAATGCCAGACGCAGTGGAGTGGCTCAAGTGGTAGAGTGCTAGCCTTGAGAAAAACAATCCCCAGGACTGTCAAAAACAATAGGCCAGATGCTGGTGGCTCACACCTGGAAAACTACCTTCTCATGAGGCTGAGATTTGAAGACCACAGTTCAAGACAGCCTAGGCAAGAAAAGACTGTTAGACTCTTATCTCCAATGAACCACTAAAAAATCCCATGTAGAGCTGTGGCTCAAGTGGTAGAGAGTTAGACTTGACTGAATTGCTCAGAGACAGTGCCCAGGGTTGATACAAGACACACAACTGGAAAAAATTGAGGGTTAATCAAAGTACTTTTCCTATTTGCTAATTATGAGAATATTCTCTGGAAAATCAACACTAATATACACCAGAATTGGAGTCAGACCTCCAGGCTTAAGTGTAGCAGATCCACATGCCCAGCCTCACTGACTCTAGCATTGTAACCTTGTGTCCACAGGGTTCTGAAAGGTCCAATGTTGAAAGGCTTAATATGCTCCCCAAACCCTTTTGTGATAAGCAGTTGACTTGTATTGTTAATGTCATTACTCATCTGAACCTAGCAGAGTACCAGTAGCTCTTGCCCATCACCCTAGCTCAGGAGGCTGAGGTCTCAGGATCACACTGAAGCCAGCCAGGGCAGAAAATTCTGAAACTCTGACTTCCACATCTGCAAAGTCAGATGTTCAAGAGCTTCTTGTTTTTCCCTTGGTGATGAGAAGTTACTCTAAATGTTCTTAGTGTTCTTGACCCATTGCCCCATCCTGGGTTCAAATGAACTTCTCAGGATCCAAGCCCTGGCACAGTCAGCAGGAAGAACTCCAGTATAACACTGTATTTGAAGGACAGAAAACAATTTCAAAAGCCAGAACAAGGAGGCAGAATATACACACTCAACAGGGAAGTGAGCTGCAACACCACTTCATTCATTCCAGGGACAGCCAGCAATGGGGGAAACCTGAAATGTTTGTTACAGTTACACCAGGATCAGGCTTTTCTCAGCTTCCTCAAAAAATGACTAACCTTCCTCACTCAGGTGAAGAGAGCTTCAGGCTATCTTTAGGTTACCACAATAGAGAGCCAGTTTAGTGAGGGAGAGGGGAGGAACAGAGTAGAAAAGCCCTGCTCTCTGGTCTTAGGGAGTGGGTGTTTTACTCTCCATCTATCAGATTTGAAGGACCTTCTTCTACCTCTGCCAGTCTTTTCTCCTTCCTTCATTCTCCACATCATTAATGCTAATCCCCAGTCCAAGGTGAGGCAGGGTAATTTCTCTTTTGTCCCCAAGCAGCTGAGTTAGAACCTGGTTCTGCCCTCTTGGCTCTGCGGCATTCGGCTGCCTAAGAAATGGTAAAGAGACATTTTTTCTGCTTTGTGGTTGTGTGAAGGTGATGCTGGTGTCCTGGCACACTGCAGAAACTTCATGACTGGGAATTGTTCCCTTCTTTCCTCCTGAAGTCCAAGACCAGATTCATCTATCATTTTTCTATCTATCTATCTATCTATCTATCTATCTATCTATCTATCTATCTATCTATCTATCTATCTATCTATCTATCTATCTATCTATCTATCAATCATCTATTGACCTTTCTTTCTCTTTCTTTCTTTCTTTCTTTCTTTCTTTCTTTCTTTCTTTCTTTCTTTCTTTCTTTCTTTCTTTCTTTCTTTCTTTCTTTCTATGTACCAACTTCCTACCTTCCTACCTACCTACCTAACTAACTACCTAACTACCTAACTACCTACTTAGTTATCTCTTTGACATTTCTTGGGCTGAACTCAAGGCCTGGGTATTGTCTCTAGCACTCTGCTACTTGAGCCACAGCACCAATTCTGGATTTTTCTGTGTATGTGTTACTGAGGAATCGAACCCAGGGCCTCTTGAATGCTAGGCAAGCACTCTCCCACTAATCCACATTCCTAGCCCCCTCATCTTTTGTCGTAATGGTAGTTTTTACATATATATGCTACCATTTTGTGTCCCCAAGTATAATTTTCTGAATACCGCTTATTTCTATGAACTCTGATCTTCTTTTCCCCTGCCTGATTTGTGACTGTTCCTGCATTGGCCTCATAATAAAATGTAAATAAAGGCTGCTGAGAGCTTCAGTGTGCATCATATAAGGAAATAGGCCTAGAATCCTGGAAGAGAAAATCAATGGGGCTGAAATGAAGAAAACGATGCAGTATGTACAATGAGCATATCTAAAACATAAATCTGTAAATAAAAGCAGAAGTTTTGCATACAGCCCCTTTGCACTTAGGGAAGTAATATACAAACGTAAGTAAGTAGGACACTGATACATAAACTTGGCCTTCTCTTTTTGAATTTTCTTTTGTGGCCATCCTATGTCTTAAACTGAGGAAGTGATGCATTCCTCAGCTGTTTTTCACATGGCAGAGGTTCTACCACTGGCACAGCTCCACTTCCAGCCATCTGGTTCTTCAATGGACATAAGCACCTCTCAGGCTTTCCTGCATGGTCTGGTCTGTATCGCCTGCTTGGCTTTCTCTCTCAAAGCTGGAGCTCTACCCTCTAAGGCCACTGCTCCACTTATGGTTTTCTGGTGGTTTATTGGAGACAATAAACCTTTCCTGCTAGGGATGGCTTTGAATGGAGATCTTCTGAGGAGGCTTCAAGTGAATTTCCTCAGGGATTCATCTAGGAGCTGCTCCACCCAAACCTTTAGTCTAAATCTCAAGAGGTACTAGAGAAAAACGGAAACAGGAACATGCTTCTAGTGTGTCCTAGATACTTAAGGTTGGAGATACAAAACAATCATAATTATTAGATCATTTTATAGGCAAAAGGAGCAATGCAGATAGTATAAGGATCGCTCCAGCTTTCGGTCCTCATATCCTGAGACAGTAAATTCACTGCAGCTCAATGCTAAGTGACAGAACTGGCATGTCCTGTGGATATTTGCTCCTAAATCCTGTTACACTCATTTCTCACTTTTGGCTTCAACCCTGTGACCAGAGGGTAAGAAGAATAGAGAAAATACTCTCAGAGAAAGCAGGTATAAAGAACGTTGGGTAGTTTACTTATAAGTCTCAAGCATAGGAATGACCTTATTAAGAAGTAAGTCCAGATTATAAAACAAAGAAGAAAAAAAAGAAGGTGAAAGTGCCTGCTGACTATAATCCCAGCTCCTCAGGAGGCTGAGATGTAGAGAATTTGAGTTTGAAACCAGCCAGTGTAAGAAAGTCCTTGACAATGTTATTCCTAAGAGATCACAGAAAAACCCAGAAGTGGGGTTGTGACTCAAACTTAACGCAGTACCCTTGAGCAAAAGGAGCTCTTGGACCAGGCCTAGGCTCATAGTTCAAACCCAGGACTGCCCCCTCAAAAAAAACTGTACCTCAATTTCTTTGTGTATGTATGGATGTATTCCTCTAGGTGAAACTCCTGAGTAGGTATGATGAGTGGCACCAAGCAGGGAAAATTGTATTCAATATAATGATTTCATAACACAGAGACTGCTTTTATGATATTGCATGTTCCAGGGCTCCCCTCACTGCTCCCAATGTAGCCTGAGGGGTTCTCTTCATCCCAGGCCTCCTGGAAGAAGTCTCCCTCATTGTCTGGACAGGAACACAAAAGACCTCACTCCTGTACAGCTGTACCATATAACTCCATCTGGGCCAATTAGTGAAGCTGTGTGGGCGGGCTCTGAAGGTCAGGAGAAAAAGGCCTGTTTTTACCGTTAGCTATCTCTCTTCCCAGTGCTCTGTTTTAACAGGAGACCTTCATTTTTGCCACCTCCCATTGCAGGCCAAGTTCTGTGCTCTTATCCTGCCTTTATGAGACTATATTCCAGTGTATAAATACAGTGCTCAATATAATTCAGGAATCCTTCAGGCAGACAACTAGGGCATTGAACATAATGAAACGTTTCATCGTCGGCAATGATGGGCCAATAATGCTTCTCCTAGGTTTCCAGAATCTTGGGAAATCCAAGCACATGTTGGATATCACAAAGCTTCCTGTCATCTAGGACTGATGAAGCTCATCAGGTTTTCAAACCTTTGCCCTCTCCTAGTTGGGCCTTGGGTGGCTAGGTTTTGAGGTTAAACATAGGGCCTGGGTGCTGACCATGAGATCAGAGCTGAAGTCTAGTGCTTTACCACTTTGTCACAGCTTCACTTCTGCTTTCTCTCTGTGTGTGAGTGTGTGTATGTGCATGTGTGTGTGCATACACTAGTCCTGGATCTTGAACTCAAGACATGAGCACTGTACCTAGTTTCTCTTGTACAATGATTGCTCTCTCCCACTTGAACCACAGAGCCCCTTCAAGCTTTTTCCTAGTGATATGGTTCTGAGAAATCAAGCCCAGGGTTTCATATATGCAAAGCACTCTACCCCTAAGGCACGTTCCCAGCCCTCTACTTCAAGTGTGTTAGTTTGTTTCTGTCTTTTTTTGTTGTTGTTGTCATTGTAGGAGTTGAAATCTGAGCCTGGAAGCTGTCCCTGAGCTCTTCAGCTCAAATCTTGTGCTCTACCACTTGAGCCACAGAGCCACTTCCGGTTTTCTGGTGGTTCATTGGAGCTAAGTGTCTCAAGGACGTTCCTGCCCAAGCGAACTTTGAACCATGATCCTCAGATCTCATCCTCCTGAGTAGCCAGGATGATCGGCATGAGCCACAAGCACCTAGCTTCCACTTCAGGTTTCTTAGTGGTGAATAAGATATAATAGTCTCATGGTACCTTTTGTGTCAGGGATAGTTTGGAACCCAGGCCTCAGCTTCTTGAGAAGGCAGGATGACAGACCTCGGTTATAGAATCCTAAGCTGTGACACTCTGCTGCAAGGGGGTCTTTGGCTCTGTGTGGTGAGTGCTAAGCATGAGCCCAAGAGGTATGGGTCAGTGCCTAAGCCCTGAGTTCAAGGTTCATGACTTAGAAAAAACAAGACAAAACAATTGTCTCCTGTAGACAACTCACTAGTCTTCAGTAATACATAATTTTGTCCCTGCCCTGGGGACAGATCTGAGTCTCAATATTCTTTTCTGCATAGTCATGTCAGTTGGAGTTCTTACAAGGACAAGATGAAAGTATGCACCCTTTGAAGAACAAAATACGTAACACTTTTTTTTGTCGGTCATGGGCCTTGAAATCTGGGACTGAACACAGTCCTTCAGCTCTTCAGCAAAAGGCTAGTGCTCTACCACTTGAGCTACAGCGACACTTCCAGTTGTCTGGTGGTTTATTGGAGATCAGAGTTTCAGCGACTTTCCTGCCAGGGCTGGCTTTGAACCACTATCCTCACATCTCAGCCTCCAGAGTAGTTAGGAGTAGAGGCGTGAGCCACTGGTGCCCAGCTCCAAATAACCCTCTTTACAGGACTCAGCGCACAGCATCCTGTGAAAGACTCATCACCCAGCACCCAATGCAAGACTCAGCACACTGAACCCTGTGAAGGACTCAGCACATAGCATCCTGTGCAAGACTCAGCACACAGCACCCCGTGAGGGCCCCAGCATTCCAGGAAGGACTCATCACATAGATGCATCCCACAAGCTGTCATTCGTATTAGGGTGCTTTCATCATTATCACCATTCTTTCAGAAACACATCACAAACTGCACAAAGTTCACATCTAATGATTCAGAGGAGCATTTTTGGGGGGAAGTCAGCTACAGGGATTGCACTGAAATGTTGGGGGTACTGTCCTAAGATCTTTTGCTCAAGGCTAGAGATCTATCACTTTGATCCACAGCTCAGAGTTTCACAGACATCCCCCCAGGACTGGGTTTTAAATACACCAGTGTCAGATCTCAGCTCCCGACTAGCTTGGATGACAGGGGTGAGCAAGCCAGCAGCATCTGGTTCTCTGGGGCTGAGTTGCAGTCGTATACCTCTGACTAAGTCAGGTTAGATGGCAGCTGTCAGAACCAGACTCCCGGCTTGCTCTGTGATGAGGTATTTGAAGTCCTATCCTTATAGAGTTGCAGTCACTACATTCAATATTTTTTCATGCCCATCCTGGACCTTGAGTAAGAGTCTAGACACAGTCCCTAGGCCTTATGCTCAAAGCTAATGCTCGACTGCTTGAGCGAGAGCACAACTTCTGGATTTTTATGTGCTTGTGGTAGTGAGGAATGGAATCCAGGGCTTTGTATGTACTAGCTATCATTATACCACTGAGCCCCAGGAGTGACAAGTGACAAGATAAATGTGTAGATTGGCATATATGTATATGTATATACATATATATATATACACATATATGTATGTATAAGACAAGAGAAATGTGTCTATATATTATGAAATTACATATATTATATTACTATCCATTATTGACATTCAAATTATTCTTTCCACTTTTAAGTATTATGGTTGAAAACATAGTAAAGTATTAATTGAAAATTAATCAATGTAATAAAATTGTTGTGTATAATTTTATAGTATACTCATACACTAACTACTAATTTGTTACTTTTATAAAATTCTATTCGAATGGATGTACATGGAAATGGGTTTCTTGGAATCTCCTGCCAATATTTAGTGGCAGCCCTGGGATTCAACCTCCAGGCCTAAGTTATGCTTTTGGTTTTGGCGTCCCTAATAGCCAGCAAAACATCAGCATGCAATGTCATGTACACTTTCAGGGCTTTGTCATTTACACGCAAGATGGTCACAATGCAAAGGGAAGAAAAGTAAAACCACTCTCTTGAATTTCTCCATTTGATCTTTTTCCTATTTATTTTATTTCTTGCCAACCCCAATATTTGAACTTGGGTCCTAGAATCCCAGGGTCAGCTGTGGCAGAGAAGCCAAGACCTGAGTTCAAGCCCCGTGCTTGGCAAAAAATATAATAAAATAAAATAAGGCCATGACTTGGAATTTGCACCATTTTTCTGGCAGGCCTGGGATTTGAACTCAGCATCTGGGTATCTCTGTGTCACTGTGGGTGAAGGGGAAGCTCACCCTCCTTGAAGACAAGAAATTCAAACCAGTTTCCAGGGCCTGAATTAAAGCTCCAGCACTGGAAAAAATACACACATGAGTTTAGTGAATATGATGTTTATTACCCTTATTCATTTATTATTATTACACATATAACATTTCATTTATTACATCTTATCATACATGATATATTTGCATATGAATTATACATCATACTGAGACCCAGGACTTTTTTTAGGAAAAAAATGTGTCAAAAGTATCTTCTTACTACATGAATAAATTTTTGGCAATGCTGGGATTTCAACTCACGACCTACAATGTCCAATACATAAATGGGGTCAAAGTCTTAGCACACCAACCTCTGGAAAACTGAGATGCCAGGAAGTTCTAAGGACCTGTTACCTGTTATCAAGCCACAGTAGTTCCCAATATATATATAAATATACATATATATATATATATATATACATATATATGTGTGTGTGTGTAGATTGCTGTATATATATATATATATATATATATGTAGAGAGAGAGAATGTGAGGATATTATTAAATGTTATATATATAGTTACCAATAATTAGTTATTAAGTTATGTCTCCATTTAATGATATATAGTTACCAATAATTTGTTATTAAATTATGCCTCCGTTTAATGAAGTATCATGGTTGAATACTTATGAAAGCATTAATTAAAAATTAATCAATATCCTTCCATTAGGGAAATCATAACATGGTACTAGACTGGAAGATATAAATCCAATGATTTATGTGTGGCTTTCTAAAATAGAATCATGAATTAACTGCAAATTTAATTACTTTTATAACATTCCATTATCCTTCACATAAATAGGAATGAGTTTGTCAGGATCTCCCTCCATTTCTGTGTGGCAGTCCTGGGGTTCAAACTCCAGGCCTGGGAAGTTTACTTCGAATGCAAACCATTGGAATGACACTGAAGATTTCAGATTGTCATGATTAAAAAAAGAACAAGAAGAAGCAAAGAAAGCCAGGTGTCAGTGGCTCCTGTTTGTAATCCTAGCTCCTCAGGAGCCTGAGATGTAGAGAATGCCAATTTGAATTCAGCCAGGGCAGGAAAGTCTGCAAAACTCTTAATTCTAAGAGATCGCAGGAAAATAGCCCCATATGTTGGGGCTGTGGCTCAAGGGCAGAGTGCTACTCTTGAGAAAGAGGAGATTAAGGATAAGGCCTAGGTTGATATTTCTACCTGAGACCTGCCAAAGAAAAAAAGAAGGTAGTAACTCCATGTCTCTGTGTATGTATGGATGATGTATGGATGATATGCATTCAGCAGGTTGCCCATGACCAGACCCCCAACATGTGAATGCTGGGAGAAGCCCTCAGAGAGTACTAAGCCAGTAGCTTGAACAAAGCATCCTTCTCTGCCATTTAATAACTGAAGCCCAGAAGGCTTGCCTTGGCTGGTGTATTCGACGGGTTCATTATGTTCTGGCTGAGGTGTCCCATTGGGACATCTAGCAGCCAGCCACTGCCTCCAGGGAGACCACTGTTCCTAGGCTGTAGGTATTGTGGAAGTTTCTGGCTCCATATTCCCTATCCCTCTGTAGGACTTGAGCCTAGATCTCTGGGGCCTGGTGGCTATCACTCATTCATCATTCCTCATTGCCGAGTCCCACTCTGTAGAGAGCTGCCAGAGGCGGCAATTGGAAGATGGCACCCGCTTCCGCCCTCCGCCTTCCCGATGGCGAGTGCTCTCATGGTAAACAACTCCTTATATGGCTAAGGCAAAGAATCTGGCTTGCTTCCACGCACCTGAACCTATTGGTGGTTCCCACGTGGCGTATCAGGGTTGGCTACCCAGCAGGTACTTAAGGCTGTGGGGAATTCTCCCCGGGGTTGGGGTCAGAAGATTACTCAAAGGTCCTGAATAAACTGCAGAGAGAAGAGTCCGGTGTCATGTCTTCCTTGCTGGTCGAGGCGGTAGCGACACGTGGTGGCCCATACGGGGACTCAGCTATAACCCCAACGAGGACTCAGAACTCTCTGCGGTCAGGGTGGTGCACCGGTAAGTTCCCAGGTAAAAGGGGAATCCGCGACAAAAGCGGGGGTAAGTCCCCAGGTAAAAGGGGAATCCGCAACAAAAGCGGGGGTAAGTCCCCAGGTAAAAGGGGAATCGGCGACAAGAGCGGGGAGTAAGTTCCCAGGTAAAAGGGGAATCTGCGACAAGAGCGGAGGGATTTTTGCTCTTCTTGGTAGATAGAGAGTGAGAACCCTGGGCTAGTCAATAGAGTAGCCAAAAGTGAAAGTAAAAGTTTGTTTACCAGCTTTAAATGTTTAAAACATGCGCGCTTCTTCGCACCCAATTTTTTTTGGCTCTCAATGAGCTACTGCACTCAAAAAAGTTAAAAATAAAAAAGAGTACTTTAGAGAGATTTTTGAATGAATGTGACATCGTTGCCCCGTGGTTCGCTGTCTCCGGAAGCCTCACGGTGGCCTCTTGGGAGAAACTAGGGAGGGACCTAGATTTTGCCTCTGAACAAGGAACACTTAAGAGCGGAGTGAGACCAATATGGAAACTGATAAGAGGCTGTCTCGAGGACCAGCGTTGCAGTGAGGCGGTAGAGAATGGTCAGGCCGCCCTAGAAATGCTGCAGGAAGAACGATCGGAAAGGGCAGACAGCGAAAAGGAGGAGAGCAGGGGGGGGTTATACCCCGATTTTGCCGAACTAGAGACCTCTGAGTCTACAGACTCAGAGGAACTACAATCACTCATAGAACAAATAGAAAAAACAAAGATAAGAAAGAGGAGGAAAGGGAAGGAGAGAGAGGACCCAGATAAAGATGAATGCACGCCCTCCGTGCACCGCCCCACACCTTCGGCCCCTCCGCTCTGTGCGGAGGACCCCAGAATTGGCAGCCCCGGCTGTTCTTTCAGCCCAGGTGTGTGGAAAGCGGTCAGAACCGAGTTACATCTAGCCTGTCCAATATTTCAGGATCCACAGGGACAGCGGTATCATGAACCCTTAGATTTTAAGGTTATAAAATCTTTAGCTGAGTCTGTGCGGACATACGGAATCACAGCCTCCTTTACTGTAGCCCAGGTGGAGGCCCTAAACAGACATTGCATGACACCCGGTGATTGGAGTGGGCTCGCACGAGCTTGTTTGAGCCCAGGTCAGTATTTAGATTGGAAGGCCTTTTTGATTGAATTTGCTAGTGAAGAGGCTGCAGCCAATCAGGCTGCGGGGAAACCAGCTTGGGACAGAGATATGCTGCTTGGACAGGGGAGATTCGCCAATCAGCAGATAGGCTACCAGGTTCAAGTTTATGAACAAATCAATAAAATTGGCATAAAGGCATGGAAGGCCTTACCAAATAAAGGTGAGGTGAGTGGCAAGCTCACCAAAATCCTGCAGGGCTCTACGGAGCCGTTTTCGGACTTTGTTGCTCATATGGTTGAGGCTGCTGGCAGAATTTTTGGTGACCCAGATGCAGCCATGCCATTAATTAAACAGCTTGTTTACGAGGAGTGCACTAAGGAATGCAGAGCCGCCATAACCCCATATAAGAATAGGGGACTAGAAGCATGGATGAAAGTTTGCAGAGAGCTGGGCAGACCACTAACTAATGCTGGATTAGCTGCTGCTGTGGTGCAATTAACCCAGAAGAAAGGGGCTGGGAAGGTGGCTCAGTGGTAGAGCGTTTGCCTTGCATGCATGAGGCCCTGGGTTCGATTCCTCAGCACCACATAAGCAAAAAGAAATGAAAAAAGCCGGAAGTGACGCTGTGACTCAAGTGGTAGAGTGCTGGCCTTGAGCTGAAGAGCTGAGGGACAGCGCCCAGGCCCAGAGTTCAGGCCTAGGAAAAAACCTATTTAAAAAACGCTACAAATTTGTCTAAACAGTTGTCTAGTTATCTTTTAGGTAATTGAACTGGGGAGTTCGACAGCCTGATGGAACAGCTCAGGGTTGCCATCGTCATGGTGAACTCGACCCGAGTGGATGCCGGATTGGCGGAGGGGTTATCTTCATGGATCTCCGCTGCTATGAATCATCTTAAGGAATGGGTGGGTTTGGGAGCCCTGACAGGCCTCCTGCTGTTAGCCTCCTTGGTATGTCTGTGGTGCATTTGCCAAATTAGAGGTTCTCAGCGTCGCAGTGCAGCCATGATTATCCAAGCCTTTACAGTCATTGGAGCAGGTCAGTCCCCCCAAGCGTGGCTTGCCACCCTAAAACAATGAACACAGATTGCAAAGCCAAAGTACTGCAGTCGAGAGGCATGAGTTTTGCCCTCGAGGAGAGCATGTTTGATTGCACACGGGTTCGATTCGCCTTTTCCCGTCCTTGTGAAAAACGAATCAATGGACAGGCTGAGTCATCCCTAGAGAAGGTACCCTCTGGGAGAAGGCTTGTATGCAGTCCTTGCATTGCACAACAGGGATCAGACCTCTGTTCTCATCTGTGTTCTTTAAACAAAAAAGGGGGAACTGTAGAGAGCTGCGAGAGGCCGCACCTGGAAGATGGCGCCGGCTTCCGCCCTCCGCCTTCCCAATGGCAAGTCCTCTCATGGTAAACAACTCTTTATATGGCTAAGGCAAAGAATCTGGCTTGCTTCTGCGCACCTGAACCTATTGGTGGTTGCCACGTGGCATATCAGGGTTGGCTACCCAGCGGGTACTTAAGGCTGTGGGGAATTCTCCCCGGGGTTGGGGTCAGAAGATTACTCAAAGGTCCTGAATAAACTGCAGAGAGAAGAGTCCGGTGTCGCATCTTCCTTGCTGGTCGAGGCGGTAGTAACACCACTCTGGTCCCAAATCCTGGCAAAGATTTGAAATGCCCATCGATTTCTGTGCTGAAAAGAGTATGCCAATAAATCCCACCCTCATAGTTCCTGTTAGAAATAATCCTTGGGCTGTGAATGTGGCTAAGTGGTAGAGTGCTTACCAAGCAAGCATGAAGCCCTGGGTTGGATTCCTCAGTATCACATAAACAGAAACAGCCAAAAGTGTCACTGTGGCTTCAGTGATAGATGTAGCCTTGAGCAAAAGCAGCTCAGGAACATGCCTAGACCCTGAGATCAAGCCACAATACTGGCAAAAAAAATGTGAGCTTGGTGAGACGTACACTTCTGGAACTCAGAGGAGAGCCGAGGTAGGTAAGAGGTAGAGGGAAGGTGGTGGTGGCTCAGCCCTGTAATAATAGCACTCAGGAAGTTGAGATCTGAAGATTATAACTGCAAGCCTGTGCAGGCAGGAAAGTCTATATGAGACTCTTTTCTCCAATTAAGCACCAAAAATACCAGAGCTGTGGTACAAGTAATAGAATGCTATCCTTGAGCATAAAAACACAGGGATAACTTCAAGGCCATGAATTCTAACCCCAGGACTGGCACCGCCCCCCCCACACACACACCAAGATAGAACATTTGACAATCAGCCTGCACTAGTTCGATCTCTAGCAACTCAGTATTAAAAAAAAGTGAGAGAAAAGAAGGAAAGACTTGCTCCAGGAGGTGATATGACCAGTGCCAAAATTCCACAGGAGTTCTAAGATGTGGAACAGGACAGAGGGCCTAGGGAAGAAGGTGCAGAGCATGTGCAAAGGTCCTGAGGGGTGGTGTAGAGCAGGTGGTGTGGGTGGAATGAAGGTTCTATGGCCTCAGACAAGTCTGGCAGAACACTGAAGGCTGGGTCAAGGATTGTACTTGAGTCACAGGTAGGGCAGAGGGTGGCGTCCCAGAATGGGGCTCAGGGGAAGATTAGCTTGACTTTTTCCCAAAGACCCCAGCCAATTTCTGCGGCTGGAAGCCTATTTTACACAGCTCCTGACCTTCAGGCCCACTTTGCATGGAGGAGTCAAGGCAAATGAAGGGAAGAACTCTTGCTCAAGAGAAGCTTCTACCCAATGCCTCCAGTGGCTCAACCCCTGTAAATCCTAGCTATTCAGAAATCTGATATCAGAGATCGTTGGTCAAAGCCAGCTCAGTGGAGGAAAATTAGTGACACTCTTCTATCCAATGAACTACCAAAATCCAGAAATCAAGCTGTGGCTCAAGTGGTAGAGTACCAGCCTTGAGGGAAAAAGTTAAGAGACCAGAGCCCAGACCCTGAGTTCAAGCCCCGGTACTGGCACAGAAAAAATAAAGGAAGTTTTCAGGAGATCCCAGTCCACTGTGGTGAAAGGCCATTATCAGCTTGGCACCTGTGGCTCATGCCTGTCATCCTAGGTATTCAAGCCTGAGACCTGAGGATCAATCAAAATTAAAAGCTAGCTTGGGCACTCTTATGTCCAATGAATCACCAAAAAGCTGGGAAGCAGAGCTACTATAGTTCAAGTGGTATAGCACCAACCTTGTGAAAACAAGCTAAAAGATAGCACCTAGGCTCTGAGTTCAAGTCCTGGTAAACACACACACACACACACACACACACACACACACACACACACACACACACACACATACACACACACATACACACTAATATCCTTAATAGGTGCCAGTGGCTTATCACAGCAATCCTAGCTACTCAATAGGCTGAGATCTTAGGATGGCAGCTTGAAGCCAGAACAGGCAGGAAAGTCCATGAGATTCTTTTTTTTTTTTTTTTTAATTTAATTTTATTTTATTTGAGAACATAGTGTACAGAGGGGCTACAATTACATGGGCAGGATAATGCATATATTTCTTACCAAGCATTGCAGCCTCCTCCTTTGTTTACCCTTCACCTCCCTTCCCAGCCGCCCCCATCCCCCCACCAAATTATACCCCCCTCCCCCCCCACACCGACATTATAAAGTTGGTTTTGACATGACATTTTGTACTTCTCATTGTTGCAACAGGTCCACCTGAATCCTTAAACGACTTGTTTGTCCCCATCTCCTACACATGTTATACTGACATTAAATATAGTGAAAGCGGGGGTTACACTGTGGGGGAGGGACATACAAAGCAACAAAGAAATAATCTTATAAATGCGTTAGAAACACATGCATGAAAGAAACGAAAACATTAAAATACATATTTAAGGGTTCATTTTCCTAACATCACATTATCTGACCTTTTCCGCTTGACTCATACCTATACTATATATTGCAAATAAGGGAAACCATGGGACCTATGCTTCTTTGGGCCTGGCTTACTTCACTTAATGTAGTTTTTTCCAAACTTTTCCATTTCCTAACAAATGGGGAAATGTCATTCTTTCTGATGGAGGCATAGAATTCCATTGTGTATATATACCACATTTTCTTGATCCATTCATCTACTGAGGGGCATCTGGGTTGGTTCCATATCTTAGCTATGGTAAATAATGCTGCAATAAACATAGTTGTGCTGGTAGCTTTAGTGTGGTCTTGTTTGTAAACATTTGGGTAAATGCCCAAAAGTGGGATTGCTGGATCATAGGGGAGATCTATGTGAAGTCTTTTGAGGAACCTCCATACTGCTTTCCAAAGTGGTTGAACAAGTTTACATTCCCACCAACAATGAAGTAAGGTTCCTTTCTGTCCACATCCCCTCCAGCATCTGTTGTTGTTAGAGTTCTTGATTTTTGCTGTTCTAACTGGAGTGAGGTGATATCTCAATGTTGTTTTGATTTGCATTTCTTTTATGGCTAGGGATGTTGAACATTTCTTCATGTGTCTATTGGCCATCCTTGTTTCTTCTTCAGAGAAGCTTCTCCTTAAGTCTTTCGCCCACTTATTTATTGGGCAGTTGTTTCTTTGAGGATTTGTTGTTGGGTGGTTTAATTTTTTGAGTTCCAAGTATATTTTAGATATGAGACACTTGTCCGTTGTATGGCTAGTAAAGATCTTCTCCCAATCGGTGTGCTTTCTATTAATCTTGCTAGATATGTCATTTGCCCTGCAGAAGCTCTGCAACCGTATGCAATCCCATTTGTTGTGCTTCCTGGTCTCTATTCAGAAAATTTCGACCTGAGCCAAGGAGACCTAGGGTTTCTCCTATTCCATCCTGTAATGTTTTCAGAGTGTCTGCTTTGAGTTCAAGGTCTTTGATCCATTTGGAGTTGATTCTGGTGCAGGGTGATATATAAGGATCTAGCTTTAGTTTTCTACATGTAGTTAACCAATTTAGCCAGCACCATTTACTGAAGAGGCTGTCTTTCTTCTATTCTATTGTTTTAGCTTAATTATCGAAGATTAGATGGCTATAGGTCTGTAGGTTTATTTCTGGGTTTTCAATTTTATTCCATTGGTCCTGAGGTATGTTCTTATGCCAATACCAAGCTGTTTAGATTACTATGGCTTTATAGTAGAGTTTGAAATTTGGTATTGATATTCCTCCAGCAGTGTTCTTTCCATTGAGGAGCGTTTTTGCTATTCGGGGTCTTTTATTGTTCCATATGAATTTTTGGATTGCCTCTTCTATTTCTTTGAAGAATGAGGGTGGAATTTTGATAGGTATCGCGTTGAATTTGTAGATAGCCTTGGGAAGTATTGCCATTTTCACGATGTTAATCTTGCCAATCCAGGAGCATGGGAGGTTTTGCCATTTTTTAAGTTCTGTGTTGATTTCCTTTTTCATGATTTTAAAGTTTTCATCATAGAGGTCCTTCACTTCTTTGGTTAAGTTAATTCCTAGGTATTTTATTTTTTGTGGGGCTATTTCAAATGGAGTTGCTTTCCTAATTTCAGCCACACTTTTCTCATTGTTGGCATATAGAAAAGCCATTGATTTTGGGGGGTTAATATTATAACCTGCTACTTTGCCAAAGTTTTGAATCAGCTTGAGTAATTTGGGAGTGGAGTCTATGGGATTCTTTAAATACAAGATCATGTCATCTACAAGAGGGAGTGTTTTATTTCTTCTTTCCCTATTTGGATCCCCTTTATGTCTGCATCTTGTCTTATTGCTGTAGCTAGGCATTCTAATACTAGTTTGAAGAGAATTGGAGAGAGTGGGCATCCTTGTCTTGTTCCTGAGTTAAGAGGAAATGGCTTTAGTTTTTCACCATTGAGTATAATGCTGGCTGTAGGTTTGTCATATACAGCCTTTATTGTATTGAGGAATGTTCCATGGATTCCTAATTTTTCCAGAACCTTCATCATAAAGGGGTGTTGGATCTTGTCAAATACTTTTTCTGCATCTATTGAGATAACCATGTGGTTCTTATTCTTGCTCCTGTTGATGTGATGAATAATATTAATTGATTTGCGTATATTGAACCAGCTTTGCATCCCTGAAATGAATCCTGTTTGATTATGGTGTATAATTTTTTGGATGAATTGTTGAAGTCGATTGGCCAAAATGTTGTTGAGAAGTTTTGCATCAATGTTCATCAAAGAAATGGGTCTATAGTTCTCTTTCTTTAATGAGTCCCTGCCTGGTTTTGGGATGAGGGTTATGATGGCTTCATAGAATGTGTTCGGTACTGAGCTTTCTCTTTCAATTTCATTGAAGAGTTGGAGGAGTATTGGTGTGAGCTCTGCTTTGAAGGCCTTATAAAATTCCGCTGTAAAACCATCTGGTCCTGGACTTTTCTTAGCTAGGAGGTCTCTTATTGCTGTTTGTATTTCAATGCTTGATATGGGCCTATTAAGCTGGTTTAAATCTTCTTGGTTTAGTTTTGGCATGTCAATATTTGCTAAGAAAAGGTCCATTTCTGTCAAGTTCTCAAACTTATTAGCATAAAGTTTTCAGAAGTATTCCCTTATAATGTTCTGAATCTTGGTTGTTTCCGTAGTGATGTTTCCATTCTCATCTCTGAGTTTATTAATTTGGGTGTGTTCTCTCCTTTTTCTGATAAGTTTTGCTAAGGGTCTGTCAATTTTGTTAAGTTTTTCGAAGAACCAACTCTTTGTTTTGTTTATTGTTTCTATAGTTTTTTTCGATTCTAATTCATTTAATTCCGATTTAATTTTGATTATTTCCTTCCATCTATGGGATTGGGGTTTATCTTGCTGCTCTTTTTCAAAGAGGTTTAGATGTGTCATTAAATTGTTAGTTTCCCATCTCTCCAATTTGTTGATGTAGGAGCTCAGAGCTATAAATTTGCCTCTGAGAACTGCCTTTGCTGTGTCCCAGAGGAGCTGGTAATTTGTGTGTTCATTTTTGTTGAATACCCTGAACATTTGAATTTCCTTTCTAATCTGTTCCATGACCCACTCATGATTCAGCAGTGTGTTGTTCAGCCTCCATGTGATACCGGACTTTCTTTGGTGGCTTTTGGTGTTGAGTTCTAATTTTATTCCCTTGTGGTCAGAGAGAATGCAAGGTATAACTTCAATGTTTCTAAATTTAGACAAGTTTGCTTTGTGGCCTAAAATGTGGTCTATTTTAGAAAACGTTCCATGTGCTGCTGAGAAGAACGTGTATTCTGATGCTGCTGGGTGAAATGTTCGGGAAATGTCTGTTAAGTCTAGTTGATCTATGCAGCTGTTTAGATCTGCGGTTTCTCTGTTGAGTTTTTGCCGAGTTGATCTATCTAGAGGGGAGAGTGGTGTGTTAAAATCCCCAACAATTAATGTCTTTGGATCTATATGGGATTTGAGGGAAAGTAGTGTTTCTTTGATAAATTTGGGTGCTCCATTGTTTGGCGAATAGATATTTAGAATTGTAATATCCTCCTGAAGGAGAGATCCTTTAATTAGTATGTAGCGACCTTCTTTATCTCTTCTCACGATTTTTAATTTGCAGTCTATTTTATCTGATATTAGGATTGCAACTCCCGCCTGTTTATGAGGGCCGTTTGCTTGGTAGATTTTGTTCCAGCCTTTAACCTTGAAAATGTGTTTGTTTTTACGGGCAAGATGTGACTCCTGCAGGCAGCAGATAGAAGGGTCTTGTTTTATAATCCAACTAGACAGTCTGTGTCGCTTAATTGGAGAGTTCAGTCCGTTAACGTTAAGAGATAGGACTGAGAGGTATTTGGGAGTTCCTGCCATGTTATCCACCTTCTTGGGGGCTGTGAAAACTGGGTTCTTCCTAAGGTTCTTGGATTCTCAGTTTGTGTGCAGTTTCTTGGCCTTTATTGCGTTCTTGTTGGTTTTCTATGTGTAGGACATCTTTAAGAATATTTTGCAGGGCTGGTTTGGTGGAGATGTATTGTTTCAATTTTTCTTTGCTATGGAAGATTTTCATTTGGCCTTCAGTTATGAAGGAGAGTTTAGCTGGGTACAGTATTCTTGGTTGATATTTGTTTGTTTTTAGGGCATGGCATACGTCATTCCAGGCTCTTCTTGCTTTGATTGTCTCTGCTGAGAAATCTGAGGTGATTCTAATTGGTTTCCCTTTATAGGTGATTAACCTTTTCTCCTTGACAGCTTTAAGGATCTTTTCCTTGATCTGGGTTGATCCTGTGTGGATTATAATGTGATGGCGGGATGTCCTATTCTGGTCGGGTCTATTTGGGGTTCTAAAAGCTTCTTGTATCTGAATAGGCCAATCTTTTTGTATGTTTGGGAAGTTCTCTGCTAGGATCCTGTTAAACAAATTTCCTAGACCATTAACTTCTGTTTCTAAGTGCTCCTCTACACCCATTATCCTTAGATTGGTCCTTCTGATGGTGTCTTCCAGGTGTTGGATAGACTTATCATATTTCTTGGACTTGTCTTGGATGGTTGTATGTTCTTTCTCTATAATATCTAGGCTGTCTTCAATCCCTGAGATTCGATATTCTGCATGGTCTCACCTGCTGTCAAGTCTCTCTACTTTGTTTTTTATCTCTTTTCCTTCTAATTGGTAAGCTTTGATGGCTTCAAGTTCTTTGTTGAAGCTCTGTTTTAGGTCTTGTATGAATTTCTTTACTTCCTTAATTTGGTGTTCAGTGTTTGTTCTCAAACCACTTAGTTGATTGGTTATGGTTTCTTTGGACTCCCATTCCTTCTGTTGGGTTCCATTCAGCATTCCCTTTGTGGTCTCCCTGACTTCCTTCAGCTCTTTGTTAATGGATTCCATGAATGCCTTTAGTGATCTTTGTGTATTCTCTCCCTGGTCTCTCAATTCCTGAATTACGCTTTGATTAGCTTCCTCCCTTTTGTGGTATTCCTGCAGTTCTCTTTCTTCTCTTCTCTTTCTTCTCGTTCGTGGGATTCCTGCAGTTTCTTTGAGTGTTCTCTGCCTGCTCACGCCATTCCTCCCTTTCTCTTTGAGTATTCTCAAGTTGTTCACACAAATCCTGTATCAGTTTGTGAGTAGCTTCCTCACGCTTATGATATTCCTGTATAAACTTCTGGGATGCCTCCTCTCTCTCCCTATCACGCTCATACAGAGTCCTTTGTACATTGTCAAACTTCTCATTTATCATGTTTGCTATTAGTGTTTGTAGAGCTATTTGGGAACTCTCCTCTGGATTATTCTTTATCTGTTCTAATCCCTGATTATCAAGGTTGGGAATTGAGATACCCGAATTTGCCCTTTTTCTTGTGTTTTTCCGGCTTACTCGGCCCATTTGAGATGAAGATTGCACCAGTTTTGTGCTAGAACACTATCTTAAGGCAACCATCAACCAAAGTTTGCATTTGTCCAGTCAATAGTCTACAGATACAATCTAGTTCAATAGATACATCTATTCAACATCAAATAACTATATGTTAAAGGCCTTCGAACTGCAGAAAAGAATTTGGAAAACCAGAAATTATTAGGATTAGGGAGAGATGTGGGTAAAAAATAGGAATAGATTGGTGTGGGGAGGCACAGGGAGAGTTAACTATGTCCTAATCACAATGCAGGAAATGGGTTGGGTAGGATGCAAGTAGAGAAAGAGAGAAAAAGAAGAGACGGAAAGGGGAATAAAGAGAGACCAGAAAAAGAATAGAAACGTAAAAATTAATGTTATTATAGAGGTTAAAAGACCGTCTATTTAGAGAGGAATGTGATTATGTTCAGAGAAGGGGAGGGACTAGAGGAGATGTGAAAAACTTTAAGGATTGGAAAGGGAGAAGAAAAGATCAGAAGTTCAGTAGAGCTAGATAAAAAACAAAAAGATAATTAAGAAAGAAAGAAAAAGAGAAAGAAGACAAGAAAAGAAAGGAAAACGCTCATTCACGTATTCCTAAAATAAAAATTATAAGATGAGAAAAAAAAAAAAGTTACTGGAAAACGATTATTTTTTCAGAAGAGGCAAAAATTAAAGATTAATAGAAGTTTTAGAAGGGAAAAAATTTATGTATATATATATATATATATATATATATATATATATATATATATATATATATAAGGTAACAAAAAAAAAAAACAAGCAAAAAAAAGAAAAGAAGAAAAGAAGAAAAAAAATAAGTCTTTTGATTGTTTTTTTTTGGGGGGGGGAGGAGTGGGAAGAATCCTGTATCCCCCTTTTGTCTGTAACCAGTCTCTTGTTGGAGTCTCTGGTCAGCTTGAGGTCCTGTGGCGTGATTGGTTTCTTAAGTCGGTTGGTTGGAAGAGGCAGAAAAATGCTCTGTTTTACCCAAGATTTTGAGATCCCCCTCCCAGGTTAGTTTTCTGGGAGGGTGATCTGCTTTGAGAATTACAAAAGAGGGGGATGTGGTGGTGTGGCTAGGTTCTGGGTAGAGTTGAGGCCTTTCAACCAACAGTAGCTTTTCCCTGGGGCTATTTTGTGATAAAGCTCACAGCGCCCAGCCTGGAGCCATTCTCAGGGTTTCTGTTTTTCAATTGATTGTGGTGGCTGCTAGAGGGAGGGGCAGCCTCTGGCTCTGGTTACCCAGTGAGGAAAGCCACTCCAATGGCTGGCGCCTGAGCTGGGTGACTTTTCCCTGGATGGAGCTGAGTCTGGCAGGTCACTTCGCTGTTAAGTTCTTGTCTCCTGTTAAATGCCTCGTTTTATTGCAAGGCCTGAGCTGGAGCTAGCAGCTCCTCCGAGCTTTGTCGATATCCAAGATGGAGATCACCGGTGCTGGGGGGGGAGTGGTGGCCTTCCCTCCTCTGCTCCCTGAGGAGTGTGGACTTTGGGCTTGTACTCACGCCGAGTCTTGGATCCTGGGTCGTCTCTGGTCTGCAAACAGCAGGATGAAGATGTTCGCTCCTTGTCGGTTCTTGTTGGTGTTGAGTAGAATCCGCTCGTCCGCTGCGTCTGGCTCCTTCGTCCCCGACTCTCTGTGTCTCAGGTATGACCCCGCGGGGGTGGTCGCCGCCGCGACCCTGCCGCCGCAGTGGCAGCTGATGCGTTTCCTTGGCTTCCTCTCTCTTGTCTAACTCTCTGTCCTGTGATGGCACATTTGGTGTGATTCTCTGGCTTAGGACTGTTCATTGGAACTCTAAAACTGCTTTCTATGCGAGAGCTTGTTCAGATTCCAGCTTCTCCTCCTCCATCTTCCCGGAACTCTCCAGTCCATGAGATTCTTATCTCCACTAAACTACTATAAAAAGATGAAAGGTGAGCTCTGGTTTAAGTGGTAGAATGTTAGCTTTGAGCAAAAGAAGCTCGGGGACATTGCCTAGGCCCTGAGCCCCAGCTCTAAGATTTTTTTTAAAAGTCATCCTTTGCCACCCCCAAAGGTCATATATCCTGATTTTGGTCATCCTAGACCTCACATCCACTCCTGCCACTTCCACAGTACTGCCACAATTGGCCGGTGTGTGGCCAACACTGGGCTAAGAAGTGAAAGTACATAAGGGGGTGTATAGCCCGGTCAACACTAATACCCCAAAACAATGAGGTATTGGCCATACCAGTCTCTCATCCCCCAGTTCCCTGGTCCTGGAATCTAAAGTTTGTGCCTCTGTATTTTGAGCATCTGCAATTTTTTAGAAGGACCTGAGAGGCCCTGTTGGGACCGGAAGATAGACTGTCCTGTGATAAAGTACATTTACATTTCCTAGAAACTGACCTATACTTCCAAGCCACCTTGGCCTCACCTCCCATGTAGCCCTAGATCCTCCTTGCTTGGGCAGCCTTCAGTCAGCTGTCAATCTCGAGTTGGCCAGAGCCACCAGCAATCACTGATTCCCCACTCCACTGCCAGCCTGATGAGAGGGATGTGCAGTCAGAGGCCCAGCTGAGGAAAAGGATAGGACATCGCATGACTGAGGCCCTCCCTCTCAGGCAGAGGAGACCCTATGCCAGCTGGCATCACTGACCCAGAATCCCCTGGAGGCGGCCAAATATTGCAACAGCGAGACTTGTGCCCTAGAGAAAAGTTGGAACACAGACATGTGGCAATTTAGGACTCATTGTAGACCCTGATAGGGGGCTAAAAGGAAGGTCGGTGTGAAGGAGGGGCACCATCTGAGGTCAGAAAGAGGCAGACCAGCAACCAGGAAGGGGACAGAAAAAGACGAGGGAAAATTACACACACATACACACACACACACACACACACACACACACATACACACACACACACACACACACACACACACACAAACACACACACGGATACTCCAAGCCCTTAGCAGTTCCTGAGAACAATACCATGAACTCCCTCTATTAGGATCACATCCAACCCCTGAGAAGATGGCACTATCATACTCAGACTAACTGTAGACACAGCATTGAGCCTCTCATAGCTGGAATGCACATAACCCAGCATGGAATTTCCTACCGTACACACTGCAATGTGGAAAACATAGCCAACCGCTTTGTTTATTGTTGGTCATGGGGTTTGAACTCTGGGTCAGGGCGCTGTCCTTCTGCTCTTCAGCTGAAGATGAGCACTCTACAATTTGAGCCATAGTGCCGTTTCCTGTTTTCTGGTGGCTCATTGTATATCAAGACCCACAGACTTTCCTGCCCAAGCTGGCTTTGAACCGTGGTCTTTACACCTTAGCTTTATGAGTAGCTAGGATGACAGTTGTGAGCCACAGCAGCCGCCAGATTCATCCATCTTCATATACCCAGAGGAAACCAAATTCAACAGGCCACAAACTTCTTGCAACTCTTTACTTCAGGCTTTGACACCCAGCATCCAAATCCATCCTTCATTAGGGAGAATACAGACACAACAATCCCACCCGTACACCCATTTGCCTACTTCCTGCCTGCCATAGGCTTCGACCACTTGAGTTCTTGGCAAGGCCCCATCCATTCTTCTGTGGCTTCAAAGTGATGCAAACTTGGGGAGTTCTTAGAAATGTCTGTAAAGTGAGGCCAACACCTGGTCTCTCAATCACAACACCCTCCCACACACACCTCTACATCTTTGCAGCAAAGATGTTTTGCTTTCTTTCTTTTTTTCGATTGTGGGCTTGAACGCTGGGCCTGGGTGCTGCCCCTGAGCTCTTCAGCTCAAGGCAAGCACTCTACTACTTGAGCCACAGCACCCCTTTAGGTTTCTGGTTGTTTGTTGGAGATAAGAGTCTCAGGGTCCTTCTTGCCCAGTCTGGCTTTGAGCCATGATCCTCAGATCTCAACTCCTGAGTACTTAGGATGACAGCCATGAGCAACTGGCACCCAGCAAAACATATTTTTCAATGCCTGTCATCCTATCCTTTCAGGAGCCTGAGATCTGAGGACTGCATTTGGATGCCACCCTTGGAAGCATAGTGCATGAGAACTCTTTATCTCCAACTAAACACCCAAAAAACCTGGAAGTGGAGCTGTGGCTCAAGCAGTAGAGGGCTTGCCTTGAGCTGAAGAGCTGAGGGATAGTGCCCAAGCCCAGAGTTCAAGCCCCATGCCTGACCAAAAAAGTATTCAGTTTTCACTAACAAGTAGGAACAAATATGAGAGATTGAATAGTAACTAGAGCATTATCATTATATTTATTTCTCAGTGATCATTCTTGTAATGATTAATGAGAGTTTTCCAGCCAGTTTAAACTTGAGAGTTAGTGTGGTAATGGATTAGATGGTAAGTAAATCTGAAATTGTTTTAGGGTACAGGGGTTCAGAAAAATGTAGGATCATTGGAAACTACAGTATTTTTCTTGATAAGAGAATTTGAGGACAAATAATATAATACTTCATGTTAGGGAACAAGATAACTTGAGAGGTAGAGTCAGAAAATTTGTGGGAATTAGGGCAAATTGAAACGCATTTCCAGAGTGCAAACTGGAGTATCCATTATAATGATTAAAAACTAGGGTTTTTTTTCTTAAACATTAGAATTGGACTATCATTAGAGTGAAAGTTAGGGTTCAGTTCCAGCTGGAGTTAGAGTTAGCCTTAGGGAAATGCAAAGCTTAGGGTCAAACTGAAAGTAAAACTTCGAATAACAAATCTAGATAGAATTAGGATGAATGTGACATAAGAAACTGATAATAATATTAAGATTAGGGTATGATTAATGCGAGGGTTATCCTCAATATTCCAGTTAGTGTTCTGGTTAAAAAAAAGGCAAGAGGAGTTCCGGGAAGATGGCGGAGGAGAAGCTGGAATCTGAACAAGCTCTCGCATAGAAAGCAGTTTTAGAGTTCCAGTGAACAGTACTAAGCCAGAGAATCACACCAAGTGTGCCATGACAGGACAGAGAGTTAGAAAAGAGAGGGGAAGCCAAGGCAAGGAGACACATCTGAGCGCTTGCCAGCAGCTGCCGCGGCGGCGGCAGGGTCGCAGCACTGACCGCAGCCATACCTAAGCCAGAGTCCGTGACGAAGGAGCCAGACGCAGCAGGCGAGCGGATTCTACTCAACACCAGCAAGAACCGACAAGGAGCTTACATCTTCATCCTGCAGTTTGCAGACCAGAGACGACCCAGGATCCAAGACTCGGCGTGAGTAGAAGCCTGACGTCCTCACTCCTTCTCAGCAAGCAGAGGAGGGAAGGCCACCCCTCCTCCCCCAGCACCGGTGATCTCCATCTTGGATATCGACAAAGATAGGAGGAGCTGCCAGTTCCAACTCAGGCCTAGGAATAAAACGAGTCATTTAGCAGGTCAAAAGAACTTAACGGTGAAGTGACCTGCCAGACTCAGCTCCATCCAGGGAAAAGTCACCCAGCTCAGGTGCCAGCCATTGGAGTGGCTTTCCTCACTGGGTAACCAGAGCCAGAGGCTGCCCCTCCCTCTAGCAGCCACCACAATCAATTGAAAAACAGAAACCCTGAGAATGGCTCCAGGCTGGGCGCTGTGAGCTTTATCACAAAATAGCCCCAGGGAAAAGCTACTGTTTGTTGAAAGGACTCAACTCTTCCCAGAACCTATCCTCATCACTGCATCCCCCTCTTTTGTAATTCTCAAAGCAGATCACACTCCCATTAAACTAACCTGGGAGGGGGATCTCAAAATCTTGGGTAAAGCAGAGCATTTTTCTGCCAGTTTGAACAAACCAACTTAAGAAACCAATCAAGCTACAGGACCTCAACCTGACCAGAGACTCCAACAAGAGGCTGGTTACAGACAAAAGGGAGATACAGGATTCTTCCCACCCCTCCCAAAAAAATCAAAAAAAAAAAATCAAGGAATTTTTTTTTCTTTTTTCTTCTTCTCCTTTTCTTTTTTCTTTTTTTTTTTTTTTGGTACCTTGTATATATATAAAATTTTTTCCTTTTCTAAAACTTTTATTAATCTTTAATTTTTGCCTTTTTTGAAAAAAAATTGTTTTCCAGTAACTTTTTTTTCCTCTTATAATTTTTTTTTTAGGAATACGTGAATGTGCGTTTTCCTTTCTTTTCTTGTCTTCTCTCTCTTTTACTTTCTTTCTTAATTATCTTTTTGTCTTTTGTCTAGCTCTACTGAACTTCTGATTTTTTTCTCCTTTTCTTATCCTTTTTCACAATTTTCCTCTCTTTTGTTCTTCCTTATGTGACTTAACTCTTGTCCTGCACATCCTCAGAAAAACCCGAAGTTAACTAGTAGACCCTATCCCCCATTGTGTACACACTTAATCCACAAATTTATTACTCAATTCAAAACCTCTGAGACTTAAATTCCTTGATAGCAGTACTACCTCTTCATGCCTATATAATATTTTAAGCATTTTTAAAAAGTTTTTCACATCTCCTCTATGTTCATTCCCTTCTCCCAATATATTCACATTCCTCTCTAAATAGATGGTATTTTAATCTCCATAATTATATTAAAATTTACATTTCTATTTTTTTCTGGTCTCTTTTCATTTCCCTTTCCCTTTCTTCTTTTCTCTCTCTCTCTACTTGCATTCTACCCAACCTATTTGCTGCATTGAGATTAGGACATAGTTAACTCTCCCTGTGCCACCCCATACCAATCTATTCCTATTTTTTACCCACATCTCTCCCTAACCCTAATAATTTCTGGTTTTCCAAATTCTTCTCTGCCATTCGAAGCCCATTAACATATAGTTGTTTGATGTTGAATAGATGTATCCGATGAACTAGATTGTATCTGTAGATTATTGACTGTACAAATGCAAACTTTGTTTGATGGTTGCCTTAAGATAGTGTTCTAGCACAAAACTGGTGCTATTTTCATCTCAAATGGGCAGAGTAAGCCGGAAAAACACAAATAAAGGGCAAATCCGGGTATCTCAATTCCGAATCTCGATAATCAGGGGTCAGAACAGATAATGAATAATCCAGAGGAGAGTTCCCAAATAGCTCTACAAACACTGCTGGCAAACATGATATATGAGAAGTTGACAACTTACAAAGGACTCTGTATGAGCGTGATAGGGAGAGACAGGAGGCATCCCAAAAATTTATACAGGAATATCATAAGCGTGAGGAAGCTACTCAAAAACTGATACAGGATTTGCGTGAACAACTTCAGAATACTCAAAAAGAAAGGGAGGAATGGCGTGAGCAGGGTGAGAACACTCAAAGTGAACTGCAGGAATCCCACGAACGGGAAGAAAGAGAACTGCAGGAATCTCACAAACGGGAGGAAGCTAATCAAAGAGTAATACAGGTATTGAGAGACCAGGGAGAGAATACACAAAGATCACTAAAGGCATTCATGGAATCCATTAACAAAGAGCTGAAGGAAGTCAGGGAGACCACAAAAGGAATGCTGAATGGAACCCAACAGAAGGAATGGGAGTCCAAAGAAACCATAACCAATCAACTAAGTGATTTGAGAACAAACACTGAACACCAAATTAAGGAAGTAAAGAAATTCATACAAGACCTAAAACAGAGCTTCAACAAAGAACTTGAAGCCATCAAAGCTGACCAATTAGAAGGAAAAGAGATAAAAAACAAAGTAGAGAGTCTTGACAGCAGGTGAGACCATGCAGAAGATCGAATCTCAGGGATTGAAGACAGCCTAGATATTATAGAGAAAGAACATACAACTATCCAAGACAAGTCCAAGAAATATGATAGATCTATCCAACACCTGGAAGACACCATCAGAAGGCCTAATCTAAGAATAATATGTGTATAGGAGCACCTAGAAACAGAAGTTAATGGTCTAGAAAATTTGTTTAACAGGATCCTAGCAGAAAACTTCCCAACCATACAAAAAGATAGGACTATTCAGATACAAGAAGCTTTTAGAATCCCAAATAGACCAGAACAGAATACTACATCCCACAGTCACATTATAATCCACACAGGATCAACTCAAACCAAGGAAAAGATCCTTAAAGCTGTCAAGGAGAAAAGATTAATCACCTATAAAGGGAAACCAATTAGAATCACCTCAGATTTCTCAGTAGAGACAATCAAAGCAAGAAGAGCCATGAATGATATATGCCATGCCCTAAAAACAAACAACTATCAACCAAGAATACTGTACCCAGATAAACTCTCCTTCATAACTCAAGGCCAAATGAAAACCTTCCATAGCAAAGAAAAATTGAAACAATACATCTCCACTAAATCAGCCCTACAAAAGATTCTTAAAGATGTCCTACACATAGAAAACCAACAAGACCGCAATAAAGGCCAAAAAATTGCACCCAAAAGGAGAATCCAAGAACCATAGGAAGAACCCAGGTTTTACAGCCCCCAAGAAGGTGGATAATATGGCAGGAACTCCCAAATACCTCTCAGTCCTATCTCTTAACGTTAACGGACTGAACTCTCCAATTAAGCGACATAGACTGTCTGGTTGGATTAAAAAACAAGACCCTTCTATCTTCTGCCTGCAGGAGTCACATCTTGCCCGAAAAACAAACCCATTTTCAAGGTTTAAGGCTGGAACAAAATCTACCAAGCAAACGGCCCCCATAAACAGGCGGGAGTTGCAATCCTAATATCAGATAAAATAGACTGCAAATTAAAATTTGTGAGAAGAGATAAAGAAGGTTGCTACATGTTAATTAAAGGATCTCTCCTTCAGGAGGATATTACAATTCTAAATATCTATTCGCCAAAAAATAGAGTCCCCAAATTTATCAAAAGAAACACTACTTTCCCTCAAATCCCATATAGATCCAAAGACATTAATTGTTGGGGATTTTAAAACACCACTCTCCCCACTAGATAGAACAACTCGGCAAAAACTCAACAGAGAAACCGCAGATCTAAACAGCTGTATAGATCAACTAGACTTAACAGATATCTACCGAACATTTCACCCAGAAGCATCAGAATACACATATTTCTCAGCAGCACATGGAACATTTTCTAAAATAGAGCACAGTTTAAGCCACAAAGAAACTTGTCTAAATTCAGAGACATTGAAATTATACCTTGCATTCTCTCTGACCACAAGGGAATAAAATTAGAACGCAATACCAAAAGCCACCAAAGAAAGTCCAGTATCACATGGAGGCTGAACAACACAATGCTGAATCATGAGTGGGTCATGGAAGAGATTAGAAAGGAAATTCAAATGTTCGTGGTATTCAACAAAAATGAACACACAAATTACCAGCTCCTATGGGACACAGCAAAGGCAGTACACAGAGGCAAGTTAATAGCTCTGAGCTCCTACATCAACAAATTGGAGAGATCTGAAACTAGCAATTTAATGACACATCTAAACCTCCTTGAAAAACAGCAGCAAGATAAACCCCAATCCCATAGATGGAAGGAAATAATCAAAATTAAATCAGAATTAAATGAATTAGAATCGAAAAAAACTATAGAAACAATAAACAAAACAAAGAGTTGGTTCTTCAAAAAAATTAACAAAATTGACAGACCCTTAGCAAATCTTATCAGAAAAAGAAGAGAACACACCCAAATTAATAAACTCAGAGATGAGAATGGAAACATCACCAGGGAAACAACCAAGATTCAGAACATTATAAGGGAATACTTCTCAATACTTTATGCCAATAAGTTTGAGAACTTGACAGAAATGGACCTTTTCCTAGCAAATATTGACATGCCAAAACTAAAACAAGATGAGTTAAACTATTTTAACCGGCCCATAACAAGCATGGAATAAGAAACAGCAATAAGAGACCTTCCAGGTAAGAAAAGTCCAGGACCAGATGGTTTTACAGCGGAATTTTACAAGGCCTTCAAAGCAGAGCTCACACCAATACTCCTCCAACTCTTCAATGAAATTGAAAGAGAAAGCTTACTACCGAACACATTCTATGAAGCCATCATAACCCTCATCCCAAAACCAGGCAGGGACTCATCAAAGAAAGAGAACTATAGACCCATTTCATGATGAACATTGATTCAAAACTTCTCAACAAAATTTTGGCCAATCGACTTCAACAATTCATCCAAAAAATCATACACCTCACTCAAACAGGATTTATTTCAGGGATTCATAGCGGTTCAATATACGCAAATCAATTAATATTATTCATCACATCAACAGAAGCAAGAATAAGAACCACATGGTTATCTCAATAGATGCAGAAAAACCATTCAACAAGATCCAAGACCCCTTTATGCTGAAGGTTTTGGAAAAATTAGGAATCCATGGAACATTCCTCAATACAATAAAGGCTGTATATGACAAACCTACAGCCAGCATTATACTCAATGGTGTAAAACTAAAGCCATTTCCTCTTAACTCAGGAACAAGACAAGGATGCCCACTCTCTCCACTTCTCTTCAATCTAGTATTAGAATGCCTAGCTATAGCAATAAGACAAGATGCACATATAAAGTGGATCCAAATAGGGAAAGAAGAAATAAAACTCTCCCCTTTTGCAGATGACATGATCTTATATTTAAAGAATCCCACAGTCTCCACTCCCAAATTACTCAAGCTGATTCAAAACTTTGGCAAAGTAGTAGGGTATAAAATTAACCCCCAAAAATCAATGGCTTTTCTGTATGTCAACAATGAGAAAAGTGTGGCTGAAATTAGGAAAGCAACTCCATTCGTAATAGCCCAACAAAAACTAAAATACCTAGGAATTAACTTAACTAAAGAAGTGAAAGACCTCTATGATGAAATCTTTAAAATCTTAAAAAAGGATATCGACAACGAACTTAAAAAATGACAAAACCTCCCGTGGTCCTGGCTTGGAAAGATTAACATTGTGAAAATGGCAATACTTCCCAAGCTATCTACAAATATAATGCGATTCCTTTCAAAATTCCAACCTCATTCTTCAAGGAAATAGAGGAGGCAATCCAAAAATTCATACAGAACAATAAAAGACCCCGAATAGCAAAAACACTCCTCAATGGAAAAAACACTGCTGGAGGAATATCAATACCAAATTTCAAACTCTACTATAAAGCCATAGTAATCAAAACAGCTTGGTATTGGCATAAGAACAGACCTCAGGACCAATGGAATAGAATTGAAAACCCAGAAATGAACCTACAGACCTGTAGCCATCTAATCTTTGATAAGGGAACTAAAACAATAGAATGGAAGAAAGACAGCCTCTTCAGTAAATGGTGCTGGCAAAATTGGTTAACTACATGTAGAAAACTAAAGCTAGATCCTTATATATCACCCTGCACCAGAATCAACTCCAAATGGATCAAAGACGTTGAACTCAAAGCAGACATCCTGAAAACATTACAGGATGGAATAGGAGAAACCCTAGGTCTCCTTGGCTCAGGCCGAAACTTTCTGAATAGAGACCATGAAACACAACAAATCAAAGAAAGGTTGGACAAATGGAATTGCATAAAGTTGAAGAGCTTATGCAGGGCAAATAACATAGCTAGCAATATCAATAGAAAGCCCATGGATTGGGAGAAGATCTTTACTAGGAATAAAACGGACAAGAGTCTCATATCTAACATATACTTGGAACTCAAAAAATTAAACCCCCCAACAACAAATCCTCAAAGAAACAACTGCCCAATAAATAAGTGGGCTAAAGACTTAAAGAGAAACTTCTCTGAAGAAGAAAGAAGGATGGCCAATAGACACATGAAGAAATGTTCAACATCCCTAGCCATAAAAGAAATGCAAATCAAAACAACATTGAGATATCACCTCACTCCAGTTAGAACGGCAAAAATCAAGAACTCTAACAACAACAGATTCTGGAGGGGATGTGGACAGAAAAGACTTCACAAAAGACTTCACATAGAAGTCCCCTATGACCCAGCAATCCCACTTTTGGGCATTTACCCAAATGTTTACAAACAAGACCACACTAAAGCTACCAGCACAACTATGTTTATTGCAGCATTATTTACCATAGCTAAGATATGGAACCAACCCAGATGCCTTTCAGTAAATGAATGAATCAAGAAAATGTGGTATATATACACAATGGAATTCTATGCCTCCATCAGAAAGAATGACATTGCCCCATTTTTTAGGAAATGGAAAAACTTGGAAAAAATTATATTAAGTGAAATAAGCCAAGCCCAAAGAAACATAGGTCCCATGGTTTCCCTTATTTGTAATACCTAGTAGATGTATGAGTCAAGCGGAAAAGTTCAGATAATGTGATGTCAGGAAAATGAACCTTTAGATATGTATTTTATTGGTTTTTTTCTTTCATGCATGTGTTTCTAATGTATTTATAAGATTATCTCTTTGTTGCTTTGTATGTCCCTCCCCCACAGTATAACACCTGCTTTCACTATATTTGATGTCAGTATATCTTGTGGAGGAGATGGGGAAAAACCAGTTGTTTAAGGATACAGGTGGACCTGTTGCAACAATGAGTAGTACAATTTGTCATGTCCAAAACGAGCTTTACAACGTTGGTGCGGAGGGGGGGAGGAGGGGAAGAAGGATTGGGATTGGGGGGGAGGGGGTATGCTGGGAAGGGATGTGAAAGGTCAACAAAGGAGGAGGCTGCAATGCTTGGTAAGGAATGTACGTATTATCCTGCCCATGTAATTGTAACTCCTCTGTACAGTATGTTCACAATAAAATAAAATTCAATTAAAAAAATGGCAAGATACTGACTTAAACTACAAACTATTTTTAGAAAGATGAGTTTAATCAAAGTTATGATGAATAAATACTAATGTATTTGTATGGCTTTTAGAATCCAAAGGCTATTAGTTCTAGAGTTAGGGTTACTGGTCTAGTTCAGGTTAGACTTAGGCTTAAGGAAGGGTAAGCTTTACGATAAAACTGAGTTTTCTGCTAATATTTTCAAGTAAAATAAGTTGAGATTTAACAAAAACTACAGAGTTTTACTTTTTAAGGTTGAATTGGGTTAAATTATAGTTAGGTTTCTAGTAAGATTTATATATAGTTAGTTTTAGGTATTGAAGTATATTTTAAATAAATCTTTAACTCCTTTTTGGAGATATAGGTGTTCAGTAAACGTTAAGATCAGTGGAAACTGTGATAGTTTTCATGATATGAAGATTTGAGGTTAATGATTCATAATAGGGAACGATTTCAGGGTCCAAGTCAGGGAATTTGTAGGATTTGGAACAAACTGCAAATCATTTCAAAGACAATGATTATCTGTTAGAATGTGTCTAAACTCGATTGTTTTCCATTAATTTTAGGATTGGGTTACTATTATCATCAAGGTTACTCTTAGGGTTCTGTCCAAGATTAGAGTTAGGATTAGGGAAATGGAAGGTTGAGAAATTTAGTGACTTACTTTCTTTGTGTATATATATATATGCACTATTCTAAGGCCTGAACTCAAGGCTTGGCTTCTGCCCCTGAGCTTTTTGCTGTAGGCTAGCATTCTACCACTTAACTCATGATTCCACTTCCAGCTTTCTTTGACAGTGAATTGGAGATGAGAGTCTCACAGACGTTCCAATCTAAGCTGACATTGAACTGATCCCAAGATCTCTGCCTTCTGATATAAGGTACTACTAATGCCCAGGAAAGTGCCCAAATTATACTTATTGTTTTTACTTGTGTTCGAGATTGAGACTTGAATTCATTATCTGACAGCTTTGCTCACTAAGTAGCACTCTGCCACTTGAGCCATATCTTCAAAAGTGATTATTTTAAATAGCTGGAAATCATTAAAGTTTTTTCAGATGATAAGTATCATTAGTGTTGTTCTAAAACTTATCCTAATCAAAAAGATTTATTAACCTTAGAGATTATCTGAGCAGATTCTCCTTCTTTGCTTCTAATTGCATAACATTGTAGGAACATGATTTTTTAATTATTATTTTAAGTAGCAAAGCAGTTATCATTAAACAAAACAGTTTATGCGTACAATATACCTTGATCAATGTCAACCCTTTCAACATTCTCATCCATCCCTCCCCTATACACCTCTTCCTTCACTCTTCTTAATTTTGTAGGATATTTACTGGATTCCTCTCTGCATTTTACCGCTTTTCTCCTATTCAATCTTCTACCTTTTCCCACTTCACTCCTCTATTGACTACCCACTTCCATATGATCCAGCAATTCTACTCCTGGGCATTTACCCGAAAGATTACAAACCAGGATATAGTAACGTTTTCAACACAACCATGCTTACAGAATCAGCCCAAATACTCCTCAAGAGAGAAATGAACCAAGTAAATGTAATACACCCACCCACACCCACACCCACACACACACTCACACACACACACACACACACACACACACACACACACACACACACACACACTCATACACACACTGGAAATTCTACTTACCCATCAGAAGAATATTGTACCATTTGTATCTCTCATTTCTCATTTCATCTGCCTGGTATCTCATTGCCATC
The DNA here is from genome assembly GCF_024711535.1 of Dipodomys merriami. NCBI lineage: Eukaryota > Metazoa > Chordata > Mammalia > Rodentia > Heteromyidae > Dipodomys > Dipodomys merriami. The sequence goes on along the minus strand of NW_027203416.1, from coordinate 1,461,500 downwards.
GTATTGTCCCTTTACTGCAGTAAATGACACATGCAAACTGATGTAAAAGATTTTCAGGTTATGGGCTAACCATAGATTCCTGAGTATGAGTTCTCTGCTCATTCTCTTTGTCTATTCATGCCTTTGAGCAGTGATTGTACAGATTCATTTGAACCATTTGCTACACAGAAAAGAGATGAACCATATATATATATATGTATGTATGTATGTATGTATGTATGTATGTATATATATATATATATATATATATAGGAATATATATAAACACACATATATATACATACATGGATATATGCACACATATGGATATATATTAAATACTTGAGTATATTTTATGTTTTCAAGAATTATGGAGCTAACAAACATCACATGCATTTTCCTACCTTTTCAACTTTTTCAAAACCTAAAGAACTTTGTCTCTTTTGAATACCCAATTTTTAAGATAATATCACCATCTCTGATCTGTCAGTGGCCTTGAAATTAGATGTTCAAATAGGACAAAGTTATTTAGGCTTTTTGGTGGAAGAGAGGAGTATTACTAGGGTTCTATTCAGGTGTTTCCTGCTTACTAGATAGGACTTTAGTTGTATAGCAACAAGCAGTTCAATTACTTTTGCCATACTTCTGGTCCATTTTATTTACTTGAAGTCTTGAACTTTTTGCCCGGGTTTGATCTCGGATTGACTGAATGATCTTAGATTGCTTCTTATGTCTCCCACACAATTAGCTAGGATTAAAGATGTGAACTACTATGGCCAGCTCATTTGTTGAGATGGCTGTCTTGGCAGTTATTTCTTTGGCCTGGCCTGAGACAAAGATCCTTGTCATTTCTGCTTCCCAATCAGCTGGGATTACAGATGGGGCTACTATACTTGGTGTACATGACACCTTCTGTTTTTTTTTTGTGTGTGTGTGTCGGTCGCAGGGCTTGAACTCTGGTCTCGAGCATTGTCCCTGCACTCTTCAGCTCAAGGAGAGTGCTCTACCGCTTGAGCCACAGCACCAGCATCGGTTTTATAGTGGTTTTATTGGAGATAAGAGTCTCACGGGCTTTTTCTCAATCTGTCTTTGAACCGTGATCCTCAGATATCAGCATCCTGAGTAGCTAGGATTACAGGCATGAGCCAACGATGCCCGGCACACCTTCTATTTTTTAAAAGAGGTTTTCATTGTAAAAATGCTGTGTAGAGAGGTTATAGTTACATGAGCAAGTTAATGAGTACATTTTCTATCAAGCATTTTTACCTCCTCCTTTGTTTTTCCCCTCCCCTTCCCTCCCACCTCCACAAATACACTCCCCTCTACTCCCTTCCCCTCTTCCCCACCTATATTGTAAATATACTTTTTCAACGTAGTGTCTTGTGCATCTCATTGTTACAATGCATCAGCCTGTATCACTATTTATCTATTTTGTTTTGTCCCTTCCCCTCCCGAAGCTAGAGAAGGGTGTATACAAGATGCATTGCAACGACACTAAATACAGTGAAAACAAAGGTTAAACCATGGGGGAGGAACATAAAAAGAAAAAAAAAAACACATGGTAGATTATAAATCCTATCTTGGGGTTCATTTTGCTTAACAGCATCTTATCTGGTCATATGGACATAGCTTTTGAACTTTTATGCTTGTCCCAGACATATAATAGTTATTGCAAATAAGGGAAACCATAGGACCAATGTTTCTTTGGTTTTGGCTTACTTCACTTGATATAAAGTTTTCTAAGACCTCACTTAGAGCCACCCTATGATCCAGCAGTCACCATTTTTGGGCATTTACCCAAATGATCACAAAAAAGACCATGCTAAGCTACCGGTACAACTATGTTTATTGCAGCATTATTTACCATAGCTAAGATATGGAACCAACCCAGATGCCCCTCAGTAGATGAATGGATCAAGAAAATGTGATACACACACACATACACACACACACACACACACACACACACACACACACACACACACACACACACACACACACACACACACACACTGGAATTCTATGCCTCTAATCAGAGAAAATGGCATCGCCCCATTTGCTAGGAAATGGAAAGACGCAGAAACAATTATATTAAGTGATTAAGCCAGGCTCAAATAACCACAGGTCCCATGGTTAATCTTACTTGGAGTAACTTGTACATGGTACCGTATAAGAGGATGTTATGTGAAAGGAACCCCAAGATAGGGACACAAAAGTTTTTATTACATGAGATTCTTATCTCTATATAAGCCCCCAAATAAAGTTGGAAGGGGAGCTGTCATTCAAATACAGAGCACCACCTTTGAGGGAAAAAGCCTAAGTGACAAGGTAAGGTCCTAAGTTTAAACCATAATATCAGCCCTCAAAAAAGTTGATTTCTTTTCCTTGAGGTTTTTATTAAATTGCTCCTGAAAATAATTGACGTCGCATTTATGTTTAGCATTACTATTAAAATCATGTTATATTTATGTTATTCTTTATTTTCTTAAATTTTACTTACACTTTAATATCCAGTAATGATAAGAGATGATTACTGTTTCACAAGTTTTTATGTCAGTTGAATATATGGATGAGAGGTGCATACAAGGAGTTTGGACTGAAAATTGATATTTGCAAGGTCTTCACATAAGAATTAATAGTTGAAGGAGCTGTGGGCATGTATGAAATGAACTAAAGAAACCAGCAAGGAAAGATAAGGTATGATTCTGGAAAGCAAACAATTTTGGAAGAAAAACAAAGCAAGGAAAATATGTATCTTTTGGTAAGAACTTTGTAACCCACCTACATATTTAATTCCTTATTTCTAGTGGAAGGCATTTCAGTTAACTTTATTTTACAAAGTTAAACATGAATGACATTTAATACTAACTGGCCTCTGTCTCAGGTAAGCAATTATTTTAGCCAGGTGCAAGGGCTCATGCCTATAATCCTAGTTATGCAGAGAGCTGAAACATCTAGATCATAGTTCAAAGCCAGTATGGAGAGGAAAATTGGTGAGACTTTACTGTGGCACTGTGGCTCAAAGTGGCAGCACTAGTCTTTAGTAATAAATATCAGAGACAGAACCCAGGCCCTGAGTTCAAGCTGTCTGAAATTATTCTTAAAATACATGTTCTCAGTATTTCTTCAATTTGTCTAGAAGAATGTTTTAAACTTAGGGATTTTTTTTATTGCATGTTGCCAGAATTGATTTTTAAGATGTTCAGAGAAAAATTATTTATAGTAAGTACTGGTTTGTATTGCTTTGTATTACGTTTTGCTTCTACACCTATAGATCAGCTGGAAAGTAGATGGCCAAACCCCTCCTCCCTCCACAAATTTGTAAAGTTCATTTTTCAACATAATGACTTGTATATCTCATTGTTGCAATGTGTCCACCTGTACCCGTAGTTAAACGATTTATGCCCTTCCCCTACACAAATTGTACCAACATCAAATACAGTGAAAGCAGGGGGAGAGACATAAAAAGCAATATAGAAATCATCTTAAAAATATGTTAGAAACAACTGCATGAAAGAAAAAAATTGAATACTTATCTTGGGGTTCATTTCCCTAGCATCCATTTATCTGAACTATTTTGCTTGCCTCAGACATATACTAGTTATTGCAAATAAGGGAAGCCATGGGACCTATGTTTCTTTGGGTCTGGCTTACTTCACTTAATATAATTTTTCCAAGTCTTTCCATTTCCTAACAAATGGGGCAATGTCATACTTTCTGATGGAGGCATAGAATTCCATTGTGTATATATACCACATTTTCTTGATCCATTCATCTAATGAGGGGCATCTTGGTTGGTTCCATATCATAGCTATTGTAAATAATTCTACAATAAGCATAGGTGTGCTGATAGGTTTACTATGATCTTGTTTGTGATCATGTGGGTAAATGCCCAACAGTGAGATTGCTGGGTCATAGGGGAACTCTATGTGGAGTGTTTTGATGAACCTACATACTGCTTTCCAAAGTGTTTGAACAAGTTTACACTCCCACCAACAATGCAGTAAGGTTTCCTTCTGACTATATACCCTCCAGCATCTGTTGTTATTAGAGTACTTGAGTATAGCCATTCTAATTGGGTGAGGTGGTACCTCAATGTTGTTTTTATTTGTAATTCTTTTATGGCTAGAGAGGTTGAGTATACTTCATGTGTTTATTAGCCATCCTTCTTTCCCCTTCAGAGAAGTTTCTCTTTAAGTCTTTAGCCCACTTATTTAATGGGCAGTTGTTTCTCTGAAAATTTGTTGTTTAGGGATTTAATTTTTTGAGTTCCAGGTATATTTTAGATATGAGACCCTTATCCCTTGTATGACTAGTGCCTATCTTCTCCCAATCCATAGGCTTTCTAGTGATCTTGCTAGCTATGTCCTTTGCCATGCAGAGGCTCTGCAATTTCATGAAATCCAATTTGTCCCATTTGTCTTTGATTTTTTGTATTTCTGGGTCTCTGTTAAGAAAATTTCGCCCTGTACCAAGGAGACCTAGGGTTTCTCCTATTCCTTCCTGTAATGTTTTCAGAGTAAGACTTCAAAATTTAAAGTTTCAAGTATTACAAGAAGATCTTTGATTCATGTTGAATGGATGTGAGTAGCTTGAGCTGTTGCATAATTCGTGTGTGTGTGTGTGTGTGTGTGTGTGTGTGTGTGTGTGTGTGTGTGTGTGTGTGTGTGTATGTGTGTGTTTGTAAGGGGGGTTATGTGTATCATTGACATCAAGGATAAGGAACTTGATTCCTTTTTCTGAGATATACATTATGATGCTTCTTTGTTGGTGGTAGACTCTGATTGCTTGCCTTTTCATGATGTGAACATTCTAGCTCAATTTTTCAATTATAGTTTTTAAATTATTATTGAACATATAATGCTCTAATATTGCTTTGTCTTTAGTCTGCCATCTAGGATCTTCTTTTCTTCTTAAATATTAACATTCAATATGAATTTTACCTCCTGACTAATTTTCCCCTTTAATTTGCATTTTGAAATAAGAATGATAATATCTTTGATCTCTGTATTCATGAAGAAAAACCATTTTGAATTCTCTATTTAATGTAATAACACCTGGACAGATTTGTTAGCACCAAGAACTTAAATTTTCTTTTGTAGATTTAGTTTAAAATAACCCTCCTCTATGTTTTTAGAATGGGTAGACAAAGAATTCCCCCAATGCCTCACAACTTTTATCTTTAATTTTGTCTGTGCTTCCTTGTCTCTGCTAAATTGTTCTGGATACATGTATTAGCTACCCCAACCCCTGCAAAGCTGTTGCTGCTACCCAATTTACTGACAATACAACTCAGCAATTACAGTCATAATTACCCTTTCCCTCGTATCCTATTCTCTGCTACTCATTTTGCTACCCATAATTCTTAACACCATGGTTCCATCCACCTGATCTCTGACACCCCTGTCTCTGCTACCACATTCACAAACAAAGCAAAGTAAGAGTAGGCACAGACAGTCGACTTGGGTACTTCTCTTGCAGGCACAATGGGACGTTATTCCTCAGGTATTTAACATGAGGGACTAACTAGTGGTGGAAAGAAAAGACGCTACTCAGAGGGGACTAAAATCGAAGGATATCAACTTATAACTTGTTGCTAGGAAAAGCAGGTCCTAAGGTGAATGTTAATGAGAAAAGAAAATTTGACAAAATATTGGGGAAGATATAAATAAAAATTTTAGCTTAATCTCTTCTACCAGTGATCTGAATTATTTTATGACATATATATGTAACTACTTTGCATTTTTAAATGTATATGAAGATGCACATTTATGTGGTACTTATATTAATTTATGGAATATTTGCATATGACCATGTTAATGATTCTCAATAGTTTATGAACTGCTCATGAGTGTGCCGTTGGCAATATGAATTGAGCTCTCTAACAATAAATGGGATTTCATTGTCAAATACTACAAGGATATTACTGAAGCAAATACCAAAATGAATGCTGGAACAAGAAAACTGAACAAAGCTACAAGTTTGAAGGGGAGGGATCAGTGGTAAAGGCTATGATAAAAGAGAAATTCTTCACCATGTAATCTTTGTTGAATTACTTGCTTTTTAAACATTCTTAGAAAGCAGAACATGATTTTTGAATCTAAACTTTTGGAACCTCTTTAATGAGTGGTTAAACAAAAAATTATCAAAATGACTGAAAATCCACTATTAGATTAACATTATACTCAAAGTTCCCTTGAGATGCAGGTAAGCTGGATTCCTTTTCTATTAAATTAATGGAATAATCTTCCTTTTGCTTGGTTGGACAGTCCATGACACTTGTTCCAAAACAAGAAAAGATACTGGAGAGAAAAAAAGAGGAAAGAGAGCCAAGGCTGCTGAAATGAGCATATTTCCCATTTGGACTTTAATGGGTTGTGACTACAAAGAATTAGAATTTCATCTTAAGATAATAATTTCAAAATGGATGTGCTAAAGGATAGCTTCGAAATTTAGTATTTAATGCTTTTGGATTACTTGAAGACAAAGGTTTACAGCAAACTTTAAATTCCAGAAAAGCTGTAATGTTCCAATAAACACCTAGGAGAAATATAATTTAAAAATTCATCTGTTCAAAGCAAATCCTGGCATGAAAGTCTGTGAGTCAGTTATCTCCAAACAGGAAGTGGCACTGTAGTTCAATTGGGAGTGGGCTCCCCTTGAGCTAAAGAACTCTGGGATATGTTAATACCCAAGCCCTGAGTTCAAGGCCCATGACTGACAAAAATAAATTTTAAAGAATTAAATCATTAGGGCTGGAAGAAGACTCAGTGGTAGAGTGCTTGTCTTGCATGCATGAGGTCTTAGGTTCAATTCTTCAGCACCACATAAGCAGAAAAAACTAGAAGTGGCACTGTGGCTAAAGTGGTTGTGCGCTAGCCTTGAGCTGAACAGCTCAGGGACAGCACCCAGACCCAGAGTTCAGGCACCCCTACCAACAACATCAACAACAACAACAACAAATTAAGGCATCGAGCAACCTGAAGATGTTGTCCAGAATAATGAATTCAGCATTATCCATTGACATGACTCAGTGACTGGAAACCTAGTTTACCAGAGGAGATGGTGGGCATTTTGTGTGTGTGTCAAAACCTGCAAAATTATTTTCTACTTTCCCAGGGAAGGAGAAAGGAGGAAATGGGAGGGGAAGGAGTGAGCTGTTTGGTGGACTTGCCTTTTGGTTCACTGATATATTTCTGGAGTCAAATTCAGAGAAATTCTGCTTGCAATCCTAGTTGCCTGGGTAATGATGAAGCCATGTCCTGGAAGTGGTTTTGTCCTGTCCTTGGCCTGGTTCCAACCACCACTGGATAATCCAAGTCCCACTGGAAGACCAAGATGCCTTGAAGAGTACTGATCCATTCTGCAGGTGGACCTAACCACAGCCAGAATAGGCAGAAAATGCAATTCCAATGGCAGCACTGGAAATCTACAGTAGGCAGAGATTTTTTTAGTATATTTTTATTGTAAAAATACTGTACAGAGGGCTCAGAGTTACAAGACTAGGTAATGAGTACATTTTGTATACAGCATTGTTACCTCCTCCTTTGTTTTTCTCCTACCATCCTTTCCTTCCCCACATCTCCAACTCCTCCCTCCTCGATCCCTGCCTGAGATTGTAAATTCATTTTCTGCACAGTGTCCTGTACATCTCATTGTCACAATGGTCAACCTGAATCCCCATTTAAGCATTCTGCTATATCCCTTCCACTCTCCAAATTACAGATATATATATATATATATATACTTCTTCAGGTGTCTAATGGACATTTTTAATTTCGTCTTCAAAGAAGTCTCCCTTTAAGTCTTCAGCCAATTTAGATATTGGACAGTTGTTCCTTTGAGGATGTGTTGTTGGGGTATTTATGATTTTGAGTCCTAAATATATTTTATATATAAGACTTTGTCTGTTTTATGACTCATGAAGAACTTCTCCCAGTAAGTGGGCTTTTTATTTATCTTGCTGTCTATGAACTTTACGTTGCGGCAGCTCTGCTGTTTCATGCAATCCCATTTGTCCAACTTCTCTTTGATTTGTTTTGTTTCTGGTTCTCTATTAAGATATATATACATATATATATGTATATATATCACCCTGCATGATATATATGATATATAAATATGTATATGGATCTAGCTTTATTTTTCTACAGGTGTATAACCAATTTTACCAGCACCATTTACTGAAAAGGCTGTCTTTCTTCCATTCTAATTTTTTAACTCCCTTGTCAAAGATTAGGTGGCAATATGTCAGTGTGTTAATTTTTGAGTCTTCAGTCCTATTCATTGGTCCTCAGAACTGTTCTTGTGCCAGTACCAAGCTCTTCTGATTATTGTGGCTTTTTAGTATAGTTTGAAATTTGGAACTGATAATTGCTCCAGTGCTCTTCTTTCTTCTAAGAATTGATGAACCTACAGCCAGCATTATACTTAATGGTGAAAAGTTAAAGCCATTTCTTATTAATTCAGGAAAGAGATAAGGATGTCTGCTCTCTCCACTCCTCTTCAACTACTTAGTATTAGAACGCTAGCTGGGAAAATAAGACATGATGCAAATTTAAAGGGAATCCAAATTGTGAAAGATGAAGTAAAACATAAAAGATGACCAACGGAATAGAATTGAAAACACAGAAAAGAACCTACAGTCCCATAGCCATCTAATTATCGATAAGGGAGCTAAAAAATAGAATGGAAGAAAGACAGCCTCTTCAGTAAATGGTGCTGGCAAAATTCATCAACTACTTGTAGAAAACTAAAGCTAGATCCTTATTTATACCCCTGCAACAGAATCAACTCCAAATGGATTAAAGACTTCAGAGTCAAAGTAGACACTCTGAAAATAATACAGGATGGAATAGGAGAAACCCTAGGTGTCCTTGGCACAGGCCGAAATTTTCTTAATAGAGACCCAGAAACACACACACACACACAAAAGGTTGGACAAATGGGATTGCATGCAATTGCAGAGCTTCTGCCTGGCCAAGGACATAGCTAGCCAGATCATAGAAAGCCCACGGATTATGAGAAGATATTCACTAGCCATACAATTTACAAGGGTCTCATATCTAAAATATACTTGGAACTCAAAATATTAAATCCCCCAACAACAAATCCTCAAGGAAACAACTGCCCAATAAATAAGTGGGCTAAAGGCTTAAAGAGAAACTTCTCTGAAGAAGAAAGAAGGATGGCCAATAGACACATGAAGAAATGCTCAACATCCCTAGCCATAAAAGAAATGCAAATCAAAGCAACATAGAGATACCACCTCACTCCAATTAGAATGGCAAAAATCAAGAACTCTAACAATAACAGATGCTGGAGGGGATGTGGACAGAAGGGAACCTTACTTCACTGTTGGTGGGAATGTAAACTTGTTCAACCACTTTGGAAAGCAGTATGGAGGTTCCTCAAAAAACTTCACATAGAGCTCCCCTCTGACCCAGCAATCCCACTTTTGGGCATTTACCCAAATGTTTACAAACAAGACGACACTAAAGCTACCAGCACAACTATGTATATTGCAGCATTATTTACCATAGCTAAGATATGTAACCAACCCAGATGCCCTTCAGTAGATGAATGGATCAAGAAAATGTGGTATACATACACAATGGAATTCTATGCCTCCATCAGAAAGAATGACATTGCCCCATTTGTTAGGAAATGGAAAAACTTGGAAAAAAATATCGTAAGTGAAGTAAGCCAGGCACAAAGAAACACAGGTCCCATGTTTCCCTTATTTGCAATATCTAGTATATGTATGAGTCAAGCAGAAAAAGTCAGATAATGTGATGTTAGGAAAATGATTCCTTAGATAGGTATTTTAATGTTTTTTTGTTTCATGCATGTGTTTCTAACGCATTTATAAGATTATTTCTTTGTTGCTTTGTATGTCCCTCCCCCACAGTATAACCCCCCACTTTCAATATATTTGATGTCAGTATAACTTGTGGAGGAGATGGGGAAAAACAAGTCGTTTAAGGATTCAGGTGGACCTGTTGCAACAATGAGAAGTACAAATTGTCATGTCAAAAATGAGCTTTACAATGTCGTTGGGGGGGCATGGGAGGGATTGGGTGGGGGGTGAGTGGGAGGCTGGGAAGGGAGGTGAAGGGTAAACAAAGGAGGAGGATTCAATGCTTGGTAAGAAATGTATGTATTATCTTGCCCATGTAATAGTAACCCCTCTGTACAGTATGTTCACAAATAAAATAAAAATTAAAAAAAAACATGGGTACTCCACCACTTTTTAGTTCAATCACTTCTAACCTCAAAGTTATGCTTTGCTAACGAAATGCTTAGAGGAAACCCAAGAATACTTCACTTTTATCTTCTCTCTTAAGACTCGCTTTAGATACCATATCAGGATCAGTGAAGTTATTCTTTCAAAAATTATTTCAATAGATTATCTTTCTCTTGGTCTTGCATTTGCTCAGAAGGATGTATGGAAAAGAATAGAGTTAAATCATCCATACCTTGGATCACAGTGTCTGTTACAAAAGGACAATGCTCCTATGTCCTATGTCTCTGTCCTTCTCTTAGCTCTTGCGTGATTTCCAACTAATCACCGATTCTTGGCTTCAAGTCTAGTGAAGGTGAAGGACTATAAGTCCTTTCCCACTGCTACATCTTCATGGTTTCTCTTTTAAAACTCTTTTATTCGGATGTGGAATTTATTTTCATGTCTTCATTCAATCCATTCTAAATTGTAGTGAGCTAAATAGGCTCTGTAAAATCACTTTAGGTAGCAAAAATATTAAGACAATATATCAAAAAGTTTGGCCTCCCTCCACTGCTGAAGCCAATATGCTTAGCTAGGGCTTCTAAGAACGCATTTTCTTGCCTTTCCAATTTGCTCAATTCTTTTCTGATCCCAAAACTTTTTGGCTTATGTAATAAGAGAAGTCTTCACTATCTCAAGTTAATAAGGATATTATATTCTTGAGCTACTAAGAAATGTGAAATCATTGGTTTCAAGTATCCAATCAGGTTTTTTTCTGTAGTTCAGTGCTTCACATGCAAAGACATTGTAGAACGTATTACAAACATTTTTGAGTGCACTTTTTCCCTAAATATTTTGACCCAAATTATCTTTTTCAGAGAATTACTGTTTGGTAATTAAAGTCAATACACAAATTTTGATTTTTTTTTAAGAATGTTGAATTTAAATTCCACTACAACCTTGTTTCACACAGTGAGCAGATTTCCTGGGTAAGGACAATTCTCAAGGGAACCTACAGGACTTATAACAAGGGTTATGAGGTTTGTTTGTTTAGTATGAAAATGAGCCATCTTCACCCACTTTGCTCCCTCTCAATTAAGTCTCCATTGATTATTTTGCATGAAAGCCTATTTTCCCAAGAAATTTTAAATTTTCATAATAGGCTAAGTTGTTCAAAAGTTTGAACAAATTAAAATTTACCTGTCATAATTTTTGGGGGGTGTCCAGTCATGGGGCCTGAACTCTGGGCCTGGGCGCTGTCGCTCAGCTCTTCAGCTCAAGGCTAGCGCTCTACCACGTGAGCCACAGCACCACTTCCGACTTTTTTTTCTTTTTGCTTATGTGTTGCTGAGGAATCGAACCCAGGGCCTCAGGCATGCAAGGCAAGCCCTCTTACCAGTGAGCCACCTTCCCAGCCAAACCTGTCATAATTTTAAAACTCTTTTGAAATTCCTTTATTAGTACCACAAGTTCATCAATCCTAACTCCACCTTTAATATCAAAAACAGTTAACATGTTTCATGATATAGTGTCCATGAAATTACTATTTTCCAGTGGCTTTGTTATGCATATATATATAACCTTATAATCTGATGCTAAGCAAAATGAACTCCAAGATATGGAAACAGAGAGTATTATTTGTGATTGTTGTTTTTAATGTACTATGTGATTTCCATTTTCTTTTGGGGTTTTCCCCTATGCTTTTTTCCCTGCTGTATTTGATTTTGGTAGCCTGTGTATTGTGTATATATTTACCTTAATTAGGGAAGGGAAGAGGAACAACAAAATGGTGAGACAAAGGACAAAGGCAAACCAATGCAATAGCAATACTCACATGACAATATGTTGGAAATATACATTACAACTTGTGAGGGGTACTGGGGTGAAGGAAAACTGTGAAGAAAATGAGGGAAGGGGTAACAAGTTTGAAAAGTTATGTATTCACTACCATAAAATTACTGTAACCCCACTGTACATCACTTTGACAATAAAATTATATTTTAAAAAATAAGCTGCATGAAATAAAATTTCACTGTATTGGTAAAGTACATATTACTCTTTATGTCGTAACTTTTTAAAAATCCATACTTTTGGTGTCTAATTTGAATTAATTACCCCTTTTTAATCAGAGGACCATGAACTTGAATGCTATCCGTCTAGACAATATTTTCACAGTATACTTACTAATATTTTGAAAAAAGATTAAATATAGTACTTTCTCATACTAAAAGTGAAAACAGTTTAATTCTATGGAAACAAATAACTTGTAAAAGTAAATAAGTTTTTAAGAAGACAGAATATATGTGTTCATCAACATTCCAATGACTAGTAATTACTCATTTTCAAATTCTGAAGATTCCATACCTGAGAGATTCAAAACAATACCGGCTTGCATGTTATGTAATTCTGCAATAGATGCATTTTCCAATGGGGTGTTACAGATTGAGAGACAACAGAAAAATAACCATTTATTCTTCAAGAATAAGCAATTGTTTATCACAATAAGCTATTATTTTTATGACCACCGATACCAATATTTATGATATAGAGTCATCTTAGCCCAAAATTCTCCAACTTTTAGGGTGCATCTCAAACTTCCCTTAATTCATATGATGAATAGCTTATCTCTATTGTGAAAAAATACAACTCTGCTAATGTGATGCCATTCATGTTCTGGTAAGAACACCACAATAAACTGGGTTGCATCATTTTCCCCCCACTGGTATTTTTGAGATCAGAACATTTGCAAATATTACTTATATTTATAATTTTTAGCTATCATATAAATTCTGGATGCTAAAATTGGAAGATTACAGTTGAAAGCCCACCCAGGCAAGAATATTCCCTAGATTCTTATCTCCAATAAACTTCTCAGCAAAAGCCAGACGCAAGTGGCACTGAGGTTGAAGTGGTAGGGCACGAGCCTTGAGCATAAACAGGCCCAGAGACAGTGTCCAGGCCCAGAGTAAAAGCCCTAGGACAAACCAATAAAACAAAAACAAAAATAAAATCAAACCCCAAATGTAACATTTTTCTCAGTGTATACAGTAGCAAATAATTAAGGAAATTGCTTCCTGTGTTACATACGGGTAGAAGAAAGAAGATGTCACATGATTATTCTTTTCATACCATGTTATACCAAAGACTCCAAAAATTTCTCTTATTCTAAATTTATAAATTAATATCATCAATTTGTTGGCAACTCTGTCTACAACATTCACATTATCATTTCATACATGAACTGTTGGAATTATCTATTAACTAAGTTTTTGAAAGAATATTCTAGGCACATAGAATGCAAAATCATTTGTGAATGTCAATTAAACCCTCTACTTAAAAACAATTTTGTAGAATCCTATAGAATATAAAATTACAAACAAAACCAAAATATTTTAAATCTAAATTCTAATTTAGCAAGATCTTCAAAATCCTTCATTAGACGAACTTTGCTATTTTTCCAAGCTTAAGCTTGTGTAATTCTTCATCATTTCTTTGGGTTACAACAGAATGATGATAACTTATTTTTTCAAATTTTGGATGGGAATCATGAGTCATTTTGCATCTAGGAATGTTCTGTAATGAAGAGAGAATTTAAAACACAAGTGAGGATTAAGTATGAGTTGCATTTCAACAGGAAATTTGACTTCTCAAAACATAATGACAAAATTAGCCCAAATGTCCAACTATGTATTCCTTTCTTGTTTGTTTTGTTTTATTAAGACAAAATTATACACCTTGGTCCAGGGAAGGTATCACTATGAAATTCCATTCTCTAATCTCCTGTCTTAATCTCAGTGCTAGAATTCTAAGCTTGTATCACATTGCCCTGCCATAGTTTCTTGGTTTATTTAATCTAGATATAGACTACCAATTCTGAACTTCTCCAGTGATATTATACAACAGAGTGACTGCTTAGACTTTATCTACTATTTTCAAAGATGTTCTAACATTTGATACAGGATATGAACATTTTCAGATGCACCTGCCAGATCTCTGATTCATTCCTCCATGGATCTGATCCCTTTAATAATGATTATTTATTCTTACTATCTCTGATCCCTACCAATGTAATATTCTCAAAATTATTTGAAGGAAGTTCATTTGAGGACTTTCAAATATTAAAAATTATCACTTGATTCTAGTCTTGTTCAGGACATATATTTATTGTTTTCTAACTTTTCTACACATTATGAGAGTTGTTTCATTTGTGTATTTGTGTGTGCATATATAAGTGCCTCTGGGTGTATGTGTATGTTTGTATGTATATATGCAAAAACCTCAAGCTTTCATTCAGCAATCTTGCTCATGACTGATATTCCATCAATTGAGCCATTCTTCCAATCCAGATTTTGACTGCTTAATTTTATATACTGTTGCAAAGAGTGTTCTGCCCAGGCTGGATGCCAATAGAACTTCCCAGACTCCTTTACATTCTTAGGTTTTATTTCTCCAGGAGTATCAACTTTTAAATGACAAACATTTTTGTAAGGGTAATGTCTAAGCTGTAGCCCATATTTTTAACTCAAGAATTCTTTTTTTCTTGTTTTGGTGGGGTGTCTGGTCATGGTGCCTGAACTCTGGGCCTGGGCTCTGTCCCTCAGCTCTTCAGCTCACGGCTAGCCCTCTACCACTTGAGTCACAGCGCCAATTTTGGCTTTTTTCTTTTTTGCTTAAGTGGTACTGAGGAATCGAACCAAGGGCCTCATGCATGCGAGGCAAGCTCTGTACCTCTGAGACAACTTTCAGCCCTAACTAAAGAATTCTTATAAAGATAGATGAACAGACACATTACACATCTTGAGTGTACACTGTTAGGAATGTGATCGTAAGCTGGGTCATGGTGAGATATGAGGATTGAGGTTCAAAGCCAGCCCCGGTAGGAAAGTCCCAGAGACTCTTTTCTCAAATTAACTAAAAGAAAACTGGAATTGGCACTGTGGATCAAGTGGTGGAGCATTAGCTTGAGCTGAATAGCAGAGAGACATCTTGCAGGCCCAGAGTTCAAGTCCCAAGATCACCGCCAACAAATATATATATATATGTAAATATTTATATATATATATATATATATAAATGTGTGTGTGTGTGTATGTGTGTGTGTTTGTGTCTGTGTGTCTGTGTGTCTGTGTGTGTGTGAGTAAAGAAAAAAAAAGAAATGAGACCTTAGCCACCAGTTTAATGCTAGCATAATCCCTGCTCTCACAAGATGGACATTTTTCCAGTTAAATCCATGCTTTTATATCTGACTTGCATTGAAAACAGAATTATTCTTCCATTGTACTTTCTACAAAGTTGCATGATTAGCAAGCAAGATTTAGAATGGGAGTGGCCTCATACTTCATGTTCCACATAGGAGTCTTGCTTTCTGTATATCACTCTTATAAATCGACATACTGGACTTGGCTTTATTGTTTCAATGTTGCTTATTTGTAGTCTTCTATACTGTATGGAACCCTTATACTTAAACACAGAACTAATCTTTCTCCTATTATTGCTATTGTTTCCTTACTGTTAGCTCATGCACACTTGGGAAATAATGAACAGCAGGTACACTCACAAAAAGAATGTTCTGAAAACCTTCTTCCCATTTAAAATTCGCCTTAACTTACAAAGAACTTACAAAGTTTGAACTCAATGTACTCATGTATAATATATTTATAAGCAATATAAATTTCATATTTTCTCTTTACTAAATTGTCTCTGAAATACGTTTTACCTCAGGTCCATAGGTGTTCTAGTCTTATTGCAGTGAAGCCAGAAAACATTCACTATACCTCAAGCAGCACCATCGATTGTTACTGGAAGTAACTGTTACTGGATGTGGAAACTGACCCAGGAGAGGAATGGAACATAGAGGAAAAACAAAGTTCAAGTTACCTTGTGCTTTCCTTTTTACTGTACAAGAAAAGTATCCCAAGGCTTGAAGGAAGATCTGTCCCTGGCTTTTTGAGTGTGTTCTTTACTCATATAATTTTTTTCTGTAAACTTCTAGTTCATAGTGTTACAAAAAGAAATAATGTACCATTTGAAGGCCAGTATAGAACAAAAGGAAATAACATTGTTTTAAAAGTGTTCTCCTGCAAAGGAACAAAGACATAGAGGTTTTAAAGTGTCTTATAGATGGATATTTCACCCCTGAGATGATTCTCGATGCAGGAGTCAGTTATCAATTCCTTTGGTCTGGTTCTGAGTTCTCCAGAGCAACAAGGATTCCAAAAAAGCAGGATCCAGTCAATATGATCAGCAAAAGAAGCCTCTTCTCTGACCAGTTCACCTTTAAGAAGGGCCCCAAAGAAAAATCTGGGATTTTTATTTGCTTGTTTGTTTAGTTTGTGCTAGTCCTGGGGCTTGAACACAGAGGCTGGATCCTGTCCCTGAACTGTTGTCTTTCCTGCCCACCTGCCCCCAAAGCTAGTAATCTACTGTTTGAGCCAAAACTCCACTTCTGGTTTTTTGGTGTTCAATTTGCGATAAAAGTTTGACAGACTCTCCTGCCTGGTTTGGCTTTGAATTAATATAGTAAGAAAGCTATGTGACATCAACTGTATAGACTTCTCTTTTGAAACAAAAAATATTAGATGAAGTTTATTGTAAAGCTAGTATTTGACAATTTATAAAGGAAGAGAATATGTCTAGCAAAGAAGCCATAACTTAAATAACTCAGCAAAAGTAGGTGCACTGAATCATTTTGAAATTATTTTTTCTGCTTGGGAAGATTATTGATCTTGTCCTTCCTTTTGGGTAAACTTAAGGTAATATTTGCACTTTTTGTTGGTTGTCGGGCTTGAACTCTGATCCTGGGCGCACTCCCACAGCTCTTCAGCTCAAATTGAGTGCTCTACCGCTTAAGCTACAGCACCACTTCCGGGTTTCAGGTGGTTAATTGAAGATAAGGGTCTCATGGACATTCCTGACCAGTCTGTCTTTGAACCACAATTCTCTGGTTTCCTGAGGAGGCAACAATGCTTGATAAGAAATGTACTCATTACTTTGCCCATGTAATTATAACCCCTCTGTACGGTATTTTCACAATAAAAAATAAAAATAAATTTAAAAAGCCAGACTTGGGAAGAGTTTGTGAGTCGCATCTCAATTAATCACACACGCATCACAACACACGCACACCCACACAAAGCCAGAAGTGGAGTTGTGGCTCAAATGTTAGACCAATGTCCTTGCTAGGAAAAAAATATCAAGGGATAGGTCTGGAGTTCAAATCACAAGAACAACACACACATAATATGATGTATAAATTCTTATTTTAGTTTGAAGAAATAAACAATATCATGGAAAGTAATATTTGATACTTATGAAATTTTGTGAAGTTGTCTTAAGATATAACATAGGTTATTAAGATTAATATTAATATAGTATATTTATAATTACTCATAATAACTTGGAGTATAACAGTTGGTATTTTTCTATAACCATAAGAAATAGTCTGCTTAAAAGAAAGAAAGGAAGAAAAACAATGAACGAAAGAAGGAAAGAAAAGAAAGGAAGAGAGAAAGAGAAAGAGGGGTAGGGATGGAGGGAAGGAGGGAAAAAGGAAAGAAGAAAAGAAAGAAGGAAGGAAATAGGAAGTAATTAAGGAATGAAGGTACGAAGAAAGAAAGAAGGGAGAGAGGAGGGAAGGGACAAAAACAATTTAATTTATAAAATGTGGTATTTAGCCCAACATAAACTTGTAGTTAACCCTTTAGTAAATGTAAGTTTGCAATTTTCATTTCTCTACATGTTCCCCATGCATGAATGAAACCAACAATTGAAGGTTAAGAAATAACCAGGTGAATCTGTTTGCATCTGTAGTAAATATGTATGCAAATCTTTTTCTCATTTTCCATCCATCATAAATAATTATTTGCAAACAATTTACATTTAGTTATAAATATTCTAAAAATTGAGGTAACCAAGGGAACTCAACATATAATATAATGCGAATACTAGTAATTATAATGCTATTAATATTAGTCTTTATGTTGTATTAATTGTAACAATTTTATTATGTATTTTATCAGACAAATTAACATACTCTGATTTTCGTGTTTGTGGGAGTCCTAATAGCGGACAATAATTAAAATGAAAGGAGATCTGTATTTGTTGGCACAAACGAATATTTTTTTTAATATTATTTTATTTTATTTGAGAACATACTGTACAGAGGGGCTACAATTACATGGGCAGGATAATGCATACATTTCTTACCAAGCATTGCAGCCTCCTCCTTTGTTTACCCTTCACCTCCCTTCCCAGCCTCCCCCCTCCCCCCACCCAATTATACCCCCCTCCTCCCCCACCGACATTGTAAAGCTGGTTTTGACATGACATTTTGTACTTCTCATTGTTGCAACAGGTCCACCTGAATCCTTAAACGACTTGTTTGCCCCCATCTCCTCAAACGAATATTTTTGAAAGCAAATAACACATTGGATATTGTTCAAATACATCAGAAGGGCTTTAGAAAGGCTGTACCACGTTAAAATGGTTACCTATGATGTGGTTCAAGAGTCACTAAACAATCATATTTCATTTTGCCATCACTATAATTATTCCCATTGTAAGAAGAATCATTCACATAATTTACATGATATAATCTTGTTCTTAAGTTATTATGTTCTATGAAATAATATCCAAATGTACACCACACTGAGTTAAAGCAAAAGTAGCAAAGTGTTTTGGATGATGTAAAACTCCTTCCAGATACACATGTTAAAATTTTATTCTCCTGTCTGGTGACATTAGAATCAATCATTCAGAGATGACACTGAAATAATGATCCTGACGAGAGAAGCCCAATATAATTACTCTGCCATGTGAACGTCCAGCAAATAGAATATAATGAATCAGAAAGTAGACCCCCATATGACAAAGAATTGCTTTGAATAGAAATTTTTAAAATCAATGTTTAAGCTTCTAGAGTATGGATAATATACTCCTGATGTTTTTAAGCCACTTACTTTGAAATATTTTAACAGCCCAATGGCTGACAAAAGTCAAAGTTTTGATTTACATTTCACAAATTCTGATAAAAAAGATTCATAAGGTTTTATTTTATTTGAATTTTATTCTCCAAGTCTCCAGGTTAAAACTATTTTTAAATGGGAATTGAATTGAGGTTCAACTCTCTATTCAACTATCATAATTAATTTTTTGAATATTTTTATTATCTTTAGTTGTACAAAGGAGTTGTCATTCACTGAAACAGTGTATGGATACAGTGCATCTTGATCAATGTCGTCACCCTTTTCAACAATCACATCCACCCCTACCAATCAACCCCAATCTTTATGTATCTCAATATTATGTTATGGAATTTCTTGCCATTTAACAAAGCAGTTTATGTGTACAATGCACCTGGAATTGTGTTACCACTTCAACATCTTCAACCCCAATTTACACTACCCCTTGCTTTGTATATTTCAATTCTGGGAAGTATACAATAGATTCTTGCCTGTATTATATCCTTTTCCCCTTCAATTTCCTACCCCTCTCACATTGCCCCCCACTATCCTCTCTTGCACTTCACATTTACTGGTATTTATTTTGTTGGGCTTTGACTCTGCCTTTTAAGAGAATTATAGTATTTTCACTCTCCATGGACTCTGACACTTCAGATAATTAATTTGTACCTCCTTGCATACCATCCAGTGTGTTTACCTTTACATTTATAGACACTCCTATCTACCACAAGTGAGGAAAGTCATGCAAACTAAGTTTCTCTGGGTCTGTTTTATTTCACTTAATATTATTTCTAACTGTTTCATTTTTCCTTTAGAATGGTGCAATATTATTCTTTCTGATGAATGAACAGAATTCCATTATGTATGTATTTATATGTTTGTATATATATATATATATATATATATATGAATATATGTTTGTATACACACATTTATATACGCACATATATACTTGTAAATTGGGACCAATAAAATTATATATATATATATATATATATATATATATATATATAATTTATATAAACTATATAATTCTTGATATCTTTTTACAATGAGAGGCATCTGGGCTGATTCCATATGTTGGCTAGAGAAAATATTGCAATAATGGACATGATTGTTCTGGTAGCTTCAGTGTGGCCTTGTTTCTGCTCTATTGGATAAATGACCATAAGTGTAATTGCTGGATCATAGGTAGACTTACATTGAAATTACTGGCTAAACGTTCTTCTTCAGAAAGGGAAAAGCTCCATTACTTTTATATTAGTATTGTAAAATCATAATAGCTGCATGTTGAATTGTTTTCCCTTTGCTATTTTCAATTCCATTCTTCATCTATTATGTATCTAGGGCTTTGAATGACCAATTCCTTAAAATACCTATATTGCTTATATTGTGATGTAAATCTCAGTAATATAAATATGAATTCATCTGTGAGTCTCATCTTGAGCTGCATTCATAGGAAATATATGCAGTGTCAATGAAGATGCTTAATATTAATTTACTTCTAGTAAATAGGTTTAAATGTCTTCTCTTTCTCTCAATTGAATAACATACATTTCTGTTCTCTTTCTGTTTCTTACAAGCCTGAACTCACTATTTCAAAGTAGTATAAGCAGGAAAACAAAATAACCTGATCCAACAATCACAAATCCTAAATTATGTGAAAAAATCCACAATATAAAAAATAAATCTGAGGAAGAGGAAAAACAATGACAGAATAACATCAGAAAATTATCCTAGCAATCTCTAATGAAACAGAGATTTAGAGTCCTAGTAGGTACTCCACATCTAGAGGGTCACATCAAATCTGGTATAATTATAGATATGCAGCTATAAATATAGACATAATTATAGACATACAATTCATAACAATATTTTATACTGTCTTCACAAGAAAACAGAAATCTATGAAAAGGTGCCAGCCAGGAACACATTGGGTCACACATTCAAAACCACATGTGCAGTGTGGAAATAAAAGGGCAACATGGAAAAAAGCAGGAACAGAATTGTACATCAGAGAAAGCCACATCCATACACATAGACAATTCACCATACACTGGACAGTCCAAATGGTCAGTAGAACCACAAATATTAACATCACAACATCTCACCACAACTGATTCCTATTCCTACACTTAATGGACTCGACAAAAATGCAATTCCAGAAAAACAAATCACAACAGGAAACCAAACCAAGACTCTGGAAATCAACCAAGAACATAGTCACTTATTAATATCATAGATCCCCCAAAAGAAAACCTCCAAATGGACAGAACAAATCAGAAAAATACAAGAAAAGTGATGTCAAAGTAGTATAATTCACACAGTAAATAACCAGGCATTAGAACAGACAATCAAGGATGTAGAAGAGTTATCAAAATGTATTACAGATACTGCTGAAAAATGTAATTAATGGAAAGATAGAAAACCTCTACAAGCAAATTTGTGAACAAGATGAGACCAACTGGTCATTATCAAAATAATTCATGGAGACTTCAAACAGAAAGATAAATTAATTCTGAGAAGGCAAGGGAGTCCAAAAAATAATGGATGCCTAGATAAAGACATGAGAGAAGACACAGCTAGGAAAACAACCCTTAAATCTCCCTCAACCAAAGAAAAAAATGTACAGAAAGTCTATACAAGACTTAAAACAAAGCTTTAATAAAGAGACAGAACCCAAAAACATGACCAATTAGAAGACAGGGAAATGAAAAACAAAGTAGAAATATCTCCACAGCAAATAGATAACATAGAACATAACCTCAGTGTAAAAGACAGAATAGATCTAACAGGAAAGAGGAAATAATCATTTAGAACAAATCCAAGAAATAAGAAATGATCTTGCCAGAACTTCAAGACTCAGTTAGAAGATCAAATTTCGGGGAGATAGGTATCAAGAAGGAGAAGAGCAAGAAACTAAATGGATGGGAAGCATATTACAGAATTCGAGCAGAGAACAGGCCAAACATCCAAAGAGATAGGCTCATTCAGAGAAGAGAAGCCTTTAGAATCTAATCAGAATTCTAGAACTGAACAATCCACCATGACATCATAATCCATTAGAGGATTATTAAAGATCAAAGAAAGGATTCTTAAAGATGCCATATAGGAAAGATTGATTATTTATAAAGGATATACAGTCAGAATAAATACCTCTTTCTTAACTGATATGGTTAAAAAGGAAAGCCTGGCATTATATATGACAAACATTAAAGGTAAACAACTACCAACCATGAATACGATCCCAAGCCAAACTCTCCAAATGGAAATAATAGTCTCAGGGTCTTTTTTCCCAGGCTGGCTTTGAACCGTAGTCCTCAGATCTCAGCTTCCTGAGTAGCTAGGATTACAGGTGTGAGCCACTGGTACCAGGTAAAAATGGGGGCTTTTTGAAAAGAAAATGCACCTCTTCACCTGTGTCTAAACCTCAGATATTACTATTAGAACAATTCACCTTCACCTCATTTCATCAGACATTTGTAATTTTTATCTTTTCCTTCATGTGGGAATACTGCAGTCAATATCAACTCAGCTGGGGGACTGGATAAATTGTATGGTAATTGCTAGCACCTAATTTAAGAACTTTTACATCAAAAGAAATGAAACCATCATTTGGAATAATTGTTTCCTCTTTTTATTACAAATCTGTGCTTGATTACTTCCTAATGTGATATTGGACTTCCTAATATAGTGATGAAATTTTTTTGCTTTTCAACCTCCCACATGTGGTCAAATATTTAAGAATTCAAAAATTTGCACTGATAATTGATTAAGCTAACTTTTAAGAAAATGTGCATTTCTGGAATTTGGACTTCTGTCTTGTTCTTACATGCACACACTTTCTATGATTTATTTGTTCTACAAGGAATTCTACTTTCTAATCTTTGTGTAACCAATTTTAGTCTCTCTGATCAGTCTTTCTGATCCTCTCTCTGGAGTCTCATTTGAGTCTGCCTCATAAAAAATATATTAGTTATCACCTAAATGACTCTCAGCTTCTGTTTTTTGCCTGACTTCACGTAGGCTGTGAAAGCAACCCTGCCTGGCTGTACTTACTGGAGTGTTTGTGTGTGTGTGTGTGTGTGTGTGTGTGTGTGTGTGTGTGTGTGTGTGTGTGTGTTTTGTTTTAGATGTCTATGATTACTATTCAAGGTAGTAGTTTTTCTGGGCCTCTGTGATCCCCTGGCCTAGAGTCAATGGGTTTTTCTCCTAAAGATACAAAGAATAATGGACTAAATTCCTGTTAATTGTCTCAAAATGAGGCAATCAGGCATCCTTGCAAAGCCATCAGTATTGCTTTCTAACCACTTACAGAAGTCGTCTTTCAAGATGGCTTCTCAAGGTTGACTGTGAAAAATATTCATTTCCAAGTAGGCACCATAAAGCACATCACATTCCTGGGATCAGACTTTTGGAAGGAAAGTTCCCCTTCATTCCTTCTCTTATGATAAATCAACCATAATATTCTTCAGTTGTGGCCAGCCTGGAGCACATATTCCCAAGAATATTGTGTAATGTAAAAGAGGACCAACTTTCAAAATAACAGTGTAAATACTTGTCTACTACAGACTGATTTATCTTGATTTTATCTGTTGTTATTTTCATTTCTTCAAACACATGAATAATTTATATTGGTATTAGACAAAGGATTAATGGAATAAACATTCAGTTTACTTTCATATATACAATATAATACACTTAACCCATAATGGACAAATAAATCCAATTCTAGAAACAATGTCAGGAATATAAAATAAGCCTTAATATGTATAAGCTGGCACACATACACCATCATCTACTCAAAAATTCAGTCTCTCTGTAAATATTTATTTGGTATGAAATAATAAAAATTTAATTAATGAATATGACTTTTAAGTATCATCTGAAATAGTCCTCGTGTATATAATTGTAAATAATTTTATAGATGTCACCTAGACAAGAATTTAACATGCATGCAGAAATCAAATTTCCACAATTTAAGCAATATGAGAGGGGTCATACCCTCGTGTACTGTGGTGTGAATTTTACCACAGTGCTGAACCCTTCCAACTAATACCAAGAGTCATGTGCAATAATTAATTATTTGATGTTAAGATGAATGCTAAGTGTAGAATACACTTTGAATTATTACATTAACTCACAGAAATGATATGTTATAATGATATGTTACTTGTTTAAATTCTAATGCTTCTCAATTTTACAATTCATTAAATATATTAATAAAAAGAAGTAGCACAGTAGCTCAAGTGGTAGAGCACTAGCCTTGAGCTGAAGACCTGAAGGACAGCGCCCAGGCCTAAAGTTCAAGTCCCACGACTGACAAAAAAAAATCAATATATATATATATATATAATTAAAATTATTTTCAGTTTCTTTTCTATAGCTGCTGAAATTAAAATTATATCTTAAACATTCAATTTTAAGAAATCAATAATAATAAACTATTATTAAAATGATATACTATTAAACTGTGATTTGAATTATACTTCTAACAAATTGTCATGTAAACAAGTCAATAGAATTAAGGGTGATCATTTTTCAACTTAGCAGTTTGTTTTTGTTTTTTTATTTTACTTTTGGATCTGGTCTTGGGGCCTGAACTCTGGGCCTGGGCGCTGTGCCTCAGCAATTCAGCTCAAGGCTAGCGCTCGACCACTTGAGACACAGCACCACTTCCGGCTTTTTTCTTTTTGCTTATGTGATTCTGAGGAATCGAACCCAGGGCCTCAGTCATGCAAGGCAAGCCACCTTCCCAGCCCAGCAGCTTGTTATTTGTTTCCTAATTTTTTCATTTGTTATTCTTGGTACAAGTCATCTCTTCATTATAATTGTTTAGTTTTCTGTTTTATCTCTACTGGTTTGCTGATTATGCATTTTGTTTTCCCTTTTTAATGACTGACATGAGGCTGAAAATCTGTATGCTAGTTTATTACTTGCTATGTTAATGTAAAATTACTGCTTTCCACAGCTGTTCTACTCTACGATACTACAAAATTTCCCCCACTCCCATCTCCTGTATTGCTGCTCTTATATATTTTATTTTATTTTTTATTTAAATTTTATTGTCAAGGTAATGTACAGATGGGATATAGTTACATAAGTAAGGTAATTAATTTATTTATTTTCTAACTTATTACCTTTCCCCTATTTTTCTCGCTCTTCACTCCCAACTCCCCCCCCAAGATTATTTCCAACATATTTTCTTGTGAGTACTACTGTTGCATAGGTTCCCCCTTTGTCCTTTGTCTCACCATTTTGTTTTTTTCCTTTCCCTTCCCTAGTTCAGATCAAACTATTTAAAACACCCCAGGGTATCAAAATAAAATACAGTGATTACAGGGGATAAACCATAGGTCGGGAAAAAACAAAAGGATAAAAAGAAATCACATAGTACATTAAGAACAACAACAACAAAGAACATGTCTTGGAGTTCATTTCACTTGGAATTACCTTATACGGTCATATGTACATAGCTACTGAGCTATTCTGCTCATCTACTAAGATTATCTTTGATGTACACAATAATGCTCCCTATTACCCAGTAATCCCACTTCTGGGCATATAACCAGGTGATCACAAACAAGGCCACAGTAAAGCTACTACTGTGTATCACAGTAATATTTACCAAATCACTCACTCACACACACACACACACACACACACACACACACACACACACACACACACACACACAAACACCGGTGGAAAACTATGCTTCCATCACAAAGAATGTGACCACCTCATTTGTAAGGAAATGGAAGATCTTGGAAAAAATCATATTAAGTGAAGTAAACCAGACTTAAAGAAACATAGGTCCCATGGTTTCCCTGATTTGAAATAATTAGTTTACATCAAGGATTTTAATTTGACATTTTGTTCTATGTTGAGCGTGCAACATTATTGCTATATTGTTTGCTATTATTTCTGCAAATAGGCAGGTATACTTAAAGATTTACATTCATCTTATCCATTATTGAAGGAAGAACAACTAAAAGTGTAACCACTACTAGGAAGAACAACTCCAACTTACTTAGTTTCATTCCTATGTAAGGCCAATGTTGTCCCCTGTATTCTCATGTTGTACATTACAACTCAATACCTGGTCATAATATATACCTAATATCTTATGCATTGTGAACTAACTGCCCCAGAAGTTCCACTTTGCTTTACTTTAAAAAAATTCTGTCTTAAAGTTTGAGGATTTGTGTGTGTGTGTGTGTGTGTGTGTGTGTGTGTGTGTGTGTGTGTGTTTGTGTGTGTGTATGTGTGTGTGCGTTTACAAAGATCAGAACATAACATTTTTCTTCATTTCAAATACATATTTCAGGTCATTGTAAGTTGTGGCTAATGGGAGCAGTCTCTTGTTATTTTAAGGATGAAACAGAAAAAAATATGTGTACATGTACCACAGTTGCTTTATTAGTGTAGTTGAACACTGAACTTGGATTTATATCTTGGCTGTTGTTGTGAATAATGTGAATAACAATGAACTACAGATATATTTACGAGTTACCCAGAGAGAAATAGCATGATTGGTGGGTCAGATGATACTTCAACTATGATTTCTTTAGAAAACTGCATACTACTTTCTACAAGGAAAATAATAACCTGTATTTTGACCAAGAGTGTAGAAAATTTCCTTTTCTTTACACTCTCACCAACATTATTACCTTTTATTCAAAAGGGAATAAAGGGCAAGTTTTTACTATCTTCAGTATACCAGACAGGCTTAAGACTGAAATCCAACCTCCTAAATGCTTGGAATTACAAAACTTTACCACCACACCTGGTTCCTTTGATTTTTTTTTTGATAAGAGTTATAATAGTTATAAAGTAGTATCATAGTAATTTTGAATTACATTTCTCTAATGAATTCTGCTCACAAAGCATTAAGCCAGCACAGAAGTTTTATTAAACACTACTGTGTAAACCCACTGGTGATATAGAGGGGTTTATGGAAAACATGTCTATTCGAACTTTTGTCCATTTTAATCAAGTTTCTTATTAATCTCATCTTTAATCTCTCTATACAAAAATAATTAATTCAAGGTAGTAAAAAGGAAAAAAATTAAGCAACGGTTAACACTTTTCAATTTTCAATAATATGATATTGCTTAAATCATTTTCTGTTAATGCTTGAGACCATATAACAATTTAGTTAGACCTTTTACATAGCTATATGTATTTTATTTATTTTACATTGATTTCTCTTTCCAAAGCCTGCATGTCTAAGTTTGGTTTCTTTCATTCTTAAGTAGTTCAGATTTCAAACTGAAGAATAAATGGAAGTAAACAAACAAAAACATACAGTTCCTCTCAGCTTATAATGCCTCTACAAGAATGAGAAAAGAGTTCATCATTCTAAGGACTCTTAATACTTAAGATAACATTTGCTATAATGCTAATGTTATTACCATTTTAGTGTTGGGAAAAATTGTAATTAAAGGCACTAAGTGCATGACCCAAGACACACAGTGAGGAAGAAATTGAGTCAAAATTTCCAAAAGTCTTTCAGCAATACACAAAAACTAGATAAATTCTCTCTATTCTCTGATACTCTCAATTCAATATTCATATTGTCCAAGAAATAATACCGTAGCAATTATTGCCCATGGTGATTGTTTTCTGTTACATTTTGCCTTCAACACAGACTGCGTTGGTGATACTGGGTTATCATACACAGAGCTGAGCTTATAAATTATGGTCCAAAGAGAGGCAAATTTCTTCTGTCCCATAGTTCCAGTATCGTTTTTAAAAAGTACTAAATATTTTAAATATCATCACTTATTGTATTTTCAGAATTAAAGAATGAAAAAAATCACATATCACCAATCCAAAACGCTTTAAAACTAGGAGATGATAAAACAGGCCTCTGTGAAGTAAACTTTCTTCTACGTATAAAATTATTCTGACAGCCTTGTGGTTTGTCACACCTGTAATCCTAACTACTCGGGATACCTACTCAGGAGCCTGAGATCTGGGGATAACATTTGGAAGCCAATCAGGGCAAACTAAATTCATGAGATTATTTTTCAGAAATTTTAATGAACTAGCAAAGGGCCAGGAACGGAGATGTAGTTCATATAGTAGCTCACCAATCGAGAGAGAAAGACGTAGCGAGACCTTGAAGCCCTGATTTCAGTCTCTGAGCATGCCAACACGCAGGAATGCACACACACTCACTTTTCCAAAATATCTTCATATCAGTGTTTTGCATTGATTTCTTTGTTAATGATATTATATGGGTAAAAGAGGCAAAATAATCTCTTCCATCTCAAAACGTTTTTATACATTTTTGTTGTAAAAATAATGTACAGAGCGTTTACAGTTACATGAGCAAAGTAATAAGTACATTTCCTATCAAGCATTGCTAACTCCTCCTTTGTTTTTCCTCCACAATTCCTTCCCTTCCACCTCCACAAGTACATTCCTCACGCCCACAAGCTCCACCCAATGTCCCCAGCCTAAATTGTAAAGTTCGTTTTTCAAAATAATATCTTGTGCATCTATTGTTATACAATGGGTCAAACTGTATTCCTATTTAAGCATGCTGTTTTCTCCTTTTCCCTCCCTAAATCAGAGAAGTGTATATAAAAGATGCAAGTGCACCAACGTCAAATAAAGTGAAAACGGGGTTTATACTGTTGGGGAGAAACGTATAAAAACAAAAAAAATCACGTCATACATTATAAATATGTGAGAAACAACAGCAAGAAAGAAAAAAACGTCTTGTGTCCCGATCTTGGGGATCATTTAGCTTAACATCAACTTATCTATTCATATACACATAGCTTTACAACTTTTCTGCTTATCCCAGACATATACTAGTTATTGCAAATAAGGGATACCATGGGACCTATGTTTTTTTGGACTTGGCTTGCATCAGTTAATATAATTTTTTCCAAGTCTTTCCATTTCCTAACAAATTGGGCGATGACATTCTTTCTGATGGAGGCATAGAATATATATATATATATATATATATATATATATATATATATATATATATAGTATATGTGTGTGTGTACACACATACACACAGAGCATTTTCCTTTTTTGTTTTTTAGAGCAACTTAGTTTTGCACCTTCATCATTTTTTCAAATATTTTTATTGTGATTAAGTGGTTACATAATTTCCCAAATTTAGCAATATTGTGGGATAGTGATGCTTAGTTAAAGTCACAAACATATTCTAACTTTGATGGAGCAAATTGTCTATCATAGTCTACAACATTTATGAGTTCTATGAGCTTTGCAATAGAGTTATTTCTTCCATATGTATACTTTTTTGTTTTGAAATATGTATATTTCTTTTTTTCCCATAGCGTCAGCTATTCCCTCTTTCCCATTTGTTCCCTCCTTCTCTTCAATGACATTGATTTGCTTAGTTCATTT
Organism: Dipodomys merriami; assembly: GCF_024711535.1. NCBI lineage: Eukaryota > Metazoa > Chordata > Mammalia > Rodentia > Heteromyidae > Dipodomys > Dipodomys merriami. The sequence continues at coordinate 1,431,938 of NW_027203416.1, read as the reverse complement.
TGGTCAATGTCCAGTGCAGCTGATGGATCCCACTGTTGCATGTTTTTCCCTGATTCCCTCTAGTTCTTTGTCGTCCTCCTGGTTTTCCTTCAGTATACAAATATGATCAGCAGAATGGGGTTATTTAGTAGTAATTCAACCAGATGAGTGGAAGTCCTTGGTTTCTTAAGTGTTGTTAATTTTGTCGTATCACCTTACATTTTGCATTTAACATCCATTTATCACCGAGAAAATGTGCTGTTTGTCTCTTTGCTTTTGGCTTACCTTGCTCAACATGATTTCCTGTAGCTTGATTGATTTCCCTGCTAATGCCATTATTTTGTCCTTTCTAATGGCAGGAATATATTCCATTGTGTTCCACAGTTTTTGGATCCATTCATCTCTGGTGGGACATATGAGTTGTTTTCATATCCTGGCTATTGTGAACAGTGCTGCAATAAACATGGAGGTGCATGTTTCTTTGAATATTGCTACCTGTTGTTCAGGATAGATGCCTAGAAGTGGTATGAGTGGGCCATAAGGAAGGTCAATATTTAGCTTTCTGAGGACTCACCAGACTGCTTTCCAAAGTGGTTGTGTAAGTGTACATTCACACACACACACACACACACACACACACACACACACACACTCACAACGTTTTCTTGATCCATTCTTCTACTGAGGGGCATCGGGGTTGGTTCCATATCTTACCTATGGCAAATAATGCTACATTAAACATTGTTGTGGTGGTAGTTTTAGTGTGGACTTGTTTATGATCATTTGGGTGAATGCCCAAAAGTGGGATTGCAGTGTAATAGGGGAGCTCTATGTGGAGTCTTTTGAGGAACCTCCAAACTGCTTTCCAAAGTGGATGAACAAGTTTACACTCCCACCAAGAATGCAGTAGGATCCTTTCCAGCATCTGTTGTTGTAAAAATATGGAACGATTCACTAATTTGCGTGTCATCCTTGGGCAGGGACCATGCTGAACTTCTCTGTATGTTCCAATTTTAGTGTATGTGCAGCCAAATTGAGCACAGAACAATTTTTATATATAAAGAGTAATTAATTTTCTTAAACTAGACAATTAAACAAAAAGTAAGTTCAAAAGAATTGTGAAATTTTAGAACCATGTATTTCTTATGTAAGCACACATTTAAGAATAAAGTCAAGGTTGACATGCCAAAAACAAAATAATTCCAGATATTTGTTGTTCATGAGATGTGTAGGAGGAGGAATTCAATTATTCTACACAAGGCACCTGTCATAATGTTCATTGCAGCAAATGTTAAAGTTTGTTAAAAGTTTTAATATTTTAAGTATGTTTAATTTTGGGATTTGCTTATATATGACAAAATTAAGACTGGTGGCAGGTCTTAAAATTTTTTGATAAAGTATATAATATTTCTGGTAGCATGTACTTGTAAGTATGTACATTTCAGAGTTTATAGAAACTTTACTAATGAGAAGGTGCAACGACTGTGTAAAGAAGCAGAGTGAAGAGTTAAGATTTTAAGTACAGAGTTTCTGTTAAATCTTTAGGGCTCCCTTACATTATATGTTAGTGATGAACAAATATTGATATAAGCCACATACAAATGATGAGATGAACTATAAATAGTAATCTTAGTGGGTAAATTTAAAGGCTACTGATATCTTTATCCAATTTTAAATGTACAGGAATATGAGAAAATAGTAAAATCTACTGTGTACACTTCAAATACTGAAAACCCTGGTAATTGTTTTGTTTTTTATTTTAGTCATCATTAATATTTAATTATTGTTTTCTTTATTTATAGAATTTTTCCTTGTTGTAATATAATACAACTTTTTGTGAGTCGTGATTAAGAGGTACTTTGAAAATGTTATTGGGATGGCCACACCATTTTTCATAGGTGCATGTGAATTTACAAAGAGCAAAACTAAAAACAAAATATTGATTACAAATTTTATCAAGTAGAGTCTGAATCAGGAGTGTTGATAAATGTCCACACCTAAAATCTTAACCCTAGGCTGAGGTAGTGGTATTACAGTGTTGAGGACACAAAATTGAGAAACTGTGTTTTGTTTTGTGTTTTTGCTTTGTTTTTGTTGGTTGTGGGGCTTGAACTCTGGGTCTTGGGTACTGTCCCTCAGCTCTTCAGCTCAAGGCTAGCGCTACCACTTGAGCCACAGCACCACTTTCATCTTTTTATGCTTATGTCGTGCTGAGGAATGAAATCCAGGACCACATGCATGCAAGGCAAGCACTCTACCACTGAACCACCTTCCCAGCACCTCAGAAACTGATTTAAAAAATCATCTGAACAATATTTGCTTTCTGCTCTGGGTTATATAACAAAATATGTGAACACATTTTTATATTTTTGTGAATTGTAATACTTCTAAGTTTACACTAACTGCAGCCAATTTATCCTTTTCAAAGTCAAGAAATATTTCTGAGAGTTTGCTTCTGTGAAGACTGTTTTTGCATTTACAATTTCTTCTGAGTCATTTTTATTTTTTATCAAAATAACTTTATATTTTATGTTGATGAGTTATCATACATCAAATACCTTCAAATGTACAGGTAGAGTCTCAATATAGCAGTATGAATATTCTCATACACTTCTCGTTTATTTGTTATGCACTTTAAGTATGATATTTCTCTCTCTTTCACCCTCTCTCCTTTCTACTCTTTCTCTTTCATGCTCCATGTCTGCTATTTAGAATTTCTTCTGGTCTACTATTATCCTTCAGGATCAACTGGTTTTGTGGGAACATGATAGGGACCATCAGTTACCCTTGCATTCTTTAAGAGTTATAACAGTGACGTGAAATTATGCTTTGCCAATGGAAATGGCAAAACAACAGCTCTAGAAATTCCTTTTCACTTTTAGTACTATTATAAATTTTATCTCATACGAATCATTGGGACTGATAAGATACTTTTAGCCTGGCACCTAAAAGTTCTTTTTCTTTTACAAACAACATTTTTCTTATATTATCAGTAAGTAAAAAAAACAAAGTTATCCTATGGAAAGTAGGCTGAAGTTGTTCACATGGATGAAAAACAAGGTAATGGGGGAAGTGAGTACAAAGGATACCCCTCATATAGCACAGATCCTTAGAGCAGTTTATCATGTACACTTTGTGATAAGGACAATGTGCTGGGAACTGCAAATTAAATCACTGAACACCTGATATATATATATATATATATATATATATGCACATATATTTATATATGTATATTTATTTATATATGCATATATGTATATATAGGGCCATATATGTACACAAGAATGTTACTATACACACAAATACACACATATGTACACACATGTACACAAGCACAAATGGAGAAAGACACATAGATATAGCCAACACAAGTTTCACTAGTTGTTGAATATGCCTTAGACAGAATGTTTGGAAACAAATGTATTGAAGATGTATTTTTCTCTAAGAGTTCTTTTACCACTCCTCTCATCTCTTCCAACTGGTAGGTTTAGAGAGATTCGACTTGAAAAATGCAGTACAAGTGATAGCAAGTCACTCGGAATTCTCAATAATTATAGGTCGTATGGTGTCTCCCAGCTCCCCATGGAGTGCTTGATCTTGTAGACATTCCCAACAGCCAAAGGAGTAGGACAATATCCTTGTTAAGAATGAAGTTATAAGGCTTTAAATGGCATCATTCCTTGGGCTCTTTTCCAACAGCCAGCATCAATTCCTAAGCAGATGAGTGACTCCCCAGAAGACTGGAGCGCAGGTCAAAATTTAACCAACCCATATGAAAAGTCTAAAGTGAGAAATGTTGACTGAGGTCGTGCTGATGTCCTTGCCACGAAAATGAGAAAAAAAGCAAGTTTTTTATGTATTAAAATTTGAGAATAATTTGTAACCTGTCAATAAATGTGTAGAACACAAGTATAACAACTTACAAAAGATGATGTGCATTTCATTTATATGCTTTTGGACTTGGAAAATGTTTTTAAGTGTGTCTACACAAGTAGATCAGTATGAAACAAGCCAGCATTTTTTCATTTAAGATACAAGGAAAAGATACAGGTTGACCCATTGTAACAATGAGATTTGCAAGATACTACTAGAGGGGGGTGGACGGAGGTGTTATGGATGTGTGAAGGGAAGGAATAGTAGGGGAAAAACAAAGGAGGTGGTAAAAATGCTCAATCAGAAATGTACTCATTACCTTACTTATGTAACTGTAACCCCTCTGTACAGTATCTTTACAATGAAATATATATTAAAAACATACAAGGAAAACTGTACTTATAGCAAGTGGTATTTGTCACTCAATATAAGTAAGTTATTGGTTTTAGGACCACAAGCATACTAAAATTTTGGATGCTCAAATTCTCTACATAAATACAGTATATTATTTTCATTAGACTCTGCCCACAACCTAGTGCAGTGTAATTTCTGTGAAAATTTTTACTACATTCTATGTTTGTAATGGAAAATAAAATATATGCACTATCAACAGATACAAATTTATTTCAGATAGTTTTTGTCTGCATTTTGTGGATGGAATTGTGAGAGCTAATTTGAAAAGCACAAACTTAATCACCAAGAGCAGTCTTCAAGATGTAACAAAGATCTATAACAGCATCATTGAATGGTATGGGACTCTAAGGAGAAGTACTTGAATTAAAACATTATCAGAAAGTGTAAGCATGCAAAGACTATTTAGAAATGCAGCTGCTAGATTTCTAATGGAGAGCTTTTATAACATTTTGTGAAACAAAAGTCAGGACCTCATGGAAGTGCAGACAATTTTCCTCCACCTTTCTGTCAATCTTGTTCATTATCAATCATAACATAGCTAATCTAGAATAATCCTGTAATAAGAAAATGTTTATGAGAAGTGAGGGAAGATAGTGGAGGAGAAGCTGGAAGCTAAACAATCTCTAGCATAGAAAGCAGTTTTAGTGTTCCAGAGAACAGTACTAGGCTAGAGTATCACACCAAGTGTGCCATCACAATACAGAGTTTGGCTAGAGAGGGAAAATCCAGGGAAGGAGACAGATCTGAACAGTTGCTCTAGCCATGGCTGAGGCAGCTTTGGTGGCGGCCATAGCCATCCCGCCATACCTACAACAGAGAGGGTCCAGGAAAAAGGCACCAGACACAGTGGGTGAGCAGATTCAACTCAACACCAGCAACAACTGAAAAGGAGTAAATGAGTTAAACAGGCCCATATCAAACATTGAAATAGAAAAAGGAGTAAGAGACCTCCTGTCTAAGAAAAGCCCAGGACCACATGGATTTACAGCGGAATTCTACAAGGCTTTCAAAGCAAAGCTCATACCAATACTCTTCCAACTCTTCAATGAAATTGAAAGAGAAAGTTCACAACCAAACTAAGTCTATGAAGCCATAATAACCTTCATCCCAAAACCAGGCAGGAAAATCATCAATGAAAGAGGATTAGACACACATTACATTGATGAACATCGATGCCAAACTTCTCAACAAAATTTTGGCCAAATAATTCAACAATTCATCCAAAAAATTACATACCATGATGAAACAGGATTCAGTTCAGGGATGCAAAGCTGGTTCAATATACACAAATCCATTAATTAACACTACTTTATGATGAAGTTTCTGAATAAACTAGGAATCCAGGGAACATTCCTCAATAAAATAAAGGCTTTATATGACAAACCTGCAGCCAGCATTATACTTAATGGTCAAAAAGTAAAGACATTTCCTCATAACTCAGGAACGAGACAAGGACGTCCACTCTCTCCACTTCTTTTCAATGTACTATTAGCATGCCTAGCTACAGCAATAAGAAAAGATGAAAACATAAAAGGGATCCAAACCGGGAAAGATGAAGTAAATCTCTCCCTCTTTGCAGATGACATGATCTTGTATTTAAAGAATCCCATGGACTCCACTCCCAAATTACTCATGCTGATTCAAAACAATGGCAATGTATCATGGTATAAAATTAACCCTCAAAAATAGGTTGCTTTTCTGTATGCCAACAATGAGAAAAGCGTGGCTGAAATCAGAAAAGCAACTCCATTCTTAATAACCCCACAAAAAATAGAATACCAATGAATTAACTCAACCAAAGAAATAAAGAATCTCCATGATGAAAACTTTAAAAACCTGAAAAAGGAAATCAAAGACAGAACTTAGAAAGTGAAAAAAACTCCCTTGATCCTGGATTGGAAGGATTAACATCGTGAAAATGGCAATAATTCCCAAGGCTATCTACAAATTCAATGCAATACCTATCAATATTTCAATCTCATTTTTCACGGAAATAGAAGAGGCAATCCAAAAAGTCATATGGAATGATAAAAGGCAATGAATAGCATTAACAATCCTTAACAGAAAGAACAGTGCTGGAGTAATATCAATACCAAATTTCAAACTGTACTCTAAAGCCTTAGCAAATAAAACAGCTTCGTACTGGCACAAGAACAGACCTCAGAACCAATGGAATAGAATTGAAAACCCAGAAATAAGCCTACAGACCAATAGGCACCTAATCTTTGATAAAGGAGATAAAAAATAGAATGCAACAAAGACAGCCTCTTCAGTAAAAGTGCTGGCAAAATTGGTTAATCACTCATAGAAAACTAAAGCTAAATCCTTATATATCATCCTGTACCAAATCAACTCCAAATGGATTAAAGACCTCAGAGTCAAAGCAGATACTCTGAAAACATTACAGGATAGAGTAGGATATACCCTAGGTATCCTTTGCAGAGGCTGAAATTTTCTTAATAGAGACCCAGAAGCACAAAAAATCAAAGAAAGTTTGGACAAATGAGATTGTATGAAATTGCAGAGCTGCTGCATGGCAAAGGACATGGCTGGCAAGATCAATAGAAAGCACATTGATTGGGAGAAGATCTTCACTAGCCATGCAATAGACAAAGGTCTCATATCTAAAATATATGTGGAACTCAAAACATTAAATCCCCCAACAACAAATCCTAAAAGAAACAACTGCCCAATAAATAAGTGGACTAAAGACTTAAAGAGAAACTTCTCTGAAAAGGAAAGAAGGAAGGCCAATAGATACATGAAGAAATGATCAACCTCCCAAGCCATAAAAGAAAAGCAAATCAAAACAACATTTAGATACTACCTCACCCCATCCTTGAGGGGATGTGGCCAGAAGGGAACCTTACTGCATTGTTGGTGGGAGTGTAACTTGTTCAACCACTTTGGAGTAGTATGAAGGTTCCTCAAAAGATTCCACCTAGAACTTACCTATGACCCAACAATTTCCGTTTGGGCATTTATCCAAATGATCACAAACAAGACCATACTTAAGCTACCAGCACAACTATATTTATTGCAGCATTATTTAACATAGCTAAGATATGGAACCAACCCAGATGCCCCTCAGTACATGGATAGATCGAGAAAATGTGGTATATAACCAAGTCCTAATCTTAGAGAGGGAAATAGTTTGCATAGAATAATAGGAGAGAGAATACAAAAAAAAAGAACAAGAAAAAAATTGAAAAACCAAAATTTAAATCTAAGTAGTGAAACACTTAAAAATCATGTAAGTTTAAACAAATGATATTGAGAGAAGAAAAGGATAAGATGAGAAGAAGGGATGGATTGAAAGGAGAAATGAAAACTAAAAATAAAAATTCTTAAAATTAGTTATTTAAAAATTATATACATATAAAGATATAATACTGCTATTAAAGAATTTAAGCCTAAGAGGTTGTGAATTGAGTAATAAATTTCTGGATTAAGTGTGTACACAATGGGGTATAAGGTATAATAATTGGCAACAGGTATATATCTGGGAATGAACAGAACAGCAATTTAGTCATGCAAAAAAAGAAAGAAACAGAAAAAAATGAAAAGAATACTTAAAAAGGACCAAAAGATCAGAAGAGATTTAAAAAGCACACACACACACATATACACCAAAAATAAAAATTAAGGGAAGAAAATAAGATTAATAGAAAACCATTTTAAAAATTAATTTTTTTAAAAAAAAGTTCAAATAAGAGTTGTTTGATTGCAATAATGAGATGTACAATTCATTATGTCAAAAAACGAACTTAACAACTTTGGTAGGGGGTGGGGGAGGATCGGGTAGGGGGAGGGGAGAAGTATGGGAAGGGATGGGAAGGGGAAACAACAAGGAGGCAACAATGCTTGATAAGAAATATACTTTTTATCTTGCTCATGTAATTGTAACTCCTTTGTACTGTATTCTAACAATAAAAAATTAAATTAAATTAAAAAAAGAGTTCTTTGATTTTTTTTTTTGGGGGGGTGATGGGGGCAATAGGATGATTGTGTATCTTCTGTGTCCATAACCAGTCTCTTGGTGGAGTCTCTGGTCTGCTTGTGGTGTTTGGTTTTCCTGTGGCTTGATTGTTTTCTTAAGTCAGTTTGTTTGAGCAGGCAGAAAAATGCTTTGCCTAACCCATTGTTTTGTGATCCTCCTCCCAGGCTTGTTCAGTGGGAGGTAGATTTGCTTTGAGTATCCCAAAAGAGGGAGATGGGAGTTTCCTCTAGTTTGGAGATGCTGTGATGAGACTAGATTATGGGTAGAGTTGAGGCCTTTCAGAAATCAGTAGCTTTGCCTTGCTGGGCTAGCTCCTGAGACTCTCAGAGAGCCCAGCTTGGAGCCATTATCAGGGTTTATGTTTACTGAGTTTCAATTGTTTGTCTAGGCTGTAGGGAGGGGCAGCTCTGTTTACGTAGTGATGAAAGTCACTCCTCAGGGGGCAGATTTTTCTCTGTCTGGGGTGGTTGATTTTCCCCTGGGTACAGCTGAGCCTGGCGTATCAGGGTAGGTTCCTATGACCTGCTAAATGACTCTTTGGTTTTCTTCCAAGGCCTGAATTGGAGCTAGTTGCTCAGCCTGGCCTTTATTAGTATCAAAGATGGAGATCTCCAGTGGTAGGGGATGTCCAGCCTTCTCTCCTCTGCTCCCTGAGAAGGAATGAGGAGATCAGGATTCCACTCATGCCAGAGTCTTATTCCTGGCAGTTTCTGGTCTGTGATCTGCAGGATGAAGATATCTGTTCCTTGTCAGTTCTTGCTTGTGTTGGGTAGAATCCGCTTGCCAGCCACATCTGACACCTTTGTCCCAGATTCTCTCTGTAGTTATGGCTGCTACAAGTGTCTCTGCTACCAACTCTGCCACTCCAGCCATGGCTAGCTGCATGTGTTCAGATCTGTTTCCTTGCTTGGATTTTCCCTCTCTGTCTAAACTCTCTGTATTGAGATGACACACTTGGTGTGACTCAGTAGCCTAAGACTGTTCACTGGAATACTAAAATGCTTTCTATGGGAAAGCTTGTTTAGCCTTCAGCTTCTCCTCTGCCATCTTCCCCCGAATTTCATGATTTTTTATGAGTATTTTTTTAGGGAAAAATATCATTGGTGTTTATATTTTGTGTTGGCATAAAATGAGCCTACTATTGTCTTAATTTAAAGACATCTTTGGATATGAGGTAACACGCCTTTCAGAGACAACTTAGTAAATACAAAATATAAAATTTACATGGCTTATAAAAGCATTATTCATGTACATATGGCCATATAAGATGTTAAGTAAAATGAATCCCAAGATAGGGACACAAGTTGTTTTTTTTCTTTATTGCAATTGTTTTTGATGTATCTAAAATGTATTATGTGATTTTTTTCTTTTCTCTTCCATGTTCTTCCCCCATGATATAACTCCTGTTTTCACTGGATATGATGTTGGTGCCCTGCATCTTGTATATACATTTTTCTAGTGTGGGGAGGGGAAGGGAAACAACAAAATGCTGAAACAAAGATTCAGGATGACCTATTGTAACAACGATATGAACAAGACACTATGTAGAAAACGAACTTTACAACTTGGGGAAGGGAGGGGGAATTTGGTAGATGGGGACGGAATGGATACCACAGGAAAAACAAAAGAGGATGTAACAATAGGACATGTACTCATTACCTTACTTATGTAACTGTAAGCCCTCTGTACACTATTTTTACTATAATACATAAAAGAAACCATTATCCAGGAGTACATTAAGTTCAAATTTCATAAGTGCTCTTAATTTAAATTTAACTGGGAGAAGATTCTCAGAAAAGTTTATTTGTGTGTGTGTTGTGCATTATTTCCCAAGTGTACACAAGTTAACAGTAGAAGAAACAATAGGAATAATAAGAGAAAGAAAAGTTCTGTGTTTAAGTATAATGGATCAATATACTATAGAAGACTCTGCAAATAAGACAACATTGAACCAAGAAAGCCAAGGCCATTATGTAGATCTATGGGAGTGACATAGAGAAATAATTAATACTAGGAGGGACATGAACAATGAGGCCACTCTCTCATCTATCTCTAAATTATGGTTGCTTATCACACAAATTTGTAAAATGTACAATGGAAGAATAATTCTGGTTCCAAAGCAAGTTACATATAAGAGCATAAACTTAACTGGAAAAAAAGTCCATGGTGAGAAAGCAGGAATTATACTAGCAATGAACTGATGGCCATGATCTTATTTCTTTTCCTTTCTTTTATCTTTTTCTATTTTTTTGATGCTTGTGGCAGGGTTTGAACTCGGCCTGGGCAATATCTCTCCACTCTTAATCTCAAGGCTAGTGCTCTACTTCTTGGGCCACAGCGCCTCTTCCAGTTTTCTGGTGGTTAATTGGAGATAAGTGTCTCAGAACCTTTCTTTCCGACTCATACTGGATTTGAACTGCAATCCTCACATCTCAGCCTCCTGAGTAGCTAGAATACTAGGCATTAGCTCAAGTGATGGAATACTAGTCATGAGCAAGATTGCTGAATAAGGTTGCTGAGGCTTTTGCATACACACATACAAACATACACATACACACAGAGGCACATATATGTACAAACACACCTGCACAAATGAAACAACTCTCAGAATATGGAGAAATGTTAGAAAACAATAGAAAATATATCCTGAGTAAGACTAGATCAAGTGATAATTTTTAATATTAGAAAGTCTTCAAGTGAAATTTCTTCAAAGATGTTTGAGAATATTCCATACCTAGGGACCAGAGATAACAAGAAATTCAAGTAATCATTATTAAAGGGATTGGATCCATGGAAGAATGAATCAGAGACCCCTGAAGGTGCATCTGAAAATGTTCATATCCTGTGTCAAATGACAGTACATCTTTGAAGATTGTACAGAAACAGTTTGAGCAGTCAGTCTAATGTATAAGATCATAGGAGAAGTTCAGAATTGCTAGTTTCTATCTAGATTAAATAAACCATCAAATTATGGCAGGGCAATTTGATAAAATCTTGGAATTCTAGCACTCTGACTAAGACAGGAGATTAGAGAGTGGGATTACATAGTGATACCTTCCCTGGACCAGGTAGTATAATTTTGTCTAATAAAACAAACCAAACAACAAGAAAGGAATACACAGTTGGAAGTTTGGGCTAATTTTGTCATTATATTTTGAGAAGGCAAGTTTCCTATTGAAATGCAACTCATATATAATCCTCAGTTGTGTTTTAAATGCTCTCTTCATTAAACAACATTCCTACATGCAAAATGGCTCATGATTCCCAATCAAAAATTTGAAAAAGTAAGCATCATTCTGTTGGATTTCAAAGAAATAATGAAGGATTACAAAAGTTTAAGCCTGAAAAAATACCAAAGTCATCTAATGTAGGACTTTGTAGACCATGCTAAATTAGAATTTAGATTTAAAATAAATATTTTGGTTTTGTTTGTAATGTCATGTTCTATAGGATACTACAAAATTCTTTTTAAGTAGAGGTTCTAATTGACAAATTCACAAATGAATCTGGCATTTTATTTGCCTAAAATATTCTTTCAAGTGAGATATAATTAGAACTTAGTTAATTGATAATTCCAACAGTTCATGTATAAAATGATCGTGTGAATAATCTAGACAGAATTGCCAACAAATAGATATTAATTTATAAATTTAGAACAAGCAAATTTTTGATGCTTTGGTGTAACATGTTATGAAGAGAGTAATTGTGTGAGGTCTTGGTTCTTCTATCTATTCGTAATACAGGAAGAAATTTCCTTAATTACGTGCCTCTGTATACAATGAGAAAAATGCTAGGGTTGGAGTTGGTTTTTATTTTTTGGTTTGTCCTCAGGTTTGAACTCTGGGCCTGGGCACTCCCTTTGAGCCAGTTTGTGCTCAAGGCTCATGCCCTACAACTTCAACCTCAGTGCCACTTGAGTCTAGCTTTTCCTGAGAAGTTTATGGGAGATAAGAATCTAAAGAATCTTCCTGACTGGGTGGGCTTTGAACAATAATCTTCTGGTCTTAGCCTCCTGAATATCTATGATAGATAAAAAATATAAATAATATTTGCAAGTGTCCTGATTTCTAGAAATCAGAAAAATGTTGCAGCAAAGTTTAGTGTAGTGTACTTTCCACAATAGGAAGGGCATCATATTAACACAAGTGTAGTATTTTTTCACAATAGTGATAAGCTATTCATGATGTGAATTAAGGGAATTTTAAGGTGCACCTTACAAATTGGAAACTGTTGGGCTAGGAAGACTTTATGGCATAAAAGCTTGGGATGGATGGTCACAAAAATAATAGCTTACTCTGATGAAAAAATGTTTATTCTTAAGGAATTAATTATTACACATACTTTGTAGTTATATCCTCCACCAGAATGTGGCTATTTTTTTCTGTTGATATCTCAATATGTAACACCCCGTTAGAAACTGCAGCTATTGCAGAATTAAATAACATGCAAACAGGTACTACTTTGAATATCTCTGATATGGAATGTTGAGAATTTGAAAATGACTAGTTAGTATTTGTAAGAACTTTGAAGAACACATATATTCTGTCTTTTTAACAATTATTCAGTTTTAAAAGCTAGGAGTTTCCAGAGAATTAAACTGTTTTCTGTTTTACTATCAGACAATACTAAACTTAACTTTTTTGAAAGTTGTGGCAGGTATATTGTGAAAATATTGTATATTTGGATAACATTCAAGTTTATGAACCTCTGATAAAGAAAGGTGTAATTAACTCAATTTAGATGCCAAATAGTGTTCATTTTTAAAAAGGTAATGCACATAGAATAATATTTACTATAGCAATACAGTGAAATTATACTTTATGTAACTTATTTTTAGTTTAATTTTATTTTTAAGGTGATATGTACAAGGGTTGCATTAATTGTAAGGTAGTGAATACATAACATGTCAAAATTTTACCCACTACCTCATTTTTCTCACACTTTTCCTTTCCCCCCAAACCCCTCACAAGTTGTAATGTAAATTTCCAAATTGTTGTCTTGTGAGTATTGCTATTGCATTGGTTTACCCTTTGTCCTTTGTCTCTCCAATTTGTTGTTCATCTTATTTTGTCAAATTAAGATCAATGCATGTGCAATACACACAGTACTGAAATCAAATACAGCAGTGGATTAACTATAGGGGAAAATACAAAAGAAAAAATAAATCACATAGTACATTAAAAAAAAAACACAAAGAAAAACCTCTATTTCTATATCTAGGTGTTCATTTTGCTCAAGATGATCTTGTATGGTCCTATATACAAAGCTTTTGAGCCATTCTGCTCATCTGCTAGTGTTAATCTATAAATTTCTTATTATTACAAATGAGGGAAACTATGGAATCTGTTTCTTTGAGTCTTGCTTATTTTATTTAGCACAATTTCTAAAAATGTTTCCATTTCCTTCTGAATTGGAAGCATAGAATTCAACCATATATATATATATATATATATATATATATATATATATATATATATATATATATATATATCACATTTTGTTGAGTCATTCATCTACTGAATGGCATATTGTTTTAAAACATGTTTGCATATAAATATCACTTAGGGTCAATCAAAAATGACAGATGACACCTCCCCAGAAATACTAAAATCATGATTTCTACATAAGAAAGGATTTTATGGTGGTACAAGAGTTGAAATATCTGGATGAGTGTAATTTATATCTTGCACTGAATTAGGCAGAATGATATCCAATATCATATAGGATAAAAATGATAGTGACAAAATATTCCCTTGAGAAATATATAGGAGGCTGCCAGAAGAATGATGAAATTCAGATAATTTTGAAGAATTTAGAAATACAAGCTCAAATATGTTTCTTTAAATAAAAATTATGTAAGTGGAAGGGCAAAAGTAGGAGAAAAGAAGAAAATAACTGACAGCAGATCATTGTCCCAAGTTAGAGTATAAAAAGTCATAATCTAAAGTTCGGAGGAAGATGGCAGAAGGTCTAGGCTAAACAAGCTTTCGCGTAGACAACAGTTTTAATGTTCCAGTCAACAGTGCTAGGCTAGAGAATCACACCCAGTGTGCCATCACAGTACAGAGAGTTTGGCTAGAGATGGAATATCCAGGCAAGGAAACAGATCTGAGCATCAGCGCTATAGCCACAATGCCTACAGAGAAAGTCCAGTCAAAAAGATGCCAGACACAGTGTGCGTATTCTACTCAACACCAGGAAGAACTGACAAGGATCAGATATATTCATGCTGCAGATCGCAGACCACAGAGACCCCAGTAATGAAGACTCTGGCATGAGTAGAACCCTGACGTCCTCACTCCTTCTCAGAAACCAGAGAGCTCCATCTTTGATACCGACAAAGGCCCAGAAATTGATACTTACAAAAGGCCCAGATTTTTGACTGTGCAACTCAGGACTTTGGTTGATGCCTGCCTTAAAATAGTGTTCTAGCACAAAAATGGTGTAACTTTCTTACCAAATAGAGGCATTCTTGGAATCCAATAAAAGACAGCTGAAAGAAGTCAGGGAGACCAGAAAGGGAATGTTGAATGGAGCCCTACAGAATGAATGGGAATCCAAGGAAACCATAACCGATAAACTAAGTGATTTGATAATAAACATAACACCAAATTACGGAAGTAATGAAGTTCATATAAGATCTAAAACAAAGCTCCAACAAAGAATTTGAAGTCATCAAAGCTGACCAAATAGAAGGAAAAAAAATTAAAACAAAGTGGAAAGTCTTGATAGCAGGGTAGACCATGCAGAAGATTGAATCTGAGGGATTGAAGACAGCCAGGTTATTATAAAGAAAAAGAATACAACTATCCAAGACAAATCCAGGAAATATGATGGATCTATTCAACATTTGGAAGACACCAGCAGAAGGCTTAATTTGAGGAAAATGGGTATAGAGGAGCACCTAGAGTCAGCAGTTAATGGTCTAGGAAATTTGGTTAACATGTTCCAAGCAGAGAACTTCTCAAACATGCAGAAAGATAGACCTATTCAGATTCAAGAAGCTTTTAGTACCCCAAATCGACCAGACTAGGACAGGATATCCCACCGTGACATTATAATCCCCACAGGATCAATTCCAAGGAAAAAAATCCTTAAAGCTGTCAAGGAGAAAAGATCAACCACTTACAAAGGGAAACCAAATAGAATAACCTCAGATATCTCAGCGGAGACAATTACAGCAAGAAGAGCCTGGAATGACATATGCCATGCCCTAAAAACAAACAACTAACAACCAAGAATACTGTATCCACCTATACTCTACTTCATAACCAAAGGCCAAATAAAAGCCTTCCATACCAAAGAACAACTGAAACAATATATATCCACCAAGCCTTATACATGACACTTCACCATCCCCTACACAGACAAAACCAACAAGATGACAATAAAGGCCAAGAAACCACACCCAAACTGAGAATCCAAGAACCATAGGAAGAACCCAGTTGCTGTAGACCATAAGAAGGGGCATAAAATGGCAGGAACTCCCAAACAGGTCTCAAACCAAACTCTCAACATTAACGGATTGACTCTCCAATTAAGCGACATAGACTGTCAAGTTGGATTAAGAAGCAAGATCCTTCTATCTGCTGCCTTCAGGAGTTACATATTACTCATAAAAACGAACACATTTTCAGTGTGAAAGGCTGGAACAAAATCTACCAAGCAAACGGCCCCCATTAACAGGTGGAAGTTTCAATCCTAATAACAGAAAAAATAGACTTCCAATTAAAAATAGTGAGAAGAGATAAGGAATGTTGCTACTTACTTATTAAGGGATCTCTCCTTCACGAGAATATTACAATTCGAACTATCTATTCAGCAAACAACCGAGCACCCAAATTATTCAAGAAACACCACTTTCCCTCAAATCTGACATAGCTCCAAAGACATTAATTGTTTGGGACTTTAGCACACCACTTTCCCCACTAGATAGATCAACTCGGCAAAAAAATCAACAGAGAAACAGAGAAACAGAGAGATCTAAACAACTGCATATGTCAACTAGATTTAACAGACATCGACCGAATATTTCACCCAGCAGCATCAGAATACACGTTTTTCTCAGCAGCGCATGGAACATTTTCCAAAATAGACCACATTTTAAGTGACAAAGCAAACTTTTCCAAATTCAGAAACATTGAAATTATACCTTGCATTCTCACACAAAGGAATAAAATTAGAACTCACCACCAAAAGCCACTGAAGAACGTCCTGTACCACATGGATGCTGATAACCAAACACACTGTGGAATAACCAGTGGGTCATGAAAGACATTAGAAAGGAAATTCAAATATTCATGATATTCAGCAAAGATGAACACACAAATTACCAGCTACTCTGGGACACAGCAAAGGCAGTACACAGAGGCTAGTTTATAGCTCTGAGTTTCAACCCAAAAAACTTATACAGATCTGAAACCAACAATTTAATGAGACATCTGAGCCTCCTTGAATAAGAGCAACAAGATAATCCCCAATCCAGTAGGTGGAAATAAATAATTAATATTAAATCAGAATTAAAGAAATAGAATCCAAGAAAACATAGAAAGAATCAACAAAAGAAATAGTTGATTCATCGATAAAATTAAGAAAATTGACACAACTTTAGCAAATCTTATCAGAAAAACAAGAGAACAGAACAAAATAAACACAGAGATAACAATGGAAACATCACCAGAGACACAACCAAGATTCAGCACATTATAAGGGAATACTTCTCAAAACTTTATGCTAATAAGTTTGAGAACTTGGCAGAAATGGACCTTTTCCTAGCAAATATTGACATGCCGAAACTAAACCAAGATGAGTTAAACCATCTTAACAGGCCCATATCCAACATTGAAATAGAAACAGCAGTAAGAGTCCTCCCATCTAACAAAAGCCCAGATCCTGATGGTTTTACAGTGGAATTCTACAAGGCCTTCATGAAGAGCTCACACCAACACTCCTCCAAATCTTCAATGAAATTGAAAGAGAAAGTTCACTACCAAACTCATTCTATGAAGCCATCATAACCCTCATCCCAAAACCAGGCAGGGACTCATCAAAGAAAGAGAACTATAGACCCATTTCTTGGATGATCATTAATGCAAGAATTCTCAACACACTTTTGGCCAATCGACTTCAACAATTTATCCAAAAAAACATACATCATGATCAAACAGGATTCATTTCAGGTTTCATTTCATGCAAAGTTGGTTCAATATATGCAAATCAATTAATATAATTCATCATATCACCAAGAGCAAAGACAAGAACCACAAAAAGGATTTGACAAGATCCAACACCCCCTTTACGTTTCAGATTCTGCAAAAATTAGGAATCCAGGGAACATTCCTCAGCACAACAAAGGCTCTATATGACAAAACTACAGCCAGCATTATACTTAATGGTGAAAAACTAAAGCCATTTCCTCTTAACTAAGGAACGAGACAAGGATGTCCACTCTCTACACTTCTCTTCAATTTAGAATTAAAATGACTAGTTTAACCATAAAACAAGATGCAAACATTAGAGGGATCCAAAAAGGGAAAGAAGAAGTAAAACTCTCCCTCTTTGCAGATGACATGATCTTGTATTTGAAGAATCCCACAGACTCCACTCTCAAATTACTCAAGGTGACTAAAAATATTGGTAAAGTAGCACGGTATAAAATTAACCTTCAAAAATCAACGGCTTTTCTGTATGCCAACACTGAGAAAAGCGTGCTGAAATCCGGAAAACAACTTTATTTGTAATAGCCCCACAAAAAAATAAAATACCTAGAAATTAACACACCCAAAGAAATGGAGGATCTCTATGATGAAAACTTTAAAAACTTGAAAAAGGAAATCAAAACAGAACTTAGAAATGGGCAAAAAAACTCCCATGCTCCTTTATTGGAAGAATCAACATCGTGAAAATGACAACATTTTCCAAGGCTATCTACAAATCCAATGTGATACCTATAAATATTCCAACCTCATTCTTCAAGAAAATAGAGAAGGCAATCCAAAAATTCATATGGAACACTATAAGACCCTAATAGCTAAAACGATCCTTAACATAAAGAACAGTGCTGGAGGAATATCAATACCAAATTTAAAAGAGTACTACAAAACCATTATAATCAAAACAGCTTGGTACTGGCACAAGAACAGACCTCAGGACCAATGGAATAGAATTGAAAACCCAGAAATAAACCCACAGACCTATAGTCAGCTAATATTTGATAAGGGAGCTAAAAAATAGAATGGAAGAAAGACATCCTCTACAGTAAATGGTGCTGGCAAAATTGGTTAATTACTTGTAGAAAATAAAAAATAGATCCATATATGTCATCCTGTACCAGAATCAAATCCAAATGGATCAAGGACCTCGGAGTCAAAGCAGACACTCTGAAATCATTACAGGTCTGAACTCATTATTAGATCTCCTTGGCATAGGCCGAAAGTTTCTTAAAAGAGACGCAGAAACACAATAAATGAAAGAAAATTTTGAAAAATGGGATTGCATGAAATTGCAGAGTTTCTGCATGGCAAAGGATATAGCTTGCAAGATCATATAAAGCCTAATTACTGGGATAAGATATTCACTAGCCATACAATGGACAAGGTTCTCATATATAAACTATACCTGGAACTCAAAACATTGAATCCCCCAACAACAAATCCTCAAAGAAACAACTGCCCAATAAATAAGTGGGCGACATTGCAACAATGAGATATACAAGTCGTTATGTCGAAAACGAACTTTACAACTTTCATGGGGGAGGCAATGAGGATTGGGGGGGTGGGAAGAAAATGGGAAAGGACGGGAAGGGGAAACAAAGGAGGAGGCTAAAATGCTTTATAGGAAATGTACTCATTATCTTGCCCATGTAATTGTAACTCCTCTGTACAGTATTTTCAAAATAAAAAAAAATAAGTGGGCTAAAGACTTACAGAGAAAATTCTGTGAAGAGAAAAGAAGGATTGCAAATAGACACATGAAGAAATGCCGGACCTCCCCAAATGCAAATCAAAACAACATGGAGATACCATGGCCATAGACAAGAACAATAATAACAGATGCTGGAGTGGATGTGGCCAGAAGGGTACCTTACTTCATTGTTATTGGGAGTGTAAACTTGTTCAACCACTTTGGAAAGTTGTATGGAGCATCCTCAAAAAACTCCTAGAGCTCTCCTATGACCCAGCAATCCCACTTTGGGGCATTTACCCAAATGATCACAAACAAGACCATACTAAATCTTCCATCACAACCATGTTTATTGCAGTATTATTTACCATAGCTACGATATGGAACCAACCCAGATGCCCTTGAGTAGATGAATGGATCAAGAAAATGTGGAATATATAAACAAAGGAATTATTTGCCTCCATCAGAAAGAATAACAATGCTCCATTTGTTAGGAAATGGAAAGACTTAGAAAAAATTATATTAAGTGAAGTAATCCAGCCCCAAAGAAACATAGGTCCCATGTTTTCCCTTGTTCAAGTACCACTTCTTGTGAGCACACACCCACTCTATGCGTGAGGGTACTTTCTCCATGTTAAGCCATAGGGTAGTACTCACTATCTGAAGGGGAAAGTTCCACAGTATAACCCTATGCCCACATTAAAGGGTGTATAATTTAAAGTATTTTGAGACAAACAGTGATACGAGAATTGAAATGCTCTTTAGGGACATTTTCTTGGAGCTCATTAGTTTACCCAGGAGAAATATAAATATCCATAAATTTTGGAGCTAATTAGTAAATATACGAATTAACACTAGATCCTAGATGTTGTGTTATTACAAGTCATCATTGTATTATTTTTACATCAGAATCCTTCATTACTTGCCAATGTGTAAGAGAAAATGAAAGAAAGGCATTAAAGCAAAATGCCTTATCTTTTTAGGAATGTAATCCTAGTGGTGAGGGTAATGTCTGAACTCTTCCATTGAATAAAAGCTTGAAGTTTATAAGAGCACTTCCTACACATAAGAATTTGTGGCAGGTTGATTGACAGGGTTATTTCATCATGGAGATATCTCCAAAACACTGTTCTTATTTAAATTGTCTATATCTTTTTAGTTTTCAAATCCAAATAGCATATTTCCTTCAATATCTCTGTAACAGTTTTGACCTATTCTTCCTGCAAATTCTTTCCTTTCTTTACTTCTGTAAATCTGTGTTTATTACTTTCTTGTTTCCTTATTTATCTCATTCTTCCAATCTTGTCCACACTGGTAAACACATTGTTCAAAATTGTGTCAGGACTTTCCTTTTCTCTTCCCTTTAATAATGCCCCCGATTTTATTATTCTTTTTCATATTCATGGTCATGGATATTTTGATAATGTCTAAACAAACCTATCTTTGCATGTGTTTAATATAAACTTAGGAACTATCAGAGTTTTTTTCCCCTAAATCCATCATTTCCACCTGCAATCCCTATCACCAAGAATATCTCTAACACAGTTGCCTGGCCAGAGATGTAGAACCCTTTAGATTTCTTCTTACCCTTCTGCTCCCACCCATTAGATAAGATGAATGATCAAGATTTTCTGAGTTTCTGCCACTAATATGATTTCTATGTACTCCTTATTATGCCCCTGACATCAGCCTGATTCATGTAATCATCACTGGTCACCTAGACATAAACAACCTTTTACAAAGTATGTTTTTCCCCATAGACATTTCATATTGGTCCTTTCCATCACCAAATTACTTCTGCTTGTAAGTACACAGAGTGAAGAGCTCAGACATAAATTCTATTATCATTATTTACTCATTACATTGACTACTGGCCTTACATTTCTCATCTGTAAATGGATGTAATCTACCAGAAGTATTCAAAAATATATTTGTTTACTTCTAGAGCAAAAAAAAAAGAAAAGTGAAGAGTCCTTACGTTTTCCATCTAGCTTACAAATAAGGAAAGAGTCAAATTCAGTTTATTGGTATAAAGTCACAAATTGTTTCATGCAGAAATAAAAATAAATTTTCCTCCTGGCTCTAAGGACCGTGTCTTTTTAAGGTAACTCCAGATATGTAAGTGGCATTATGTAAATTGTGTCATGTGTTCACAGCTATATTGAAGAATATGCAATTGGAAAACATTGGTTAATGAATAATGTCTTTATGTGAATGGTATTTGAACTAATCACACGAAGTTGAAAAGTACATCTTAGTCCATCAAAATTTTTCTTATTGCTTTATTTGTTGGCAAGTGTGCTTAATAAATTTATACATAGATATTCTCCAGTTAACTGGGTGGAAACTAAAACTGATCATGGATTTCTGCCTAATTAGTGAAGCATGCTTGAGGCATGTGTTGTTAACTTCTAGGGATATATAACTAAGCCAATAGCTATGTGGGTAGTGAAAGGCTTTCTCCTAAATTCCCAAGGCTAGAACAAACAAGATCATTTCTAACAGAAAGCATTCAGCTTATTATATTTTATCTATGTGGGATAATCAACATGTGCAAATAAACGATTTTATTTATAAGAAAACAATAATACCAAGAAAAGTGAGTATATTTAGAGATACTGAAAAAATAACATAAGGGTTTTTAGTCTTTCACCTGTTTATGTGATTGTATTTCTTGATATTGAAACTCTCCTCTTGTTATTCTTATTGTATTAATCCATTGCTTTTAGTACTATGTATTCAATGTGGGAAATCTGGCTTAAAAGATGTCTAAAAATTTTTCCTTTTCAATCACAACTTTGTCATTATCAGGCTACACTGTGGTCATCATCATCTTCATCAAAATTATTATTAGAGTCATAAGTGCTAACTATTGAACGTATGATTCCTGTCTATGATTTTGAATTACTTATATTTTGATTCATAATTTTAATGTTACCACTGTGCATGCATCCATTTGAAAATATTGAATAAATTAAGAAACAAACAAAAAAAACTAAGCCATATCAGGTAGCTTGACTATGTGCTTATAACAAATTATTGAATATATTTTTGAGGCATTGCAAATTCCTAACCAGTATGAATTATCTTCCTCTCTCTCTGTCATTACACACAAATATTTAAGAGTTTGAACAGAATTTTTTCAAGTAATATTCTACAAACGTTACTACAATATCATGTGTATATCTAAAATTCCCTTGAAATTAATAAACTCTACTTTCTATTGAAATATTAGTTATTTTACACTAGGAAACTTTTGGAAAAATAGACTGCCTATCTTTGAAATGAAAAATAGTTGAATAAAAGTTTCAGAGGGAGTTCCAGGATGATGGCGGAGGAGAAGCTGGAGGCTAAACAAGCTCTCACATAGAAAGCAGGTTTTCTGTTCCAGTGAACAGTTCTAAGCCAGAGAATCACACCAAGTGTGCCATCACAGGACAGAGAGTTAGGCCAGAGCGGGAAAATCCAGACAAGGAGACAGATCTGAGCACTTGCCAGCTGCCGCAGCTGCGGTAGAATCTGTGGCGGCAGTGGAGGCAACTGAAGCCGCCATACCTGCAACACAGAAAGTCCGGGACGAAGGCACCAGAGGCAGAGGCAGCAGGTGAGCGGATTCTATTCAACACCAGCAAGAACTGACAAGGAGCAGATATCTTCATCCTGCAGTTGGCAGACCAGAGACGATAAAGGAACCAAGATTCTGGCATGAGTAGAAGTTTAACATCCTCACTACTTCTCAGGGATCAGAGGAGGGAAGGCCACCCCTCCCTTCCCCACTACCAGAGATCTCCATCTTTGATACTGACAAAGGCCTGGCTGAGCAACTAGCTCCAACTCAGGCATTGGAAGAAAACAAGAGTAATTTAGCAGGTCACAGGAACCTAACCTGACCTGTTAGGCTCAGCTCCACCCAGGGAAAAGTCACCCAGCACAGGCCGCAAGCCCCAGGAGTGGATTTCTTCACTGGGTACACAGAGAGAGAGGCTGCTCCTCCCTACAGCAGCCTTGAAAATCAATTGAAATACACTAAATATAAACCCTGAAAAAGGCTCCAGGCTGGGCTCTGTGATGACTCAGAAGCTAGCCCCTCAGGGAAAAGCTACTGTTTGCTGAAATGCCTCAACTCTACCCAGAACATTGCCTCATCACAGCATCTCTAACCTAGAAGAAACAGCCATCTCCCTCTTTTGTGATACTCAAAGCAGATCTCCCGCCCATTGAACTAGCCTGGGAGGAGGATCAAAAAATCCTGGGTAAGCAGAGCATTTTTTTCCCTGCTCATATTAACCGACTTAGGAAACCAACCAAGCCACAGCAAAATCAAACACCACAAGCAGACCAGAGTCTCCAACTAGAGACAGGTTAAGGACACAAGGGAGATACAGGATCTTCCCATTCCCCAGAAAAAATTCAAAGGAATTTCTTGTACCTTTTATCAAAAATTTTTTTCTAAAACTTAAAAAAAAATTAATATTGAGCTTTTAAAAAGTTGTTTTCTATTAACTTTTTTTCTTCCTCTTATACTTTTTATTTTAAGGGTATAAGTGTGTGCTTTTTTTTTCTCTCTTTTCTTTTTTTTCTTTTGTTTCTTTTTTTTCTTTTTTGTTTAGAGCTACTGACCTTTTGATCCTTTTTTCTTTCCTTTTCATTCTTTTCACCTTTTCTTCTCTTTTGTTCCTCTTTGCATGACTTAATTGTTCTTCTGCTCATCCTCATATATACCCGTAGTCAATTATTAGATCTTATTCTACATTGTGTACACACTTAATCCAGAAAGGTATTACTCAATTCAAAACCATTTAGACTTAAATTCATTAATAGTAGTACTGCCTCTTTATATCTATATAATATTTTAAGCATTTTTTAAGTTTTCCACATCTCCTTTTTATCCGTACCCTTATCTTATCCTATCCACATTCTTCTGTGATTACGTTTTTAATTTTGCATAATTTTTAAGTTTTTTAAGTGTTTCACTTTTTAATTTTTAATATTTGTTTTTCTATTTTTTCTTGTCTCTTTTTATATCGTTCTCTTCTTTTATTTTCTCTCTTTCTACTATCAATCTATCCAACCTATTTCCCACTTTGAGATTAGGACTTAGTAATCTCACCCACTGCCTTTCCATATCCTTCTGTCCCTATTTTTACCCATATCTCACCCTAAACCTAATAATTTCTGGTTTGCCAAATTCTTCTTTGCGGTTCTTAACCCATCAATACATAGTTTTTGATGTTGAATAGATATATCTGTTGAACTAGAGTGTATCTGCAGACTATCACTTAGCAACTACAGACATTGGTTGATGATTACCTTAAGATAGTGATCTAGCACAAAAGTGTTACTTTCATCCCAAATGGGCAAGACAAGCAGAAAAACACAAGAAAAATGGCAAATCTGAGTATCTCAACTCCCAATCATGATAAACAGTGGACAGAACAGATAATTAATAATCCAGACGAGAGCTCCCTAAAAGCTCTACAAACACTACTGGAAAACATGGTAAATGAAAACATTGAAAACCTGCAAAGGACTCTATGAGCATGATAGGGAGAGAGAGGAGGCAAAAGAAAGGCCAATACAGGAATATTATGAGCATAAGGAAGCTACTCAAAGACTGATACAGGAATTGCATGAGCAGCTTGAGAACACTCAACCAGAAATAAATAAATAACAGGCTGAAATGAGTCAAAGAGAACTACTGGGATCGCATGAACCAGAGGAAGCTAATCAAAGAGTAATACAGGAATTGCAAGAGTAGGAAGAGAATACACAAAGATCATTAAAGGCATTCATGGAGTCCATAAATGGAGAACTGAAAGAACTCAAGGATTCCACAAAGAGAATGCTGAATGGAACCCAGCAGAAAGAATGGGAGTCCAAGGAAACCATAACCAATCAACTAAGTGATTTGAGAATAAACAGTGAACACCAAATTAAGGGAAGTAAAGAAGTCCATACAAGATCTAAAGCAAAGCTCCAAAAAAGAATTTGAAGCCATCAAAGCCAACCAACTAGAAAGAAACGAGAAAAAAAAAAAAACAAAGTAGAAAGTCTTGATAGTAGGTTAGAACATTCAGAAGATTGAATCTTGGGGATTGAAGACAGCATGGATATTATAGAGAAAAAACATATAACCATCCAAGACAAATCCAAGAAATATGATAGATCTACTCAACATTTGGAAGACACCATCAGAAGGCCTAATCTGAGGATACTGGGTGTAGAGGAGCACTTAAAAAGAGAAGTTAATGGTCTAGGAAATTTGTTTAACAAGATCCTAGCAGAAAACTTCCCAAACATGAAAAAAGATAGACCTATTCAGATACAATAAGTTTTAGGACTTCAAATAGACCAGACCAGAATAGGACATCCCACTGTCACATTATAATCCACACTGGATCAATTCAGACCAAGGAAAAGATCCTTAAAGCTGTCAAGGAGAAAAGATGAATCACCTATAAAGGGAAACCAATTAGAATCACTTCAGAATTCTCAGCAAAGGCAAACAAAGCAAGAAGAGCCTGGAATGATGTATGCCATGCATTACAGACAAACAACTCTCAACCAAGAATACTGTACCCAGCTTACCTCTCCTTCATAACCGAAGGTAAACTAAAAACCTTCCATACAAAAGAACAACTGAAACAATATATCTCCACCACACCAGCCCTACAAAAGATTCTTAATGATTTCCTACACAGAGAAAACCAACAAGACCACAATAAATGCCAAGAAACCGCACCCAAACTGAGAATCCCAGAACCATAGGAAGAACCCAGTTGCTGCAGCCCCCAAGAAGCTGCATAAAATGGCAGAAACTCCCAAACACCTCTCAGTCCTATCTGTCGACCTTAACAAACTTAACTCTCCAATTAAGCAACATAGACTGCCAAGTTGGATTAAAAAGCAAGCTCTTTCTATCTGTTCCCTTCAGGAGTCACAACTTGCCCATAAAAACAAGCACATTTTCAACATGAAAGGCTGGAACCAAATCTACCAAGCAAACGGCCCCCATAAACAGGCAGGAGTTGCAATGCTAATATCAGATAAAATAGACTTCAAATTAAAATTAGTAAGAAGTGATAAAGAAGGTCGCTACATACTAATAATTAAGGATATCTCCTGTATGAGAATATTCCAATTGCAAATTCCTATTAAACCATCAACGGAGCACCTAAATTTATCCAAGAAACACTACTTTCCCTCATATCCCACATAGATCCAAAGACATTAATTTATGGGGACTTTAACACACCACTTTCCCCACTCGATAGATCAACTCGAGAAATCGCGTATCTAAACAACTGTATAGATCAACTAGATTTAACAGACATCTAGCAAATATTTCACCCAGCAGGATAAGAATACATGTTTTTCTCAGCAACACATGGAACATTTTCCAAAGTAGTCCACATTTTAGGCCACAAAGCAAACTTGTCCAAATTCAAAAACATTGAACTTATACCTTGCATTCTCTCAGACCACAAGGGAATAAAAGTAGAACTCAACACCAAAATCCACCAAAGAAAGTCCTGTAACACATGGAGGCTGAACAATACACTGCTGAATCACGAGTGGGTCATGGAAGAGATTAGAAAGGAAATTCAAATGTTCATGAAATTCAACAAAAATGAACACACAAATTACCAGCTCCTCTGGGACACAGCAAAGGCAGTACTCAGAGGCAAATTTATAGCTCTGAGTTGCTACATCAACAAATTGGAAAGATCTGAAACCAACGGTTTAATTAGGTATCTGAGCCTCCTTAAATAAGAACAGCAATATAAACCCCAATCCAGTAGAAGGAAAGAAATAATTAAAATTAAATCAGAATTAAATGAATTAGAATCCACAAAAAACCATAAAAAGAATCAACAAAACAAACAGTTGGTTCTTCGAAAAAATTAACAAAATTGACAGACCCTTAGCAAACCTTACCAGAAAAAGAAGAGAACAACCCAAATAAATAAACTCAGAGATTAGAATAGAAACATCACCAGAAAAACAACCAAGATTCAGAACATTATAAGGGAATACTTCTGAAAACTTTATACTAATAAATTTGAGAACGTGGCAGAAATGGACCTTTTCCTAGCAAATATTGACATGCCGAAACTAAACCAAGATGAGTTAAATCATTTTAACAGCACCATATCAAGTATTGAAGTAGAAACAGCAATTAGAGTCCTCCCAAGAAAAGCCCAAGACCAGATGGTTTTACAGCAGAATTCTACAAGGCATTCAAAGCAGAGCTCACACAAATACTCCTCCAACTCTTCAATGAAATTGAAAAAGAAAGTTCACTACCGAACTCATTCTATGAAACCATTATAACCTGTCGGGTCTTCGTTCGTCCGTCCCACGAATGATGGATGGGGGCCAAGAAAAGGTAATGCAGCCTCTCGCCTGTTACCCAGCCTCCCTTAGCCCATGAGATAATGAGACCCAGCGGTTAGTCAAGTCAAGCAGGAAAACTCATTTATTAACACAGAGCAAGCCCTTTTTAAAGCAAAAAAAGAAAAGCAGCATGGCAGTGGAGGAGAAGGAACCAATCACTGTCAAGGTCACCCCTATCATGCACCTAAGTTTCCACGGGCTGGTTACACACTGAACGTAAACCAAATTGGGCTCTGCCCACTCAACTCCCTCTCAGAGCCATCTTTGGTGCCCATGTGCTCTACAGATTCCCCCTTTTTTGTTTTAATGGCAGACCCACCTCCCAATTAGTTATCCTTTTCCCTCCACTGTAATGGTTATTTTAACAGGATTACATTGGTAAGAATAGCATTGGCCACCCTGGGGGTTCGAGGAAAGTCTGGGGGGCCTGATTCACCAGACAAGGATAGGGAGGGCCCTCGTGCATGATCCAAGAGCCTGTCCCAGTTACCTCAAATGCCCACCTAGCACAGTAATAAACATCAGTCCCACCACAGTTAGAAATGTCCAAAGCAGTTCAATTAGTTCCTGGGCATATATAAAAAAGTCAGTATCTTGTAAGGTCATTCTCTTCAGAATATGGGAGCACGGTGCATCCTTGTGGGCCACCACACATAGGCCATTCTATTATAGTCCAGAAAAATATGAAAATATAAAACAAACTGCTGACGTAGCAAAGTAATCCTTGTCACCTGGTGTCTTTTAAGTAAGCCAGTTCCTTGTACGCGCCTTTAAGCGAGCACAGGGGTCAAGAGGACCTTTGAGCTTTACTCTCAGCTCCGAAAGGCTCCCAACTTCTCCCCCTTCTTTGTTTAAAAAAGCGAATCCACCTGTCTTAGGTTGGGTGGATTGCCTTGTCTGCCTTCTCCGTCATCAGGAACTTCTTCAGAGTGAAGCTGAAGGCCCTGTCTTTGGTTGGTCATACTGACACCTCCTCTTACCGGTCTCTGGTTGCAATTCCACTAGAGGGAAATTCATTTCCTTGGAGCTTGATCTTATGTAACTGGCTGGCTAAGCTCATAAGAGTTTTGTAGTGCACGCAGAATGCTAGGAAAGCATTGCATTATCAGCAAAAGCATTATCAGGCCAAGAAATGTCATTAGCAGTTTTTTAATAGTCAAGAATGGGATAGCAGTCTTTGCCACTTCAGAGTCCAGAGGTGGGGCTTGTTCTAATCCAGCTATTTGCCTGTGGGGTTGAAAAAGTTCTAAACTGGAAGCATAACAAAAGGTGATTGTTTAACAATACCTATGGATTCAATAATGCCATTATACAAGCAATTAGTAAAAGGACAATTAAAGCAGGTAACATTAAAATAATTAGTTCCTACAGAAATATTAATCAGTCTGTACATAATGACATAGGGTGGTGATCAAAATGAAGGTCAGGCCACCAGGTCTAAGGGACAGCTTCTCTTGTGGTGCTACTGATGATTTCTGCATTGCCAGTGCTGATCACTGCCCAGGTCACCCGTTGAGGTTGATGCAGATTCCGTAGGGCCATTGCCAGGACTGGGAGTGACAGGACAGCTAACAGCTAGAGTATCGCCATCTGCAATTGTTAGAGAACACAAGGCTTCTCAAGGGCTGGTTGCCCTTGGGAATGGTTAATGGTTGTCTTTCTGGCTTTCCTCTTTTAAACTCAAGCCTAGGCCACCATAGCTGTTTTTTTTTTCTTGTTGGTTAGTTTATCCTTGAGCATCCTCCTGTATAGAGGAAATGGATAAAAACTTAAGGTTCCTCAAAGGTATCCAAATGGGCGTTGTCTCCCATAATGGAAAAAAACGCATCCAAATCCCCTGCCCATAGTAACTAGGGGGTCAGGTCTTCTCCATTGTTGTGTCAGGGGGTCCTTTAGCTGACTTTTACTTGGGGCTTAGAGTTTAGTTGTCCCCAGTGCTTCTGAAATCTGGATTCAGTTGCCCTTTTTGAAAAATTTAAAATATTAATGGTAAACAAAGCTATGGAACTGTAAAAATATTGCCTGATGGCTTTCTGTAATTGTAAAAAATTCTTGGGGCATCCTGTCTTTTACTTGGACAAATAAGGGCACAAGACTATCTTTAGGGACAGAAACCCATGGCAACATCCAATTGATTTTCCCTAAAAGACTGTGAAGTTGGATTAAGGTTAGAGAGCCTGGAATATCCGGCAAAGGCTTAAGGGGACTGGCCTGAGTCAAGGTAAGGTGGGACCCAAGCATTTTAAAAGGAGGTACATTTTGAATTTTATTGAGTGCTATGGTAAAACCCCCCTTTTTTGATATGGTGAGAACCTGGGCCAGAAGGCCCTCCAGGTGTCCGGGGTCGTGGTGCCCCAGAATTATATCATCCATGTAGGCATAAGCAACGGAGGTATCTAAACCTATCACAGGCCCTAAAAGTGTGGCCAAGTAGTGTTGGCAAAAGGCTGGGCTATTAGCCATTCCCTGTGGCAGCACCATCCGTTCAAACCTCCCATCAGGCTGGGAAAATTAAGAAAAGGGATGGAGAAAGAAAACTTCTCACAGTCATCAGGATGAGGGGGATATAAAAAATCTTTAATATCAATCAAAACCAAGGTATATTCTGAAGGTATAGTGGAAGTCCAGGGCATGCCTCTTAGGGGCGTTCCTACTAACTCCATCCTTTCATTTACCTAACAGATCTTGGAACATATGCCAAGCCTCAGAGGCTTTTTGAATAACAAATACTGGTGTGTTCCAAGGACTCAGAGTAGGGCATATGTGCCCAAGGTTTATCTGTTCCTCCACCATAAGGTATAGGGCTATAAGTTTAGGTTTGGTTAATGGCCATTGCTACACCCAAATAGGGCTTCTCATGTAAATTAAACTTGGATCCACAATCCTTTTTCCAAAAGTATCCCTCCCTGTTCCTGGGACAGGGTGTAGGAGGCAGTGAGCCCCCTCCCTCCCCTGTTGGCAGGGATTGTTGTAAACAGTCCATCTTAAAGTGTCCCTCCTGCCCTCATTTAAAACAAATCCCTCTCCCCGATGGTCTTGGGGTTCCTCAGCCCTGGGCTGCAAGTACCTGGTAATAGCCTCAGTCATTGCAGATGTCTGATCCTGTAAAGCTAAAGCTAATGACTGGGACTGTTGCTGTTGCATTCCCACATCCTGCAAGGCCACCACCCATCTGCTCAAGGAACTCTCTCTCAACCCCGTGCAGGCCATGCGATGGTCTTCATTCATTCCTTCCCAGACAAGTAGCTTTACGAACTGATCTCAGAAGTTACCTGCTGGCAGTTTGTGGTGAACGCTCTGTTGGACCCAGTCTACAAACTCAGCTAGAGGCTCACCAGGTTTTTGTTTTACTCCTGCTATGGGGGACTCAGTAGGCCCATCGTCCAGTTTGTACCACGCGGCAAGTCCTGCCTGCCTCACCTGGTTATGGTAGGGGCCAGGTATTGTGGCCTGTTTGACTCCAGTGGAGTACCCTTCCCCCATCCCTGTTAACATGGCATAAGTAATAGGTATCTTGGATTGAGCCTGCCATATATTCTTTGCTCATACTCTGCATTCCTCCTTAAAGAAAGCACATCATTTAATAAGCAGAACTGTTTAGGACAGCTTTGGTCACATGCAGTCAGTGCTTAAGGACACATGGGTAATAAGTAATATCCTGTAAAAAGTTCTGGGCCCAAGGAGAGTTTGGGCCATACTCCACCACCTCCTTGTAGAGCTCATTAAGATCCTTAGCTTTCCATGGATACCATTCCCAGGGCCTGTTAGATCCTGGTGCCAGATTGACCAGATATGCTTGGGGAAGCGAATCCTGTGGCCTAGGGTCCAGGCTCTCAATTGGCCCTTCCCTTCTAAGGTAGGCCTCTGAGTAGGTTACTTCCCAAGGCCTCGGTCCCTCCACAGAAGGTCAGTAGGGATACGGGTCTTGCAGGTGCCTCTTGAGGGTCGAGTGGGGTGCCGTACCTCCTCCCCAATAGGAGGAATAAGGAGGGTGCTTAGAACCATCAGGAGCACCTGAGTCAGAGGGAGTAACTTTCACCCTCGTTTTGATTTCTACTGTGCTTGTTTCAGTGTGTTCTCCATCAAATTTGACCCATTCTTGTTCCTTCTCAATTCTCAAGTCCTCCTTTACTCCTTCTAGTCTTAATGTTGCCTCTTCCTCCTTTTTCTGTGAGATAGCATTACATATACTAAGGGTTTCACTTACCCTGAGAGCATTTAGCCTCAGCCAGTATCTTTTCCTTTCAAGCCCCAAGTTGGACGCCAGATGTCCGGTCTTTGTCCATCCCACAAAAGATGTATGGGGTCTGAGGAAAGGTAACACGGATGCTATCACGTTCCTCAGCCTCCCTTAGCCTGGAAGACAATCAGACCCAGCGGGGAGTCAAGTCAAGCAGGAAAACTCATTTATTAACACAGAGCAAGCCCTTTTTAAAGCCAAAAAAAAAAAAAAAAGAGCAGCGAGTGGCATGGCAGTGGAGGAGAAGGAACCAATCACTGTCAAGGTCACATCTTATCATGTACTTAAGCTTCCTCGGGCTGGTTACGCACTGAATGTAAAGCAAATTGGACTGTGCCCATTTAACTCACTCTCAGTGCCATCTTAGCTGCCCATGTGCTTTACAATAACCCTCATCACAAAACCAGGCAGGGACTCATCAAAGAAAGAGAACTGTAGATTCATTTCTTTTTTTTTTTTTGTAGACCCATTTCTTTGGCGAATATTGATGCAAAATTTCTCAACAAAATTTTGACCAATCGACTTCAACAATTCATCCAAAAAACCATCCACCACAATCAAACAGGATTAATTTCAGGTATGCAAAGCTGGTTCAATATACACAAATCAATTAATATAATTCATCACTTCAACAGGAGCAAGGAAAAGAACCACATGGGTATTTCAATAGATGCAGAAAAAGTATTGGACAAGATCAAACACCCCTTTATGATGAAGGTTCTGGAAAAATTAGGAATCCATGGAACATTCTTCAATACAATAAAGGCTGTATAAGACAAACCTGCAGCAAGCATTATATTGAATCGTGAAAAACTAAAGCAATTTCCTCTTAACTCAGGTAGGAGACAAGGTTGTCCATTGGCTCTAGTGCTCTTCAATCTAGTATTGGAATGCCTAGCTACAGCAATAAGACAAGATGCAAACATAAACGGGATCCAGATAGGCAAAGAAGAATTAAAACTGCCTTCTTTGTAAATGACATATCTCGTATTTAAAGAATCCCACAAACTCCACTCCCAAATTACTCAAGCTGATTCAAAATTTTGGCAGAGTAGCAGGGTATAAAAATAACCCTCAAAAACCAATGGCTTTTCTATATGCCAACAATGAGAAAAGTGTGGCTGAATTTAGGAAAGCAACTCCATTTGTAATAGCCCCACAAAAAATAAAATACCTAGTAATTAACTTAACTAAAAACATGAAAAAGAAATGAAAACAGAACTTAGAAAGTGGCAAAAACTCCCATACACCTGGATTGGAAAGATCAAAATCCTGAAAATGGCAATACTTCACAAGGTTACCTACAAATTCAATGCAATACCTATCAATATTCCATCATCATTCATCAAGTAAATAGAAGAGACAATCCAAAAATTCATATGGAACAATAAAAGACCCGAATAGCTAAAACTATCCTCTACAGAAAGAACAGTGCTGGAGGAACATCAATACCAAATTTCAAACTCTACTATAAAGCCATAGTAATCAAAACAGATTGGTACTGACACAAGAACAGACCTCAGACCAATGGAATAGAATTGAAAACCCAGAAATGAACCTACAGACTTATAGCCATCTAATTTTTGATAAGGGAGCTAAAAAAGTAGAATGGAAGAAATACAGCCTCTTCAGTAAATGGTGCTGGCAAAATTGGTCAACTAATTGCAGTAAATTAAGCTAGATCCTTATGTATCACCCTGCACCAGAATCAACTCCAAATGGATCAAAGACCTCGGAGTCAGATACCCTGAAAACATTACAGGATGGAATAGGAGAAACTTTAGGACTCCTTGGCACAGGCCGAAATTTTCTTAATAGAGACCCAGAAACACAACAAATCAAAGAAAGGTTGGACAAATGGGATTGCATGAAATTGCAGAGCTTCTGTATTGCAAAGGATATAGCTAGCAAGATCAATTGAAAGCCCACAGATTGGGAGAAGATCTTCACTAGTCTTACAACAGACAAGGATCTCATATCTAAAATATACCTGGAATTCAATAAATTAAATCCACCAACAACCAATCTTCAAAGAAACAACTGCCCAATAAATAATTGGGCTAAAGACTTAAAGAGAATCTTCTCTGAAGAGGAAAGGAGGATGGCCGATAGACACAAGAAGAAATGCTCAAACTCCCTCGCCATAAAAGTAAAGCAAATCAAAACAACATTGTAATACCACCTCACTCCAGTTAAAATGGCTATAATCAAGAATTCTAATAACCACAGATGCTGGAGGGGATATGGACAGAAGGAAACCTTACTGCATTGTTGGTGGGAGTGTAAATTTGTTCAACCACTTTGGAAAGCAGTATGGAGCTCCCCTATGGCCCAGCATTTACCCACATGATCACAAACAAGGCCACACTAAAGCTCACAGCACGACTATGTTTATTGCAACAGCATTTACCATAGCTAAGATATGGAACCAACCCAGATGCCCCTCAGTCGATGAATGGATCAAGAAAATGTGGTATATATACACAATGGAATTCTATGCCTCCATCAGAAAGAATGACATTGCTCCATTTGTTAGGAAATGAAAAGTATTGGGAAAATTATATTAAGTGAAGTAAGCCAGGCCCAAAGACACTTAGGTCCCATGGATTCCCTTATTTGCAATAATTAGTATATGTCTGAGTCAAGCAGAAAAGGTCAGATAAGTTGATGTTAGAAAAATGAACCCTAAGTTATGTATTCAAATGCTTTTTTTTCTTTCATGTGGTTGTTTCTAACACATTTATGAGATTATTTTTTTGTTTCTTTGTATGTCCCTCCCCCATGGTATAACCCCTGCTTTCACTGTAGTGTAGGTTGGTATAATTTGTAGAGGAGAAGCGTAAAAACAAATAGTTTAAATAGGGATACAGGTGAATCCGTGGCAATAATGAGATGTACAATACGTTATGTGCAAAAATGAACTTCATGTCTTTGCTTGAGGGGAACAGGATTGAGAAGGTGGTAGGGGGAGGATGGGAAGGGATGGAAAGGGGAAACAAAGAATAGGCAACAGTGCTTGATAAGAAATGTATTCATTATCTTGCCCATGTAATTGTAACTCCTCTGTATGGTATTTTCACAGTAAGAAAAAATCAAAAATAAAATAAGATAAATAAATGCTTGAAGACCTTAAAAAACAGAAATTGTAGCTCCTCTGCAGGTATTTTCACAATAAAAATTTTATTAATAAAATTTTTTTAAAAAGAAGAAGAAAAAGAAAACAATTAAGAAAATTATTCCAGGGCTTGGAAGGTGGCTCAGTGGTAAAGTGCTTGCTTTGCATGTATGAGACCCTGGGTTCGATTCCTCAGCACCACATAAGCAAAAATAAAAAAGCCAGAATTGGCACTGGGGCTGAATTTGTAGTGCGCTAGCCTTGAGCTGAAGAGCTGAGGGACCGCACCGAGGCCCAGAGTTCAGGCCCCACCACTTGACCCCCTCAAAAAAATATTCCAAGCCTAGTTTGATCTAAGACTATATTTCTTTTCTTGTTCTAGTTTTCATATGTTCGTAAAAATTAAAATTCCAAAAATTCAATGGATGTTGGCATTCAGGATTATCTTCATAAACACTAATATTGGAGGCCCTTAAGTGGAATTGTTTTATTTCATTTATTATTTTCCCAAATAAATCACCATGATTGTGTATTTTGTTTCTTTTCATTGTTATTGGCTCTTATGTTGAGAATATTTTTTCCTAGCAAAGTAGAGAATAGCAATTTGATTGAGCAAGTAACATATGGCTTTCATAAAATGCAGATGCATATATTTGTGTCTTCTGTCATTTCTAAAATTTCTTCCAGAAAAAGTTATTAATTACTCATAAGAGATACCTAATTTTAATTCCAGTTATCACATACAATTTTTGATTGAGTTATCTCTGCATAAACTCAAAATAAACAGAAATCACATCTTCGTTTTAAAAACTGTAGTTTACAAAGAGTTTTTAGCCAACACCAAAAATATTTCTAGGTATTCTGAATTTTGTGTGAAGTATTTTTAACAATAGTTTTTTGCTAACATGTAATTCACATGCAATATATTATCTCTTTTTATTGTATACATTTTAGTGGTTTGAAAGCGAATTAGACAATCATGGGTTTTTCAAGCCTAATTTTCAGAAACTTTGATGTCTTCAAATAGAAAATGTGTAAACTTTAGAACAGACATTAAAATAGATATAAAATTCACTTACAGGTATTTGTCCAGCATACATCCTCTATAGCGTGTCTTTTCAAAATTTGTTTTTGCGGATTATTTCTAGGGTCTAACATATACCGTTCCAGTGTACTGTCAATGAACTACATTACCTGTGTAAACAAGTTTTTTACTTCTCTATACATTCATAGAAGTGTAATGCATGGATCCTATACAATTATCTTTGACCTTTTGAAGACTTGAAAACTTGCTTGCTAAAATGATTGCAGTATTATACAAATTGATCTGCTATTTGGAGTATAGCAATTTCTCCACAAATGCATTAATATATTTTGTGTCATCTTCTTATATAATGGTCATGCTAGTCACATTTTCTTTTTTCTTAGTTACTAAAGAGGAGCTTATTTCATATGCTTCTCCTATTGACTATTAATTTACATATGTTCTTTAAATAAATATTCTATTCAGATATAATTTATATAGAATTAGATGATATAAATATACTTAAGCCTCAGGATCATTGTAGATATAACATTGTAGCATTAAAAAATATATGCCCTCTATATGTTGCATATATTTTCACTTCTGTTATACTGTCCTTTTTTGAAATATGAAAGGTTATCAGTTGATGTTATCTAGTTTATTCTTGCTTGTCTTTAGCCATTAATGAGGCTCCTGATCATCTAGGATTATAGGCAAGACCGATTGGTGCATGTTTGTCTTTCAATATTTTAAGTGTTTTCCTCTTTCTTTTGAATTCCAATATTGTCCTTTCAGGAATTCTGCAAATTCTCAGACTGTTATTCTCCAACTGTCAAGATGATAAGCATCTGTTTGATGGGTAACTGTCCTTTTTATTGTGTTTGACATATTTTTCATGATTTCTATTGTTTTATCCTTCCTAATTATTGCATATCATGATTAGAATATTTAATATATAGACTTCAGCTTTGCCTCAAAGGAGATAGTAGAAGTCATATCAAAAGAATGGTTTAAGGAAGTGGCGTTGTAGCTCAAGTGG
This sequence comes from Dipodomys merriami, assembly GCF_024711535.1. Classification (NCBI taxonomy): domain Eukaryota; kingdom Metazoa; phylum Chordata; class Mammalia; order Rodentia; family Heteromyidae; genus Dipodomys; species Dipodomys merriami. The sequence goes on along the minus strand of NW_027203416.1, from coordinate 1,394,952 downwards.
TAGAGCACTTATCTTGAGCTGAAGAGCTGAGGGACAGCGCTCAAACACAGAGATCAAGCCACATGACTGACAAAAAAAAGAATGTTTGAAAAGATTCTTATAGAGACGGAATTTTGAACTTTATACATAAAAATGGCAAAAAAAATTTAGTTGGTCTTTGTTCCTATGAAGAAATTTTAAAAATAGGCTTTAAATTATATAGCAATATATTTTAAATGCCAACTAAACAAAAAATTAAAATATTATAATCAGCAAAGTTTTCCCTAGATGATTGTCTCATGTATCCCCCCCCCACATCCTTTTCCCTGTTTTGGAGCCTAGAAAGGAAAAGGAAAATTGATCTTGATTATTAAGCATTGTAAAGTTCTCAAACTAGCTTTTCAGAAGCTCTACAGGCTTGGGATGTAGAACTGTGGTAGAGACCAAGCTTAGCATATGGAAGGCCCTGCATTGGATCTTCAGCACTGAGAAAAGAAGAAGACGACCACGATGACAACGGCGAGGAAGAAGAAGAAGAAGAAGAAGAAGAAGAAGAAGAAGAAGAAGAAGAAGAAGAAGAAGAAGAAGAAGAAGAAGAAGAAGAAGAAGAAGAAGAAGAAGAAGAAGAAGAAGGAGGAGGAGGAGGAGGAGGAGGAGGAGGAGGAGGAGGAGGAGGAGGAGGAGGAGGAGGAGGAGGAGGAGGAGGAGGAGGAGGAGGAGCAGGAGGAGGAGGAGGAGCAGGAGGAGCAGGAGGAGCAGGAGGAGCAGGAGGAGCAGGAGGAGCAGGAGGAGCAGGAGGAGCAGGAGGAGCAAGAGGAGAAGGAGGAGCAAGAGGAGCAGGAGGAGCAAGAGGAGCAGGAGGAGGAAGAAAAAGAAAAAGAAGGGGAAGAAGAAAAAGAAAAAGAGGAGGAGGAAGAAAAAGAAAAAGAGGAGGAGGGGGAAGAGGAGGAAGAGGTACAGAATCACATTTATCCACATTTTATTTAGTGAATAATTATGTCAAAATAAGAGATTCAAGTTTCTTTTTGATCTTTACAGTAGTTCCTGCTTAGCCTCCAGATATACATTCCAAGTGGATATCTGAAATCAATGAAGTAACCTCTGTGTTCAGAATTTGCACATTAGGTGTTCACCCAACCAGAAATTTAAAATATTCAGGAAAAAAATTCTTCCCCTCACATTCAATATAGCAACTATTTACATATTGTTACATATATGTTGGTAATAGATATAACCTTGAAGTGATGTAAAGTGTAGCTTACTTTGTATGACATATTATGTTATTTTCTACATGGGCCTGGAGCCTACACTGATTTTAGTACACACAATCAGTTCTGGAAGCCACCCTATAAATACCAAGATGAAAATTTTATGCGTTTACCCAGACAAATATAGCTACCATAAAGCTTAATTTATAAATTAGGTACAGTAAGACAATAATTACAGTAACTAATAAAATAGAAGACTTGAAACAATATACTGTAAAAAAAAGTAATGTGAAATAGGTTTGGAAGTGCACACCTGTAATCCCAGAAAACAAAGTGGAGGCAAGAAAATAATGAGAGAGATTTACAGTGAGACCTTACATCCACAAAAACCAAAAAAGGTATTGTGTGAATGTGATCTCTTTCAAAATATGAGATTTTTTTTCCTTTTAATCTTTTCAGAGCACAGTTGAGCACAGGTAACTAACTACAGAAGGAAATTACAGTGAAGGAGACTACTGTATAATTGTTTTGTGAAGAGAAAAATGTATCCTATTTAAAGGTTCTCTTCTGAGAAAAAAACCCATGCACCATTATTTTGCCTTTTTCTGAAACTAAGACATTTCTCCCCTCCCATCTAACCACCTTACCACCTAGGTTGTGGAAAGGACAAGCCCTTTCAAACTAGCTTAGCTGTGCCATCAAGGCTTTCCATGGACTTACAAACATCTTTATTCTTGAACAATTCAGCTTCCTGTAGCCTGTTTCACTCCTATTTTGCTCCCTGATGCCCAGAAGACCCTCCTTTGAAGACATATTCGGTATTTTCACGTGAGTAAGATAAATGACTCCCTTAGAAGAAAATGTGAATTTGAAGATTGAAATTGAGAAGGGAAATCAAACTCTTCCATCTTTTTCTTTATTAAGGATCAGAAAAAAATGATATGTGCTTACATGCTGAGAGTAAGCAACTTTTTTTGGGGGGGGGATCCTGTCGTGGTGCCTGAACTCTGGGCCTGGGCGCGGTCTCTTAGCTCTTCACCTCAAGGCTAGCGCTCTACCAATTGAGCCACAGTGCCACTTCCGGCTTTTTTCTTTTTTGCTTATGTGGTGCTGAGGAATCGAACCCAGGGCCTCAGGCATGCAAGGCAAGCTCTCTACGACTGAGCCTCCTTCCCAGCCCGAGTAAGCAACTTCTGCAGCCTGTGCTAATGAATTTAATCTTGATGCTGAAATGAAATGTCTGCCATGTGTCCTGAACCCGAATTCCTTATTTTCTGAGAGTACCACTCTTCAGAAATTCAGATTTGTGCTGTGAATATTTACTTCCTGTAAAATGTAGTTGCTTGGATGTTTTGATTTTGTGAAAGCTGGGTGAAATTGATGTTCTTTCAGTTAAAGTAAGCATGTAAAAATGAATTGAACCTGATTAAATGAAGTTCTTTCTGCCCATTTTCTCTGCTACAGATTTTTCTGATTTAGGAAATCTATATTTTAAGTCATTCTGGATGCCTAATTAGGTCTGTGTATGTATATGAATCAATAAGAAATGCAGAATTCGCCACATTGATTTTGGAGCAAAGACTCACAGCTGGTAACTGGGCAATGATTCAGAAGACAGCTGAGGCTGAAGCCATGAGCCTTCCTGCCTGTGTTCAGCTACAATCTCTTCTAAAACGCCCCTCACTTCCCATGGGTTGGTTTCTCTTTCTGTACAGAGGTTTCTAGAGCTTCATCTTATTCTGGCCTCTTAGTATACCAACATGAGGGGAGTCAAAGCAAGCAAGTGAGATGTGTCAGAGGGATTTTTTTCGGAGTCGGTTGTGGGGCCTTACCTCTGAGCATGTCCATTGTCCCTCAGCTCTTCAGCTCAAGGCTAACATTTTCCCACTTGAGCTGCAGCGCCACTTCTGGCTTTTTCTGCTTATGTGGTGCTGAAGAATTGAACCTAGGTCCTCATGCATGCAAAACAATCACTTTACCACTGAGCCACCTTCCCAACCCCAGCAGAACGATTTTATCTCAGGATCTATCACACTTGGGAGCTTCTGGCTGAAAACCCCAGAAAGACAAAAGTGAGGAAACACCTAAAAAATGTAATATAGGAAGTTGAAATGTTTAACCCTAAAAACAGTTTCTTGGATAAGGAGACTCAGGAACTGGTGTCACCTGAGGAGAATCTGGTAGAAGAGAAAATATCCAGAAAATGAGAAGGGGTGTGAGGGAGTGGAGAGAAAGAGGCCTAGATTACCCAGAACTGGACCTGAGTGTGAGCTTAATTTCACCGTGGGAAACCAACCACAATGACACAATAGTTTACAACTTTGATTACTTTCTCTCATGCTACCAAGCCTTTTCCAGGTCCACTGCCACTCAGCACGGTGTCCATTCTGGGATTTACTGACTGCTGGTGGTTCCCAGTGGAAGAAAAAAATGTAAGCCACAGGACTAAAGCTCAGAAAAGACACTTGTCATCATTTCTCACATGTCCTTTGTAAAAGTAAGTTATACAACAAAGCCTGGTATCAATGGGGATGGGAATACATATTGTAAGAATATAATAATATCTATTATTATTGTCATAATAAGCTAACATCTATTGTTTTCACCAAAGGGAAAGAGATGGCATTTCTCCTTTTTCAGGAGTATGGGACAAGTCATTCTGTAGAATGTTCTTCAATTGGGGGCTCTCTGAATCTTTTCTCCTATGATTGTGGCTGTGAGGTTTCAGGAAGGAGAATTACAGTGCAAAAGTATGTTCTCAAGCTGAGCACTGGTGGCTCACACCTATATTCTGAGCCTGAGATCTGAGCATTATGATTCGAAGTCAGCCTGGGCAGGACAACCCATGAGACTCATCTCCAATTAACCAGAAAGAGCCAGAATTGGAGCTGTGGCTCAAATGTTGGAGCACTAGCTTTGAGGGAGTGTGGGTGAGAGGAAGCTCTGGGACAGAATCTTGGCCCTTAGTTCAAACCCAGGATTGAGGGATGGAGGGGAAATATGCTCTAATTGCATGAAATCAAGGGTGTATGTCAGCATCAATATTGATGGTAACTTTGGGGTAGAGTTGACCAGTTTAATTCAGGAAATGATATGTTCCACTCTTCTCTGTTCTGTATTCTTACAAAAAAAAAACCCAGCTACGTGCAATCTATACCTAAGAGGTGTGGATTGCACTGATGGATTGGTTACACTTTCCTCTACTTAAGAAATTATACATAAGTCGTGTAAAAAGTGTTTTTATTTTGAGGAGTTTTAATTTAATATGTGATTTTGTGAGTACATCTTGATCAATGTCACCAATTTAATCATTCTTCTCTCTCTCTACCAACCCATCCCCTCAATTTACCTGGTTACACTTTCACACACTTACATTATGACTGGATTAGCCTACTGCACCAGTTTTGTAAAGAATTTTCTTCATTGTTCAGGCAAGGAAGATGAAGATGAGGACGACAAGCCCAAGACAGCATAGCTATTAATTGGCATCAAGATTATTTGACTTACAAAATCTTCACCAAAGGAAGCATTATAAAAAAGAACATGGCCAGGAAAAGTAGAAGCATCTGTATTTGTGTGTGGGGGCTAGTTCTGGGGCCTGTGTGTTGTCCCTGAGCTGCTTTGCTACCACTTGAGCCACGGTAACACTTCCAGCTTTTTGGTAGTTAATTGGAGGTAAGAATCTCATGGAATTTCTATCCTGGGCTCACTTTGATCCACAAACTTCAGATCTCAGTCTCCTGAGTAGCTAGGATTGCTGGTGTGAGCCACTGGCAGCTAGCAAAACATATATTAGTTGTCCCACTTAAACAAATGGAGCAGTAGGTCAATTTATACTGGTGAAATGCAGATAATGATTCCTCTACTTGTTCCTCTCTGGTTTTTATGACTAGTGTGATACTGCTCACTCTGGTTTATATGACTGTGCAATCATTGTTCCATTTTGTTCAGTAAACAGGAGAACTGTAAGGGGAGAATATGGGATGAAAATTTTATCTATAGTTTTTGTGGCCTGGCAATATCTTCTCAGAATATTTACAAGGGAAATAAGACTCCATATCGGCTGAATAAAGGAAAAGACACACATGTGCCTCAGAAGCAGTGCCACAGAAGGACAAATGGGAAAACTCATCTAGGCTCAAAGCAAAGCAATAGGATGGGTTGTTCAGGTGCGTGAAAATTTGTGAAGATTGTCTTTCTTACCATGGAGCCATCATTCAATGCTGGCATTTATGATATGTTCCAGGACTTATATCTATTTAGGTCTGTTTCCTCTGAAGCATCTTTGATAATGACAGAAAGGAGAATGTAACAATGGCACCTGGTTATGTTATCTGAAGGAGATTTCAGCTCTCTCCCAAAACAAATTAGGGTTGTAATGAATGACTTTTATTTCCTTAGAGAATTCATGTTTAATTCTTTGTTTCTATTACGATTATCAAATTAGTAACTTTAAATTTGTTAGATATTATTATAACAAATATGGAATTATGATTTTTATGTTACTAAGAAGCACCCAGTTTCCTTTTAGATAGAAAATATTTGGCTGGATTTCAACTAAAGTTTTACATATCAGCCTCCTGAGTACCTAGGATTGTAGGCATCAGTCACCTCTCCTGGCTGAGACAAATATTTTTGATAAGGAAAATCACTATGCTATGGAACATGAGGCATGAAGAATGTAGACTAAAAAGGAATATTTTAACAGCATTAACAAACTGAAGTTTATCACAAACTTGCCAGCTTCAGTGAGGAGAAAAATGAGAAAGAAGTTCCAGAGTCAGAATTGGAGACTAAAGAGAAGTTATTGAATATCTCTTTGTTAGCAGAACTACAAAGATTCCTTTTTAGAAAAATTCATTTTGATGTACTGGTACATGCTTATAATTCTAACTACTCATGAACTAGACACTGGAAGTTATAGAAGGTTTGCTGTTGGTATGGTAAAATTAGAATACTGGTACCTCAATATCCAAAACAAACTAGTGCCACATGTTGATAAGAGAGGCAGAAGTAGGACGATCACAGTTTGAGGCAGAAGTGGGCCTTTGTTTATATGTGGATGGTAATTAAGTCATAGAGGCAAGCCTTCATGAATGGGATTTAAATAAAACCAAATAGATTTTACTTCTGATAGTTAATACAGTGCATTACACAGAAGAAGAAAAAATCCTGACTATGTTGGCATTGAAATCTTGTATCTCCAGGCTCCAGAATGTAGAAATAAATTTGTTGTTTAAAACCAATTCAGTAATGGGTAATTTGTCATCATAGGTCTAAAGGGCTAACAGTAAGCCATCTGAAATGGACTGTTTGTGTTTTTGTTTTGTTTTGTTTTTGTGTTTTTTTTTTGTCGGTCGTGAGGCCTGAACTCTGCGTCTGTGCACTGTCCCTCAGCTCTACAACTGTAGACTAATACTCTACCACTTGAACTTCAGCCCCACTTCCGGCTTTTTCTGCTGAGGAATGGAACCAAAGGAATCGAACCAAGGGCCTCAGGCATACAAGGCAAGCACTCTACCACTGAGCTACCATCCAGCCCTGGTTTCTCTATTTTATTTTTCCATCTTTCCAGAGACCTTTTGATACTGAAAAATGCTAAGGCTCCATAGAGAAAAGTTCTAAAACTGCCCATTGTCCAACTCTGACTTCATAAATTTTGGAGTGTAAGGAATGACATCAAGTACCTGAGAGACCTAAGACAGGACAATTCATAGTCTTCGGCCTTGCTTCTCAGCACCTGGTGCACATTCACACTATGTAATCAAGTCAACTAATGGTAGTTATAATAAATTTAAAAATACATAGCCACAATACATTTCATGAACACTCTTGCACTGTAGTCTCATTGGCTCCCATGTCCAAAATAGGAAACAGAGGCTTCAAAAGAGGTAAGTAATTTACCAAGGGTTGCAAACCTGGTATATTGGTACATTTAAACTCAGAGTAATCTATATCCATACTTAGGCTAACATACCATGTGCATTTATTTTTTGCAGAAATAAAGGCTCACAGACCTTTATTCAAGTTCTAGACTCATATGTGCTAACATGATATGTCTATCCTGGGTGCTTTACTGGTGCCCCCAAGTCATATCAGCTGTAGTTGATACATCTGTACCCATGCATATAAAAATTGCTGAGACTTGGGCAACTGTACTTTTAAAATCTCCCATGAAGTAATAATGTGTAATTAACAGTATGAAATCCAGGGCTAGAGAATAAAACTTCTATGATGGTGCCAGACCCACCTTGCAATTCTTTCTTGGTCTCTTTCCTTCCTTCCTTTTTAGTGCTGGGGATTGAACCCAGGGCCCTGTGCATATTAAGAAAGTGCCATAATGCCAAGGAATATGGTCATTTCAATCTCTCCAACTTCACTCTCCAATTCACTGCTACCTTGTTCCTGATACTTTACATTTCTTGATCCTAATATTTGGAGATTACTGAACTTCATAAGATTTTCTTCATTTTACAGAATATTTGTTTGCTCTCTTCCTATGTATCACGATACTGAGCAATAAGGATTTTCTTGAACTCCCCAGGCAGAGTTCATGGCTCATCATCAGGTTCTATTTTACCATGTATATCATTATATTATTACATTTATAATAACAACTCACTTAAATAATTGTTTCTCTTCCTCAGTCTATTGGTAGACCCATGTCCAATCCTAGTTTTTATATAAACAGGAATAGAATTTTTCTTGTCTTATTTTCCTCTTTTTGACTTGGTGCAAATTTTCCTGATCTTATAGAACTGTTTTTATCCATGAATATTTTTCAGGACATTTCTTCATATTTTGCATAATTCAATTAAGAGATTTCCAGCCAAAGAAAACAACTCAGAATTCTAGAGGTTAATGACTGTACTCTGGGTTCTTGTGTACTTGGCACTGGATTTGGCATCTCTATGTTACAACAATAAAAATATATATATTGAAAGTTGCTTTGTTTTTGGTTTCCCATTTTGAGCCATATGAAGCATTTAAGGTGCATAGCAAGTTAACCGTAGAAGTATGAGCTGGTAATCTTTTAAAAATATTTTTTATTTTAAAGAAATTGTATAGAGGGGTTACAGTGTTACAGTTACAGTACAGTAATGAGTACATTTCCTGTCGAGCATTGTTACCCCCTCCTTTGTTTTCCCCCTATATTCCCTTCCCTCCTTACTTCCCCAACTCCTCCTTCCCCCTACCCTGAAGTTGTGAAGTTCGTTTTCAACATAGTGTATTGTACTTCTCATTGTTACAATTGGTCAACCTGTATCCTTGTTTCAGCATTTTGTTGTTTCCCTTCCCCTCCCAAAATTAGAAAAATGAATATACATGATGTAGAGAACTGGAATCAAATACAGTGACAACAGAGCATATGGGAGCTGGTAATCTTTAACCTTCAAATTCCAAAACAAAAATAAGCAATGAATGATAAAATTTGTTCAAAAGGGAACCCTCAGACTTCTGATTGATACTCTGATTCTTCCATTTAAATAAAATGTTGTTAGAATCAAGTTCTGATCCAGGGTACAATGTTAATACCTGTGGAAATGATGACATTGAGTTGGTATTAGTTAAATATGCCTTCCTATTAATGAAATACCATGGAAAATGTTTTTACAAAAACTGGATGATAGCAAGAGGGATTTTCGACAAAAGCAGTATAGTGGGTAAGGTATGTAAAAGTTACAAAACTGGAACTGCATGCTGAGAAAAGAATAACTTTATGGGGCAGAGTAACGTATTGTTTTAGATGAGCGAAGTTAAGATGGATCATTATGTAACAAGAAATTTCCTATTTGGTTCCTTCTAACAGCTAGCAGATACTTATCTATTTATAAAAATAAATACTAGAATGAAAAATCCAAAAGAACTTTAATGATGCATTTAATATTTTGGAGACAACAAAGATTTTCAGTGATAGGGACAGTTTAATTAATTCTCAAATTTATAAGCACTGGACTCCCATGTAATCATTATAAGTGATGTTCTTAGAATAGTATGAAATTTCTAAGGATATGAAATATATGAAAGATATAATTAGATGAAAAGTCAACTTATAAAGTAGGCTCACACCTGTAATCTTACCTACTCACAAGGATGAGATTGAGTATCATGGTTCAAAACCAGCCCCCAGAGGAAAATCCATTTAACCACCAAAATGACAGAAATGGGCCTGTGGCTAGCGCTGAGGAAAAAAAAAGCAGAGAACAATGTGTAAGCCCTGGATTCAAGCTCCAGTTTGGGCAATAAACAAATGAATAATCAAACAAATATATGACAACAAATTGTAGGAAAATATGCATATGCATATATGCATGGCAGAGTGGTCTAACCGTGGTGTTCCAGTGTTTACATTGTGGAGTTCCAGGATGGGAACATCACAAACATTTAATTAAAGGAAATCAAATGTAACAATACGTTGGAAATGATTTGCTCAACTTGGGAGGGATTGAGAGAGTGAAGGAAAGAGGAAGAAAAATAAAGGATAGGGTAACAAGTTAGATAAGAAATGTTATCACTACCTTACTTATGTAACTGTAATCCCTCTGTACATCACATTGACAATAATATTGAAATAAAAAATAAAAACAAAAGCTTTTATTTATATCATTATATTTAAAAGTATACTTTAAAAGAGTTATAGGCATGTTTTAAATTTCTAATGCATTGCCCCACTCTACTGGAGTATACTGGAATATGGGGAGAATTACTTACACACGAGTCCATGAGTAAGGACCCTAATAAGAATTCCACAAAGATATGTCAACATGAACCAAAGGGTCCTACCCATAATACCTTCCTTCTAAAGCAAATCCCACAACCTCCCAAATCCACATAATTCAATCATTTAAAGACAAATGATGAACCAACGACTCCATGTGTAGAAATACATAGTTGCGACAAGGATGGAAAAGGCACTGAGACAAAGTGAATAATGCACAATTTTAAGGAAGATTCCATAGATAAAGGAATGTGTCCCACACACTTCAAACTGTAAAAATGGGAAAGTCAGTCATCTTTGTCATACTAATAAAAACCACAAAAAAATCTAACTGTGGGATTCAAAAAGATTGTTCACTGTGACAGCACAGTAACATCAGTGCAAATTACTATGTCCCTCTTTCCTTGTCTTATTCCCACCTCATTCTTGAATTCTGAAGGTGAGATTCTGGGGAGCCAGTTCCCTTTGCTCCAGTAATTCATGAACGTGAATGGGTGATTGGAGATACAATTTCTTCATATAGTTCTTGGATTCTCATTTTTTATTAAACTTACGGAGAAATAATGGAATTGCATAACACAAGAAAGTCTTAACTTTTCCACTAATTTCTAAAATGCCTGCTGTAAGAACAACAAAATTAATGAAAGAAACAACTCAGAAACCATATAAAGATATTTTTGGTGTATTGATACCAGGAGAAATTGAAAACTCACGTATAAATACCAAATTACATTTACAAAGCACAAAACCTAATTCTTCACTGAGCTAATATGATAATTACACATTTATATTTTCCAACAAAATCACCATTGAGAATACCACAGTCAATTTCAATCACAGAAGCAAAGCTTCAAAGAACTGCTAAAATTTTTACCTATTCTTTCCTGGAGTTGAGAAGGTTGATTCTGCTGACGTTGACTGTTTGATCCTCTTCCTCCTCACAAATAAGTGTGCCTATGTAGAACAATATATACCTATACCTTAACTTCATGGGTGTCTAGCCTTTCTGGTTGGATCTTCGGTCTGAGTACCACCTACGGAGCATATATAGTTTATGAACATGGACCATGCCTTAACAAGCTAAAACATGCTCTAAAACAGTTCTAACAGAAACATCTGTGATAATGGAAATATTCTATATATGCATTGTCTAACAGATTAGCCACTGGCTATATGTGCCTAATGAATCTCATATGTAAAGAGTGTCTGAAAAATTAATTCTTCCGATTTCAGTTAAATGAAATTTTAAATAATAAGATTCATCTACTCACTGTTAACTGAACAACTCATTTTCCAAATAAGGAAGCTGAAGTTCTGACAAAGATGATGATAAAATATAATCCAAGTGAAGAAGTTTCCATTAGATACTAACTGAATGCCTGTGAATTATCTGAGCTTTCTTGTCTTATAGAATTCAGCCATCACTCAGCTAGATTGACAGCTGGGAGGAAAGGGGTGGGAGATAAACACAAGCTACTTGGGATACTGAGAATTGCTCCTTGAAGATGAGGGTTATGCATGAATCTTTTCTATATTTAGTAGATAACAAAGTGTGTGGAGTCCTGAAGGTAGAAAAATAATGATTGTATTTCAATCAAACAGGTGCTCTGTTTATCAAAATGGGAGAGAAGACAGACAGGTGAATTCTATAAATATACAAACTATATAGAGAAAATTTGCTATGTTCTATTCCATGATAGGCCCTGGCATAAACGTTGGCACTTTGTACATACTCTGTAAATATTCACACACTAAAAACAGAAATGTAATTCTTTATTACTGTTAAAATACATAGAATATCTTCATACTATATATTTGTGGGCCTATTTTTTTTCCTTAATTTTTTCCACCCCTATATTAAGAACTGGCCCTAAGAGAAAAGCTTCTAGATGTGTTAAATTTGAATTCCATCTATTTCTTTTGTTGAATTGTACTCTAGATAGGATTGAGGGATTAGGACAAGAAAAATAATAAGCATTCTCAACAAGTTGTCATGCCTCATTTTTAAGGGGAGGTATGCGTTTATTAGGAGAAATATGTATTGGTCTTTGTAGCTAGGAACAATCAAGAAACAAAAGAAAAAGAAAAATTCCATGGCAGTCTCAAGTGTTTGCATATCTTCAAGTGAATACTAGCTGTTCTATATTCCATAGTATATTTGCAATCTTTTTCTAAGCTATTGTCATCCTCCAGAGTAAAGTTCAGGCATGCCTATTGCTCATTATAAAGATCGCAGTTGCTCAAACTCAGAATACATTGTTTGTATAGGCTTCACATGGCTATCTTTATTTCACTCAGTAGCATTGAGGAATGGGAGATACACTTGAAATACATAAATATACACATACACACATATCTCACTGGCTTTCACTATTACTGTAAAAATTAAGTCCTTTTTGTCTCTGACCCAAGAGCATCATAAATCGTCTAGCATCCATTAATGTGTGACAAGTTCATTATTAACTTGCAAGTAGGTTAAATCTCTAGATTCACACAATTCTAAATACTCATATGCAGAAAAATATATACCTAGAATTTTGGTGTTCTTCTATATTACAAAGCTCTCAATTTTCATCTTATTTGCACAGAGGCGGCAAAAATGCTTGATAGGAAATGTACTCATTACCTTGTCAGGTAACTGTAACCCCTTTGTACAGTATTCTTACAATCAAAAATGTACAAAAAGGAAAAAAAGAAACTGGAAGTCACGTATTTCCATTAAAACTAACCAAATTTAAGGCCTGTAACTTTCTACAGGTTTTTAAGGACCAAATAAGTTGTAGATATGCCCCAAGGCCTTTACGAAAAGCTTAGGGAGAGAGATCCAAAAGTGGCAGGAGAGCATAATTATATAGCTTTACTTCACTGTTACCATAGCAGGAGTACAAATCAATATGATGGTTCATAGTTACAGGACCAGAAGATATACTAGAAACTGACATCAATGAAGGTCATTCATTGTAGGAAAACATAAATCAGGATGCAACAAAGGTTGCAATCAATAGTGACCAAAAAAGCAACACAGAATGGGATAAAGTTATTTCAAGTATATATTTGATAAGTGGTTCACATCAAGAATATATATAAAAAAACACATCATTGCAACGACACGCAACCTGATTTTACTATGTGCACAGAAATCAGATTTTTGTCCAAAGAAGACAAAGTGTTAACAAGCCCATGAAGAAGGTGTTTAACATTACTAATCACAACGAAAGTGCAAGTCAAAATAATGAAGAAAATTATCACTTCATATGAATTAGGTAGGATAACTACAAAAAAATAAAGTACAATATTGATAAAAGTGTGGTAAAATTGGAACCGTTCTATGGGAAACAGAATGGCATCTTTTCAAACAATTAAAAACAAGATTACTCATACCTATAATCCTAAGCACTCAAGACAGGAGGCTGAAATGCAAGGATCACGGTTCATAGCCAGCCTGGGCAGAAAACTGGAAGTGGATCTGTGGTTTAAAGTGGTAGAACTCTAGCCTTGAGGAAAAGTTCAGGGACAGTGACTTGGCCCTGAGTTCAAGCCCCATGACAAAAAATTTAAAAAAAACAGAAAGTAAAGAGAGTTTTCCTGTGATCCAGTGACTCCATTTCTGGGCCTATACTCTAAACATCTAAAAGCAAGGTCTGGAAAAGGTCTTGTACACTCATATTTATTTTGTACAATATTCAAAACATGGAAGCAATCCAGTGGCCATCAACAAAAGAATAGCTAAAGCAAATGTGGTTTATACATACAGTGGCATATTATTTCAACTTTTAAAAGAATTATGGGGCTGGGAAGGTGGCTCAGGGGTAGAGCACTTGCCTTGCATGCTTGAGGCTCTGGGTTCAATTCCTCAGCACCATATAAGCAAAAAGAAAAAAGCCGGAAGTGGCGCTGTGGCTCAAGTGGTAGAGTGCTAGCCTTGAGCTGAAAAACTGAGGGACAGTGCCCAGGCCCAGAGTTCAGGCCCCACGACCGGACCCCCCTCCCAAAAAAAGAATTATGTTGTGACATATTCTATATTATGATTGAACCTTTGGAATACTGCTAAGTGAAATAAGCCAGTCATAAAAAAGATCAAATATTACATGATTCTACTTATATCAGTAGTTACATAGAACAGTCTAATTGATAGAGACAGGAAGCAAAATCATACTTGATGTATACTTTGAAGCAGAGGAGAGTGGAAAATTGTTTTAATGAATAAAGAATTTGAATCTTGGAGTATGTAATGAGTGTGGACATTGAGATTGTACAATATTGTAAATGTACTTATTACTACTATGTTGTATTCTTAAAATGATTAATAAAACCTGGGAGAGAATTATGAAAGGGTTAAGCATAATCATGGTACATAGTATGCCTATGTGGATATATCAAAATGAAAGATCCACTTATTTAAGTAGATAATGCTAATAGAGTTGAAAAAAGACAATAAATTTTAAGTTAAGGGTGCAAGTTTAAGTCAGAGGGCTTTGCTTCTTCAAAAAAGCAATTTAGACATCCAATTTCTCTGTCAACATAGTGTTGATGGGACATCACAATGTACAGTGCCCTGTGAGCAACAAGTGCTTATGTGCCACTTAGAGGGAGTTAAACCACTTCATCTGGGTAGTTATGGATAAAAGGTAATGCTTGGACAGTTCCAACATGGTGGGGATGAATGATGCAGCAAAAAATACACACCCTTTTCCCCATGAAGCTTTAGGTGCTAACACATGGATTTTTCTGACTATGGTCTGGGAGTGTCCTTCTACTTCCCATCCAATCAAAAGTGTTTTCTGTGCTTGTGCTCTGAGAAGGGGCATCCAATAAGGAAAAATTCCATACTCATGCTCTGAGACTAGGAAACCAATTATGAGACACTATGTCCCTCTTTTCGCTGGGGAGTCTGTTTCACTGCTCTGTTTTTGCTTTGAGGAAGAGTCTGTTGCATTGCTCTCTTTTTGCTTTGAAGAACAACTGCGATAAAAATTGTTCTGCTCTCTAATTCTTTAAAGAAAATAAACCCGAGACATAGACAATATTGCTATTCTGAAGATGTTGCGGGGAGGGAAGCCTTGACCTTCAGCTTTGAGAATAGATTTAGAATTTGATAACTTAGGTGCTGTGGTTTCAGATTAATCTGAACCAGGCTAATGGCTGCATTTTCTCAATTCTTCTAACTAGAATCTCTAAAGTATTAGGAAAAACAAAACAAACAAACAAATAAAAAATAACAAGAATCTGATATTAGGCTAGCAAAGGCTCCAGAAATTCTCAGAGTTCTTTTTTCTTGTATAAATCTAATAAATGAAAAGTTAATGCAGCAAAGTGTTAATTCTGTAGAATGTGGTTTACTTTCTTCATCTTATTCTGAGATAGAAATTGATCTATTCTAAAGCCAGAGGCTATGTTTTCTTTACAAGCTAGATCAGGTTCGCTGAATTTTGCTTTCTTAAAAATTGCTTAACGCCTGTAAGAAGGAATTGAAGACTGCTAGGCAGGAGGGATTGAGTGTGAGATGTGGGAAGTGTTCTCATACTCTGCATCTAGAGGGCTAGAAAATATGATGATCTGTTGCTGCCTCAAGCAATTCAGAAAGTGGCTTGCATTTTCTAAAACCTAAATCCAACCTTTCACCTTCTCTTTCCCACCAAGAATTCCCCCTCAGGCTTCTTCTTACCATAGTGTCTTGGCAGCTTAGAACTGCTTTGCCTCAGAAATGTGGCATCCGAAGTGTGCCCTGTGGTCAGCCCAGCAGCTGGTATCTGACTGATTCATCTATGGCTCTGAAAATGCTGCAGCTCAATCTGTGCTCTGTGCTCAGGGTTCAGTAAGCATGCTTAAGTCCATAGCTATGTGGTTCCAGAAAGCAGACTTTCCTCTTTCTATTAGCAGTAGGAGCACAAGTACAAGACAGGTTCTTTATAATGAAGCAGCCACACATAGTTGTTGGTTTCATAATTACATGCTAAGGCGAGTTTGCCTAAGGGAACCAAGGCAATATGCGAATAAGGTGTTTTCACCTGGAAGCTCATAAGCCTCCATTCCAAAAAGGAAGCTGCTTATAATAAATTCTGTCTGGGAATGGACTTTGTAGGAGTTAGAATAATCTTTTTCTCTGAAAATGATTGATTGAGGGAAAGCATTGACTAAGCCTAATCATCTTCTAAAAAGCTATATAACTAAAGTATATCCTGTTACTAAAATAGTCTAGGGACTTAAGGAATAGTTTAACTCCTAAAGCACAAGATGAGTAAGAATTTTCTAACAATTCCTGGTCTGGTTGTCCTGGTTTAGTGGATTGCTCTGAAACTGTTAACCCCTTTCAAAATAAACAGCTGAGCTTCAAAAGAACTAATAGAGCAAGATTGTGAACATAACGTGTGATCAATACCAAAAGTAGTAACTCATTAGGGGTATAACTTGGGCAGACTTCCTACTCAGAGTGGTTGCCTCCTGTCAATAGCATGCTCTTTAATAGAGCTAAACTTTGCCATGCTAAGTTCCTTTCAACTTGGTGGTCATTCTTGGGATATTGGGTTACAGTATGGGAGTATTCCCAACAATGTGGGGACTAATCCAGGATCCATGTGTAGGGAGACCCTCAGGAGGAGACACATCCTGACTTGTTGAGATAGCTCAAGGTTTGGTTAAACACCATCTGTTAGGGTAAAGGATGGAAAGTTTATCAGCAATTTCAGGAAAGGGCCCAAGGAAACACCTCAATAAAAGGTAATCTCATGCATAAGCAATGTGAGGAAAAATTGGACTAGAGCATACTACCTGGTTGGTTGGGGATTTTTATGGCATGAGTGTGCCTTAGGCACAAAGAGAACTTGAGTCTCAATGTGTGTTTTCATTCTCTGGCCCAAGAATAAAAATGTGGGAGCTGGAAGAATCCATTGTTGAGAAATCTCCAATAACGGGAGCGTTATAGGGAAGATTAAGTGCACCAAAAACTGAAATCACAAAAGACATGCTAAAATTGGGAATAAGAATTCTAGGCCTAAGGAACCCAAGGAAAATGATCTAAGTACCTGTTTCTGATAATCCATTGGGAGAATGTTGACAAAGGTCTGAGAACACTATTAAAGAATGGATGATTTTCATTATGGAGTTCCATAATGTGCACTTGTCCAAACAAAAACTTGTTATGAATATGTGCTTGCATGTGTGTGTTTTAAATACTATATCCTGAAAGGGGAACTCAAAAAAGTCCTACTCACTAAACTCCCTCAGCTGCCCATTTTGACTCTGAAGTCTGGATTGATCATCTAGCTGATCCAAGGATGTATGATATTGAACCTTAGTTTCAGAAGGAGACTCTCGGGGTAGACTTAAAATTCAAGTCAAAAGTCAGATGCCAGTGGCTTGCACCTGCAATCGTAGCTACTCAGGATCTGAGAATTAGAGTTCAAAACCAGCCTGGGCAGGAAAGTCCTTGAGACTCTTATCTCCAATTACCTACCAGCAACTGGAAGTGGTGCTGTGGCTCAAGTAGTATGGCTTTTGCCTTGACCTCTGGGCCTGGGTGCTGTCCCTGAGCCCTTCAGCTCAAGTCTTATGACCAATAAAATAATGCTTGTGTTAAATGGGTTAAATATTCTGCCCACCATTACTGTTAAGATTCTGTGGCACAGAAACCACAAAAACACGTGGTCCACTTCCTACTATGATGAACCTCAGATCCCCAAGAGCATGGAGTGCATGATCTGTCAGTCAAACACAGCTTGGGGAAACTTGTAAGACCCTGCTGTTGCTATTCACAAGAGTATGGATCTAAGACAAAAACCCTCTTTTCCCAAGCCAACTATACCCCTTGCTTCTGTAGGTATGGGGAGGGATAATTGGCATTTCTGGGAAACTTATCAAGATGCAGTTAAATCCAAACCTTGAAGAGATGAGCAGTAATCACTAAATATAGCCAGGGGAGATGTCTAATGGTATTGTGGAGGACCAGTGTTGTAGACCTTCCTGGACAACTAGAGTAGAACCTGTACTTTGGTTCAATTAGCCATCCCTTTCACCTTAGCATTTCATCCACCTGTCCATTCTCAAACATTTTATACTAGTTAGGAGAGACCCCTTCCCTGGAGGGTCATTTGTATTTCCTAATTACTTAAGTGGTTTTCAGGATCCCCCCCTCCAAAGTTTCCAAAACGTTCAAAGCCTGAAACCAGACAGCACCTTATGAATCAATTTTATTTTATGATTAGTATAAATAAAATATTTTGGGGGCTGGGAATATGGCTTTGTTTGTCCAGCATGCATGAAGCCCTGGGTTTTATTCCTCGGAACCACATAAACAGAAAAGGCTGGAAGTGGCACTGTGGTTCAACTGGTAGAGTGCTAGCCTTGAGCAAAAGTAGCTCAGGGAGCCACAGGATTGGCAAAAATAAAATATAGAGTAGAATAAAATCAAAAGAGGTTTGTTAATTATACTAAATTTTTTTAATCCATAAACTAAATGCTCTAGTAGGGTGGCATGGAAAAATTAGCTCTAGAAACATTATCTGACAAGGGAAGAGCTTCTGTAGTGATTGGAGACCAAAGCTGCACAAAGATCTTTTTTTGGGGGCGGGGTCTGGTCCTGGGGCCTAAACTATGGGCCTAGACACTGTCCCTCAGTTCTTCAGCTCAAAGCTAGCGCTCTACCACTTGAGCCACAGTGCCACTTCTGGCTTTTTTTCTTTTTTGCTTATGTGGGGCTGAGGAATCGAACCCAGGGCCTCAGGCATGCAAGGCAAGCACTCTACCACTGAACCATCTTCTCAGCCCCTGCAAAAAGACCTTAGAAGGTTTGAACATTGGCAAGTGAGTTAACTAAGAACTCAGACGAAGAACTGGGAAGGTGGTTTAGCGGTAGAGTGCTTGTCTTACATGCATGGACCCGTGGGTTCGATATCTCAGCACCATGTAAGCAGAGAAAGCACTGTGGCTCAAGTGGTACAGAGCTATCCTCAAGCTGAAGAGCTGAGGGACAGTGTCCCGGCCCAAATTTCATGCCTCACAACCACCAAATCCAAGAACAAAGAAAAGAAAAAAGAAAAAAAATATGGGCACTGGTGGCTCACGCCTGTAATGCCAGCTACTCGGAAGACTAAGATCATAGGATGGTCATTCAAAGCTAGGCAAGGCAGGTAAATTCTGTGATACACTTATCGCCAATAAACCACTTAGGAAACTGGAAGTGGTGTTGTGGCTCAAGTGGTAGAGGACTAGCCTTGAGCTTAAGAGCTGAGGGACAGCACCCAGGCAAAGTGTTCAGTTCCAAGACCAACCCCCCCCCCAAAAAGGCAAGCTACACCTAAAGGGTTTCCTACCAAGAGGGAGGAAGGGTTTTGTACCAAGAGGAAAGGAGTTTTGGGGGTTTCTATCTAACAAGAATGCTAGTTTCCCTTCTAGTGGGCAGGGGCATTAGCTTCTAGTAACGAGGGTGTTAATGAAAAAACTGGTCAAAGCATGATTCAGTTTCATAATGTCCAGATAAATGTCTAATGTTTGACTTGTGAAAACATCCTACTTGGGGAACTCCAAACACTCTTAATGCCTTTAAAGTGATCATGCTTAGTTCCAGGGCCTCAATGGACCCTCTAGGTAATCTTACGATATGATTGCAAATTCAATCTTGTAGCAGACATTCTGCATATGTCTTCCAATTTTGAGTCTACCCAGATTCAAATTGAGACTGAATAAGTGAGGTAAATACTGTGGTGATTCTGTCCACATATGGAGTACTGCGATGACTGTGTTGCAGAGAGGGCACACAAGAGGTCCTATTTGTGCTGTCATAGAGCTCAGACCCCATGTGCATGAAATTCATGGTAGGTCAGCAAAATGTGATCCAAGACAACTTGGAACAACTTGTTGCTCTTCTCAGAAGCAAGAGTCTGTTTCAAAAACCCCTGAAACTGATCAGCTCCATTCTTTCCAGGTCAACTACCTGGGGAAAATTGGACATTTCCAATTGGACATTTCCAAGAAACTTACCTAGAGGTAGTGAAGGCCAAACTTTGAGGTGAGCAGTAAGTACAAATCATAGCCAGGGGAAATGTCCGGTGGTATTCCAGGAGACCACTATTGGAGATGTTACTGGCCAACTGTAGTGGAATCTGTACTTTGGTTCCTTTGGCCAATCCACACCTGACCATTCTCAAACACCTTAAATTAAGTAAGGAGAGACTTCTTAGCTAGTGGGTCATTCAAACTTCATATTTGCAAATACAAACTACATATTTACAAATTTTATATTTACTTAGGAGCTTAAAGCTAGAAACCAGAAACAACAGCTTAAATTAGTTTTATTCTGTTGATCTCCACAATCTATGATCTCCATAATCCAATTATTCCAATATGTGCTTTTATTTATCAGCAGGATTTGTTTATTGGAAATGCCACCATGTAAAATAACTAGGACCCACTGGTAGGATTGAATGGGAAAAATTTGGACTAAATATAATACTTGACCAGATAAGATGGTGATAAGTGAAATGAACCCCCACATAGGGGCACAAGTGTTTTTTGTCATTTCTTGCTATTGTTTCTAACATATTTATAATGTTCCATGTGATTTTTGTTTCTTTGTATTCTGTCCCCCCAAAAAACAGCATAACCCCTGTTTCCAATGTTTTTGATGTTGGTGCCCTCCATCTTGTATATACACTTCTCTAGTTTGGAGAGGGAAAGTGAAAAATAGAATACTTAAATGGGAATACAGGTTGACCCATTGTAACAATGAGATGCACAAGACACTGTTGAAAACAAACTTTAAAATTTAGGCGGGGTTCGGGGGGAGTGTTTAGGGTAGTTTTGAAGCTAAGAGGTTAGGGATGGTAGGGGACATATAAAGCAGGAGGTAACAATGCTTGATAGAAAATGGATGCTTTACCTTCCTCATGTAACTAACCCCTCTGTACAGTATTTTTACAATAAATATATAAAAATAAAAGAATAAATATACTTCAAAGGTAATCTGTGTGGTGGTTGGAGGCCAATGATACAGAAAGACTTACAAGGATTGAATACTGGAAACAAATTACCTAAAAACTGAGATGATGCTGAGTATAATCCTAAATGCTCAGTTGACTGAATTCTGAGGATTTGTGTTTGAAGCCAACCCAGACAGGAAAGATGAGACTTTTATTTCCAATGAAGGTGCAAAAAAAGATACTACTGGAGTAGTGGCTAAAGTGGTAGCCTTGAGTAAAACTGCTCTGGGACAATGCCCAGAGCATGAGATCAAACCTAAGACCAGCCCCCAGTCACTTATAAAGAAGGTTGTGTGTCTGTGTGTGGTGGCAGATCCCTTTACAAGTTTGATGATAGAACAAGCATTTCAACAATGAGTCATGGTGTCAATATTTACCTCTTTAGTAATTGTTTTCATAGTAATGGGTACATGTGTGCTTTATCTCTTCTATAGCAGTTTTTTTTTCCGTGACTGACTGAAAAACTGCCTTAATCAAACCCTTTTTTAAATCAAAATATCTTATTGGATACTGCTGAATAGGAAAGTCAATGATTATTGTTTGAAAGAAAAAAAAGCAAAATCAGATGGGAGAATTGTAGAAGTTAAATCTTGAAGTGCTTGACTGATATAAGCACTGACCTTGTAAAGGTAGTCAAAACCTTACCAATTTTAGAGAAGTGCTAAGGGCTAGAGGCATGGCAATAGTAGTAGAACACCAGCTGGGTAAAAGTTGGTTATTTTTCATATGGCCAGGTGTTCGGATTTGGTTGATTGTTAAGGCTTTTGACTAGTTTGAAAGGGGTCAAAAGTTTGAGCCATCATAAAAGATGATCCCAACGCTCAAATTCATTGGAGCTGGGCTGCCTATCCAGTGTGCTTATTCAACTTGGACATGCGACAGCATGCCTTCTGCAGGAGTAAACTTTGCCTTGCTGAGATGGTGTTTGTAGAATACCTTAATTGCCCCCGGTATTTCCAACACAGATCTTCTGTGCAATTCATGAGGGATCCTAGGAACCCCTCATAGGAGACACATTCAGCTGCCCTGTTGAGCAAAACTCCTCGATGTTCTAAACATGCCAACCTTGGTATCTGATAGTGGAACTAGGTATTAAGTTAATCAGAAACATCAGTAAGAGGCACAAACAGGCACCCTCAGAAGCAAGCAACCTCATGCATTGGCCTTGGTAGAAAAAAATGAAACTATGTATCCTGTTTTGGTACTTGTGTCTTTGTAGGGATGGTGTATGAGAGAAGTGTCTTAGATTCAGGCTCTTAAATTCTTTCTGTCTAACAGTCTTGATCTGCAAATGCATTTGTCCAGCTAGGAAGAGTGAAAATTTGGAGATGGATTCATCTCTGAGAAAAATCTCTAATAATGAAGTTGAGAAAAGGGAGGAACAAGAAACACAGTCTGAAGGGCAAAGCATACCAAAAAATCTTACTCCCATTACAGCATGTCTCTGTGATTTAAGAATTGTAAATCTACAGACCTATAGCCATCTAATCTTCCATAAGGAAGCTAAAACAATAGAATGGAAGAAAGACAGCCTCTTCAGTAAATGGTGCTGGCAAAATTGGTTAACTACATGTAGAAAACTAAAGCTAGATCGTTATATATCACCCTGTACCAGAATCAACTCCAAATGGATCAAAGACCTTGAACTCAAAGCAGACACTCTGAAAACATTACAGGATGGAATAGGAGAAACCCTAGGTCTCCTTGGCTCAGGTCGAAATTTTCTGAATAGAGACCCGGAAGCACAACAAATCAAAGAAAGGTTGGACAAATGGGATTGCATAAGATTGCAGAGCTTCTGCAGGGCAAATGACATAGCTGGCAAGATCAATAGAAAGCCCACCGATTGGGAGAAGATCTTTACTAGCCATACAACGGACAAGGGTCTCATATCTAAAATATACTTGGAACTCAAAAAATTAAACCACCCAACAACAAATCCTCAAAGAATCAACTGCCCAATAAATAAGTGGGCGAAAGACTTAAAGAGAAGCTTCTCTGAAGAAGAAACAAGGATGGCCAATAGACACATGAAGAAATGTTCAACATCCCTAGCCATAAAAGAAATGCAAATCAAAACAACATTGAGATATCACCTCACTCCAGTTAGAACAGCAAAAATCAAGAACTCTAACAACAACAGATGCTGGAGGGGATGTGGACAGAAAGGAACCTTACTTCATTGTTGGTGGGAATGTAAACTTGTTCAACCACTTTGGAAAGCAGTATGGAGGTTCCTCAAAAGACTTCACATAGATCTCCCCTATGATCCAGCAATCCCACTTTTGGGCATTTACCCAAATGTTTACAAACAAGACCACACTAAAGCTACCAGCACAACTATGTTTATTGCAGCATTATTTACCATAGCTAAGATATGGAACCAACCCAGATGCCCCTCAGTAGATGAATGGATCAAGAAAATGTGGTATATATACACAATGGAATTCTATGCCTCCATCAGAAAGAATGACATTTCCCCATTTGTTAGGAAATGGAAAGGTTTGGAAAAAGTTATATTAAGTGAAGTAAGCCAGGCCCAAAGAAGCATAGGTCCCATGGTTTCCCTTATTTGCAATATCTAGTATAGGTATGAGTCAAGCGGAAAAGGTCAGATAATGTGATGTTAGGAAAATGAACCCTTAAATATGTATTTTAATGTTTTCGTTTCTTTCATGCATGTGTTTCTAACGCATTTATAAGATTATTTCTTTGTTGCTTTGTATGTCCCTCCCCCACAGTTTAACCCCCGCTTTCACTATATTTGATGTCAGTATAACATGTGGAGGAGATGGGGACAAACAAGTAGTTCAAGGATTCAGGTGGACCTGTTGCAACAATGAGAAGTACAAAATATCATGTCAAAACCAGCTTTACAATGTCGGTGTGGGGGGGGAGGGGGGTATAATTGGGTGGGGGGAGGGGGGTAAAATTGGGTGGGGGAGGGGGGAGGCGGGGAAGGGAAGTGAAGGGTAAACAAAGGAGGAGGCTGCAATGCTTGGTAAGAAATGTATGCATTATCCTGCCCATGTAATTGTAGCCCCCCTGTACAGTATGTTCTCAAATAAAATAAAATACAATAAAAAAAAAAGAATTGTAAATCTAGGAAACCCAAGAAAATTGGAGCTAAAAAGCCTCTCTCATACATTGTAGGGAAAGATATGACAATATGTGTTAAGGCTGATTTTTATTTTTGAGCTCAAATTTTAATGTTCATTTGGTAAACTAAATCCTCTATATCCCTGTCTCTGTGTAAATACCCATCAACATGAAATATAAAGTGATTTTTATAAAAAATAAAAATTACTCAGAAGAAATTGTAAATGCAAAAACAATCTTCACAGAAGCCAACTCTCAGAGATATTTCATGACTTTGACAAGGATAAAGTGGGTGAAATTAGTATATAAATTTAGAAGTATGACAATGCACAAAAACATAAAAAGATACTCATCTATTTCATTATATACCCAAAGCAGAAAGCAAATCTTGGTTAGATGATTTTTTAAAACCCAGTCTCTCAGGTACTGGGAAGGTGGCTCAATGGTAGAGTGCCTGCCTTGCATGTATGAGGCCTTGGGTTTGATTTCTCAGCATCACATAAGCAGAAAAAGATGGAAGTGTTGCTGTGGCTCAAGTGGTATCACTAGCCTTGAGCTGAGGGACAGCACCAAGTCCCAGAGTTCAAACCCCATGACCAACAAAATAAAAATAAAAATAAAAAACAAAACACAGTCTCTCACTTTTGTGTCCTCAACTCTGTAATAACTCTGCTTCAGCCTAGGGCTAATATTTTAGGTGTGGACATATATCAACACTCCTGAATCAGACTCCACTTGATCATTTTTTAAATCCATATTTTGTTCTTAAGTTTCCTCTTTATAAATTCACATACACCTATAAAAAATGGTGTGGCCATCCCAGTAACCTTCTCAAAGTACCTCCTAATGACAACTTACAAAAAGTTGTATTATATTACAACAAGGAAAACAATGCTAAAAATAAAGAAAACAAATTATGAAATATTAATGATTAATAAAGTAAAAAACAAAACAATTACCAGTGTTTTCAGTATTTGAAGTGTACTAAAAATTCGATTTTATTATTGCCATATTTCTTTACATTTAACACTGTCTAAGATTATGATGTTCAACAAGAATTTTATAGGCTATGAGTAGTGTTTAAATCACCCACTACGATTGCCATTTATAGTTCATCTCATAATTTGTATATGGCTTATATCATCATTTGTTCCTCACTAACATATGAAGTAAGGCAGGCCTACAGTTTTAACAGAATCTGTGTAGTTAACATAGTCAACTCTTTATTCTGCTCCTTTACACAAAGACTTTGCAACTTCTCATTAGTAAAGTTTCTATAAAATCTGAAATGTACATACTTAATAGTACTTATCTGCTACCATAACTCTTAAATACTTTATAGAAAAGAATTATGACCTGCCAAACAGTCCCAGTTTTGGCATATATAAGCAAATTCCCAAAATTAAATATATTGAAAACATTAAAACTTTTAACAAATATTAACACTTGTTGCAGTGTTCATTACGACAGATCCCTTGTATAGAATAATTGAATTCCTCCTCCAACACATCTCTTGAACAACAAATATCTGGAATTATTTTGTTTTTGACATGTCAATCCTGACTTTATTCTTAAATGTGTACTTATGTAAGAAGTACATGGTTCTAAAATTTGACGACAATTCTTTTAAACTTACATTTTGTTGAATTGTCTAGTTTAAGAAAATCAATTACAATTTATATATAGAAATGTTCTGTGCTCAATTCAGCATCACATACACTAACATTGGAATGATACAGAGAAGATTAGCATGGCCACTGCGCAAGGATGACAGGAAAATTCCTGAAGTATTCCATCGCCCAATTTGTTAGGAAATGGAAAGACTTGGAAAAAAAAATTATTAAGTGAATTAAGCCAAGTCCAAAGAAACATAGGTCCCATGGTTTCTCTAATTTTCAATAACTAATGTATGTCTGAGATAAGCAGAAAAGGTCAAAAGTTATGTGTATATGACCAGATAAGATTATGTTAAGGGAAATGAAACCCAAGTTAGGGACACAACTGGTTATTTTTTTCTTGCTATTGTTTCTCACGTACTTATAACGTTCAGTGTGTTTTTTTTTGTTGTTGTTTCTTTATATGTTCTTCCCCCATGCTATAACACCTGTTTTCACTGTATTTGAAGTTGGTGCGCCTACATCTTGTATATACTCTCCTCTAATTTGCTGAGGGGAAGGAAAAAAAAACAAAATGCTTAAATAGGGATACAGGTAGACCTATTGTAACAATGAGATACACAAGACACTGTGTTGTAAAGTGAACTTTAAAATTGAGGCTGGGAAAGGGAGGAGGTTAATGGACTTGTGGAGGTGGGAGGGAAGGGATGGTAGGGGAACAATAAAGGAGGAGGTAACAATGCTTGTTAGGAAATGTACTCATTACCTTGCTCATGTAAGTGTTACCCCTCTGTACAGTATTTTTACAATAAGAACGTATAAAAATGTTCTGAGATGGAAGAGTTTATTTCTTTTATTTTACACATATAATATTGTTAGCAAAGAAATTCATGCAAAACTCCGATATGAAGGCATTTTGAATAAATATGTGTGTGAATGCACGCATGTGCTCAAGCACTTGAATGTGTGTTGACGTGCTCAGAGTTTGAAATCAGGGCTTCAAGGTCTTGCTAGGCCTTTTCTCTCTAGCTACTAAATGAGCTACATCTCCATTCTTGGCCCTTTGCTAGTTCATTAAAATTTATTGAAAAATAATCACATGAATTTATTTGCCCCAATTGGCTTCCAACTGTTATTCACAGATCTCAGGCTCCTGTGTAGATATCCCTAGTAGTTAGGATTACAGGTGTGACAAACTAGCAAAGGCTTTCAGAATAAAGTTAAAAGTAGAAGAAAATAAACTTCAGAGGGCATGTTTTAGCATCTCCAATTTTAAAGCATTTTGGAGTGATTATTTATGATTTTTTTCTACTTTTTGGATACTTATAAGACAGTAGGTGATGATATTTAAAAGTTTTAGTACTTTTTAAAAAGGATACTGGAATTGTGGGACAGAAGAAATTTGGACCTCAATGTATAAGCTCAGTTCTGTGCATGATAACCCAATGTCACCAACACAATCTGTATTGAAGACAAATGTGACAGAAAACAATCACCATGGGCAATATTTAGTATGCTATTATTTCTTGGACAATATGAATATTGAATTGAGAGTGTCATAGAATGGAGAGATTTTATCTACCTTTTGTGTATTGCTGAAAGGCTTTCAGAAACTTTGACTCATTTCTTTCCTCACTGTGTGTGTCTTTAGGCCATGCACTTACGGCCTTTAATTACAATTTTTCCCAACACTAAACATTAGCATTATAATAACATTAGCATTATAGCAAATGTTATCTTAACAATTAAGGGAATAAAACTTGTGAAATACTTAACATAAACTTTTAGGAATGAGCTTTGAGTTTAGCCAGCAATCTTTTTTAAATACTAAATAGAATGTGAAAAGTAGTACAGAAATCATTACATGTAGTGAGCAACTAGAAGTAATATCTATTGATCATGCTCTGCTTCCAAGGAAGCCAGGTGGATAACTTTTCATGCTGTAAATCAAACTGGTTATGTTATGTCTTGATAGTGTAAAAATATCAGGGACAGAATGATGAAGGAATGTTGTAGACTGAGGTGAAATCCATATGAAAATGTGCAAAACTGATAAAACATAAAAGTATCTGAGCAGTATTTTGTGTTTTAGAACATTTAAGTTACATCGCAAAGATAAAGAAGACATAGAAGAATAAATTCTTTTTTTGTTGTCCTATCATAGGTCCTTAGAAGAATGAACTCTTTCCTTATTCTTATACAGGCATCATCGGATGAGAGGAACTGTATTTTTTTTTTGTTTGCTTCCTTCCATTTTTTCTTCAGTTTGAAATCTGAGCTGCTTGAGACTGAAAGAAACCAAGAGAAATTAGACAAACAGGCTTTGGAAAGAACAATGTAAAATAAATAAACTACAGCCTTGTAACAGGTCTAACTAAATTGGGTTATATATTGCTAATTTTTAACAGAAAATGATATAAGCAATACCATGTTATTGAAAACTGAAAAATGTTAGGAGTTGCTTCATTTTTTTTTCTTTGCTACTACCTGGAATTAATTATTGATCTGGTTTAGCAAAATTAAAGATGAGATTAACCAGAACCTGGATTAAAAATGGACAAAATTTCTGAATAGACATGTTCTGCATAAAGCCCTGAAAATTGCCTGTGGGTTTACAAAGTTGTGTTTAATACAACTTCTATGCTGCCTTAATGCTTTTTGAGCAGAAGTCATTAGAGAAATATAATTCAAAATTACTATGATACATCTTCATAACTATTATAACTCATTAAAAAATTAATGGAACCAGTTATGGTGGTAAAGGCTTTTAATTCCAAGCATTTAGGAGGTTGGATTTAAGTCTAAGGCCAGTCTAGGGTACTGCAGATAGTAAAATCCTGCCCTTTTTACCTTTGAATAAACGGTAATAATGTTGGTGAGAGTGTGGAGAAAAGGAAATTTTCTACACTATTGGTCAAAACACAGGTTAGTATTCTCGTTGTAGAAAGTAGTATGCAAGTTTTTAAAGAAATACAAAGTTGAGATATCATCTGACCCACCAATCATGTGATTATTTCTCTCTGGGTACCTCATAAATATATCTGTAGTTCATTGTTATTCACATTATTCACAAGAGCAGCCAAGATATAAGTCAATGTTCAGTGTTCAACTACAGATTAATAAAGCAACTGTGGTACATGCACAAATACCTTTTTCTGTTTCATCCTTAAAAATAACAAGAGACTGCTCCCATTAGCCACAACTTACAATGACCTGAAAGATGTATTCGAAATGAATAAAAATGTTGTGTTCTGATCTTTGTAAACACACACACATACACACATACAAACACACACACACACAAACACACACACACACACACACACCTCAAATATTAAGACAGATTTTTTTTAAAGTAAAGCAAAGTGGAACTTCTGGGGCATTTAGTTCACAATGTAGAAGATACTATATATACAGTAGGAGGTATAGAGTTGAAATGTACAATATGAGGATACAGGGGACAACACTGGCCTTACATAAGAATGAAGCTAAGTAAGTAGGAGTTGTTCTTCCTAGTAGGGGTTGCTCTTTTAGTTGTTGTTCTTTCTTTCAGTAGTTGATAAGATGAATGTAATTCTTTCAATATACCTGCCTGTTTGCAGAAATGATAACAAACAATATTATTATAATGTTGCATGCTCAAGATAGAACAAACTGTCAAAATAAAATACATGAGATTATCCTTGATGTAAACTAATTATTACAAATAAGGGAAACGTTGGGAACTATGTTTCTTTAAGTCTGGCTTATTTCACTTAATATGATTTTTTCCAAGACCTTCCATTTCCTTACAAATGAGGTGGTATCTTTCTTTCTGATGGAAGCATAGTATGTGTGTATGTGTATATGTGAGTGTGTGTGTGTCATTTTCTTGATCCATTCATCTACTGAGGGGCTTCAGCGTTGATTCCATATCTTAGCTATGATAAATATTACTGTGATAACCATAATTGTGCTGGTAGCTTTAGTGTGGCCTTGTTTGTTATCATCTGGTTAAATGCCCAGAAGTGGGATTACTGGGTCATAGGAGCATTATTGTGTACATCAAGGATAATCTTAGTAGATGAGTAGAATAGCTCAATAGCTATGTACATATGACCCTATAGGATGATTCTAAGTGAAATGAACTCCAAGACATGTTCTTTGTTGTTGTTGTTCTTAATGTACTACATGATTTATTTTTATCCTTTTCTGTTTTCTCCACCTAAGGTTTATCCCCTGTAGTCACTGTATTTGATTTTGATACCCTGGGTATTGTAAATATGTTGATCTGAACTTGAGAAGGGGAAGGAAAAAAACAATATAGTGAGACAAAGGACAAAGGGGGAACCTATGCAACAGTGATACTCACAAACAATAGGTTGGAAACGATCTTGGGAGGTGCGTTGGGAGGGAAAAGGGAGAAAAATGGGTGAAAGGGTAACAAGTTAGAAAAGAAATTAATCCATTACCTTAATTATGTAACTATAACCCCTCTGTACATTACCTTGACAATAAAATTTAAATAAAAAATAAAATAAAATATATGAGAGCAGCAATACAGTCGGTGGGACTAGGGGAAATTGTGTACTATACAAAGAAAAGTACAACAGCTGTGGAGAGCAACAATTTGACTTTAACGTAAGAAGTAATAAACTAGCATGCAGATTTTCAGCATCATGTCAGTCACTATAAAGGGAAAACAAAATGCATAATTAGCAAACCAATAGAGATAAAATAGAAAACTAAACAATTGAGGTGAAGAGGTGACTTGGATCAAGAATAACAAATGACACAATTAGAAACAAATAACAAGATGGTAAGTTTAAAAAACATTACCCATAATTCTATTAAATGTTGTTTATATCAGAATTTGTTAGAACTATAATACAAATCACAGTTTAATAGTATATCATTTTAATAATAGTTTACTTATTATTGATTACTTCATATTGAATGTTTAATATATAATTTTACTTTCTGCAGATGTAGAAAAGAAAAAGTGAAACTAATTTTAATAAATTAATGTAATAATTCAAAGTGTATCCTACACTTAGCACTCATCTTAGCATGAAAAAATAAATTATTGTACATGACTCTCGGTATTATGTGGAAGGTTTCAGCATTGTAGTAAAATTCACACCACACAATACAGGAGGGTATTACTCCTCTAATCTAGCCTAAATTGTGGAAATTTGAATTTTACATGCATGTTAAATTCCTGTCTAGGTAACATCTAAAACATATACAATCATATACACGAGGAGTATTTCAGATGATACTTAAAAGTCACATTCATTAATTAAATTTTTATCATTTTGTACCAAATAAATATTTAAAGAGAGACTGGATTTCTGAGTGGATGATGGTGTATATGTGCCAGATTATTCATATTGAGGCTTATTTTATATTTCTGACATTGTTTCTACAGTCAGATTTAATTTTCCATAAAGGGTTAAGAGCATTATATAGGATATATGAAAGTAAACTGAATGTTTATTCCAGTAATCCTTTGTGACTTGTCTAATCCCAATATAATTTATCCATGTGTTTGAAGTAATGAAAATAACAACAGATAAAAGAAAGACAAATCAGTCTGTAGTAGACAAATATTTTCACCTTTATTTTCATAGTTGGTCCTCTTTTACACTACAGAATATTCTTGGGGAAATGTGCTCCAGGCTGGCCACAACTGCAGAATATTATGGTTTGATGTATCATAAGAGAAGGAAGGAAGGGGACCTCCCTTCCAAAAGTCTGCTCCATGGGATGTGATCTGCTTCATGGTGCTGAATTGGAAATGAACATTTTTCACACTCAACCTTGAAAAGCCATCTTGATAGGCCATTTTTATAAGTGGTTCCAGAGGATTATTACTGGCTTTGCAAGGATGCCAGATTGCCTCATTTTGAGATAATTAACAGGAATTTAGTCAGCTGTTTCTTTGTATCTTTAGGAGAAAAACCCATTGACTTTAGGTCAGGGGATCACTGGGACCCAGAGAAGCTACTACCTTGAATAGTAATCCTAGACCTCTAAAACAACAAAAAAATACCACACAAAACAAACAAACAAAAACTCCAGTAAGCACAGCCAGTCAGGTCTGCTATCACAGCCTACATGAAGTCAGAAAGTCATTTAGCTGATAAATAATATATTTTTTATGAGGCAAACTCAAATGAGACTCCAGAGAGTGTCAGAAAGACTGAACAGAGAGACTGAAATTGATCACACAAAGATTAGAAAGTAGAATTCCTGGTAGAACAAATAAGTCATAGATTAGAAAGTAGAATTCCTTGTAGAACAAATAAATCATAGAAAGCCTATGCATGTAAGAACAAGACAGATCTTAGTCAGATTTAGTAATGGTCTGTCAAGTCTGTTAATTTATTTAAAAAAACAACTCTGATTTGGTGATTCTTTCTATGTTTTATTTTGTCTTTATTTAGTTATTTCTGATTTAATTTTTTTATTTGTTTCTGTCTATTGCTTTGGGTTTGGGCTTCTTCCTGTTTTCAAGGAGCTTGAGCTACATAATTAAAATATTCATTTGAGATTTCCCAATTACTTGCTGTAGGCACACAGAGCTATAAATTTTCGTGTAAGTATTGCAAGTATCAGAGTAGCTGGTATTTTGTGTGTTCATTTTTGTTAAATTCTAGAAACTTTCAGATTTCCATTTGAATCCCTTCAGTGTTGCACTGGTCATTCAGCAACTTTTTGTTGAGTCTTCATTGGTTTGAGAATTTTTTTGCTTTAGCTGTTTAATACTAAGTTTATTCTGTTATGGTCTGAAAAGAAATGGGAATTCAATTAATTTTTCTTTAAATATTGACAGAATTTCTATGTGACATAGGATATGTTCTATTTTGAAGAATCTTCCATGAGCTGCTGCGAAGAATGTATAGTCTGACATTGAATGTATATCCTGTAGATGTCTGTAAGGGATAGGTGGTCAATGGTCAATGTAGTGATTTAGGTCTGCAGTTTCTTGGTTGAGTTTTTCCTGCATAACCAATCCATGGAAAGGAATGATGTGTTGAGATGTCTTTTTAGGTTAACTAGTATTTGGTTGACGAAGTGGGATGCTGCAGTAATCAGGGCACTGATATTTAGACTAGTCATATCCTCCTAATGGAGAGTTGCTTTTATCAATATATAATGTCTCTTCCAACTAATTTTAATTTGAGTTCTATTTTACCTTATGTTAGTAATTCTGCTGTGGACTGTTTATGGTCTCCATTTGCTTGAAAATTTTCCTTTCAGCCTTTTAGTTTGAGTATGTGTTTGTTTTTGTCAATAAAATGTGTCTTTTTAGATATTATATGGATGTGTCTTGCTTTTTTGATACTACTATCTAATATATGTCTTCTATTTGGAAATTTAAGTCCATTGATATTGAGAGTTAAGATTGAGAAATATCTGATAAATCCTGCTATGTTATAGACCTGCTGTTAGGAGCTGTGCCTCATCTACACTTAATATATTTACCTTGTTCTGCAGTAGGGAGCATTTTATATATCCAGTTCCTCTTCCTCTTCTCCTTGATCTTCTCTATGTAGGGTATATTTGATTAACTTCAATCCTGCTGAGTTGGTGGAGATACATTGTTTCAAATTTTCTTTGTCATGAAATATGTTATATATCCTTTAAATGTAAAGGAGAGTTTGGCTTGGGACCATATTCACGGTTGGTAGTTGTTTACCTTTAATGTTTGTCATATATAATGCCAGGCTCTCCTTTTTACCATGTCAGCTAAGAAATCTGTATTTATTCTGACTGTATATGACCAATTCCTTAAATATCCTTTATAAATAATCCTTTATAAATAATCCTTTATAAATTTATAAGTCCTTTATAAATAGTCCTTTATAAATAATCCTTTATAAATTTATAAGTCCTTTATAAATAGTCCTATATAAATAATCCTTTATAAATTTATTAATTTATAAATCTTTTATAAATAATCCTTTATAAATAATCAATCTTTTCTCGATGGCAGCTTTAAGAATCCTTTCCTTGATCGCTGATGATCCTTTAATGGATTATGATGTGGTGGTGGATTGTTCAGTTCTAGAATTCTGTTTGGTTTCTAAAGACTTCTCTGCATGAGCCTATCTCGTTGGATGTTTGGCATGTTCTCTGCTAGAATTCTGTAATATGCTTCCCATCCATTTATTTTTTTTGCTTTTCTCCTTCTTGATACCTATTTCCCTGAAATTTGATCTTCTAAATGAGTCTTGAAGTTCTGGCAAGACCATTTGTTATTTCTTGGAGTTTTTCTAAATGATTATTTCCTCTTTCCTATTAGGCCTATTCTGTCTTTGACCCTGAGATTATCTTCTATGTCATCTATTTACTGTGGAGACATTCTACTTTGTTTTTGATTTACCTGTCTTCTAATTAGTCATTTTAGGGGTTCTATCCCTTTATTAATGCTTTGTTTTAGGTCTTGCATGGACTTTCTGTACATTTTTTCTTTGGGTGGGGGAGTTGCAAGGGTTGTTTTCTTAGCTGTGTCTTCTCTTATATCTTTTAACTAGGCATCCATTTTATTCTTGGACTTCTTTGTACTCTCAGAATTTATTTAACTTTCTGTTTGTAGTCTCCATGAATTATTTTTCTAATGATTGGTTGGTCTCATCTTGTTCACAAATTTTCTTGTGGAGGTTTTCTATCTTTCCATTAATCACATTTTTCAGCCGTATATGTAATGTATTTTGGTAACTATCTTCTAGATCCTTGATTGTCTGTTCTAATGCCTGGTTATTACTGTGTGAATTATACTACCTTGACATCACTTTTCTTGTATTTTTCTGATTTGTTCTGTCCATTTGGAGGTTTTCTTTTTGGGGGATCTATGATCTTAATAGGTGAATCTCTATGTTTTTGGTTGATTTTCAAGTGTTGGTTTGGTATTCTGTTGTGATTTGCTTTTCTGGAATTAAGTTTTTGTTTCGACCATTAAGTGTAGGAGTAGAAATCAGTTGTGGTGAGAAGTTGTGATTTTCATACTTGTGGTTCCAGTGACAGTTCGGACCCAGTGGTATGGTGAATTGTCCCTCTGTATGGATGTGGCTTTCTCTGATGTACATTTCTGTTCCTGCTTTTTTCCATGTTACCCTTTTATTTTCACACTGCAAATGTGCTTTTGAATATGTTGGCCAACACAGTCACAGCAGTCACCTGCCTGGCTGGACACTTTTTCATAGATTTCTGTTTTCTTGTGAAGACAGTATAAAATCTTCTTTTGAATTGTATATTATAGCTGACTTGGTGTGACCCTCTAGAAGAGGAGTACCTGCTAGGACTCTAAATCTCTATTTTATCAGAGAACTAGAGTAAACTTCTGTTGATCTTCTGCCAATGTTTTTCCTCTTCCTCAGATTTATTTTTTATATTGTGGACTTTTTCACGTAATTTAGGATTTCTGATTGTTGTATCAGGTTATTTTTGTATTTCTGTTTGTGTTACTTTGAAGTAGTGATTTCAGGCTTGTATTAAGAGACAGTAAAGTATGGAATGTATGTTAATTGAAAGAAAGAGAGTGAATATTTTAACTTATTTGCTACACAAGTAAATTAATATTAACCAAAGTTGATTAAAATAATTACTGATTTACATTTCTGAGGATGAGTATAGTACTCTTCAATATATTGGAGGAAAAGACTTTAGATTCATTACAACTGAAGACTTACATTGAAATTACTGGCTAAACTTTCTTCTTCAGAAAAGCAAAAGCTCCATTTCTTTCATATTTGCATTACAAAATCATAATAGCTGCATGTTGAATGGTTTTCCTCTGCTATTTTCTATTCCATTTTTCATCCATTAGGTATCTAGGACTTTGAATGACCAATTCCTTAAATACCTATATTGCTTATATTGTGATGTAAATCTCAGTAATATAAATATGAATTTATCTTTGAGTCTCATCTAGAGCTACATTCATATGAAATTTATGCAGTCTTAAGCAAGAAACCTGGCTTTTTTACTCTTTTCTATGTTTTAATCAATAAATCCATTCTCCTTAGAAATAAGTTCTCATCTTTTATATTGCTCCAGTAAACATCATGTATTTGTAGTACTTTTACAGAAGTACATATCAAGATTGGAATAGGAAGACACCTTCCCGATGATCACTTTAAACTAAATGCTTGGGGACTATTTTATATGTAAAAATTAAAAAGTGCAATGCACATGTTCATAAATGAATAAGATAATGGTTAACTCAATCAGACACAAGAACCACCACATCAAGACTCAATTTACTTAAAGGCACCAAAATATTGTGTTTATGAATATCACTCATTTAGTCATACAAAGTTTATATTATATTTGATATATACATTGCTCCATTAGTTAGGAAATGGAAAGGCTTGGAAAAATTATATTAAGTGAAGTAAGCCAAGCCCAAAGAAACATAGGGCCCATGGTTTCCCTTATTTGCAATATCTAGTATATGTATGAGTCAAGCAAAAAAGGTGAGATAATGTGATGTTCGGAAAATGAACCCTTAGTATGTATTTAAAGGTATTTTTCTTTCATGCATTTGTTTCTAATGCATTTGTAAGATTATTTCTTTGTTGCTTTGTAGGTCTCTCCCCCACAGTATAATCCTTGCTTTCACTATATTTGATGTCGGTATAATTTGTGTAGGAAATGGGGAAAAATAAGTCATTTAAGGATACAGGTTGACCCGTTGCAACAATGAGAAGTACAAGTTGTCGAAAATGAACTTTACAAATATGGTGCCGGGGGGTGGGGGTGGGGGAAGGGTTGGGGGGCGGGGGGATGCTGGGAAGGGATATGAAGGGTAAACAAAGGAGTAGGCTGCAATGCTTGATAAGAAATGTACTCATTATCTTGCCCGTGTAATTGTAACCCCTCTGTACAGTATGTTCACAAAAAATAAAAAAATAAAAATAAATAAATAAAGTTTATATTTGAAATTTACAAAATAAAAATTACACTCAAATTTGCTGTGAATATCCTGTTTTCAGGAATACATTTATTCAGCAAACAGAGAAACAAAACGTAAGGGTTCATCACATAGAAGGAAAGATGTAGTAGCAGACTGTCTCAAGATTATAAGTACATGCAAATCGTGTGAATTATTCAAAGATAGTATAAACATTCATAAAACAATTTGTGATCAGAAATGATAGGTAAGCAAAGTAACTAGAAAACTGTATATATAAATTGACCTTTCAATAAAGGATGAGAAGTATTCAATAAATAGGCCTATAGAAGATGATTCTGTATCTCTAACACACATACAGTATTCTACATTTTCCCACATACTCAAGTTCTCTTACCTCAGTTCCTGATCAATATTCTTCTACTTTCATGATGTCAATTCCTTTGGTTTCTAGATCCAATACATTTTAGTATTTTGGAACAGTAGTATGAATTCATGGAGTTTGACTTGAATGCAAAGTTTGAGGATATTGTATTCAGACTACTGTTAATTGGCCTGAAGCATACAAAGAAACAAAGGATACTAAGAACAAGGGACTTGATCTCAGGGAAACATACAGGTCCAGTCAATCAACTATAATTACAAAGGAAAAGAACTGATCTCTGATGTGTCTGGGTAGCAGCTCTGTGAGAGAGAGACAGAGAGAGAGAGAGACAGACAGAGAGAGAGAGAGAGAGAGAGAGAGAGAGAGAGAGAGAGAGAGAGAGAGAGAGAGAGAGAGAGAGAGGCAGAGAGAGAGAGAGAGGCAGAGAGAGAGAGAGTGGCTTCCATATTTACAGTCCATAGAGCATTACATTTTAGGGAGCAGGTGCTCATATCAGAGCTCTGATACAACTGTCATCACTTTTTACTGTGAAAAACACTTGCTTAATCTCTATTTAAAAAGGGAAAACTGAACTAACATCTTACTTGATTGTTTTGACAATTAATTCGTATACTGAAGGTCAAAGGGAGGAATTGAAGATCAGTATAATTTTTTCCTCTCTTCTGAATATTACACAGCAAAAGCTGTGATTTTCAGGAGTCTCCTGCCATCTACTGACAGCTGAATTACTAATATGCTTAAACATATGAGAGAGAAAGATATCAGCCAGCAAGCACAAAGAACTAGTGATAAGATTGAACTTTAGAGCTGGGTTGTCACATCTTTTAGGAATGTAATTCCTTCATATGAACTTCAAATGTTGTGGCTTTCCTTGTCTGATTAAATGGTAAGAATATACTGTAGAAACAAGAATTCCTGTTCAGACAAGCAGAAAGTGCTTATGATCCCATCCTCACGTTGCAGATTTCCATTCCATATACTTCAGCAATAGACCCTTCCCTGTGGGAGACAGGAAAAATAATTTTGATTGAATATTAAATTGCACAAATTAGTGTGTACAGGTATGATTTGTATAATTACAGAAGTTTGTAATAAATGTAAGTAGGGACCGTGTCACAAATAAAAAATATAATTAAAATCAAATAACAAGACTAGAAGTCACAGCATTTTGTGCAGGAAAACATACTTTAGTTGCAGAATTTCTATTTTGAGATATACTTTATATTAAACTACAATGCACTTTACCTAAGGATTGAGACATTTTATTGAAAAATATATTTCTTAGAGATATTTTTGCTGTATAATGGACCCATTGCAACAATGAGATGTACAAGACGTTATGTCAAAACACGAACTTTCCAACTTTGGCTGGGGAGCGGGTGGAGAAGGGAAGGGATGGGAAGGGGAAACAAAAGAGGAGGCAAAAATGCTTGATAAGAAATGAACTCATTAAATTGCCCATGTAATTGTAGCCCCTCTGTATGGTATTTTCACAATTAAAATAATTATGATAAAAATATTTAGGTTCAAAATGCAAGTAAAATTTAGACCTTCACTCTGAGCAAGAGATAGGATAAATGTGAAGTAGAGGCTTGCTATTAACATTATAATTCGGTCATATGTAGGTGTAGGATTAGGAAAGGTGTTGCAGTTAGAGTTGGGCTTAGAATGAGAAAAAGATGTAAGATATTGAGTAAAACTGCAACATATTTTAAGAAGAATGAATGACATCAAAGTAAGAATGAATGAAAACCAGTGTCGGTGTTACTTTAAAAATTCAGATATAATTTGGTTTAAAGTGTGAGATACTGTTTTAATTCTTGTTAGGATTAAAGAAGGATAAGCTTTAGGGTAAAATTTAGTCTTCCACTAAGAATTAGAAGCAAAAAAATGTGTGATTGAATAAAATAGAGACAATTTTCCTTGCATTAACCACTTGGTGTTGATTCAGATTGTGATTAGAATTAGGTTTCATGTTAAAGGGGGTTGAGGATAGAGTAAATAAATAGATTAAACTGGTGCCTCACACCTATTATCCTAGCTACTCAGGAAGCTGATTTCTGAGGATGCAATTCAAAGCCAGTCTGGGCAGAAAAGTCTGTGAGAATTTTATCTCCAATTATTCACCAGAAAACCAGAAAGTGGTTATTTGGTTCAAGTGGTTAAGTGCACACCTTGAGCTAAAGAACTCAGGGATCATGTCCATGCCTAGAACTCAGGGATTATGTCCAGGCCCAGAGATCAAGCCCCACGACCAACAAAAATAAAAAAAAAGGAATGGGATAAATGTTAAGTAAATGTGAACTTATTTTAGGTTCTAGGACTTCAAGAAATGCTGGGATAATGGAAGTACAATGTATTTCATTAGATCAGGATTTGAGTCAATGGGTATCATGATTCCTCTTATGGAACAAGATAGATTCAGGATAAGAGTGAGAAAATCTATAGGGTTTTGGAAAACCTGCAATTTATTTCAAGAATTCCAAGTGGAATTTCAGTTAGAATAACACAAAATGAGCATTTTTCATAAAATTTAGAATTGAGATAGCATTAGTGTCAAGGTTATGGTTAGGATTCCAGCCATGGTTAGAGTTAGAGTGAAAGATTAAAAAAAATAAGGCTCAAATTGAAGATAAATTTTAGAATAATCCTTGTAAGAATTAGAATGAATGTTAACTAGAGTATTGCTGTTAATATTAGAATCACCTTGCAATTAGGCTTATGTTTATTCTCAATGTTCCAGTTACCATTAAGTTTAGGGTTAGAAAATGACTAAGATTTTGGAAAAAAATTGTAACCTATGTTTGGAATCAAGTTAGGATGAGTGAAAACTAGTGTACTTGTGTGAATGTTAGTATTGATATATAATTTGGATTAAGATCAGGGTCAGTATTTTGTTCTAATTATAAATAGTGTTACAAAATACGAAAGTTTTTTGTATAAAATTAAGATTTCACTAACAAATAGAAGCAAAAATGTCAGATTGAATAGTAACTATAGCATTATCATTATATTTATTTCTCAGTGATCATTCTTGTAATGATTAATGAGAGTTTTCCAGCCAGGTTTAGGTTGAGAGTTAGCTTTAAGTAATGGACTAGATGGTAAGTAAATCTGAAACTGTTTTAGGATACAGTGATTTAGGAAACGTTAAGATCAATGGAAACTACAGTGTTTTTCCTGATAAGAGAATTTGAGGACAATTAATATAATGGTTCATATTAGGGAATAAGATCCCTTCAGAGGTAGAGTCAGGAAATTTGTTGGAATTAGGGCAAATTGAACCTCATTTCCAGAATGCAAATTGGAGTATTTATTAGAAAGATAAAAAATTAGAGTATTTTTAACATTAATTTTGGTCTCTCATTAGGTGGAAAGTTAGGTTTCAGTTCCGGCTGGGCTTAGTTTTAGCATTAGGCCAATGGAAAATTTAGTGTCAAACTGGAAGTAACTCTTCGAATAACAAGTCAAGTTAGAATTATGATGAATATGAAAGAGGAAACTGCTAATAATATTAAGATTAGGGTATTATTAGTGTGAGAATTAATCTAAAAGTTCCAGTTAGGGTTCAGGTTATGGCACGATATGGAGTAAAATGGCACGATATGGAGTAAAACCACATACTATTTTAAGAAAGATGAGGTGAAACAAAGGATGAAATCTAATGTATTGGTGTGGCCTTTTGAATCCAAAAGCAATTGGTTCTAGGGTTAGGGTTACTTTTCTAATTTATGAACTAATGAATTAAAGGGACAATTATCTCATTCTTACAAACCAAAAGAGTCAGGATTTTGGGAACAAACAGTTTTCTACATGAAAATGGGTCTTGCAACCAGGATTAAATAATAATGAATAGGGTGTCATTTATTAAAATTAGGTAAGTTGATGCTACAGCTTTCAAAAATATCCAAACATACAGGTTAGTTACTCAGACATGTTACTGGGAAAACAGATATTCTACTTGCTTTAACTGGGAAATGTGTGTGTGTGTGTGTGTGTGTGTGTGTGTGTGTGTGTGTGTGTGTGTGTGTGTGAGAGAGAACTCACCACAGGTCTTCAACTCAGGCCTTGGTTCTGCTGTCAGTTTATTCTGTGCAAGGATGACACTAAACCACTTACCCATAGGTTTTCTTCTGTCTTTTTAGTAGTTAATTTGAGATACAGATCTCATGGATTTTCCTTTCTGGACTTAGTCTTCTGATCCCCAGCAATCCTTGGATTAGTGTTACTGTGGCTGCTACCGAAAGCATAATCAAAATCTATTAGCTACAATGTAGGAAGTAGCACATATTTATTTCTATAGCTATATTTATTTGTATTACTGTGCTTGAAGAAATTCTGGAGATTTCTGGTTAATTCATAGGGCTCTATGCAAAAATATAGGACAAGAGGAAAGTAACTCTTTTTAAATTAGAATAGGTTATCATTGATGAAAACTTTTAGTGGATGTCTTTCCTTTTTATTTTTTGCCAGTTATTCAGTGCTGCAGCAAGCCTGTGCCCTGGAGCAATTTTCGAATCACAACATGAACCTCCATTTCTGTAGTCCCTGTGGGTATGGGTGCCTCCTCAGGTCACCGGTTGAGAAGTGGGGCCCCTTCCCTTGGTGGATATGCAGTAAGTGGATATGTTGCATGCTCTCCAGCGTTGCCGGATGAGCCCCGCCCACCCTGCCCACCTAACTTCCTGGTCTCTGTTGCTCAGTTTCACCCAGGAGCTGGCAGGCATAGGGCTGGAGTTGAGATCACTGCTGTCCCATCCTCCTCCAGCTGTGCTGGTACTAGTCTGCAGTGGTCCTGAGTATGTGGGCCATCCCAGGAACACTCTGTTCTGGGGTCACTGCTTGCCCCCATGAGTGGAGGGTGGGGGGACACCATGTTTGTACACTGCACAATCCATGGAAGAAGTAAGGCTGGGCGTGCACTCTGCCCGCTTGGGGCCAGGCAGCCCAGCCTTGGTTCACCTCATCAGTCTGTAAGGCGGTCTGGGAACTGGAGCCATGTGCTGGCGCTCTGCCAGCCAGCTTGAGACAGCTGCAGCAGCTCAGCAACCTGGAGCCCCTTCAGCATCTCTGCAGACCTCCATTTTAGGGTCCCTGTGGACCCTGTGGACTCAGGGTATAAGGCCATCGCTATACCCTCAGTGCCAGAGAAGCCTGTACTTTCATTGCACCCACTGCAGCACATGGGACCAGAAGCCCCTTTTGCTTTGCTGTGTAGCCTCCTCCATTGTCCTTCTGGTCCACATGG
Source organism: Dipodomys merriami (assembly GCF_024711535.1). Classification (NCBI taxonomy): domain Eukaryota; kingdom Metazoa; phylum Chordata; class Mammalia; order Rodentia; family Heteromyidae; genus Dipodomys; species Dipodomys merriami. The sequence continues at coordinate 1,352,825 of NW_027203416.1, read as the reverse complement.
GCCCAGCTCTCAGTGCTATTCCGGGGATGATCCGTTTTGATGCAATGAGCTCACCCCCTAACCTCATTGGGCTCCAAAGCAGGGCAATGGGTCTGGCCTTGTCAGTGTAGGCTGCACAGATGGAAGGCAAGAGTTAGGGTTTGCCTTGCCATCCCTCTTGGCTTTGGCACCTGAATCTGGGTTGCTTCATTTGGTCACTCATGGAGCCTTGTTGGCTACAGCCCACCGTAACAAGTGCTGCACACACGGCATCAGAAAGGCAGTGTCCTGAATCCCCTCAAAGTCACCACACAGACCTCTGATGGGTCTACATGGTCTGTGTGGTTTTCATCCCATTAGTCCCATTAGGAAGTGGCACTCCCCTTCGTGGTACTTCAAGAAAGAGGTGCCACATATAATTTCTACTTTCTAACATTTTCCTTCACTGAGATAAAAAGAAGTGGGAGATATAAATAAGTTTTTAAAAGCATAGAACCCATGGTTTCCCTTGTTTGCATGGACTAGCACATGTCTAGGACAAGCAGAGATGACCAAAGGCTGTTGTAACATGACCATATAAGATAATAAGCGAAATGTACCCCAAGTCAGAGACACAAGGGTTTTCTTTCTTTCTTTCTTGTTTTTGTTTTTAATATACTTATAATGCAATATGATTCTTTTGTAGGTTTATCCCCCCATGGTATAATCCTTGTTTTCACTGTATTTGATTCCAGTGTTCTGCACTTCATATACATATTTTGCAATTTGGGGAGTGGAAGGGATATAGCAGAATGCTTAAATGGAGATGCAGGTTGACTCATTGTGATGATGAAATGTACAAGACACTGAGTCGAAAATGAATTTACAATGTCAGGCAGGGGTCAAGGAGGGAGGAGATGGAGAGTTGGGGAGGGAAAGGGTAGTAGGGGAAAAACAAAGGAGGAGGTAACAATGTTCGATAGGAAATGTACTCCTTACCCTACTCATGTAACTATAAAACAATTGTATAGTATTTTTACAATAAAAATATTTAAAAAAAATCTCTCCCTGGTGTAGATTTCCAGTGTTGCCCTCGGCATTGCATTTTTTGCCTTTTCTGGCCGTGGATAGTTCCACCTGCCCAGTGCATCAGTAGTCTTCAAGGCATCTTGGTCCTGAAGTGGGACATGGATTATCCAATGGTGGTTGGAACCAGGCCAAGGACAGGACAAAACCACTTCCAAGACATGGCTTCCTCATTCCCCATGCAACTAAGATTGCAAGCAGAATTTATCTGAATTTGACTCCAGAAAACAACCACTGAACCAAAAGGCAAGTTCACCAAACAGCATCCCTCCTCCCCCCATTCCCTCCTTTCTTCCTCCTTGGGAAAGTACAAAATAATTTTGCAGGTTTTGGCAAACACATAATTTGCCCACCACCTCCCCTGGAAAACTAGGTTTAAAGTCACTAAGTCATATAAATGGATAATGCCGCACTCATTATTCTGGACAACATCTTCAGGTTGTTTGATGCTTTAATTTGCTGTTGTTGGTGGTGGTAGGAGGGCCTGAACTCTGGGTCTGGGCACTGTCCCTTATGAGCTCTTCAGCTCAAGGCTAGTGCTCTACCACTTGAGCCACAGAGCCATTTGCAGTTTTTTTCTGCTTATGTGGTACCGAGAAATTGCCAGGACCTCATGCATGCAAGAGAAGCACTGTACTACTGAATCTCCTTCCCAGCCCTAATGCTTTAATTTTTAAAATTTATTTTCTTTTTGTCAGTCATGAGGTTTAATCTCAAGACCTGGGTGTAAAAATATCCCTGAGTTCTTCAGCTCAAGAGGAGCCCTCCACCACTTGAGCCACAGTGTCACTTCCTGTTTCTAGATAAGGGTCTTTCAGACTTTCCTGTCAGGGTTTGCCTTGAACTGTGAATTTTTAAATCATATTTCTTTTAAATGTCTATTGGAATATTAAAATTTATCTGAAATTTAAATTTTTCTGTAAACCTTTGTCTTCAAGTAATCCAATAGCATTAAATATTACATTTAGAATCTATTCTGTAGCAATCCATTTATTTATTTTATTGTGAAAATACCATACAGAGAGGTAACAATTACATGGGCAAGATAATGAGTACATTTCTCATCAAGCATTTATGCATCCTCCTTTATTTCCCCTTCCCATCCGTTTTCCTTCACCCCCCCCCCCAGCTCTCCAGACACCTCCCTGCCCACCTCCCACTCTCACTGGCCAAAGTTGAAAGTTCCATTTCTACATAATGACTTGTACATCTCATCGCTGCAATGCGTCCACCAGTATCCCTATTTAAACGATTTGTTTTTTCCCATTCCCATCACAAATTATACCAACATCAAATACAGTGAAAGCAGGGGTTATACTGAGGCGGAATGACATTCAAAGCAACAAGGAAATCATCTTATAAATATGTTAGGAACAATCGCAATAAAGAAAAAAATCATTTGAATCCTTATCTTGGGGTTAATATCGCCTAACATCAGCTTGTCTGTCCTTTTCTGCTTGTCTCAGACACACAGTGGTTATTGAAAATAAAGGAAACCATGGGACCTATGTTTCTTTGGGATTGGCTTACTTCACTTAATATAATGTTTTTTCCACGTCTTTCCATTTCCTAAGAAATGGAGCAATGTCATTTTTTCTGATGGAGGCATAGAATTCTATTGTTTATATACACCACATTTACTTGATCTATTCAACTACTGAGGGGCATCTGGGTTGGTTCCATATCTTAGCTATGGTAAATAATGCTGCAATAAACAGAGTTGTGCTGGTAGGTTTAGTATGATCTTATTTGTGACCATTTGGGTAAATGCCTAAAAGTGGGATTGCTAGGTTATAGGGGAGCTCTATGTGGAGTCTTCTGAGGAACCTCCATACTACTTTCCAAAGTGGTTGAACAACTTTACATGCCCAACAATGCAGTAAAGTTCCCTTCTGCCAACATCCCCTCCATCATCTGTTGTTATTAGAGTTCTTGATTATAGCCACTGTAACTGGGATGAGGTACTATCTCAATGTTGGTATGATTTGCAATACTTTTATGGCTAGAGAGGTTGAAGATTTCTTCATGTGTTTATTTGCCATCTTTCTTTCCTCTTCAGAGAAGTTTCTCTTTAAGTTTTTAGCTCACTTATTTTCGGGTCAGTTGTTTCTTTGAGGATTTGTTGTTGGGGGATTTAATTTTTGAGTTCCAGGAATATTTTAGATATGAGACCCTTGTCTGTTGTATGGCTAGTGAAGATCTTCTCCCAATCTGTGAGCTTTCAATTGATCTTGCTAACTATGTCTTTTGCCATGCAGAAGCTCTGCAATTTCATGCAATCCCATTTGTCCAACCTTTCTTTGATTTTTTTGTTTCTGGGTCTCTATTAAGAAAATTTCAGCCTGTGCCATGGAGTCCTAGGGATTCTCCTATTCCATCCTGTAATGTTTTCAGGGTGTCTGTTTGACTCTGAGGTCTTTGATCCATTTGGAGTTGATTCTGGTGCAGGGTGATACTTAAGGATCTAGCTTAATTTTCTGGAAGTAGTTAACCAATTTTGCTAGTACCATTTACTGAAGAGACTGTCTTTCTTCCATTCTAATTTTTTAATTTCCTTATCGAAAATTAGATGGCTATAGGTCTGTAGGTTCATTTCTGGGTTTTCAGTTCTATTCCTTTGGTCCTGAGGTCTATTCTTGTGTCGGTACCAATCTGTTTTGATTACTATGGCTTTGTAGTAGAGTTTGAAATCTGGTATTCCTCCAGCACTGTTCTTTCTGTTGAGGATCGTTTGTGCTATTTGGGGTCTTTTATTGTTCCATATGAATTTTTGGATTGACTCTTCTATTTCCTTGAAGAATGAGGATGGAATATTGAAAGGTATTGCATTGAATTTGTAGATAGCCTTGGGAAGTATTGCCATTTTCAGGATTTTGATCTTTCCAATCCAGGTGTATGGGAGTTTTTGCCACTTTCTAAGTCCTGTTTTAATTTCCTTTTTCAGGTTTTAAAAATTTCATCATCGAGGTCCTTCACTTCTCTGGTTAAGTTAATTCCTAGGTATTTTATTTTTTGTGGTGCTATTATGAATGGTGTTGCTTTCCTGATTTCAGCCATGCTTTCCTCATTGGTGGCATACAGAAAAGCCATTGATTTTTGAGGGTTAATTTTATACACTGCTACTTTGCCAAAGTTTTGAATCAGCTTGAGTAATTTGGGAGTAGAGTCTGTGGGATTCTTTAATTATAAGATCATGTCACCTGCAAACAGGGAAAGTTTTACTTTTTCTTTCGTATTTGGATCCCTTTTATATTTGCATCTTATCTTATTGCTGTAGCTAGGCATTCTAATACTAGATTCGGTGCTGTCCCTCAGCTCTTCAGCTCAAGGCTATTTCTCTACAACTTGAGCCACAGCGCCACTTCTGGCTTTTTTCTTTTTGCTTATGTGGTGTTGAGGAATCGATCCCAGGGCCTCATGCATGCAAGGTAAGCCCTCTACCACTGAGCCACCTTCCCAGCACCTCTCTTCTCTTTCTAACAGGATTTTCTAAAGATCTGTAGATTTGTTAATTTTTGAGGAACCACTCCTGTTTTGTTGATTCTTTCTATGGTTTTATAGATTCTAATTCATTTAATTTTGATTTAATTTTAATTATTTCTTTCCATCTACTGGATTGGGGTTTATCCTGCTGCTCTTTTTCAAGGAGGCTCAGATGTCTCATTAAATTGTTGGTTTCAGATCTCTCCAATTTGTTGATGTTTCTATTCAGAGCGATAAACTTACCTCTGAGTACTGCCTTTCCTGTGTCCCAGAAGAGCTGGTAATTTGTGTGTTCATTTCTGTTGAATATTATAAACATTTGAATTTTGTTTCTGATCTCTTCCATGACCCACTGGTGATTCAATGGTTCTTCAGCCTCCATGTGTTACAGGACTTTCTTTGGTGGATTTGGTGTTGAGTTCTAATTTTATTCCCTTGTGGTCTGAAAGAATGCAAGGTATAACTTCAATATTTTTCAATTTTGACAAGTGTACTTCTTGACCTAAAAATGTGGTCTATTTTGCAAAAAGTTCCATATGCTGCTGAGAAAAACGTGTATTCTGATACTGCTGGGTGAAATATTAAATCTAGGTGATCTATGCAGTTGTTTATATCTGTAATTTCTTTGTTGAATTTTTGCTGAGTTGATCTATCTAGTGGAGGGAGTGGTGTGTTAATGTCCCCAACAATTAATATATTAGGATGTAAGTGAGATTTGAGAGAAAGTAGTGTTTCGTGAATGAATTTGGATGCTCCATTGTTTTGTGAATAGTGATTTAGAATTTTAATATCCTCCTGAAGGAGAAATCCTTTAATTAGTATGTTGCAACTTTCTTTATCTCTTCTCACCAATTTTAATTAGAAATCTATTTTATCTGATATTAATATTGCACCTCCTGCCTCTTTTTGGGGGCTGTTTGCTTGGTAGATTTTGTTCCAGCCTTTCAATTTCAAAATGTGTTTGTTTTTATGGGCAAGGTGTGAGTCCTGTAGGGAGCAGATGGAAGGATCTTTCTTTTAAATCCAACTAGACAGTCTATGTTGCTTTATTGGAGAGTTAAATCTGTTAATGTTGGGATATTGGAGTGAGAGGTATTTGGGAGTTCTTGCCATTTAATCCACCTTCTTCAGGGCTGCGCCAAATGGGTTTTTCTTATGGTTCATAGACTCTCAATTTGGGTGTGGTTTCTTGGCCTTTATTGTGGTCCTGTTGGTTTTGTCTGTGTAGGACATCTTTAAGTATCTTTGGTAAGGCTGGTTTGGTTGAGATATATTGTTTCAGTTTTTCTTTTGTATGGAAGGTTTTTATTTGACCTTCAGTTATGAAGGAGAGTATAGCTGGGTACAGTATGCTTGGTTGATAGATTTTTGTCTTTAGGGCATGGCCTACATCAATCCAGGCTCTTCTTGCTTTAATTGTCTCTGCTGAGAAATCTGAGGTGATTCTAATTGGTCTCCCTTATAGGTGATTGATCTTTTCTCCTTGACAACTTGAAGATCTTTTCCTTCATCTGAATTGATCTTATGGGGATTATAAGGTGGTGTTATTACGTTCTGTTCTGGTCTGGTCTATTTGGGGTTCTAAATGCTTCTTGTATTTGAATAGACCTATCATTTTGCATGTTTGAGAAGTTTTCTGCTAGGATCCTGTGAAACAAATTTCCTAGACCATTAACTTCTGTTTCTAGGTGCTCCTCTACACCTTTATCATCAGATTAGGCCTTCTGATGGTGTCGTCCAAATGTTAAATAAGTCTGTCATATTTCTTGGACTTGTCTTGGATAGTTGTATGTTCTTTCTCTATAATATCTAAGCTGTTTCTAATCCCCAAGTTTCGATCTTCTGAATGTTCTAACCTACTGTCAAGAATTTCTTTTTTGTTTTTTTAGTTCTTTTGCTTCTAATTGCTTGGCTTTGATAGCTTCAAATTCTTTGTTGGAGCTTTGTTTTAGATCTTGTATGAATTTCTTTATTTCCTTAATTTGGTGTTCAGTGTTTATTCTCAAATCACTTAGTTGATTGGTTATAGTTTCCATGGATTTCCATTCCTTCTGTTGGCTACATTCAACATTCCCTTTCTGGTCTTCCTGACTTCTTTCAGCTGTCTTTTCATGGATTCCATGAATGCCTCGATTTAGTATGAAAGTAATACCAGCTTTGTGCTAGAACACTATTTTAAGGCAAGCATCAACCAAAGTCTGTAGTTGTAGAGTCAAAAGTTTGCATATACAATGGAGTTCAATGGATACAATCTATTGAATGTCAAAAAAACTATGTATTAATGGGCTAAGAACAGCAAAGTAGAATTTGGCAAAACAGAAATTATTAAGCTTAGGGAGAAATGTGGGGAAAAATAGGATTAGATAGATGTGGAAATGTAAAAAGAGAGTAAAGTTAACTAAGTCCTAATCTTAAAGAGGGAAATGGATTGGACAGAATGATAGGAGAAAGAGAAGAGTAAAAAAAGAGAAGAAAAAATGGAAAAACAAAAATTTAAATTTAAAAAGTGAAACACAAAAATTATGCAAATTTAATGAAGTAATATTGAGATAAATGCAGATAGGATGAGAAGAGGGGAGGAGTAGAAAGCAAATATGAAAAACTAAAAAATAAAATTACTTAAAATATTATATAATAAAGAGATAATACAGTTATTAAGGAATTTAAGCCTAAGAGGTTTTGAATTAAGTAATACATTACTGGTTTATATGTGTACACAAAGTGGGATAGGGTCTAATATTCCATGATAGGTATATCTGAAGATGAGCAGAACAGCAGTTAAGTCACCCCAAAAAAAGAATGAAAGAGAAGAAAAAATGAAAAGAATGAGAAAGAAAGAAAAAGGACCAAAAGTTTAGTAGAAATAATATAAAAATAAAAAAGAACATACACATGCATATTCACCTAAAATAAAAAATTATAAGAGGAAAAAAAGATTAATAGAATACAATTTTTTAAATATTAATAATTAAAAATAGGGTTCTTTGAATTTTTGGGGGGTCGGGGGGGGGAAGGGGAAGAACCTGTACCTCCCTTTTGTCCATAACCAGTCCCTTGGTGGAGTCTCTGGTCTGCTTGTGGTGTTTGGTTTTCCTGTGGATTGATTGGTTTCTTAAATCAGTTTGTTTGGATAGGCAGAAAAATGCTCTGCTTTACCCATAATTTTGTGATCCTCTTCCCAGGCTAGTTCAGTGGGAGGGAGATCTGTTTTGAGTTTCACAAAAGAAGATGGCTGTTTCCTCTAGTTTGGAGGTGCTGTAATGAGGCTAGGTTCTCCTTAGAGTTGAGGCCTTTCAGCAAACAGTAGTTTTTCCCTGAGGGGCTAGCTTCTGAGACATTCAGAGAGCCCAGCCTGGAGCCATTCTCAAGGTTTATGTTTACTGAATTTCAATACATTATCTAGGCTGCTATAGGGAGGGGCAGCCTTTGGCTCTGTTTACCCGGTGAAGAAAGACACTCCTGGGCTGAATGACTTTCTCCTCTGTAGAACAGAGTCTTGGTTCCTTTGTAGTCTCTGGTCTGCGATCTGTAGAATGAAGATATCTGCTCCTTGTCAGTTCTTGCTGGTGTTGAGTAGAATCTGCTAGCTTGCTGTACCTGGCACCTTTGTCCAGGATTCTCTGTTTTGTAGGTATGGCGGGGGCCGCCAACACCACAGCCACGGCTACCAGCAAGTGCTCAGATCTGTCTCCTTGCCTGGATTTTCCCTCTCTGGTCAAACTCTCTATACTGTGATTGCACACTTGGTGTAATTCTCCAGCATAGGTCTGTTCACTGGAACACTAAAACTGCTTTCTATGCGAGAGCTTGTTTAACCTCCAGCTTTTCTCCGCCATTTTCCCAAAACTACTCCTTTTTTTTTCTCTCCTGTATATTTTTTGTTTTGGAACAAGTGTCATGGACTGTCCAATCATTCAAAAGGACACTTATTCCATTAATTTAATAGAACAGGAATACAGCCTTACTGCATCTCAAGGCAACTTTGAGTATAACGTTAATGTGATAATTCACATCATTGAATTTTCAAAGTTGTTTTGATAATTTTTTGTTAAACCATTCATTAAAGAGGTTCCTAATAGCAAAAAAAAAACAATGTTTTTCTTTCTAAGAATGTTTTAAAAGCTAGTAATTCAAGAAAACAACTTCTATTTTTCCAAGATTCCACGGTGAAGAATTTCTCTTTTATCATAGCCCTTACTACTGACCCCCTCACTTCAAACTTGTAGCTTTATTCAGTTTTATGGTTCCAGCTTTCATTTTGGTACTAGCATCTGTAATCTCCTTGTGGTATTTGACAATGAAATTCCATTTGTTGTTAGAGAGCTCAATTTATATTGCCAAAGGCAGACTCATGAGCATATCACAGAGCATAAACTATTGAATATAATTAACGTGATACTATGCAACTATTCCATCAATTAATATTAGTACTGCATAAATGTGTATCTTCATATAATTTTTAAATACAAAGTAATTACATATCTATGTCATAAAATAATTCAGGCCACTAGTAGAAGAGACTACGCTCAACTTTTGCATCATCCCCAATATTTTTTGTAAAATTTTCTTTTTCATTAACTTTCACTGCAAGGCCTTCTTTTTCTAGCAATATGGTATAAGTCATGTCCTTGGATTTTAGTCACCTTTGAGTAAGCTGTTTTCTTTCCACTACCAGTTAGTCCCTCGTGTTAAATACCTGAGGAATAACTTGTCCCAATGTGCCTGCAAAAGAGTTATCCAACTCGACTATCTGTGCCCACTATTCCGTGGCTTTGTTTGGGATTGGTATATCAGAGACAGGGGTGTCAGGTTTCAGATGGCTGGAACCATGGCCTTATGAATTATGGGTAGCAGAAAAGAGTAGTAGATACTAGGATACCAGGTAAAGGGGAACTGTGACTATAATTGCTGAGTTACAGAGTTAGGAAATTGGTTATAAGCAAGTTTTGCACGGGTTGGGGTAGCTAATACAGGCATCCAGAACTGTTTAGCAGGGAAAAGTAAACATAGACAAAGTGAAAGAGTAAAAGTTGTGAGGGATTGTGGGGCACAATCAGGGTAACAAGGACATGGGTGTGCAAACTGGGTAGCCAGTACTAAGGTAGAAACAATTGGCATGGTGGTCTAATGTGGTGCAGAGCTCTGGGTTTGCCTGTCCAGTTGTGGCTGTTAGATCTTTAGGGAAACTACCTCTAGCAGCTCATTATCAGCTTGTTGTGTTCAGGCACGTGCCATCGATAAATGTGTACTCCAAGTAGATTGCATTCTTTGACACCACTATAGGATCTTTGCCCTAAGCATCCTGAGAGACCACACTCCACAATGCTGCAGAACAGCATCCACATAGTGAGTTGCAACTCTTGCTGCTCCTCTCTAATGTCAATTATCATGGTAGCAAGGGATCTGTGATGTGCTCAGCAGCATTGCTCTGGGAGGCTACCCTGTCATTCTGGAAGCTCCCTAGAAATGGGTATGAGCACTTGCTGATGTTCTTCCAACTTCTCTCTGTGGCTCTGCACAACCATACTGTTGTACCTCAGATGGGTTACCTTGATGTCCAGGTGGCTTCAAACATGCTCTATCTTCTCTCTCTAGGTGCTCTTCTGCTTCAGCTGCCTCGCCTTTTCCTTTCACATAGCTCGATTCATCTCCACATCCTTTGAATTCTGCTTCATATCAACCTGTGGCTTTCACACCAAGCCTTCCAATTTCTCATATACCTCTCTAGCTGTGAATTTGGCACAATAAGTTACATGTATGTTCTATGTCTGTTCATCAAGATTTGAGCTGGAATCTAGGTGGTACTAGCTAACTGAGAACATGGGGAGCTTCTAAAATACTCCCCTACCATTCACTGCTCATTGAGAAAAATGCAAATGTGTTGTGTTCAGTCTCTCCTTCTCCATTTCTGGTGAATAAAGTGAAGTCACAATGGAGCTACCAGACAGCTGCTATGTCAGCAAGTAACCAAACCAAAGATAATATATTGAGGGGATACTTATCAAGTGTAGTAGTATAAATGCACATATTTGTGGATATTACTAAGGGCTTTCATCAAACTAGTTATTTTTTGTCCAAAATGGCAGACCAATGTTAGGCTCTCCCTGAGATCTTCCTGTTCTGCAAGTCCTGAGGACTCCTACATACAACTCAGATCTAATGATATGGGTGAATAAGAAAGTAGGTGAGTATGGATTAGTATTCTGATAGTGTGCTAAGGTTTTGTCTTGTCATGACTATGATGAAATCAATGTCCTTTCTCTGAACTTCACCATATCTCTTTATTTGGCATAATTGGCAGATTTCCTAGTGTGTCATTTTCTCCTGTTAGTTCAGTGCACAAGTTAAAACATTAAGGATGCCAAACCATGGGTTTCCATTGTCCTAGTAGATGCTTTGCCTTCTAGGATCTTTCTTCCAGGTAACACTCTGTTTAACATATTGCACAATGTCCCAATCAATGAAATAATTTTGAGCCTAGGAGAAAATCTCCATTTATAAAGCACTACACATAAGAAGCAGAAGATGCCCTACACTCAAACGCTCCTGGAGAACAGAGTGTAAGGGTGTCTACACAGTTGGGAAATAGGATTCTGAGTGGTGGGAAAGGATGAGTTTAGAGAGCAAACCTAGAAGTAATTATAAGTTTCTGAATTCCTAACCTTAATTCCGTCTGCCCCTCAGGTCCAATTCAGGAAGAGGTGGAATGTTCATGATCACAAAAAGGAGTTTTTAATCCCAGGCCCAAAGTCTAGGTGTTCCTGTTACATCTTCCCACCTGCCCCTGTAGTAAGTGGTCAGATGGGGAAAGAGGAAGGGAGCCCCATGCTCAGGAATATAAATGGAGCTTACAAGTAACTTCAGTCTCTGACTTTCTATTTTGAAGGTAAGATAAAATGCAGTTTGGGTTTCTACGAAATCAGTTTCTAGGCTCTATGTTTCCTTCAGAACTTCTTTCCCTCCTTCTATGTTTTGACAGCAACAGTTAGTTCAGTGCTTCTGTCTCTTAGGGGCAATCTTTCTCTTCACACATGCTTAAAGTAGACAATAGGTGGGAGCTGCCATTAAATCAAAAAGTATGAAATAGTACACAGTGAGTGCTTTCCCTGAATTCCTGGATCTAACAAGTTCACAATTCTGAAGAGAACGTGATTATGGGTGAGTACTAACAATCTCCACTGAATGCTTAGCTTAGAACACTTTTCCCAAGGCAAGTTCTGTCTAGGTTATTAGGATGACTGAGATCTACTGGATCAATGAACTTATAGAAAATGCAAGACAGAAAAGTCTAAGAGATTGAGTCCCAAAAGAAGAAAGTAGACCAAGAAGAGAAAACTTATCATTGCTGGAAAAAGAGGAACACTTAACTAGGAGAATGTTTTTCTTAATACAGAATGTTTTTCCTTAATACAGAATGTTTTTCTTAATACAGGGGTATAATTATAACAAAGTTCTAAGTTGTGGCTCATCAGTAGAAACTATCAGGTCAAACCTCACTAAAACTAAAAAATAAAACTTATAAAATTTAAATTAAACTATTTGGATTTCAGTACTAACATCTATTTTAAGATGTGTGTGTGTGTGTGTGTGTGTGTGTGTGTGTGTGTGTGTGTGTGTGTGTGGTGTCTGAGATTATGTATGGGATAGCATTGGTTCTTAAAAATCATAATATTGGGGCTGGAAAGGTGGCTCAGTGGGAGAGCGCTAGCCTTGCATGCATGAGGCCCTGAGTTTGATTCCTTAGCACCACATAACAAGAAAAAAAGCCAAAAGTGGTGCTATGGGTCAAGTGGTAGAGTGCTAGCCTTGAGCTGAAGAGCTGAGGGACAGCACTCATGCCCAGACCGGACCCCTCCCCCCAAAAATCATAATATTGACACTGTCCTTTAGGTTTCCAATTCAAGTCCGGTGGTGTTCTAACTCTACGAGTTGAAACACACAATTCTCAATTTCTTCTGATTAACTGGAGGTAAACATGTAATGGATATGTCAACCTGGGTTGATTTCAGGTGATGATCTTCAGATCTTACTCTCTGGAGTAGGTGAGGTATAAGAGTGAGCCACTATGCTCAGCCCTGTATTTCCAGTAATTTACTTAATCTTTCTGAATCTTGTCTTCTTCCTGTGTGGAAAGTGAAAAGAATTACTTTGTGGACCTTAGAATCGGGTGGGAATTATGACTTGGTGCAGGAAGTATACATGTTTGGGATGTGTGTACAGAGCCTGACACTCTCATAAAACTACTGATGTATATATTGAAATGTATTCCAGGAAATAGAAACAAGAGGGATTTTTCTGTTCTTGTTTATCAATTTATGGGCATTGAGGGAGTCAGAGATATTCAAGGAGAACAGGGAAACAAAGGCAGCACTTGTACTCTGTAGATACTGTATTCACAATGAACTATACTACTGTGGACAGGGAAAGGATTGTCAAACAAGAAAGGAACTCATTACCTGACTTACAATATGTTTGTATGTACGTTCCCTTAACAATAACAATTTTTAAAATACAGGTTGATGATTTTCTCCTCCAGTTTTTGTAGGTTCCCTTAAGACTCAGGCTCACCAATGGAGTTTTTGAAGGTCAATTTATTTGATAATTAACATAAAGCCATAATCTCTTAAGACGTTATAAAAAGTATTTCATTCTTAGTACCGGTTTCTCTTTGAGTGGCAATTCTACATGTTGTTGGCAGAGCTAATGTTTTACTTTCTATTTCTAGTATTTGTCTGGTGCTGTATCTTGGCAACCTGCCCCTACCTACAATGGTAATCAACCTTTGAAATTAATGTACTTGAGTATGAGTTTCATTTATTTATTTAATTTGTTGGTGGTGGTGAACTCTGGGCCAGGTCACTGTCCTTCAGCATTTCAGCTGTAGACTATTGCTTTACCACTTGAGCCACAGTACCACATCTATCTTTTTCTGCTGAGGTGGTGCTGTGGAATCAATCCTATGGTCTCATGCATTCAAGATAAGCTGTCTACCACTGATCCACCTCCTGAGCCCCTAGGACTGGTATTTTTTTGCATGGGTCTATCAAGCAAACTTATTTAGCAAATGCATTTATTTGAAACTAGACATATTCAAAATTATGAATTATCAGATATTTTAATGAATAAAACAGTTATCATTGTTACTAGGAATTGTTTGCCTCCCCACGCTATAAACATGGAGGAGATATTTTAAAATAAAACTACAAAATAAATTTTAAGATCTTGGTGCAAACATATCTGTCCAGGTGTTATTACATTAAACAGAGAATTCAAAATTATTTTTCTTCATGAATACAGATATCAAAGGTCTTATAATACTTATTTCAAATTACAAATTAAAGGGAAAATCAGTTAGGAGGTAAAAATTATATTGAATGTTAATTTTCGAGGAGGAAAAAAGATCCCAGATGGCAGACTAAAGACAAAGCAATATCAGAGTCTTATATGATCAATAATAAATAATAAGAAGTTTTAATTAAAAAATTGAGCTGGAATGTGCACATCAGGCAAAGTCAAGCAATCAGATCATACAACCAACCAAAAAACACCATAATTATATCTCAGAAAAAGGAAACAAGTTCAGACCAGGGCTTAACATCCTTATCTTTGATTTTAATGGTATACATACACATACACCCCTCTACACACACACACACCCACACAACACACACACACACACACACACACACACACACACACACACACACACAAGAATGTATGCAACAGCTCAACCTACTCATATCCATTCAACATGAATCAAAAATCTTCCTGTAATATTGGAAACTTTAAAACTTTCAAGTCTTGAAAATAATTGATAACAGATGCATAAGCAATTATTTTCTGAATAGACTCTGCTATGGAAATGAGAGTTCATGATGGTTATAACTACTTAAACATCTCTGAATCTTTAAAGAATTAAACAAGAGACAATTCAAATTTTGGGACTATATTTCTACCAGCTATTCTTCAAAGGCTTAATAAAAAGTTACAAAAATGAAAATTAAATATCAAATCAATACAACTAATACTTGTGTAAGTAAAGTGAAAGACACTGACCAGAGACCTATGCTGCCTCCATTTCTAAGCTGGCTGCACATTGTGGAACCTTTGATTCTGTTGGACCAGGCTCACAGTTGTCTTCCCCAGAGCAGTGGCCCTGCTGGGGTTGGGCTGTGTGGAGAGAAGGGGAGGCCTTGGGGGAGGCCGAACTGGGGTTGGGGATGGGGTAGTAGGGAGATTACGCGAGGCACTGGCAGAGGCTGGTGAAGGGAGGAAGGAGGCAGTAGGCCAATGGCTAAGGAAGCAGCAGCCCCAAAGGCAGCTGGGTTCTGGGAGTGTCTCTGAGGTTCAGAGTTTGGCCCCTGGGGCCTCGTGGCTGGGTGAGGAGAGGAAGGAGTCTCAAATCCCACCCAAATAGGCAATGAGAAATGAGACAACCAGTGGTTGAAGAATTTCAAGAAAAAAGGCAAGGACTTGCAAGGGGGTTGGTCAGTGGCTCTAGGTATGTCCATAAACTAAGGCATCAATCTAGCTTGTGGTTACAACTATTAACATGAGGTATTGTTTGTATATATAATGATAATTGAATCTTTTATTATTAGGGAGCAGAAGGGAGCAATAGTGATTACATCCACAACACAGACATCCATCTTGTCTCCAAATCTTAATCTTTTAGTGTCCATCAGCTCGAACTTAAATACTCTTGAGATAATAACTCATACCCCTGTCTTCCCTTGACTGTTTGACCTTTCCAGAGCACAGCTCTCAGCCTTTTGATTGTTGTTTACAATGGCTTCCCAATCTATCCTTTTCCAAGTCTAACAGCTTGACTTCAGAATCCTTCACAAGTACTGTGACAGATGTATTATTTAGAAAACTATATTTGTTATAGGATAGGTTCAAATTTTAAATTTTATTTTATTTCAAAAATACTGAACAGAGTGGTTACAGTTACATGAGTAAGATACATTCCTTATTGAATCTTGTTACCCATTCCATTGTTGTTCTCCTCTCCCTTCCCAGCCCCCACACTTCTCCCCCACCCCAAAGTTGTAAAGTTCACTTCCGATATAGTGTCTTTTGAATATCATTGTTGCAATGGGTCACTCTTTGTACTTCTTTCATCACTATAATTTTTCCCTTTCTTTCTCCAAATCAGATAAATGTATATACAAAGTTGAAGATACCACAATCAAGACAGAGATTGCCAGGGATAAACCAATGGCAAAAGACAAATTAAATAAAATAAGATCTAGATGCTGTACTTTACAGACATCAAGGTTGTCATCTGAAAAATAAAAGACTTTTTTCCATGTCTTGGAGTTCATTTCAATTAGCATCATTTTGTAAGGTCAAATGTACATAGCTCTGGAACCAGCAATCTGACTCCTAGGCATTTGTTGAAATGATCTCAAGCTAAAATACACTAAATCTACAACTACGTTTCTGGCAGTATTTTTAGAACCAATCAAAATGCCCCTTCATAAATGAACAGATCAAGTAAATGTGGTGTATATACACAATGGAATTTTTATGCTTCTATCAGAAAGAATGGCAAAGCCCCTTTCATAAAAAAATGGAAAGATTTGGAAAACAATCACATTATGTGAAGGAAGCCAGACTCCAACAAACATAGGTTCCATGATTTCCCTCATTTTATTAATTAATATATGCTTAGGATAGTTCTTAAACTCTTAATATTCCTTTTTTTCTCTCTTCCTCTTCCTCTCTCATTCCATTTGTGTGTGTGTGAGTGTGTGCATGTGTGAGCGTGGATGCACACACACACACAGTAATTAAACTTGACGCGGAGCCTTAAACTCTTGCTTGGTTTATTCACTCATGACTGACTGAGTCTGTTCTATTTGAACCAAGGTTCCACTGTGCTTTGATTGAATAATTGAACATAAATGTCTCATGGATTGGTACTCCAGCCATCTGTGAACCATGATCTTCCAAACTCAGCCTCGTGACTATCTAGGAATAGGGATGAGGCACTGGTATCCTCTATTGTCTGTTGCTTTGTTTTGTTTTTGGTTGATTTTGTACATCCAATATATGCAAGGAAAACAAATCATTTATAATCAGGACTATTCCCATAAAATGAGTGTTGTATAAAGATTACCTTAATAATGTTATGCTTTTGCATCCACATTATGTGATTTGATTTTTTGAACTCTATTTTTGCAAACAGTCAAGTCACTTATATACAATTTGAATCTTCTTGTCTTGGTTTTATAGTTTGTTAGATGTTTCAAAACAGAATTTTTCAAGGTTTAACTCTGCACTACTGAAGCAAGACCTTTATGATCATTTAATGTCTTGTAAATCATAAGTTCTTCACTTCTTGTGGCACCATATGAGTACAGGTAGTTTCCTATAATATCTCCACATAGTTTAGACCTCAAGGCCATGCACGCTTCTGCCAAATATGCAAGGGCATCCTTTGTAATTCTCCTTGCATTTTCACTGTCCTTTTCTCTACTCTCCCATGCTAAGTCCTGTGATGATCTTGTTGATTTTCTCCTCAGTTACATTCATCTTTGCATCTTGGGAACTACTGTTATACACTACTGTATTTCTGTCCATTCTCTTTGTGCTTCATCTTGTACCCTTCTCAAAGCGGAGGGCAAGAGATTGGGGATATTTTTTTCACTCTTTGCTCAGACATCTATCTTTACTTTCTAGCAATACATTCATTGAATTCTTTCTGTAAAGTTTAATGTCTTGAAAATGATTACTGCATTTTCATGACTTTGTTATTTGGCATTAGAGAAGAACATAGGTCAGTAACTAACTTAGGTAAAAGAAGATTGCAATCAAGCTTCAATAGATGTTGTTCATTGGATAATATTTACTTCATGGTCTGCATGCCTGCTTCGTTTTCACTCTTTATTTTTCAATGTAGAATTTTCTTCTGGAAAGTACTTATAGACCTACCTAGTGAAGATCAATTCCTACTGTAATTAGTCATTAATTTTATTATACCATCATTTCATAGATCCTACTGAGTTTTTTCAGGGTCTGTATAATTGTGTTTCACATTCTTAGATATGTTTTAACATGGATGCATCCAGTGATTAAGATACATTTTTAAGTCACCATTTTGATGACAGAAACAAAACCATGCTGCAAACACACAATATGACAATTTTCTGGTTTTAAATTCTTTTAGATTAGAATTGATACTGGAAAACGAACATTCTTTGTAAAATTTTATATTTTCCTAATTATTTTAGTATACTTTCTAATATTGTATAAAGTTAAAACATTACTATTTGCTTAGTTTTAGTATTTCTAAAGTGGTCCAAGTAAAAGTTCTATTCATTCACAATTTAAAGACAATATTGTCAATTATGACCAAGTGAGACATTTTAAACTTTTATTTGTAGTCTAGTGTTGGTCCTTGGGAATCAGTTCTAATCCTTCATTTGTCTTAGTCTACTGCGTGCCTCTGAGCCTGATTTGACCTCCGTCTCCTCCTCCTTTTCTACTCTCTTTTCTTTCTCTTTCTTTTTTCCCTTTTTTCTTTTAGGAAGTGAGTATGAATTTAGATATTTTGTTGGCTGAACAAGTATTCTACCATTAGAACAATCTTTTTTCAATTTAGTTATTTGCTCATAGGTTATCAATTTTGCTGAGGCCTGAACAGAGGCTAAGTTCCTCACCTCTGTCTGCCAAGTAACTTGATCACAAATGCATTGCAGCACGCCAGGCTTAGGATGATATGGGAATCTTATTACGTTCCTTGCACACTGGTTCTGAACTGTGATCTTCTCAAATTTAGTTAGTGATATGAGCTCCAATAGCCTGCCCTTAGTATAGATTGTCTAAATGAATGATTGAAGGCAATTTCATTTTAATCTTTTTTGGCCAGTCCAGGGGCTGTTAAAATTTTAATTCTAGACAATTTTTGTACACATTAGCTTTAAAATGTTGCTTTACCGCCTTTTTTTCCCTTTTTACTTTTCTTGGTCATGGGGCTTGAACTCCAGAGTCCTTACATTTTCCACCTTACCTTACAAATAAAGAAAGAATAAAATTCAGTTTGTTGGTATAAAGTCACAAATTGTTTCCTGCAGAAATAAAAATAAATTTCACCTCCTAGCTCCAAGGTATATGTCTTTTTAAGGTAACTACAGATATGTAAGTGGTATTAGGTAAATTGTGTCATGTGTTTACAGCTGTATTGAAGAACATACTCTTAATATATCATTGGAAAACAGGGTTATTGAATAGTATCTATATGAGAATGTTATTTGAACTAATCACGCTAAGATGAAAACTACATCTTAGTCCATCAAAATGTGGAAATTAATGATTTTATTTATAAGAAAATAATACCACCAAGAAAAGTGAATATAGAGAGACTGAAAGAATAGCATTAGGGATTTTACTGTCTCTACCTGTTTAATGTGGTTCTATTTCTTGATATTGAAACTCTCTTCTTGTTATTCTTACTGTGTGTAATCCAACACTGTTTATTACCATGTATTCAATGTGGGAAATCTAGCTTCAAAAATGTGTAAAGTTTTTTTTTTCCTTTTCAATCACAACATTGTAATTATCAGGGTACACTGTGGTCATCATCATCTTCACCAAAATTATTACTAAAATCGTAAGTGCTAACTATTGATAGTCTGATATGTATCTATGATTTTGCAATTATTTGTCTGTTGATTAATAGTTTTAATGTTACCACTGTGCATGCATCCATATTAAAATTTAGAACAAATAAAGAAATAAAAAACTAAAACATAACAAGTAGCTTGACCATATGATTATTACAAATTGTAGAATAGATTTTTGAAGTATTGCAAATTCCTAAACAGTATGAATTAATTTCCTCTCTCCCCACCACTACACCACTACACACAAATATTTAAGAGTTCAAACAGAATTATTTCAAGTAATATACTGTAAATGCTACTACAATATCATAGGTATATCGAAAATCCCCTTGAAAATAATGAACTCTACATTGTATTTAAATATTAGTTATTTTATTCTAGGAAACGTTAGGAAAATAGACTGCATATCTTTGAAATTAAAAAGGTAAAAAATAGTAGCATAAAGTTGTATAGGGAGTCTGTCTTCAGAAATATATATATATATATATATATATATATGAAATATATAGAAAGACATAAGTTTTTGGAGATTGTCATCAGAAATATATACATATATCTAAATTTTTGGGTAGAACGATGTACATTATAGTGAAACAAAAATCTTAAGACATAATTAAAATTAAATAAATATATCAAACCAAGTGCCAGTGAATCAAGCTTATAATTCGAGCTATTCTGTGTAATTAGATCTTAGAATTGTGTTCGAAACTAGCCCCGACAGAAAAGTACTTGTTACATTCCTATCTCCAATTAACCACTAAAAACCGGAATTAGCTCTGTGCCTCAAGTTATATAGTGCTGGCTTTGAGCATAAAAAGCTTAGAGAAAATGCTCAGGCCTTGCAAACAACAACAACAAAATATATAACATTAATTTCACAAAAGCATCTTTTAACAGCTGTGAACATTTCTTAGAAATATGAATACATGCCCCTGAAAAATGTTAAGTAAAAATTACAGAATATTTACGTCTATGTTAAAGACATGACTATTTAGATTGAGATATCTAGGTAATGAATAGAAATTAAGAATAATGATAATATATTTGGACTGGTCTTTTATTCTACTTTATAATAGTAATAAAATGATATTTGTAATGATTATATAAAATTACTCTTGTTTGGTATTTGAATTACAATAAATGACAAACATTTTTAAATGATTTCCATAGGAAAGGATCATTTCCTCAACGGTATCAATTCTTTTCTAATTTCAAAACAATTAAGAAAATTATTCCAAGGCTGGTTTGCTCTAAGACTATATTTGTTTTTGTGTTCTAGTTTTCATATGTTCGTAAAAACTAAAACTCCAAAAAAATCAATGGATGTTGGCATTCAGGAAAATCTTCATAGATACTAACATTGGAGTTGCTTAAGTGGAATTGTTTTATTTCATTAGTTATTTTCACTAATAAATCAGCATGATTGTGTATTTTGTTTCTTTTCACTGCTGTTGGCTCTTACCTTGAGAATACCTATTTCCTAGCAAAGTAGAGAAAAGCATTTGGATTGAGCAAGTAGCATATAAGTTTCATAAAATACAGATGCATAGATTTGGGTCTTTGGCATTTGTTATAAGTTTCTTCCAGAAAAGGTTATCAATTACTTATAAGTGATGCACAATTCCTAGATATTCCAGTTATCACATACACTTTTTGATTGAGTTATCGCTGCATAAACTCAAAAAAAGGACCAAAAAAACTCAAAATAAACAGAAATCACATCTTCATTTTAAAATCTGTAGTTCATAAAGAATATTTAGCCAACACATAAACAGGTATTCTGCAATTTGTGTGAAGTGTTTTTAACAATTTTTTTTTGATGACATGAAATTCACATGCAATATATTATCTACTTTTATTGTATACATTTTAGTGCTTTGGAAGTGAATTGAACAATCATAGGTTTTCCAAGCCTAAGTTTCACAAACTTACATTTCTTAAAATAGAAATGGTGTAAATTTTACAACAGAAATTAAAATAGATATAACATTCAGTTACAGGAGTTTGTCCAGCATATATCCTCTATAGTGTGTCTTTTCAAATTTGTTTTGGGGGATTATTTCCAGGGTCTCACACATAATATTCAAGTACACTGTCAATGAACTGTGCAAACATTTTTTTTAACTTCTCTTTAATACATACATAGAATTGTAATGGCTGAGTAATATACAATTCTCTTTAACCTTATCAAGATTTGAAAACTTCCTTGCTAAAATGATTGAGTATTATACAGATCATTGTGCTATGTGGAGTATATCAATTTCTCCACAAATACATTACTATATTTTGTGTCATCTTTTTATATTATGGTCATACTAGTGAGTTTTCTTTTTCTTTTTTCTTAGATACTAAAGAGGGGCTTATTTCATATGCATCTCATATTAACTACTAATTTACATATGTTCTTTAAGAAATATCCTGTTCGGGAAAAATTTTATATAGAATTAGAAGATTTGAATGTACTTAAGACTCAGGATCGTTGTAGCATTAACAAATATGTGTCCTCTATCTGTTGGATATGTTTTCATAAATTTCATGGAATTATGAAAGGTCATCAGTTGATATTAACCAGTTAATTCTTGATTATCTTTAGCCTCTAATGCTTTACATGTCAAATTTTTAGAAACATTTACTGATCCAATGTCATGAATTTGCACATTTATGTTTATAGGTTTTTACATCTCACATTTAGTTTGATAATCAGTTTTTATTTTAAACTTTTGTATAAGGATTGAGATAGTAGTCTAAGACCATTTTAAATCTAGAGACGCAATAGTGCCAATACACCCATTTAAGATTCTATTTTTATTTCATAACGTCATGGCATCCTCTTCAAAATCTATTGACCATAAAACTAAGAATTTATTTTTGAAAAATCTGTAACATTCTTATTTTTTTTAATTTTATTTTATTTTATTTGTAAACATACTGTACAGAGGAGTTGCAATTACATGGGCAGGATAATGCGTACATTTCTTACCAAGCATTGCAGGCTCCTCCTTTGCTTATCCTTCACATCCCTTCCCAGCCTCCCCCCTCCCCCCCAATCCCAATCCTTCTCCTTCCCCCCTCTCCCCCCCCCCCGCAAGGTCGTTGTAAAGCTCGTTTTAGACATGACAATTTGTACTTCTCATTGTTGCAACAGGTCCAAGTGTAATCTTAAAAACTGGTTTTTCTCCATCTCCTCCACAAGTTATACTGACACCAAATATAGTGAAAGCAGGGGTTATACTGTGGGGGAGGGACATACAAAGCAACAAAGAGATAATCTTATAAATGCATTAGAAACACATGCATGAAAGAAAAAAAAAACAAAAAAATACATATCTAAGGGTTCACTTTCCTGACATCACATTATCTGACCTTTTCCGCTTGACTCATACATCTACTAGGTATTACAAATAAGGGAAACCATGGGACCTATGTTTCTTTGGGCCTGGCTTACTTCACTTAATGTAATTTTTTCCAAGTTTTTCCATTTCCTAACAAATGGGACAATGTCATTCTTTCTGATGGAGACATAAAATTCCATTGTGTATATATACCACATTTTCTTGATCCATTGTTATACTGAGGGGCATCTGGGTTGGTTCCATATCTTACCTATGGTAAATAATGCTGCAATAAACAAAGTTGTGCTGGTAGGTTTAGAGTGGTCTTGTTTGTAAACATTTGGGTAAATGCCCAAAAGTGGGATTGCTGGGTCATAGAGGAGTTCTATGTGAAGTCTTTTGAGGAACCTCCATACTGCTTTCCAAAGTGGTTGAACAAGTTTACATTCCCACCAACCATGAAGTAAGGTTCCTTCCTGTCCACATCCCCTCCAGCATCTGTTGTTGCTAGAGTTCTTGATTTTTGCCGTTCTAACTGGAGTGAGGTGATATCTCAATGTTGTTTTGATTTGCATTTCTTTTATGGCTAGGGATGTTGAACATTTCTTCATGTGTCTATTGGCCATCCTTCTTTCTTCTTCAGAGAAGTTTCTCTTTAAGTCTTTCGCCCACTTATTTATTGGGCAGTTGTTTCTTTGAGGATTTGTTGTTGTTAATTTTTTGAGTTCCAAGTATATTTTAGATATGAGACCCTTGTCCGTTGTATGGCTAGTAAAGAACTTCTCCCAATCCGTGGGCATTCTATTGATCTTGGTAGCTATATCATTTGTCCTGCAAAAGCTCTGCAACTTTATTTTTTTTTTAATTTTTTTAATTTTATTTTATTTTATTTGAGAAAATACTGTACAGAGGGGCTACAATGTGAAGTACAAAATGTCATGTCAAAACCAACTTTACAATGTCGGTGTGGGGGGGAGGGGGGTATAATTGAGTGGGGGGAAGGGGAAGGCTGGGAAAGGATGTGAAGGCTAAACAAAGGAGGAGGCTGCAATGCTTGGTAAGCTCTGCAACTTTATGCAATCCCATTTGTCCAACCTTTCTTTGATTCGTTGTGTTTCCGGGTCTCTATTCAGAAAATTTCGGCCTGAGCCAAGGAGACCTAGGGTTTCTCCTATTCCATCCTGTAATGTTTTCAGAGTGTCTGCTTTGAGTTCAAGGTCTTTGATCCATTTGGAGTTGATTCTGGTGCAGGGTGATATATAGGGATCTAGCTTTAGTTATCTACATGTAGTTAAAAAATTTTGCCAACCATTTACTTAAGAGACTGTCTTTCTTCAATTCTATTTTTTTAACTCCCTTATTGAAG
Source organism: Dipodomys merriami (assembly GCF_024711535.1). Classification (NCBI taxonomy): domain Eukaryota; kingdom Metazoa; phylum Chordata; class Mammalia; order Rodentia; family Heteromyidae; genus Dipodomys; species Dipodomys merriami. The sequence goes on along the minus strand of NW_027203416.1, from coordinate 1,328,970 downwards.
ATTAGATGGCTATAGGTCTGTAGGTTCATTTCTGGGTTTTCAATTCTGTTCCATTGGTCCTAAGGTCTGTTCTCATGCCAATACCAAGCTGTTTTGATTACTATGGCTTTATAGTAAAGTGTGAAATTTGGTATTGATATCCCTCCAGCAGTGTTCTTTCCATTGAGGAGCTTTTTGCTATTCAGGGTCTTTTATTGTTCCATATGAATTTTTGGATTGCCTCTTCAATTTCTTGAAGAATGAGGTTGGAATTTTTATAGGTATTGCGTTGAATTTGTAGATAACCTTGGGAAGTATTGCCATTTTCAGGATGTTAGTCTTTCCAATCCAGGACCATGGAAGGTTTTGCCATTTTCTAAGTTCTGTTTTGATTTCCTTTTTCAAGATTTTAAAGTTTTCATCATAGAGGTCCTTCACATCTTTAGTTAAGTTAATTCCTAGGTATTTTATTATTTGTGGGGCTATTAAAATAGAGTTGCTTTCCTAATTTCAGCCACACTTTTCTCATTGTTGGCATACAGAAAAGCCATTGATTTTGGAGGGTTAAAAATATACCCTGCTACTTTGCCAAAGTTTTGAATCAGCTTGAGTTATTTGGGAGTGGAGTCTATGGGATTCTTTAAATACAAGATCATGTCATCTGCAAAGAGGGAGAGTTTTATTTCTTCTTTCCCTATTTGGATCACCTTTATGTCTGCATCTTGTCTTATTGCTGTAGCTAGGCATTCTAATACTAGATTGAAGTGTAGTGGAGAGAGTGGGCATCCTTGTCTTGTTCCTGAGTAAAGAGGAAATGGCTTTAGTTTTTCACCATTGAGTATAATACTGGCTGTAGGTTTGTCATATACAGCCTTTATTGTATTGAGGAATGTTCCATGGATTCCTAATTTTTCCAAAACCTTCATCATAAAGGGGTGTTGGATCTTGTCGAATGGTTTTTCTGCATCTATTGAGATAACCATGTGGTTCTTATTCTTGCTTCTGTTGATGTGATGAATAATATTAATTGATTTGCGTATATTGAACCAGCTTTACATCCCTGAAATGAATCCTGTTTGATCGTGGGGTATGATTTTTTGGATGAATTGTTGAAGTCAATTGGCCAAAATTTTGTCGAGAAGTTTTGCATCAATTTTTCATCAAAGAAATGGGTCTATAAATCTCTTTCTTTGTTGAGTCCCTGCCTGGTTTAGGGATGAGTGTTATGATGGCTTCATAGAATGTGTTTGGTAATGAACATTCTCTTTCAATTTCATTGAAGAGTTGGAGGAGTATTGGTGTGAGCTCTGCTTGGCAGGCCTTGTAAAATTCCGCTGTAAAACGATCTGGTCCTGGACTTTTCTTAGCTGGGAAGTCTCTTATTGCTCTTTCTATTTCAGTGCTTTATATGGGCCCGTTAAACTGGTTTAACTCATCTTGGTTTAGATTTGGCATGACAATATTTGCTAGGAAAAGGTCCATTTCTGCCAAGTTCTCAAACTTATTATCATAAAGTTTTGAGAATTATTCCCTTATAATTCAGAATCTTGCTTGTTTCCGTGGTGATGTTTCCATTCTCATCTCTGAGTTTATGTATTTGGGTGTATTCTCTTCTTTTTCTGATAACATTATCTAAGGGTCTGTCAATTTTCTTAATTTTTTTCGAAGAACCAACTCTTTGTTTTGTGAATTCTTTCTACATATTTTTTGGATTCTAATTCATTTAATTCTGATTTAATTCTGATTATTTCTGTCTGTCTACTGGATTGGGGTTTATCTTGCTGCTATTTTTCAAGGAGGTTCAGATGTCTCAATAAATTGTTGGTTTCACATCTCTCCAATTTGTTGATGTAGGAGCTCAGAGCTATAAACTTGCCTCTGAATACTGCCTTTGCTCTGTCCCAGAGGAGCTGCTAATTTGTGTGCTCATTTTTGTTGAATAGCATGAACATTTGAATTTCCTTTCTAATCTCTTCCATGACCCACTCGTGATTCAGCAGTGTGTTGTTCAGCCTCTATGTTTTACCGTACTTTATTTGGTGGCTTATGGTGTTTAGTTCTAATTTTATTCCCTTGTGGTCAGAGATAATGCAAAGTATAACTTCAATGTTTCTGAATTTGGACAAGTTTGCTTTGTGGCCTAAAATGTGGTCTATTTTAGAAAATATTCCATTTTCTGCTGAGAAAAACGTGCATTCTGATGCTGCTGGGTGAAATGTTCGGTAGATGTCTATTAAGTCTAGTTGATCTATGCAGCTGTTTAGATCTGCGGTTTCTCTGTTGAGTTTTTGCCGAGTTGATCTATCTAGTGGGGAGAGTGGTGTGTTAAAATCCCCAATGTCATTGGATCTATATGGGATTTGAGGGAATGTAGTGTTTCTCGGATATATTTGCGTGCTCCATTGTTTGCGAATAGATATTTAGAATTGTAATATCCTCCTGAAGGAGAGATCCTTTAATTAGTATGTAGCGACCTTCTTTATCTCTTCTCACAAATTTTAATTTGAAGTCTATTTTATCTGATATTAGGATTGCAACTCCTGCCCATTTATGGGTGCCGTTTGCTTAGTAGATTTTGTTCCAGCCTTTCACATTTAAAATGTGTTTGTTTTACGGGCAAGATGTGACGCCTTCAGGCAGCAGATAGAAGGGTCTTGTTTTTTAATCCATCTGGACTCTCTATGTAGCTTAATTGGAGAGTTCAGTCCGTTAACGTTAAGAGATAGGACTGAGAGTTATTTGGGAGTTCCTGCCATGTTATCCACCTTCTTGAGGGCTGTGAAAACTGGGTTCTTCCTATGGTTCTTGGATTCTCAGATTGGGTGCAGTTTCTTGGCCTTTATTGCGGTCTTGTTGGTTTTCTATGTTTTGGACATCTTTAAGAATCTTTTGTAGGGCTGGTTTGGTGGAGATGTATTGTTTCAATTTTTCTTTGCTATGGAAGGTTTTTATTTGGCCTTCAGTTATGAAGGAGAGTTTAGCTGGGTACAGTATTCTTGGTTGATAGTTGTTTCTTTTTAGGGCATGGCATACATCATTCCAGGCTGTTCTGGCTTTGATTGTCTCTGCTGAGAAATCTGAGGTGATTCTAATTGGTTTCCCTTTATAGGTGATTAACCTTTTCTCCTTGACATTTTTAAGGATATTTTCCTTGGTCTGAGTTGATCCTGTGTGGATTATAAAGTGACAGTGGGATGTCTTGTTCTGGTCTGGTCTATTTGGGGTTCTAAAAGCTTCTTGTATCTGAATAGGAGTATCTTTTTGTATGTTTGGGAAGTTCTCCGCTAGGATCCTGTTAAACAAATTTCTTAGACCATTAACTTCTGTTTCTAGGTGCTCCTCTACACCCATTATCCTTAGATTAGGCCTTCTGATTGTGTCTTCCAGGTGTTGGATAGATCTATCATATTTCTTGGACTTGTGTTGGATGGTTGTATTTTCTTTCTCTATAGTATCTAGGCTGTCTTTAATCCCTGAGATTCGATCTTCTGCATGGTCTAACCTCCTGTCCAGACACTCTACTTTGTTTTTTGTCTCTTTTCCTTCTAATTGGTCAGATTTGATGGCTTCAAGTTCTTTGTTGAAGCTCTGTTTTAGGTCTTGTATGAATTTCTTTACTTCCTTAATTTGGTGTTCAGTGTTTGTTCTCAAATCACTTAGTTGATTGCTTATGGTTTCTTTGGACTCCCATTCCTTCTGTTGGGTTCCATTCAGCATTCCCTTTGTGGTCTCCCTGACTTCCTTCAGCTCTTTGTTAATGGATTCCATGAATGCCTTTAGTGATCTTTGTGTATTCTCTACCTGGTCTCTCAATTCCTATATTACTCTTTGATTAGCTTCCTCCAGTTTGTGGGATTCCTGCAGTTCTCTTTCCTCCCATTCTTGAGATTCCTGCAGTTCTCTTTGAGTGTTCTCAGCCTGCTCACGCCATTACTCCCTTTCTCTTTGAGTATTCTCAAGTTGTTCATGCAAATCCTGTATCAGTTTTTGAGTAGCTTCCTAATGATTATGATATTCTTGTATAAATTTTTGGGATGCCTCCTCTCTCTCCCTATCACGCTCATACAGCGTCCTTTGTAAGTTGTCAGACTTCTCATTTATCATGTTTGCCAGCAGTGTTTGTAGAGCTATTTGGGAACTCTCCTCTGGATTATTCATTATCTGTTCTGACCCCTGATTATCAAGATTGGGAATTGAGATAACCGGATTTGCCATTTTTTTGTGTTTTTCCGGCTTACTCTGCACATTTGAGATGAAAATAGCACAATTTTTGTGCTAGAACACTATCTTAAGGCAACCATCAACCAAAGTTTGCATTTGTACAGACAGTAGTCTATAGATACAATCTAGTTCAACAGATACATCTATTCAACATCAAACAACTATATGTTAATCGGCTTCGAACCACAGAGAAGAATTTGGAAAACCAGAAATTTTTGGGGTTAGGGAGAGATGTTGGTAAAATATAGGAATAGATTGGTGTGGGGAGGCACAGGGAGAGTTAACTATGTCCTAATCTCAATGCAGGAAATAGGTTGGGTAGGATGCAAGAAGAGAGAGAGAATAAAAGAAGAAAGGGAAATGAAAAGAAACCAGAAAAAAACAGAAACGTAAAAGTTAATATAATTATGGATATTAAAAGACAATCTATTTAGAGAGGAATGTGAAAATATTGATTGAAGGGGAGGGACATAGAGGAGATGTGAAAAACTTAAAAAAATGCTTAAAATATTATATAGGTATAAAGAGGTAGTACTGCTATTAAGGAATTTAAGTCTCAGAGGTTTTAAATTGAGTAATAAATTTGTTGAATAAGTGTGTACACAATTGGGATAGGGTCTACTAGTTAACTACGGGTTTATCTGAGGATGTGCAGGACAAGAGTTAAGTCAAATAAAGAAGAACAAAAGAGAGGAAAAGTTGAAAAGGATAAGAAAGGGAGATAAAAAGATCAGAAGTTCAGTAGAGCTAGACAAAAAACAAAAAGATAATTAAGAAAGAAATAAAAAGAGTAAGAAGACAAGAAAAGAAAGGAAAACACACATTCACATATTCCTAAAATAAAAATTATAAAAGAAAAAAAAAGTTACTGGAAAACAATTATTTTTTCAAAAAAGGCAAAAATTAAAGATTAATAAAAGTTTTAGAAAAGGAAAAAAAATTATATATATATAAGGTACCCAAAAAAAAAGAAAGAAAAAAGAGAAGAAGAAGAAAAAAGAAAAAAAAAGTTCTTTGATTTTTTTTTTTTGATTTTTTTGGGAGGGGTGGGAAGAATCCTGTATCTCCCTTTTGTCTGTATCCAGACTCTTGTTGGAGTCTCTGGTCAGCTTGAGGTCCTGTGGCTTGATTGGTTTCTTAAGTCAGTTAGTTCCAACAGGCAGAAAAATGCTCTGCTTTACCCAAGATTTTGAGATCCCCCTCCCAGGTTAGTTTAATGGGAAGGTGATCTGCTTTGATAATCACAAAAGAGGGGGATGCAGTGATGAGGCTAGGTTCTGGGTAGAGTTGAGTCCTTTCAACAAACAGTAGCTTTTCCCTGGGGCTATTTTGTGAAAAACTCTCAGAGCCCAGCCTGGAGCTATTCTCAGGGTTTCTGTTTTTCAATTGATTGTGGAGGCTGCTAGAGGGAGGGGCAGCCTCTGGCTCTGGTTACCCAGTGAGGAAAGCCACTCCAATGGCTGGCCCCTGAGCTGGGTGACTTTTCCCTGAATGGAGCTGAGTCTGGCAGGTCACTTCAAAGTTAAGTTCTTGTGACCTGCTAAATGACTCGTTTTATTCCAAGTCCTGAGCTGGAGCTAGCAGCTCCTCTGAGCTTTGTTGGTATCCAAGATGGAGATCAGCGGTGCTGTGGGAGGAGGGGTGGCCTTCCCTCCTTTGCTCCCTGAGAAGTAGTGAGGACGTCGGGCTTCTACTCACACCGAGTCTTGGATCCTGGGTTGTCTCTGTTCTGCAAACTGCAGGATGAAGATGTCTGCTCCTTGTTGGTTCTTGCTGGTGTTGAGTAGAATCCGCTTGCCGGCTGCGTCTGGCTCCTTTGTCCCGGACTCTGTATGGCTCAGGTTGGGTGCCCTGCAGTCACCGCCGCGACCTTGCCACCGCCGTGGCAGCTGCTGGCAAGCGATCAGATGTGTCTCCTTGCCTTGGCTTCCCCTCTCTTGTCTAACTCTCTGTCCTGTGATGGCACACTTGGTGTGATTCTCTGGCTTAGGACTGTTCACTGGAACTCTAAAACTGCTTTCTGTGTGAGAGCTTGTTCAGATTCCAGCTTCTCCTCCGCCATCTTCCCGGAACTCTCACTGTTACATTCTTCTATGTGTCTGTTCTTTCACTACTAAACATGGTAATAAGGTTCAAATCTAGTATGAGGGTTCAAGCTACACCATTTTACACAATTGTTCTTACTGACCTGTATTCCTTGAGTTTACATACGAGTTTATTGAACAGGTGGACCAATATTCTACAGAGATATCTAGATGTTTGAAAGTGACTCATATTTTGCACCTTGTGAAAACACAAGACCCCAGATATTATATATAGAAAAATGTCTTTACAGAATGCTTGAAGCATTTAAATTAATTTAGGAATAAGTTAAGATTTAGTTAACGCTATAGTATAATAAAGTTGAATGGTAACGAGTTGAACTGTACTACAAAGTAGAGTGAGAGGGGATAAAATAGAATGATGGACCACATAGGAGATATATGTAATTGCTATTGTGTTTCAAAGAACAGAAAGACTTCAGAAACGAGAAGGAGGAAAATAATCAAAGTGTTCTGAATCACGTTTCTTTTTATTCCACCTAATAGTGTGGACTAAGAGTCAGAGAAGATGGGAAAAAATAAAATAGAAAATAAAGCATTGTATAGACCTGTTACAATGTAAAGAAATTGTAATAGTAATATGATTACTAATTTCCAAAGAAATAAAAGAAAGAATAGATGAACCCTAAAGGCAAAAAGAATGAGGAGAGAAAAGAAGCAAAGTAAAACCTTTATCAATAACAAACACAAGAGTTTGGAAGTAGAAAAAGCAGTGGAAATATTCTAAAAAACAATAAAATAACAATAAAAATTGCTATCGTGGATAAAATATGGATCACATTTCATCATATAAAATTTTGAAAAAACATACTAAGAATAAAAATTTAAAAGTCATAATTTAAAACAATATTTACATTATAACTAGACAGTACAGTTCAGTGATAAAAACTTGGCCCAGCATATGTAAAAGAGTAGAGTGATCACCAAGCATTACAAAGTACACACAAAGCACACACACACACACAAACCACATAAATACATACACACACACACACAACACATACACACATTTGGAATATTCATATTATCATATTAACAGAGTAAATTATTACAAATAGTAAAAAGTTAATATATTGAATCATAATATTGCTTGTAGTATTTAAAATTTAGTAGAAATAAAATAGTCACGATATACGTGGATTCTTATAGATTAAATAAATTGAAAATTAAGAAATAGAAGGCAGGAGAACCCTTGCAAAGAGTTTTAAAAAAATAAACATTTTGGAACATTTATCCTTTTATTTTTACAAAAGATTGATGTTATTGGAGTTTTAACTCAAGATTTAGAATATGATAACCAGGTGCTCTATATTGCGCTAGGGATGGCTATATCTCTATTCATTTCACTCTGGATATTTTTTTGGGGGGTCCTGTCGTGGGGCCTGAACTCAGGGCTTTTGCGCTGTCCCTCAGCTCTTCAGCTCAAAGCTAGTATTCTACCACTTGAGTCACAGCGCCATTTCCAGCTTCTTTCTTTTTGCTTATGTGGTGCTGAGGAATCGATCCCAGGGCTTCATGCATGCAAGGCAAGCACTCTACCACTGAGCCACCTTCCCAGGCCACTCTGGATATTTTTGTACTAAGGTCTCATAGTTTGTCAGGCTCTCCCTATTTACAAACCCTACTTGCAGTTCCTACCATAGCTAGAAAATGGAAGCCACAAATCATCATGCCCAGATTAAACTTTTTTTTAAATTCAAGTACAAATATTTACAAAAAAGTGACCAGGTAATGAAGCCTTTCTTGAAAATAGAGTAAGTATTTGTTAACTGGAAAAATATGTTTAGAACCTTAAAAAATAAATTTATTTAAATTCACCAACCATATAAAAATTAAGAAAATAATATTAGAAATTCACATGCTAACTATATTTAAAGCAAAATATATGTATCTGAATAATTTATATGTGTAAAAATCATGCAAAATTAAATTAACTAATCCTACAACTCTGAAAAAAGAATTACCCCCTAAAACAAAGGAAAATAATTAAGTTCAAAAATTGAAATTTAGAAAATAAAATTAAGTGCACTCTTTAGTTGATTTAAGTAATTGTAAATCCACCGTATATCAATTTTATATTAATAAAATGCATGAACAAAGAAAGCAAAAGTACCCATTGATAAATAGCAACAGCAAAAGTCTCAGTAGTTGTTTGAGTGTGCAAAAAACAAAAATTGATGGAGTGGATAACAATGCTCTTTCCATAAATAATGTACTCATTACCTTAGTTATGTAACTGTAACCCCTCTGTACATTACCTTTACAATGAAATTAAATTGAAATTAAAAATAAACCAAATAATATACCAATTAAGAATTCTTAGAAGCCATCGGTTAAAAACCTTGTAAAAAACTGTCCCAGGTACCCGAGGAATATACTTTGATGATACTATTAGAATACCTAAACTTCAGCAGAGAAGCCAAAAGTTTAAAAACTGTTACAAAGTAAAGTATTAAATCAGAATATATTAGTATAATAATTAGTTGGATTTTTAGTGGTAGTCAAATATGTAAGGAATGAGGCAATTTGCCATTTGTTTTCACGTAATACGTGAGAAAGAATTTTCTAGGTCTTTTTAAATATATCATAAGTTAATGAAGAAACTATTTTTTCACATCATATGATAATCAGATAAAGATTATATTAGAGCAAAGAACATATTGTAATATGTTTTTGGATGTTAATATATATACCTAGTTTGGTTGTGGGCAATTATGGGGATTTCAATCGGAGTATTTTTCTTGATAGGCTGGCATAATATCAGTGGTTAATTTTAGGATAGGGGTTCCCTTTCCACAAGAACATTCACCTGTTCTGTCTTTTTAGCCTTCCCATCATCAATGGCATCAGAGTTGCACACTAACTTTCTAGCTTCCTACCTTGGCCGGCCTAGATCCTGCAGTCCTTCCAATCTTAGTCTCTAGATAGTGCAGGATGGTGGAAATGATCCAATGCACCCAGCTATAGACTGAGAAGGAAGTCCACAAAAATTTGTTCTGGTTTCTGTTCTCAAGCCTCCGAAGTAATTAAGAGTACAGATTAGAGACTCTGCTGCCAAGCAGTAATAGTATTTGTAAAGAAATTAGACATATTATGACTTAGGCTTGTGATTACCTCAGGAAAGAATGAAAGAGCAATGAACCATAGAAGACAAGAAGAATTTAACTAGCTACTCAGAGGCTGAATCACCATAGCAAGCTACTCAGGAGGCTGAGATCTGAAGACCACTGTTCAAAGTGGTAGACCACTATCCTTGGGCACAGAAGCTTAGAGATAGTGCCCAAGCACTATCAAGCCTCAGGAATGATGAATGCATGCATGAGCACATGCACATGCAAGTGTGTGTACAGGCACATGTACACACACACACACACACACACACACACACACACACACACACACACACACACACACACACACACAAATGTGTATTTTAAGGCAGAGTTCTTTTATTTTTACCTTGCTGTACTTTCCTTGTATTAGTTCACCAATTAACAAAATCAGCTAAGCACCTATTTACATACAACTCATCATGTTTCTCTAAAGTCTACTCTCTTTTTGGAAACCTGATTTTATTTGACCCAAAAGTAAATTATGCAGGAGGTCAGTTCATCTCTCTCAACTCTGTAGTGTTAGTAGATTGTTTAGGTTCTTCCTAGCAATATGATTTTGTGAAATCCTGCATCAAGCAGCATATTTCTTTCACAAGAAGGGAAGCCTCTATCAAACAATTAGTAATAGGTTTTTCTCCTCCTGGCAAGCATCTGTAGTTTTATTATCTTCATATAATCCATGATCTGTCTGTGTATGCCAAAGACAGCTGTGAAAATAAAAAGACCCTTCTCAGCGCTTAGATTTTGTATACCATTCATAGATATGAAGGTGTTTAAATATTACTTAAATTGCTTTGAACTAAATAATGTTCACCTTGACTATCTTGAGAAAGAAGAATAGGTTTTTCAGCATTTTAGGTAAGAACGTGAGTGAAAGAAAAGGAAAAATGAGGAATAAGTCAACACATACATTCAAATGAAACAAAACAACCCAAGAAAACACAAATTAATTCAGTATTCAAGAACCAGCAGGAAATGCAACGATTTTTTAAAAATCAAGTATGATAAGCTTATGAAAATCCTGACTCTATGGGAGTCTACTGTTGTGAGGATAGTGTTTATCCACTGGCCAGACTGGACAGAAAGATCTATACACTATGCCAGGCACTTATTCTAATTTCCAGGAAGAATAACATCAAATGGACATCGCCCATGATCATACACAAGTAGGAAGCCAGATTCTATCTAAAAATTAATCAGGATAATTTAGGGCTGAGGGCATGTGGCACTGTGGCTCAAGTGGTAGATAGCTAGCCTTGAGCTGAAGAGCTGAGGGACAGCGCCCAGGCCCAGAGTTCAAGCCCCAAGACTGGACCCCCCTCCCCCAAAAAAGGTGATGGCTTTTCAAGTACTTATACATCAACTGAGTTACCTTTGTGGAGCTAATGGATTCAATATAAGCTTCGCTTAAGAGCTATTTCTAAATTTCTGCAGCTTAAAATTTCCCAAATGAGGTCTTACTGGCACAAATCTCTACCTGACCCTTTACCCTTTTTCCATGTAGGAACAGACCAACCAGAATATCTTAACCTGACAGCATAGATTGTCTTAATGGAAAAAAACTTAAATGTTACAAGGGATCATAGACAGATGAACAGTTCAGAAAGAACTGTTCAGACTAGAAGGTATTTTATCAAAATGTAATTGTTTATTATACCTATCGTTTCAAAAGTAGCTAACGTCAAGAAGATAAAAAAAATTGTTTATATGCATGATTCCCTAGTGTCTTCGCCTGTCTACCATCCAACCAGGCAGGAACTCACACTACTGACTTTCTATCACCAAATATTACCGTAGCTCCAGGAGAAGTCCATATGTTTCTCCTCGATATTAGGCCTTAAATTGGTAATGTTTAATCAGTGTTTCCTCTTGCCTCTAGGCTGTACATCTACAAATGGTAAAGCATTAGGACTAACTCTACCAAACACTGAGGTAGAGATAATGAAATAATACTTTAAAACAGAGTTGTTTTTGATACCCTAACTATAACAGAACAATGTAAAATATTTTCTTATATTATATATAGTTATATATTTTATATATATACGTGCTGATTTTATATTTCACACAGTGAATCTTACAAAAATTAATTGATAATTTGACAAATAAATTGATATTTATGCCAATGAATAGATTGGAATATAAATAAATAGGTTTAGAATATATATTAGGATATAAAGAGTATCAATGCAATGTCTTCGGTATAAACTTGTGATATGTTCTAAGTGTTCTTGGTCTTTTGAATTCACATGGTAAAAAAATTGGTTGTTTTCCTCTAATCTATAAGGGATTTTACTCTGCTTCTCTGTTTATTATTTTAACTCACCGGTTCCAAACTGTTTTTCTCCATATTTCTGAAGCATTCCTACTGATTATACCAAAATCTTTATGATATGATGTTTAAAAGGTATTATTCTTCTGCAGGACCCACAGGTCCTAGGATCCCACGTCCCAGTTATCCGCATCATCAGATAACAAGGGCAAGACTTCTCACCTAAGCCCATGCAACATGCCAACAAAAAGAAATTGAAAACCCATCTCAATTTCTCATTTCCTATAATATTTCAGGGCCTCAATTCCTTAAGACACAGAAAGTAGTGGTAAGAAATTGTGAAGTGCAAGGTAACTTAAAATGAAAGATGATATCACAAAATCTGAGAAAAAGTACAGTAATTCAAAATTTCAGTTTACAAATGATATGCCCATATGAGTGAACAAGATCACAAATGTCACAAGATTACTTTTAATACCCCTCCCCTAATGATTAATGAAAAATTTCAGTCCAGAGAAAGTAAGCCAAAAAATATTTCCTGGAATGATAAATCCATAATTGGTCTACCAAGGCTAGGTAAACGACTTCGAAGTCATATATAATTCAGTAAAACATTGAGAAGATCATCAGTGCTTCAAAACATTGGTACTTCAGTAAAACTTGGTTCTGTAGTATAAAAATGTTGTCATTCTCAAACCAATGATAACGTACATTTAATCTCCTGAAAGTATAATACTTTTCAAATAAATTTTAAAAATCATTGCCAAAATAACATTTGACAAGTAGATGATACTTAGTGACATTACAAGTTTTTCATGTGTAGGGAGCAAATTACAATACAGTTGATTTATTTTCCCAGCACTAATGCCAAACAGGTTCACCCATTCATTAAAGTGTAGAAATAGTACCCCCCACCATTTGTGTTGTTCAGCAGGTGCCTTCGACAATTTGTTAAATAGATCAGCCTCCCATATTTCAAACCAAAACATTAGCTAATAAAGTAAATTTCATCACATAATAAGAACATTTTAAAAAGTAACGAATAGTTCCCTTATCATATGTTGTTTTATGTTTTCCTTATCTGTCTAACATAGAAAATATGATTTTAAGTCTTGAATATGGGTATACATCAGAGATGTGATGAACATAAAATCTGTCTTCTATTTCCATCATATTCCTGTATAGTAGTAAATTGCACTTTTCTTCTTTTTGCAAAACTTGTAGGTAGTAGAAAATATTATCCCATGTAAAATAAAATAATCGCAAACCATTGTACAAAGCCATTTATAAAAACTGGTAGTTAGGAATACATTCTAAGCCATTTTTAAGCTTTCTTATTGACTAAAGATTAATCTTCCAAATGGATGAGAATAAAATCATGTCTAGGTGCTTCACGTCTCCAGTCTTGCAAACTGTTATTGCAGATGAATGAATTATGGAAATATAAGCTGACATCAGTTCAAGTATATGCAGGATTGAAACTCCATGGAAAGTATATAAACCTTTCAAAGTATTAACAGACAGTTCGATGTCCTCCTCTCAAGTCTTGCCTGATTTCCAATTAATCACAGCTTCTTGACTTCAAGTCTAGTGAAGCTGAAGGACTACAAGGCCTACCCCAATGCTACATCGTCATGGTTTCTCTTTTTAAACTTTTATTTGGATGTGGAATTTATTTTCATGTCTTCATTCAGTCTCTTCTGAATTGTAGTGAGCCAAATAGGCTCTGTAAAATCACTTTAGGTACCAAAAATATTAAAACAATCTATATCAAAAAGTTTTGGCCTCCCTCCACTGCTGAAGCCAAGATGCTTAGCTAGGGCTTCTAAGAACGCCTTTTCTTACCTTTTCAATTTGATCAATTCTTTTCTTTTTTTTTGAGGGTGGTGGTCTGGTCATGGGGCCTGAACTCTGGGCCTGGGCACTGTCCCTCAGCTCTGCAGCTCAAGGCTAGCATTCTAGCCACAGCACCACTTCTGGCGTTTTTTTTTTTTTCTTTTTGCTTATGTGGTGCTGAGGAATCGAACCCAGGGAAAGCACTCTAAAACTGAGCGACCTTCCCAACCCTGCTCAATTCTTTCTGATCCCAAAACTTTTTGGCTTATGTAATAATGGAAGTCTTCACTATCTCATGTTAATAAGGATATTATATTTTGTGAGCTACTTAGAAATGTGAAATCATTGGTTTGAAGAATCCAATCTAATATTTTTCTGTGTTTCACTGCTTTGCGTGCAAATACATTGTGGAAAGTATTGCAAACAGAAAAATGTAACCCCAATACCTTCTTTCATTGTGGAGGCACTTTCTACCTAAATATTTTGACCCAAATTATCTTTTCCAGTGAATTACTGTTTGGTAATCAAAGGTCAATTCACCAATTTTGATGTCTTATTTTTTTAAGAACTTTGAATTTAAATTCCACTAGAACCTTGTTTCACACAGTAAGAGTATATTTCCTGGGTAAGGAGAATTCTCAAGGGAACCTACAGTATTTATAGCAAGGTTTTTGAGGTTTGTTTGTTTAGAGTGAAAAGGATCCATCTTCACCCACATTGCACCCTCTCAGCTAAATCTCAATGAATTTCTTTGAATGAAAGCCTATTTTACCAGGCAATCTTAAATTTTCTTAATAGGCTAAGTTATTAAAAAGTTTGAACAATTAAACTTTACCTGTCATAATTTTTTTTCTTTTTTTCTTTTGAAAATACAGTACAGAGGGGTTACAATTACATGGGCAAGATAATGAGTACATTTCTTATCAAGAATTGTAGTCTACTCCTTTGTTTCCCCTTCCCATCCCTTCCCATTCTCCCCCTGCCCCCCCCAACATATCCTCTCCGCTCCCCCTCCCTCCTGCATCAAATTTGTAAATTTCGTTTTTGACATAATGACTTGTAAGTCTCTTTGTTGGAATGGATCCACCTGTATCCCTATTTAAACGATTTGTTTTTCCCCTTCCACTCCACAAATTATACCGACATCAAATACAGTAATAGCAGGTGTTATACTGTGGGGGAGGGACATACAAAGCAACGAAGAAATAATCTTATAAATGTGTTAGAAATAATCACATGAAAGAACAGAAACATTTGAATACTTATCTTAGGGTTCATTTCCCTAACATCACCTTATCTGACCTTTTCTGCTTGACTCAGACATATACTGGATATTGCAAATAAGGGAAACCATGGGACCTATGTTTCTTTGGGCCTGGCTTACTTCACTTAATATAATTTATTCCAAGTCTTTCCATTTCCTAACAAATGGGTCAATGTCATTCTTTCTGATGGAGGCATAGAATTCTATTGTGCATATATACCACATTTTCTTGATCCATTCATCTACTGAGGGGCATCTAGGTTGGTTCCATATCTTAGCTATAGTGCTGCAATAAAGATAGTCATGTGTGTGTGTGTGTGTGTGTGTGTGTGTGTGTGTGTGTGTGTTTGTGTGAGTTTTGGGGATACCTACCCCCATCTCTGAAGTGCCTCATCCTCCCAGTGGTGAGTACATCTTGGATCCCCACCCCAAGGAAGGTGGGTAGCGGATGGTACATAAGGTTACATTGAATGTGATGATCTGAATTCTATCCTGAAACTGAAGCCTGGAGAGCTAATGGAGAGAAGGGGAGGTTTAGAGGAGCATCAAAGGAAGCCCCTTACTTTTGGCTATAAGTACCAGAGAGAAAACTGAATCCATTCTTTTGGTAGTAAGATAGCAGCTGCCCAGTATTCATTTATTTTATTATTTTTTTTGTGAGTCCTAGGGCTTGGATTCCGGGCCTCAGTGTCGTCCCTAAGCTTCTTTCATTCAAGGCTGAGGCACTAACACTTGAGCCACAGCAACATATTTGGCTTTTTTCTGGGGTGGGGGGGAAGGTGGTTTTGGGGAGATAAGAATATTACAGACTCTCCTGCCTGTGCTGGCCCTTAGTCATTGCCATCAGACCTCAGCCTCTTGAATAGCCAGGATGATGGGTGGGAGCCACCAGTACCTGAATGCCACCATCCATTTATATTCCCCTAGGGCCAGTGCCGGCCACCTACACTGCACCCCCCTTAATTGTGAGTGGGAAGTGATCATGGGTGGGTTTGATACTTCAACAGCCTGCCTACTTACCTTTGAACATTGTTCCTGATCAGTTTGATGACGGCTACTTCCTTATCCACAGCAATGACTTGGCTCTGTCACAAAAACAAATGTACCCCAAGAGGTGTCAGTTCTGGAGTCTTTCCTCTGCACACCGCCCCCCTCCCTGAAATAACACACCCCAGCAAAGAACTAGATATAGAGTGAATTCATTCTCTTATAACCGGGGTCTGGCCAGATAGATAGCAGTGAGGATCAGAGGCCCAGGATCATGCTGGGTGGTTGGACAACACAATGCCTCCTCATCCACTTTCCTTTAACTGTCTTAGCAGAGAGTAGTGAGGAAGTACTCAGAGGATGGATGGACAATGAATAACCGTAACGTTCTAGCCCGGGCACAGAGGGGCTTACCTCAGGGAGCTATGTCAACAGGCTGAGCAAGCTCCTGACCCACAACCCACTCCAGAATTAGAGAGTCACCATGGGTCCCAGCCACATGGAGAGGCTGAGCCACCTCCTCCAGGATCCATTCAACCAGTTCTTGAAAGAGAAAGAAAGAGAGAGAGAGAGAGAGAGAGAGAGAGAGAGAGAGAGAGAGAGAGAGAGAGAGAGAGAGAGAGAGAGAGAGAGAGAGAGAGAGAGAGAGAGAGAGAGAATGAAAGAAAGAAAGAAAGGAAGAAAGAAAGGAAGAAAGAAAGAAAGAAAGAAAGAAAGAAAGAAAGAAAGAAAGAAAGAAAGAAGGAAGGAAAGAAAAAAAGAAAGAGAGAGAGAAAGAGAGAAAGAAAGTCAGAATTGGACTTATGCCTGATGCCAGTGGCATAGGCATAATGCTATACAGGAAAATGAGATATGAGGACCATGGTTTAGAGCCAGGACAGGCAGGAACGGCCTCTGAGACTCTTATCTCCAAAGAACCACCAGAAATCCAGAAGTGGTGCTGAGGGCTCAAGTGGTAGAGAGCCTGCCTTGAACTGAGGAGCTAGGGGACAGCGCCGAGGACCAGAGTTCAAGCCCCAGGACTGACAAGAAGTGGACTTTCCACCACAACAAGTGGACTTAATAGCATCCATTGTCATAAGGAGCATGGCAGAGAAGTCAGGCTGAGCTTCCTCTAAACTGGGGGTCATGAATGGTCACCCAGCTTCTTCGTGCCTCATTTTCCCCAGCTGCAAAATTGAACACAGTGAAGGATCCCCTTCCTCATGGGGATAGGGTAAGGATGAAAGAGAGCCATGTTTTGTTTCATAATCCCATACCTGTTGCACGATAAATAACAGGCACCATCTGAGCCCTTGCAGGGTATCTTCCTGTCATATTCTCACAGAATTTCCAAGAACCATCTCTGGCAAGTGTTCCTTCTATGCCTGGCCCTGCCCCAGTGTTCCCCCTATATTGATCCCTTGTTTCCTCACAACTGTGCCAGGAGGATACTGAAGTCCAGTGGTCAAGGCCCAGAGCTTCACCTGTGGTCAATAATCAGCTGCTGTGGACTAAGAGTTTGGGACAATCTATCTAAACCGATGACTAAACGTGGTGCAACCTGTCTAGCATCCTGATACAGAGAAGCAGTCATGGTGGCCAACACTTGTCACAGGAGGATTGTGATCCAGCCCAGCTTGAGCATATATTGAGTCTCTATCTCAGAATTGCCCAAGACAGAAAGGCTTGGCTTTCATGGTAGAATACCTGACTGGCAAGCCTAAGGCCTTGAGTTCAAACCCTAATATACCAAAAAGAATCAGAGGCCCGGTGGCAGAGGCTCATGCCTATAATCTTAGCTACTCAGGAGGCTGACATCTGAAGATCATAGGTCAAGATTTAAAATAGGGTTGGCCTCACCCATCAGACCTCATGATGAGAAGACTCAGAGTCTGACCCATCCAGTGTGCTCCATAGTAACAGAGCTGGCATACTTACTAAGTGCTGGCCATGCTCTCTGTCCCCCAAACCAAGGCTCACATGTTTTCCCTTCTTCCTTCCTTTCTTCTTTTTCTCCATCTGGCCTTCCCTCTTCTTTCTCTCTTTCCTTCCTTTCTCTCACTCCTGGGCCTTGAACTTGGAGCCTAGGTGCTGTCCCTGAGCATTTTTACTCAAGGCCAACAGACTACAACTTAAGCCACATATCCACTTCTGGTGTCTTATTTTGGCAGTTAGTTGGAGATAAGAGTCTTACAGGCTTTCCTGCCTGGGCCTCAAGCATTAACCCTCCCATCATAAGCCCCTATGTAGCTAGGATGACAGGCATGAAGCACCGGCATCCAGCTCAAACCATGGTTTCTTCATGTGCTGTGGAACCAGCACTGGAAACTCTCATTGTCTATGACCCCTCCAGAGCCTGGCGCACACTGTAACTCTGTTGGATAAAAAAATGAGCATCTGTCTACAAAAATACTACAGAAAAGTCCCATCCCATTCAGGTAAGCATCCTGGTGGGCGGGGCAAATCCTGATGTAGCTCTCCCACAGTTCTCCCTCCTCCCTCTTCCCACCCTCCTGGTGCCAGAGAAGTTAACTCTTTTGGCTCTGACGACAGATTCCATGGTGTGCGTGCTGGATTTTGGGGCCTCTGGGATGCTTATCTTCTCAAGGATCTCTGGTCAGCGGCTGATCAGCTCTGTGGCACTTAAATCCCCACTCAGGAATGAATGAGGTTGCATTGAGCTGAAGGCCAGGCTCAAGGGACCTATTCTCCTACCCCTGGAGCCAGCCAGGGTGGCCCACCAAATCTGGCCCCCAAGTTTCATGTTGCAGAGAAAGGATCTTCGAGGCATCATGGGTTTCTGAATCTCCCAGAGTCTAGTGCAGTTGCTGAGAATCTTCTCTACTCACAGCTGGCCGGCCAGGGATGGTGAGGTCACAATTTCTGCTTCCCATGACATCCTCAATGTTATGTCTAGGTCGCATGACCCCCACCAAAGCGACCACCAAGAACAGACTCTACAGCTCTTTTATTTAAACGAGCTGCAGTTCGGGCCATGTCCTACACTCTGACACAGCAGAACCCAGGAGGTGAGCCCCGAGCTAAGGATTTACAAGTCTTATTTTTTTTTTAATTTGAATTTAAATTTTTTGTGAATATACTGTACAGAAGGTTTACAATTACATGGTCAAGATAATGAGTACATTTCTTATCAAGCATTGCAGCCTCCTCCTTTGTTTACCCTTCAAATCCCTTTCCATACTCCCCCCGCCCCCCGACCAAATCCCCCCTTCCCAAGCCATCCCCCGCACCAAAGTTGTAAAGTTCGTTTTTGATATGACAACTTGTACTTCTCATAATTGCATCGGGTCCACCTGTATCCTTAAACGACTTGTTTTTCCACACCTCCTTCACAAATTATACCGACATCAATTATAGGGAAAGCAGGGGTTATACTGTGGGAGAGGGACATACAAA
Source organism: Dipodomys merriami (assembly GCF_024711535.1). Taxonomy (NCBI): domain Eukaryota; kingdom Metazoa; phylum Chordata; class Mammalia; order Rodentia; family Heteromyidae; genus Dipodomys; species Dipodomys merriami. Next base: position 1,309,797 of record NW_027203416.1, on the reverse strand, counting down.
GCTACAAAGAAATAATCTTATAAATGAATTTTGAGGAATGTTCCATGGATTCCTAATTTTTCCAAAACCTTCATCATAAAGGGGTGTTGGATCTTGTCGAATGCTTTTTCTGCATCTATTGAGATAACCATGTGGTTCTTATATTTGCTTCTGTTGATGTGATGAATAATATTAATTGATTTGCGTATATTGAACCAGCTTTGCATCCCTGAAATGAATCCTGTTTGATATGATTTTTTGGATGAATTGTTGAAGTCAATTGGCCAAAATTTTGTCGAGAAGTTTTGCATCAATTGTTCATCAAAGAAATGGGTCTATAGTTCTCTTTCTTTGTTGAGTCCCTGCCTGGTTTTGGGATGAGGGTTATGATGGCTTCATAGAATGTGTTTGGTAATGAACATTCTTTTTCAATTTCATTGAAGAGTTGGAGGAGTATTGGTGTGAGCTCTGATTGGAAGGCCTTGTAGAATTCTGCTGTAAAACCATCTGGTCCTGGACTTTTCTTAGCTGGGAAGTCTCTTATTGCTCTTTCTATTTCAATGCTTGATATGGGCCCGTTAAACTGGTTTAATTCATCTTGGTTTAGATTTGGCATGACAATATTTGCTAGGAAAAGGTCCATTTCTGCCAAGTTCTCAAACTTATTATCATAAAGTTTTGAGAATTATTCCCTTATAATTCTGAATCTTGTTTGTTTCCGTGGTGATGTTTCCATTCTCATCTCTGAGTTTATTTATTTGGGTGTGTTCTCTTCTTTTTCTGATAACATTATCTAAGGGTCTGTCAATTTTGTTAAGTTTTTCGAAGAACCAACTCTTTGTTTTGTTGATTCTTTCTACATATTTTTTGGATTCTAATTCATTTAATTCTGATTTAATTTTGATTATTTCTGTCTGTCTACTGGATTGGGGTTTATCTTGCTGCTATTTTTCAAGGAGGTTCAGATGTCTCATTAAATTGTTGGTTTCAGATCTCTCCAATTTGTTGATGTAGGAGCTCAGAGCTATAAACTTGCCTCTGAATACTGCCTTTGCTCTGTCCCAGAGGAGCTGCTAATTTGTGTGTTCATTTTTGTTGAAAAGCATGAACATTTGAATTTCCTTTCTAATCTCTTCCATGACCCACTCGTGATTCAGCAGTGTGTTGTTCAGCCTCTATGTGTTACCGTAGTTTCTTTGGTGGCTTATGGTGTTGAGTTCTAATTTTATTCTCTTGTGGTCACAGAGAATGCAAAGAATAACTTCAATGTTTCTGAATTTGGACAAGTTTGCTTTGTGGCCTAAAATGTGGTCTATTTTAGAAAATGTTCCATGTTCTGCTGAGAAAAACGTGCATTCTCATGCTGCTGGGTGAAATGTTCGGTATATGTCTGTTAAATATAATTGATTTATGCAGCTGTTTAGATCTGCGGTTTCTCTGTTGAGTTTTTGCCGAGTTGATCTGTCTAGTGGGGAGAGTGGTGTGTTAAAATCTCCAACAATTAACGTCTTTGGATCTATGTGGGATTTGAGGGAATGTAGTGTTTCTTGGATAAATATGGGTGCTCCATTGTTTGGCGAATAGATATTTAGAATTGTAATATCCTCCTGACGGAGAGATCGTTTAATTAGTATGTAGCGACCTTCTTTATCTCTTCTCACAAATTTTAATTTGCAATCTATTTTATCTGATATTAGGATTGCAACTCCTGCCTGTCTATGGGGACGTTTGCTTAGTAGATTTTGTTCCAGCCTTTAACACTGAAAATGGGTTTGTTTTTATGGGCAAGATGTGACTCCTGAAGGCAACAGATAGAAGGGACTTGTTTTTTAATCCAACTAGACAGTCTATGTCGCTTAATTGGAGAGTTCAGTCCGTTAACGTTAAGAGATAGGACTGAGAGGTATTTGGGAGTTCCTGCCATGTTATCCACCTTCTTGGGGGTTGCAAAACTGGATTCTTCCTATGGTTTTTTGATTCTCAGTTTGGGTGCAGTTTCTTGGCCTTTATTGTGGTCTTGTTGGTTTTCTATGTGTAGGACATCTTTAAGAAACTTTTGTAGGGCTGGTTTGGTGGAGATGTATTGTTTCAATTTTTCTTTGCTATGGAAGTTTTTTATTTGGCCTTCAGTTATGAAGGAGAGTTTAGCTGGGTACAGTATTCTTGGTTGATAGTTGTTTGTTATTAGGGCTTGGCATACATCATTCCAGGCCCTTCTTGCTTTGATTGTCTCTGCTGAGAAATCTGAGGTGATTCTAATTGGTATCCCTTTATAGGTGATTAATTTTTTCTCCTTCATAACTTTAAGGATCTTTTTCTTGGTCTGTGTTGATCCTGTGTGGATTATAATGTGACGGTGGGATGTCTGGTCTATTTGGAGTTCTAAAACTTCTTGTATAAGAATAGGCCTATCTTTTTGCATGTTTGGGAAGTTCTCTGCTAAGATCCTGTTAAACAAATTTCTTTTCTTTTTTTTTTTTATTTTATTTGAGAACATACTGTTCAGAGGTGTTACAATTACATTGGCAGGATAATGCATATATTTCTTACCAAGCATTACAGCCTCCTCCTTTGTTTACCCTTCACCTCCCGTCCCAGCCTCCCCTCTCCCCCCCACCCAATCATACCCCCCTCCGCCCCCACTCCGACATTGTGAAGCTTGCTTTGACATGACATGTTGTAATTCTCCTTGTTACAACAGGTCCACCTGAATCCTTAAACGACTTGTTTGTCCCCCTCTCCTCCACATGTTATACTGACATCAAATAAAGTGAAAGCGGGGGTTACACTGTGGGGGAGGGACATACAAAGCAACAAAGAAATAATCTTATAAATGCGTTAGAAACACATGCATGAAAGAAACAAAAACATTAAAATACATATTTAAGGGTTTGTTTTCCTAACATCACATTATCTGATCTTTTCCGCTTGACTCATACCTATACTAGATATTGCAAATAAGGGAAACCATGGGACCTATGTTTCTTTGGGCCTGCTTACTTTACTTAATATAATTTTTTCCAAGCCTTTCCATTTCCTAACAAATGGGGAGATGTCATTCTTTCTGATGGAGGCATAGAATTCCATTGTGTATATATACCACATTTTCTTGATCCATTCATCTACTGAGGGGCTTCTGGGTTGGTTCCATATCTTAGCTATGGTAAATAATGCTGCAATAAACATAGTTGTGCTGGTAGCTTTAGTGTGGTCTTGTTTGTAAACATTTGGGTAAATGCCCAAAAGTGGGATTGCTGGATCATAGGGGAGATCTATGTGATGTCTTTTGAGGAACCTCCATACTGCTTTCCAAAGTGGTTGAACAATTTTACATTCCCACCAACAATGAAGTAAGGTTCCTTTCTGTCCACATCCCCTCCAGCATCTGTTGTTGTTAGAGTTCTTGATTTTTGCTGTTCTAACTGGAGTGAGGTGATATCTCAATGTTGTTTTGATTTGCATTTCTTTTATGGCTAGGGATGTTGAACATTTCTTCATGTGTCTAATGGCCATCCTTCTTTCTTCTTCAGAGAAGATTCTCTTTAAGTCTTTCGCCCACTTATTTATTGGGCAGTTGTTTCTTTGAGGATTTGTTGTTGGGTGGTTTAATTTTTTGAGTTCCAATTATATTTTAGATATGAGACCCTTGTCCGTTGTATGGCTAGTAAAGATTTTCTCCCAATCGGTGGGCTTTCTATTGATCTTGCTAGCTATGTCATTTGCCCTGCAGAAGCTCTGCAATCTTATGCAATCCCATTTGTCCAACCTTTCTTTGATTTGTTGTGTTTCCGGGTCTCTATTGAGAAAATTTCGGCCTGAGCCTAGGAGACCTAGGGTTTCTCCTATTCCATCCTGTAATGTTTTCAGAGTGTCTGCTTTGAATTCAAGGTCTTTGATCCATTTGTAGTTGATTCTGGTGCAGGGTGATATATAAGGATCTAGCTTTAGTTTTCTACATGTAGTTAACCAATTTTGCCAGCACCATTTACTGAAGAGGCTGTCTTTCTTCCATTCTATTGTTTTAGCATCCTTATCGAAGATTAGATGGCTATAGGTCTGTAGGTTCATTTTTGGGTTTTCAATTCTATTCCTTTGGTCCTGAGGTCTGTTCTTATGCCAATACCAAGCTGTTTTGATTACTATGGCTTTATAGTAGAGTTTGAAATTTGGTATTGATATTCCTCTAACAGTGTTCTTTCCGTTGAGAAGTGTTTTTGCTATTCGGGGTCTTTTATTGTTCCATATGAATTTTTGGATTGCCTCTTCTATTTCCTTGAAGAATGAGGGTGGAATTTTGATTGGTATTGCGTTGAATTTGTAGACAGCCTTGGGAAGTATTGCCATTTTCACGATGTTAATCTTGCCAATCCAGGAGCATGGGAGGTTTTGCCATTTTTTAAGTTCTGTGTTGATTTCCTTTTTCAAGATTTTAAAGTTTTCATCATAGAGGTCCTTCATTTCTTTGGTTAAGTTAATTCCTAGGTATTTTATTTTTTGTGTGGCTATTACAAATGGAGTTGCTTTCCTAAATTCAGCCACACTTTTCTCATTGTTGGCATATAGAAAAGCCATTGATTTTTGTGGGTTAATTTTATAACCTGCTACTTTGCCAAATTTTGAATCAGCTTGAGTAATTTGGGAGTGGAGTCTATGGGATTCTTTAAATACAAGATCATGTCATCTGCAAAGAGGGAGAGTTTTATTTCTTCTTTCCCTATTTGGATCCCCTTTATGTCTGCATCTTGTCTTTGCTGTAGCTAGGCATTATAATACTAGATTGAAGAGAAGTGGAGAGAGTGGGCATCCTTGTCTTGTTCCTGAGTTAAGAGGAAATGGCTTTAGTTTTTCACCATTGAGTATAATGCTGGCTGTAGGTTTGTCATATACAGCCTTTATTGTATTGAGGAATGTTCCATGGATTCCTAATTTTTCCAGAACCTTCATCATAAAGGGGTGTTGCATCTTGTCGAATGCTTTTTCTGCGTCTATTGAGATAACCATGTGGTTCTTGTTCTTGCTCCTGTTGATGTGATGAATAATATTAATTGATTTGCGTATATTGAACCAGCTTTGCATCCCTGAAATGAATCCTGTTTGATCATGGTGTATGATATTTTGGATGAATTGTTGAAGTCGATTGGCCAAAATTTTGTTGAGAAGTTTTGCATCGATGTTCATCAAAGAAATGGGTCTATATTTCTCTTTCTTTGATGAGTCCCTGCCTGGTTTTGGGATGAGGGTTATGATGGCTTCATAGAATGTGTTCGGTAGTGAGCTTTCTTTTTCAATTTCATTGAAGAGTTGGAGGAGAATTGGTGTGAGTTCTGCTTTGAAGGCCTTGTACAATTCCGCTGTAAAACCATCTGGTCCTGGACTTTTCTTAGCTGGGAGGTCTCTTATTGCTGTTTCTATTTCAATGCTTGATATGGGCCTGTTAAGCTGGTTTAACTCATCTTGGTTTAGTTTTGGCATGTCAATATTTGCTAGGAAGAGGTCCATTTCTGTCAAGTTGTCGAACTTATTAGCATAAAGTTTTGAGAAGTATTCCCTTATAATGTTCTGAATCTTGGTTGTTTCCGTGGTGATGTTTCCATTCTCATCTCTGAGTTTATTTATTTGGGTGTGTTCTCTTCTTTTTCTGATAACATTATCTAAGGGTCTGTCATTTTTGTTAAATTTTTCGAAGAACCAACTCTTTGTTTTGTTGATTCTTTCTATAGTTTTTTTGGATTCTAATTCATTTAATTCTGATTTAATTCTGATTATTTCTGTCTGTCTACTGGATTGGGGTTTATCTTGCTGCTCTTTTTCAAGGAGGTTTAGATGTGTCATTAAATTGCTAGTTTCAGATCTCTCCAATTTGTTGATGTAGGAGCTCAGAGCTATAAATTTGCCTCTGAGTACTGCCTTTGCTGTGTCCCAGAGGAGCTGGTAATTTGTGTGTTCATTTTTGTTGAATAGCATGAACATTTGAATTTCCTTTCTAATCTCTTCCATGACCCACTCTTGATTCAGCAGTGTGTTGTTTTGCCTCCATGTGATACCGGACTTTCTTTGGTGACTTTTGGTGTTGAGTTCTAATTTTATTCCCTTGTGATCAGAGAGAATGCAGGGTATAACTTCAATGTTTCTGAATTTAGACAAGTTTGCTTTGTGGCCTAGAATGTGGTCTATTTTAGAAAACGTTCCATGTGCTGCTGAGAAGAATGTGTATTCTGATGCTGCTGGGTGAAATGTTCGGTAAATGTTTGTTAAGTCTAGGTGATCTATGCAGCTGTTTAGATCTGCGGTTTCTCTGTTGAGTTTTTGCCGAGTTGATCTGTCTAGTGGGGAGAGTGGTGTGTTGAAATCCCCAACAATTAATGTCTTTTTATCTATATGGGATTTGAGGGAAAGTAGTGTTTCTTTGATAAATTTGGGTGCTTCATTGTTTGGCGAATAGATATTTAGAATTGTAATATCCTCCTGAAGGAGAGATCTTTTAATTAGTATGTAGCGACCTTCTTTATCTCTTCTCACGAATTTTAATTTGAAGTCTATTTTATCTGATAGTAGGATTGCAACTCCCGCCTGTTTATGAGGGCCGTTTGCTTGGTAGATTTTGTTCCAGCCTTTAACCTTGAAAATGTGTTTGTTTTTACGGGCAAGATGTGACTCCTGCAGGCAGCAGATAGAAGGGTCTTGTTTTTTAATCCAACTAGACAGTCTATGTCACTTAATTGGAGAGTTCAGTCCGTTAACGTTAAGAGATAGGACTGAGAGGTATTTGGGAGTTCCTCCCATGTTATCTACCTTCTTGGGGGCTGCAAAAGCTGGGTTCTTCCTATGGTTCTTGGATTCACAGTTTGGGTGCAGTTTGTTGGCCTTTATTGTGGTCTTGTAGGTTTTCTATGTGTAGGACATCTTTAAGAATCTTTTGTAGGGCTGGTTTGCTGGAGATGTATTGTTTCAATTTTTCTTTGCTGTGGAAGGTTTTTATTTGGCCTTCAGTTATAAAGGAGTGTTTAGCTGGGTACAGTATTCTTGGTTGATAGTTGTTTGTTTTTAGGGCATGGCATACATCATTCCAGGCTCTTCTTGCTTTGATTGTCTCTGCTGAGAAATCTGAGGTGATTCTAATTGGTTTCCCTTTATAGGTGATTACCCTTTTTTCCCTCACAGCTTTAAGGATCTTTTCCTTGTTCTGAGTTGATCCTGTGTGGATTATAATGTGACGGTGGGATGTCCTCTTCTGGTCTGGTCTATTTGGGGTTCTAAAGGCTTCTTGTATCTGAATAGGCCTATCTTTTTGCATGTTTGGGAAGTTCTCTGCTAGGATTCTGTTAAACAAATTTCCTAGAAAGCAGCTTTAGAGTTCCACTGAACAGTCCTAAGCCAGAGAATCACACCAACTGTTAAACAAATTTCTTAGACCATTAACTTCTCTTTCTAGGTGCTCCTCTACACCCATTATCCTTAGATTAGGCCTTTTGATGGTGTCTTCCAAGTGTTGATAAATCTATCATATTTATTGGACTTGTCTTGGATGTTCGCATGTTCTTCCCCTATAATATCTAGGGTATCTTTAATCCCCGAGATTCAATCTTCTGCATGGTCTAACCTGCTGTCAAGACTTTCTATTTTTTTTTTTAATTTCATTTCCTTCTAATTGGTCAGCTTTGATGGCATCAAATTCTTTGTTGAAGCTTTGTTTTAGATCTTGTACAGACTTCTTTACTTCCTTAATTTCGTATTCAGTGTTTATTCTCAAATCACTTAGTTGATTTTCTATGGTTTCCTTGGACTCCCATTCCTTCTGTTGGGTTCCATTCAGCATTCCCTTTGTGGTCTCCCTGACTTCCTTCAGCTCTTTGATAATGGATCCCATGAATGCCTTTATTGATCTTTGTGTATTCTCATCCTGCTCTCTCAATTTCTGTATTACTCTTTGCTTAGCTTCCTCGCGTTCATGCCATTCTTGTAATTTTATTTGAGTGTTCTCAGCCTGTTCACTCCATTCCTGCCTTTCTCTTTGAGTATTCTCAACCTGCTCACGCAAGTCCTGTATCAGTTTTTGAATAGCTTCCTCACGCTAATGATATTCCTGAATAAACGTTTGGATTGCCTCCTCTCTCCCCATATCATGCTCAAACAGAGTCCTTTGTAGGTTTTCAATCTTTTCCTGCATTGACCAATTGTTTGCCTCCTCTCTCTCCCTGTCACGTTCATACAGAGTCTTTTGTAGGTTTTCAATCTTTTCCTGCATTGAACTTTGGTTTGCCACCTCTCTCTCCCTATCACGCTCATACAGAGTTCTTTGTATGTTTTCAATCTTTTCATTTATCATGTTTGCAAGCAGTGTTTGTAGAGCTATTTGGGAACTCTCCTCTGGATTATTCAGTATCTATTCTGTCCCCTGATTATTATGAGTGGGAGTGGAGATACCCAGACTTGCCATTTTTCTTGTGGTTTTCCGGCTTACTCTACCCATTTGGGGTGAAAGTAACACGAGTTTTGTACTAGAACAGAAACTTAAGGCAAGCATCAACCAAAGTCTGAATTTGCACAGTCAATAGTCTGCAGATACTATCTAGTTCAACAGATAACTCTATTGAATATCAAACAACTATATATTAATGGGGTATGAACCGCAAAGAAGAATTTGGTAAACTAGAAATTATTAGGTTTAGGGAGAGATGTGGGTAAAAAATAGGAATAGAGTGATGTGGGAAGGTACAGGGAGAGTTAACTAAGTCCTAGTCTCAAAGCAGAAAATAGATTGGATAGGAGGAAAGTAGAAAGAGAGAAAACAAGAACAAAGGGAAAGGTAAAAAAAAGGAGATGTGAAAAACTTAAAAATAAAATACTTAAAATATTTTATAGGTATAGAGTTCTGGGAAGATGGCGGAGGAGAAGCTGGAATCTGAACAAGCTCTCGCATAGAAAGTAGTTTTAGAGTTCCAGTGAACAGTCCTAAGCCAGAGAATCACACCAAGTGTGCCATCACAGGACAGAGAGTTAGACAAGAGAGGGGAAGCCAAGGAAACGCTTCAGCTGCCGCTCCGGTGGTGGGGTCGCGGCGGCGACCACCGCGGCGGGGTCATACCTGAGACACAGAGAGTCGGGGACGAAAGAGCCAGATGCAGCGGACGAACGGATTCTACTCAACACCAACAAGAACCGACAAGGAGCGAACATCTTCATCCTGCTGTTTGCAGACCAGAGACGACCCAGGATCCAAGACTCGGCGTGAGTACAAGCCCAACGTCCTCACTCCTCAGGGAGCAGAGGAGGGAAGGCCACCCCTCCCTCCCCAAGCACCGGTGATCTCCATCTTGGATACCGACATAGCTTGGAGGAGCTGCTAGCTCCAGCTCAGGCCTTGGAATAAAATGAGTCATTTAGCAGGTCACAAGAAATTAACGGCGAAGTGACCTGCCAGACTCAGCTCCATCCAGGGAAAAGCCACCCAGCTCAGGCGCCAGCCATTGGAGTGGCTTCCCTCACTGGGTAACCAGAGCCAGAGGCTGCCCCTCCCTCTAGCAGCCACCACAATAAATTGAAAAACAGAAACCCTGAGAATGGCTCCAGGCTGGGCGCTGTGAGCTTTATCACAAAATAGCCCCAGGGAAAAGCTACTGTTTGTTGAAAGGCCTCAACTCTACCCAGAACCTAGCCACATCACCACCTCCCCCTCTTTTGTGATTCTCAAAGCAGACCACCCTCCCAGAAAACTAACCTGGGAGGGGGATCTCAAAATCTTGGGTAAAGCAGAGCATTTTTCTGCCTCTTCCAACCAACCGACTTAAGAAACCAATCAAGCCACAGGACCTCAAGCTGACCAGAGACTCCAACAAGAGACTGGTTGCAGACAAAAGGGAGATACAGGATTCTTCCCCCTCCTCCCCACCCCCCCAAAAAAAATCAAAAGACTTTTTATATATATATATATATATAAATTTTTTTCCCTTCTAAAACTTATATTAATCTTTAATTTTTGCCTCTTCTGAAAAAATAATTGTTTTCCAGTAACTTTATTTTTTCTCATCTTATAATTTTTATTTTAGGAATACATGAATGAGCGTTTTCCTTTCTTTTCTTGTCTTCTTTCTCTTTTTCTTTCTTTCTTAATTATCTTTTTGTTTTTTATCTAGCTCTACTGAACTTCTGATCTTTTCTTCTCCCTTTCCCATCCTTAAAGTTTTTCACATCTCCTCTATGTCCCTCCCCTTCTCTGAACATATTCACATTCCTCTCTAAATAGACGGTCTTTGAACCTCTATAATAACATTAATTTTTACGTTTCTATTCTTTTTCTGGTCTCTCTTCATTCCCCTTTCTGTCTCTTCTTTTTCTCTCTCTCTTACTTGCATCCTACCCAACCCATTTCCTGCACTGTGATTAGGACATAGTTAACTCTCCCTGTGCCTCCCCACACCAATCTATTCCTATTTTTTACCCACATCTCTCCCTAATCCTAATAATTTCTGGTTTTCCAAATTCTTTTCTGTGGTTTGAAGTCCTTTAACATATAGTCGTTTGATGTTGAATAGATGTATCTGTTGAACTAGATTGTATCTGTAGACTATTGACTGTACAAATGCAAACTTTGGTTGATGGTTGCCTTAAGATAGTGTTCTAGCACAAAACTGGTGCAATCTTTATCTCAAATGGGCCGAGTAAGCCGGAAAAACACAAGAAAAATGGCAAATTCGGGTATCTCAATTCCCAACCTTGATAATCAGGGATTAGAACAGATAAAGAATAATCCAGAGGAGAGTTCCCAAATAGCTCTACAAAAACTAATAGCAAACATGATAAATGAGAAGTTTGACAATGTACAAAGGACTCTGTATGAGAGTGATAGTTAGAGAGAGGAGGCATCCCAGAAGTTTATACAGGAATATCATAAGCGTGAGGAAGCTTCTCAAAAACTGATACAGGATTTGCGTGAATAACTTGAGAACACTCAAAGAAAAAGGGAGGAATGGCGTGAGCAGGCAGAGAACACTCAAAGAGAACTGCAGGAAGCCCACAGAAGGGAGGAAACTAATCAAAGAGTAATTCACGAATTAAGAGACCAGGTAGAGAATACACAAAGATCACTAAAGGCATTCATGGAATCCATTAACAAAGAGCTGAAGGAAGTCAGGGAGACCACAAAAGGAATGCTGAATGGACCCCAACAGAAGGAATGGGAGTCCAAAGAAACCATAAGCAATCAACTAAGTGATTTGAGAACAAACACTGAACACCAAATTAAGGAAGTAAAGAAATTCATACAAGACCTAAAACAGAGCTTCAACAAAGAACTTGAAGGCATCAAATCTGACCAATTAGAAGGAAAAGAGATAAAAAACAAAGTAGAGAGTCTTGACAGCAGGTTAGACCATGCAGAAGATCGAATCTCAGGGATTGAAGACAGACTAGATATTATAGAGAAAGAACATACAACCATCCAAGACAAGTCCAAGAAATATGATAGGTCTATCCAACACCTGGAAGACACCATCAGAAGGCCCAATCTAAGGATAATGGGTGTAGAGGAGCACCTAGAAAGAGAAGTTAATGGTCTAGGAAATTTATTTAACAGGATCCTAGCAGAGAACGTCCCAAACATACAAAAAGATAGGCCTATTCAGATACAAGAAGCTTTTAGAACCCCAAATAGACCAGACCAGAATAGGACATCCCACTGTCACATTATAATCCACACAGGATCAACACAGACCAAGGAAAAGATCCTTAAAGCTGTCAAGGAGAAAAGGTTAATCACCTATAAAGGGAAACCAATTAGAATCACCTCAGATTTCTCAGCAGAGACAATCAAAGCAAGAAGAGCCTGGAATGACGTATGCCATGCCCTAAAAACAAACAACTATCAACCAAGAATACTGTAACCAGCTAAACTCTCCTTCATAACTGAAGGCCAAATAAAAACGTTCCATAGCAAAGAAAAATTGAAACAATACATCTCCACCAAACCAGCCCTGCAAAAGATTCTTAAAGATGTCCTACACATAGAAAACCAACAAGACCACAATAAAGGCCAACAAACTGCACCCAAACTGTGAATCCAAGAACCTTAGGAAGAACCCAGATTTCACAGCCCCCAAGAAGGTGGATAACATGGCAGGAACTCCCAAATAACTCTCAGTCCTATCTCTTAACCTTAACGGACTGAACTCTCCAATTAAGCGACATAGACTGTCTAGTTGGATTAAAAAACAAGACCCTTCTATCTGCTGCCTGCAGGAGTCACATCTTGCTCGTAAAAACAAACCCATTTTCAGTGTTAAAGGCTGGAACAAAACCTACCAAGCTAACGGCCCTCATACAGGCAGGAGTTGCAATCCTAATATCAGATAAAATAGACTTCAAATTAAAATTCGTGAGAAGAGATAAAGAAGGTCACTACATACTAATTAAAGGATCTCTCCTTCAGGAGGATATTACAATTCTAAATATCTATTCGCCAAACAATGGAGCACCCAAATTTATCCAAGAAACACTACTTTCCCTCAAATCCCATATAGATCCAAAGACATTAATTGTTGGGGATCTTAACACACCAATCTCCCCACTAGATAGATCAACTCGGCAAAAACTCAACAGAGAAACCGCAGATCTAAACAGCTGCATATATCAATTAGACTTAACAGACATTTACCGAACATTTCACCCAGCAGCATCAGAATACACGTTCTTCTCAGGAGCACATGGAGCGTTTTCTAAAATAGACCACATTTTAGGCCACAAAGCAAACTTGTCTAAATTCAGAAACATTGAAGTTATACCTTGCATTTTCTCTGATCACAAGGGAATAAAAATAGAACTCAACACCAAAAGCCACCAAAGAAAGTCCGGTATCACATGGAGGCAAAACAACACACTGCTGAATCATGAGTGGGTCATGGAAGAGATTAGAAAGGAAATTCAAGTGTTCATGCTATTCAACAAAAATGAACACACAAATTACCAGCTCCTATGGGACACAACAAAGGCAGTACTCAGAGGCAAGTTTATAGCTCTGAGCTCCAACATCAACAAATAGGAGAGCTCTGAAACTAACAATTTAATGACACATCTAAACCTCCTTGAAAAAGAGCAGCAAGATAAACCCCAATCCAGTATACGGAAAGAAATAATCAAAATTAAATCAGAATTAAATGAATTAGAATCCAAAAAACTATAGAAAGAATCAACAAAACAAAGAGTTGGTTCTTCAAAAACTTAACAAAATTGACAGACCCTTAGCAAACCTTATCAGAAAAAGGACAGAACACACCCAAATTAATAAACTCAGAGATGAGAATGGAAACATCCCCACGGAAACAACCAAGATTCAGAACATTATAAGGGAATACTTCTCAAAACTTTATGCTAATAAGTTCGACAACTTGACAGAAATGGACCTCTTTCTAGCAAATATTGACATGCCAAAACTAAACCAAGATGAGTTAAACCAGCTTAACTGGCCCATATCAAGCATTGAAATAGAAACAGCAATAAGAGACCTCCCAGCTAAGAAAAGTCCAGGACCAGATGGTTTTACAGCGGAATTGTACAAGGCCTTCAAAGCAGAGCTCACACCAATACTCCTCCAACTCTTCAATGAAATTGAAAGAGAAAGCTCACTATCGAACACATTCTATGAAGCCATCATAACCCTCAACCCAAAACCAGGCAGGGACTTATCAAAGAAAGAGAACTATAGACCCATTTCTTTGATGAACATTGATGCAAAACTTCTCAACAAAATTTTGGCCAATCGACTTCAACAATTCATCCAAAAAATCATACACCATGATCAAACAGGATTCATTTCAGGGATGCAAAGCTGGTTCAATATACGCAAATCAATTAATATAATTCATCACATGAACAGGAGCAAGAATAAAAACCACATGGTTATCTCAATAGATGCAGAAAAAGCATTTGACAAGATCCAACACCCCTTTATGATGAAGGTTCTGGAAAAATTAGGAATCCATGGAACATTCCCCAATACAATAAAGGCTGTATATGACAAACCTACAGCCAGCATTATACTCAATGGTGAAAAACTAAAGCCATTTCCTCTTAACTCAGGAACAAGACAAGGATGCCCTCTCTCTCCACTTCTCTTCAATCTAGTATTAGAATGCCTAGCTACAGCAACAAGACAAGATGCAGGAATAAAGGGGATCCAAATAGGGAAAGAAGAAATAAAACTCTCCCTCTTTGCAGATGACATGATCTTGTATTTAAAGAATCTCATAGACTCCACTTTCAAATTTTTCAAGCTGATTCAAAATTTGGCAAAGTAGCAGGTTATAAAATTAACCCCCAAAAATCAATGGCTTTTCTATATGCCAACAATGAGAAAAGTGTGGCTGAAATTAGGAAAGCAACTCCATTTGTAATAGCCACACAAACAATAAAATACCTAGGAATTAACTTAACCAAAGAAGTGAAGGACCTCTATGATGAAAACTTTAAAATCTTGAAAAAGGAAATCAACACAGAACTTAAAAAATGGCAAATCCTCCCATGCTCCTGGATTGGCAAGATTAACATCGTGAAAATGGCAATACTTCCCAAGGCTATCTACAAATTCAACGCGATACCTATCAAAATTCCACCCTCATTCTTCAAGGAAATTGAAGAGGCAATCCAAAACTTCATATGGAACAATAAAGACCCCGAATAGCAAAAACGCTCCTCAACGGAAAGAACACTGCTGGAGTAATATCAATATCAAATTTCAAACTCTACTATAAAGCCATAGTAATCAAAACAGCTTGGTATTGGCATAAGAACAGACCTCAGGACCAATGGAATAGAATTGAAAACCCAGAAATGAACCTACAGACCTATAGCCAGCTAATCTTTGATAAGGAAGCTAAAACAATAGAATGGAAGAAAGACAGCATCTTCAGTAAATGGTGCTGGCAAAATTGGTTAACTACATGTAGAAAACTAAAGCTAGATCCTTATATATCACCCTGCACCAGAATCAACTCCAAATGGATCAAAGACCTTGAACTCAAAGCAGACACTCTGAAAACATTACAGGATGGAATAGGAGAAACCCTAGGTCTCCTTGGCTCAGGTCGAAATTTTCTGAATAGAGACCAGGAAGCACAACAAATCAAAGAAAGGTTGGACAAATGGGATTGCAAAAGATTGCAGAGCTTCTGCAGGGCAAATGACATAGCTGGCAAGATCAATAGAAAGCCCACCGATTGGGAGAAGATCTTTACTAGCCATACAACGGACAAGGGTCTCATATCTAAAATATAATTGGAACTCAAAAAATTAAACCACCCAACAACAAATCCTCAAAGAAACAACTGCCCAATAAATAAGTGGGCGAAAGACTTAAAGAGAAGCTTCTCTGAAGAAGAAAGAAGGATGGCCAATAGACACATGAAGAAATGTTCAACATCCCTAGCCATAAAAGAAATGCAAATCAAAACAACATTGAGATATCACCTCACTCCAGTTAGAACAGCAAAAATCAAGAACTCTAACAACAACAGATGCTGGAGGGGATGTGGACAGAAAGGAACCTTACTTCATTGTTGGTGGGAATGTAAACTTGTTCAACCACTTTGGAAAGTAGTATGGAGGTTTCTCAAAAGTCTTCACAAAGATCTCCCCTATGATCCAGCAATCCCACTTTTGGGCATTTACCCAAATGTTTACAAACAAGACCACACTAAAGCTACCAGCACAACTATGTTTATTACAGCATTATTTACCATAGCTAAGATATGGAACCAACCCAGATGCCCCTCAGTAGATGAATGGATCAAGAAAATGTGGTATATATACACAATGGAATTCTATGCCTCCATCAGAAAGAATGACATTTCCCCATTTGTTAGGAAATGGAAAGGTTTGGAAAAAATTATATTAAGTGAAGTAAGCCAGGCCCAAAGAAGCATAGGTCCCATGGTTTCCCTTATTCGCAATATCTAGTATAGGTATGAGTCAAGCGGAAAAGGTCAGATAATGTGATGTTAGGAAAATGAACCCTTAAATATGTATTTTAATGTTTTCGTTTCTTTCATGCATGTGTTTCTAACGCATTTATAAGATGATTTCTTTGTTGCTTTGTATGTCCCTCCCCCACAGTGTAACCCCCGCTTTCACTATATTTGATGTCAGTATAACATGTGGAGGAGATGGGGACAAACAAGTCGTTTAAGGATTCAGGTGGACCTGTTGCAACAATGAGAAGTACAAAATGTCATGTCTAAACCAGCTTTACAATGTCGGTGTGGGGGGGGAGGGGGGTATAATTGGGTGGGGGGAGGGGGGAGGCTGGGAAGGGAGGTGAAGGGTAAACAAAGGAGGAGGCTGCAATGCTTGGTAAGAAATGTATGCATTATGCTGCCCATGTAATTGTAGCCCCTCTGTACAGTATGTTCTCAAATAAAATTAAATTAAATTAAAAAAATATTATACAGGTATAAAGATGTAGTACTGCTATTAAGGAATTTAAGTCTCAGAAGTTTTGAATTGAGTAATAAACTTGTGGATTAAGTGTGTACACCATTTTGGATAGGGTCTAATAGTCAACTATGGGTTTATCTGAGGATGTGCAAAATGACAATTAGTCCCTTAAAGAAGAACAAAAGAGAGAAAAAGATGAGAAGGATAAGGAAGAAAAAAAATCTGAAGTTCAGTCTAGCTAAGCAAAAAACAAAAAGAAATTTTAAAAAAAGAAAAAAAAAAAGAAAAATGCACACACACATTTATCCCTAAAATAAATATTATAAGGGGGGAAAAAAGTTACTAGAAAACAATTTTTTCAAAAAAGGTAAAAATTAATAATTAGACAAAGTTTTAGAAAAGAAAAAATTATTTTGTAAAAGGTATATAGAAAAAAAAGAAGAGAAAAAAAAAGAGAAAGTTCTTTGATTTTGGGGGAGGGTTGGGAAAAATCCTGTATCTCCCTTGTGTCTGTAATCAACCTCTGGTTGGAGTCTCTGGTCTGCTTGTGGTCCTGTGGCTTGTTTGGTTTCTTAAGTCAGTTTGTTTGGACAGGCAGAAAAATGCTCTGCTTTACCTAGAATTTTGTGATCCTCCTCCCGTTAGTTCAGTGGGAGAGGGGTTTGCTTTGAGTATCACAACAGAGGGAGATGGCTTTTTCCTCAAGTTTGGAGATGCTGTGATGAGGCTAGGTTCTGGGTAGAGTTGAGGCCTTTCAGCAAACAGTAGCTTTTCCTGGGGGCTAGTTTGTGAGAAACTCACAGAGCCCAGCCTGGAGCCACTCTCAGGGTTTCTGTTTACTGATGTCGTTGCTGCTAAAGGGAGGGGCAGCCTCTGGCTCTAATTACTCGGTGAAGAAAGCCACTCCTAGGGCTGGCACCCGAACTGGGTGACTTGTCACTGGATGGAGCTGAGTCTGGCAGGTCACGCCGTTAAGTCCTTGTGACCTGCTAAATGACACTAGTTTTATTCAAAGGCCAGAGTTGGAGCTAGCAGCTATGCCGAGCTTTTTCTGTATCCAAGATGGAGAACTCTGGTACTGTTGGGGGAGGGGTGACCGTCCCTCCTCTGCTCCCTGAGAAGGAGTGAGGATGTCAGGCTTCTACTCACACCGAGTCTTGGTTCCTGGGTCATCTCTGGTCTGCGAATTGCAAGATGAAGATGTCTGCTCCTTGTCGGTTCTTGCTGGCGTTGCGTAGAATCTGCTCGCCCGCCGCATCTGGCTCCTTCATCCCAGTCTCTCTCTGTTTCAGGTATGTGGTACCTCTACCGCCGCCACTGCTGCCGCTGCCACTGCAGCGACAGCTGCTGGCAAGATCTGTCTCCTTGCCTGGATTTTCCCTCTCTGTCCTACCTCTCTGTCCTGTAATGGCACACTTGATGTGATTCTCTGGCTTAGGACTGTTCACTGAAACTCTAAAACTGTTTTCTATGCAAGAGCTTGTTTTGCCTCCAGCTTCTCCTCCACCATCTTCCTGGAACTCCTCTTACAGGTCTTATAAAGACACACAACCAGGTGGTTTAGCACTACGTGTTGCTCTGCTCTGAAACAAGCAACAAATGCTCACTGCCTCAAGTACTTTAACCCTTCACTCAACTGTGGTGGTCACACTAGAGAGAGTCAGAGGAGAATCATCAGCTGCCGCATAAAAGTAATCAAGGCATGACATTCATAGAAAGAGACCATCTGGCTTGGAAACTCTGCTTGTTATACTTTGATACATTGATTGTTGGCTGAAATGGTCTGTCTAATTTGACCCATAATCCCAGGCATTAGTGGAAATTGCCAGCTTCAAGAAAAAATCCTGGAAAATTTGGAATTTCAGTTGTCCCAATCAAATTTAAAGGCTTTCAAATTTAGTGGTCCCATTTTCTTTCCAAACAGCCCACAGTAGGTTACAGAAACTGGCATTCAGCCAGCCCTAGTTAACTGCCACGGCCTGATATGGAGCAGAATCCAGCAGGGGGAATGCACTTGCCTACCACTGCCCAGCTGGAAACAGCACAGGCAGGACACAGATTAGAGTCTGCAGGACCCCAGGGAGGACTTCCCTTCAGTGCACTCACCCGGGAGGGAATCCACACCACCAGTGGGGTCTCAGAGCTCCCTGCCAAGATGCCCATGGACACCGTCAATGCCCTGGGTAAGGTAGCCTTCTCATACTCGATAGTGGTGATCCATCTGCAATGTCACACCGTCCACCTCTTTCCAGACCCTCCCAGCTTCACAGCCCCTGCCCTACTCCTCCCCTCCCAATCTGGTTCTTAATTACACATTCCCAGACACATTCCAAACCCTTGAATTAGCTCCAACTATACAAACGATAGCAGACTGTCTATCTGGAAAAGTATGGCTGTGGTCACACTCATCCCACAAGCCTTCAGGCTTAAGACAGAAGGTGTCCACTTTGTTCTTTGGTTCACACAGGCCTCCTAAGGGAGACCCACGCAGGCCCAGCAGCTACTGTGGGCTATAGGAAAGGGGGAAGAGAGAGGTGGAAAGGAATGTCTAATGAAATCTTCCCAAAAGGAGCCATGAAACAGTGAAGGTAAAAACAAAAATTATAGCTGGTCTCATACTTGGCAATGATGAAAAAAGTACAACAAATACACACAGACACAGACACAGACACAGACACAGACACAGACAAAGACATACACACACACAAAGACATAAACACACACACAGACACACACACAGACACACACAGACACACAGACACACACACACACACACACACACACACACAAATCCAGAACAGTGACTATAGACTCATCGATGCAGCACCTGCAATTTGCCAACTGATCACTCACCTGAGTACAGTCAGGTTCTTTCTCTCTCTCTCTCTCTCTCTCTCTCTCTCTCTCTCTCTCTCTCTCTCTCTCTCTCTCTCTCTCTCTCTCTCTCTCTCTCTCTCTCTCTCATGCACACACACACACACACACACACACACACACACACACACACACACACACACACACACACACACACACACACAAACACATATACTCAGAGTAGTGCCCCCTCCTGAGTTTGTTTGTTTCTCATCTGGGACAATGTACAAGCTGGAGCACGGGAGTTCCCTTGTCAAAACCAGGGGCTTGACCAAAGGAAGCACCACTCTAATAATGCTGAATGACCCTGCCTCACCCTTTCTCCAGGGCCAGATACTTTTCCTTGGGAATATCCAGACTTGACTCCCCATTCAGCAAAACCCTAGGCCAGGACTCTGGGTGAAGGAGTCCTGAGACAGGTGGCTCTTCAGAGCCTGGACTGAAAACAAGCAGGAGGTCACGGTGCCCCCAGAGAAGTGTTTGACTTGGGGTAGGGTCAGTGTTGGGGAAATGGATGGGGTCCAGAAGGCTACATACATGTATGAACTTCCTATTCCAGCCTAGAGGCTTCTAGGTGACTTGGTGGATTCTTGGGGAGGATGAGGAAACCAGATGGACCTGGACCACCAGCAGATGGTGGCAGAGCTGGGAAATGTGATCACCCTGTGAGTGCTGTTGACAGCTGGAGTGGGGGGGACCAGCAGTGTGTCCGTGTATTGGAGGGATGTGTCCTTCCCAGACATTCACCTTCTATCTGACTCCTAGTGCCCTAACCTCCCTAGTGGGCTCTTCTGGGACCCTCCTCAGGGGAAAGGGTGACCAAGCACAAAAGACAAGGGCTCACACAGAAGAGGGGTGGACTATCTTCTGCATCCAACACTCCCCACCCCCAGATAAAAGGAAAAATCCCAAGAAGGAAGGTGTGGAGTTGCTGCTCCCCACCTCTGACTAAAGCCACCAGGTTCCCCCCAGGGAGAGGAAGGGTGTAGATGCATGGCTCTGTGGCTCTAGACCAGGAGCTCTAGACCAGGAGCTCAGTGGTGCCCCCTCTTCATCCATTCCTGCATCTGCCCTTTTCCTGGGACACTGGCCACTAAGGATGGGGGTGGGATCCCAGGATCAACATCTACTCCCCCATCCTCACTCCTGTGGTGCATTTGTGGCAGAGTTAGGGCTGGCCTGCCTGGTGCTGGGGAGGCACGTTTGGGACACAACAGGGGAGGAAGGAGTCACGGGTCTGAGTCCATGGGGGGTGTGGGTTAGGGGGATGTCGTGAGGTGCAGACCCGCGTGGCTTCCACTGGGGACCGGGACCGGGTCAAGGCTGCAAAGAAGCCAGGGGTGCACCATCACTGGGTGACTCCAAGAGGCACCATAGGTCCAAGCTGGCAGCAACCTGTTTCAAACGAGGTGCCACAGGGAGGGCAGGAGAAGGGGCCAGGGCAGGGGTGGGCAGGTGACAGGGCTGAGCTCGTCCCTTTCACAGCTGAGCTCCTGGTGCAGGGGCCTTGGATTCAGGGCCTACCTGGCCTCTGAGCCTCCCTGGGGCTGTGAGAGGGATGTGCCTGCTGTGCTGGCTTTGTCTCCTCTGTGCTCCTGGTCCAGACCTGTGCACCTACAGCAGCGGAGGCCAGCCATTAATGCTGCTGCCCCGGTGCATGTGCCTGCTCTTCTCTGCTCTCTCTGCCCCTGCTTCTCACCCAGGATGCCCAGCCTCTGCTCTGCAAGTATGCCAGCTCCCATGTAACCCTGGCTGCAGCAACTCTGTGCCACTTCGGCCACGCCCTGTTCTCTCCTCTGTCACACCCCATTCTCACCTCAGCCATGCCCCTGCCCCTGGCTTTGTGCTGCCCTGACTCTGCCCTAAGGCTACCAGGCCATGGCATAACCAGCCTCACCTCAACACAGGGCTTCCCCCCAATCCCAGAAGCTGCCTGCCCAACCACTGGGGGAGACTCTTTTCCATTCACCGCACACACCAAGCAGGTGCAAGTTAGCACTCCGTGTTTGTGTGTGTGTGTGTGTGTGTGTGTGTGTGTGTGTGTGATTGTCCTCTCAAGGACTCAGAACATTGACTCTTTTGGAATGACAGCACACTTTAAAAAAAGCACAAAGAACCCTCTGTAATGGATTCAGCACAATGTGCCTTTTGAAGCACTCAGCACATAGCAAGTTTTGGGATCCTTATAGTAATTTAATTACCAATAAGATTACACATGCCATTTTGACATCACTAAACTTAAATATCAAAATATTATTACACTATATGTCATAGTGACCTTATAGACATATTGGGAATTCCTAGTCTGTGATTTCATTCTATTACAAGCTAGCAATATTGGTGGATATCAGAAATCCATTGTGACCTCAAAGCCATTGTGACATGAAAATGCCTTTGTGACATCACAGTGCCATTGTGATATCATTAACCTGTTCTGACATCACCAACCATTGTGACCTCTCACCAATGTGCCATCACAAACCATTGTGATATCACATTGCTATTGTGATATTATAATCACCTTGATACCTCCCAAACCCATTATGACATCTTTAGCACCTTTGAAAAAACACATGGCCTTTGTGACATCACAGTCCCTTTGTGTATCCATATCCTCCTTGTGAAATATCAAATGAGTTCAGATATGCCATTGTAATATCACAAAGCATTTACAATATAATAATTGTTGTGACAACATATTGTCATTATAATAACAGGTCATTGTGACATCACAAATCTGTAATGACATCATACCACTATGACACCACATTGTCATTGTGACAACATATATACATTATAAAGGCCTATTATGTGACTTTGTTGTATTTCAAAACACATTTTGACTTCATAACCATTGTGATATGACAATCCCTTTGTGATATAACATTGCCATTGTTATATCTGGAAACAACTGTGACAACTCAAATATGTACTGTCCTCATAAGTTTTATGACATGTTGGCATCATGTTAGGCCCATTGAGAGGTCAATCTATTTTTGACCTAATATTATTTCAGGTATGACATTAAATATTAGAAATATACTGTGATATTATGAATATTGTGACATCACACTGCTAGATGTAATGACCATTGTGTCACATGGTCACATCACAAATCTGTTCTGACTTCATCACATGTGAGCCAACAAATGACTTTGGAATCCTCACAATCCCATCTAAACTCATAACCTCATTATAAGTTAATGACAATCGAGGTCTGGAATGCCATTGTCACATCACCAAACAACTGCGACATCACAAAACTATTTTGAACTCATCACTATTATGGCATCACCAGCTAATTGTGACATAACAACACTTTTATGACATTATAATTTGACATCATATTGCAATTGTGATATTATTGAACCATCATGCTTTCACAAACCTATTATGATCCTATCACATCTTAGATAATTATGTCCTTTGAGACATCAAGCACCTTCCGTGAACTTGTATCATTGTGAACTTGTAGCAATTGAAAATTGAAATAAGATGTGATATTGCAAACTAGTTTTGACATCACTAACCCATTTTTATATCTTTAACACTTTGACAACCAGAACCTGTTAGGAACCCTAGCACTTTTGACAAGTGTCATCACAGTACATTTGTATATGTCATCGTGACTTCATTCTCAAATCCTCACTATAAACTAATGGCAATTAAGATATGACATGCCATTGTGACATTATAAACCCTTTGTGACATCATCACCAGTGTGATATAAGACTGTCATTATGACACAATCAGCTCATTGTGACATCACCAAGCTACAGTGACAACATAGCATTATGACATCCTATTGTCATTTTGCTGTCATAGACACATTGTGAATGTATATCTTGTGATTTCATTCTATTTCAAATGTGGCATATCAGTTGATATCAGAAACACATTGTGACCTCATAACCATTGTAAGATAATAAACCCTGTGGGACATCATAACCAGTGTGACATTACATTGTTGTTATGACATCTTTAGCTTATGGTGACATCAAAAAATGATAATGACAGTATAGCATTTGCCATTGTCATTGTGTCATCATTGTCACATTATGAATGCCAAATCTGTGATTTCATTGTATTTGAAATGTGGCATGTGGGTTGATATCAGAAACTCATTGTGATGACATAACCATTGTCACATCAAAATCCCTTTTTGACATCAATTTGGCAATGTGACATCACACTGGCAATGTGATGCTAGTAAGGCATCATGATATCACAATGGTCATGAACTCACAATGGATTTCTGGTATCAACCAACATGCCACATTAGAAATACAATCAAATAACATAATAGGCAAACACAACGTGTCTATGACATCAGAATGACAATGTGATGTTACAATGCTATGATGTCATTGTAGTTTTACATGTCAAAATGTGCTCATTGTGTCATAATGGCAACACGATGTCACAATTATGATTATATTAGAAAGGATTTTGTTATGTTTCAATAGTATATCTGATGTCAGTTTTCATTAGTTTCCCCATGAGGATATGGATACAAAAAGGTTCTGTGATGTCACAGAGGCCATGTGTGTTTTCAAAGGTGATAAGAGGTCACAATAAGTTTGAGATAGCACAATGTGATTCATAATGTCACAATGGAAATGAGATATCACATTGGGTTTTTGATATCACAGTGGTGATGAGGTCGCAATGATTTTGTGATGTCAGAGTTTGTAATATGAGAATGATATATCATATTTCAATGACTCATAATTCAATATGAGGATACAAGATGATAGAATAAGCTCCATAGTAAGAGGTCATACTATGTGAAAACCCAATGGAACAGTGATTTCACAATGACAATGTGATATCTCACCATCATGTTATTAGAATGTTTTGATGTCACAACTGGTGATGCAATACTGATGAGGAAGTCGCAATAGATTTGAGTGTCCCATCCCTTCCCATCCTCTCCCTGCCATCCACACCCAATCCTCCCCACTCCTCCTCCCCCACTCCGCACAAGTTGTAAAGTTCATTTTCGACATAACGAATTATACATCTCAAGAGTTCACAGTAGCTCTGTGATGTCACAATGTGATTGTGAAGGCACAACTACAATGTGATATCACAATGGTTTTATGATGTCACAGTGGTGATCAGGTCACAATGAGTTTGTGATGTCACTATGAGTTTGTAATATCACAATGACATATCCTATTTCAATTTCTACTTGTTAACAATGAGGATACAATTTCAAAGAAAGAATCTTAAGCTCCAAAGACCATGAGTTTTTAGTCATAACTTGTGCGATATTTTTGTGCCACCAGTAGTATTATTTTAGGCCTTTAGTATGCTTATAATCAGTTTTCAAACTCATAATAATTCAGGTATGACTTATGATATCAGAAATTGACTCTGACATGAACATTGGTACATCACATTGATAGACATCAAGACCACGGTGTCACATTGTGAACTCACAAATTTGTTCGGGCTTCATCACATTTGTGCCAACACATGACTTTGGAGACAACACAGTCCCTTTTTGAACTCATATCTTCATTGCGAATTAATGACATTTGAGATCCGGCATGCCATTGTGACATTTCCAACCAATTGTGACAGCACAAACCTATTAGAGGAGAAACACATTGTGATCTAATAGCCATTGTGGTAGCACAATCCCTTCATGACCCCACATTTCCTTAGTGATATCACTAACCCAATGTGAAATTCCAATCCTCTCATACACAATCCAGGTATGAAATGTGATACCTGAACCCAGTGTGACATCTTGATCCTGGGGACATCACACTGGTAGAGGTTATGAGCATTTTGTCACATTCTGACAACACACACCTGTTAGGCTTCATCATTTTTGTGACAACGCATGCCTTTAGAGACATCACAGTCCCTTTGTGAGCTAATATACTCATTGTGGGTTAATGACAATTGAGATCAAACGTGTCATTTTGATATCACAACCCATTGTGACATCACACACCTCTTGTAAATTCATCACCAGTGATGCATCACCAATTGTGATATCATAATATTATTCAGTCATCATATTGCAACATCACATTGCCATTGTGATGTCTCTGTTCCACTGTGTTTTCAAAAACCTACTGTCTTCATAGCATTTTAGAAAATTCATAGCCTTTAATACTTCAGTCTTCTTCTGTGAACTCATATCCTTATTGTGAAATAGTAACAACTGAAATTGGACATGTGATTATGAGATGTGACTTCACAAAATTATTTGATTTAATCACCAATGTGACATCACAAACCCATTGTGAGCTTTCATTGCCATTTGACATCACTATCCCATTGTGACATCCCAAACCTCTTAGGACCTCTTAGCACTTTTGAAAAAGCAGATGATCTTTGTGGCATCACAGTCCCTTTGTGTAACTATATCCTCATTATGAACTGACTATTGATATCAAACATGCCATTGTAAAATCATGAACCCTTTGTGACATTACCAGTGTCACATAATATTGTCATTATGGCAGCATCAATTACTTGACATCACAAATCTACAATGACATGATAGCATTATGAGATCACACTGCCATTGTGATTTTAAAAAAGATTATAAATGCCTGTTTTTAATCCTTTTTTTTTTCGGTCTTGGGGCTTGAACTCTGGGCTTGGGTGCTGTCCCTGTTCTTCAGCTCAAGGTGAGCACTCTATAACTTGAGCCACAGAGCCATTTCTGGTTTTCTAGTGTTTTTTATTGGAGATAAGAGTCTCATAGACTTTCCTGCCTGAGCTGGCTTTGACCTGTGATCCTCAGATCTCAGCTTTCTGAGTAGCTAGTTTTACAGGCGAGAGCCACCGGTGCCCGGCTTTTTCATTCTATTTCAAATTTGACATGTGTGTTGATATCAGAAACATAATGTGACCTCATAACCATTGTAACATCATAAATCAGCAGTGACATCAAATTGTCATTATGACACCATCAGCTCATTGTGATATCACCAAACAACAATGGCATCATAGCATTATAAATCACAGTGACATGGTTATGACTTAACAATGTGAAGGCCTATTCTGTGAATACACTCTGTTTCAGAAACACATTTTGATGTGTTTCTGTGTGATGTCACAATCTTTTGTGACTTCCCATTGCCATTGTGATGTCATTCACCTGCTGTGCCCTCACAACCAGTCCTGAGCTTGTAAGTTTTGTGACATGCTGCCATCATCATATAGTAGGGCCTTTGTGAGCTCATAATGTGTTTTCAATCTCATATTTCTGGTATGACATGTGATACAAAAATCCCTTATGACATCATACTGCCAGATGTCATGACCATTGTGTCACATTTTGACATCACAAAGCTGTTAAAAAGACATCACATTTGTGAAATACATGACATTGGAGACATTACAGTCTCTTTTTGAACTCATATATTCATTGTCAATTAATGACAATAGAGGTATCCCATGCCACTCTGACATCATGAACCTATTGTGACATCACTAACTTTGTGACCTCATCACGAGAATGGTATCAACAACTAATTGTTATATCAAAGCATTATTTTGACAGGATATTGTGGTATTGGCATTGTTATTTCACTTTCCCGTTGTGTTTTTACAAACCTATTATGGCTACATCACATCTTAGAAACTTCACAGCTTTGAGACTTCAACCTCTTTCTGTGAAGTCTCGTACTTATTACCTCTAAGGCAAGGAGACAAACCATTGAGTCACATTTAATACAATAAATCAATTTACACTAGAAAGGATAATCACAATTACCTTATCCTGGACTGCATTACCAGGTCCAAGAGCAACCTTGACAACCAAACCTCAGACCTCCAATGGGCAGCCCTGCCCTATCTTACTTGGTCTGCAAACCACCAGCCAAAAGATTATGATCTCCAAAGCTCCAAACCCCAATAGGCAAGACTTTTAACTTTTCCAATACTCCCTCCTTCGCTTCAGACCTCTCATTCCTTTCTGGTCTTTCTCTTTTTCCCTTTCACCACTTCCTTCTTCTCCTCAGGCCTCTCCAATCTCCACAGGCCTGCACTACTTTGCCCTAATGACCACTTTTCTGCTTCCTCTCTTCTCAGGTTTTTCCCTTCCTGCTGTCTTATCACTTTTTTCCATCCGGTTAGCTCTCATTTTTATATCCCCTTCCAATGCTCTGAAAATGCAACTTATATATAGGTTGTACCCCTCCTCACTCCAACGAGTCTTCTGCCTAACAGTTTTCAACCGTCACTTCCCAAACTGCCCAATGTTCAATCACTTCTTGACAGCTCACCATGTGAGGCTTGACACCGTCACCTTTGGTGGCATTCCCTACACTCTCCGGTGGGCCAGGCCAAGAATTTACAATGATTAACGGCTCCCACAGATAATTCTGGCTGCACTGGTTATTACAGTATTCTCATAGTGAATTAGAAGAAATTGAAATTGTATATGTCGTTGTTATATTACAAACTTGATGAGACATCACTAACCCATTGTGACCTCATCACTGCGGTGACATCACAAACTCATTGTGAGAGCACATTGCCATTGTGCCACCATGATCGCATTGTGACATCCCATACCTATTATAACCTCAGATGCTTTGAAAGAAAGCATGGCCTTTGTGACATCACAGGCCATTTGTATACCCATAGCCTCATTTTGAACTAATGACAATTGAGATCATGCATGCCATTTTAACATCACAAATACTTTGTAACATTATTACCAGTGTAACATCACATTGTCATTATGACAACATTAGCCAATTTTGACATCATAAAACAATAACATCATAGCATTATGACATCACATGGTCATTGTAATGTCACAGATACATTGGAATGCCTATTCTGTGATTCCATTTCAACTGTTGCAGGTGGGTTGATATCAGAAATATATTGTGACCACATAATCATTATGACATCACAATATCTTGATGACACCACATTGCCATTATAATATCACTAACCACTGTGACTTCACAAACCTGTCCTATTCTCATAAATTTTCTTTTTAGTTAATTTTATTTTATTTTATTTGTGAACATACTCTACAGAGGGGTTACAATTACATGGGCAGGATAATGCGTACATTTCTTACCAAGCATTGCCGCCTCCTCCTTTGGTTTACCCTTCACAAACCTTCCCAGCCTCTCCCCTCCCCCCCAATCCCAATCCTTCTCCTTCCCCCCCACCCCCCCCGCACCGACATTGTAAAGCTCGTTTTGGTCATGACAATTTGTACTTCTCATTGTTGCAACAGGTCCACCTGTATCCTTAAACAAACTGGTTTTTCCCCATCTCCTCCACAAGTTATACTGACATCATATATAGTGAAAGCAGGGGTTATACTGTGGGTGAAGGACATACAAAGCAACAAAGAGATAATCTTATAAATGCGTAAGCGGAAAAGGTCAGATAATGTGATGTCAGGAAAATGAACCCTTAGATAAGTATATTAATGTTTTTTTTCTTTCATGCATGTGTTTCTCATAAATTTTTGACATGCTGCCATTGTGATCTCTTTGGCATCTCTGAGTTCATAAAATTGTTTAACTCATACTTCAGATATGATATATGATATCAGAAATCCACTGTAACATCATGACCAGTGTGATATCACACTGCCTGATGTCATCACTACTGCGTCACATTGTGACATCACAAACCTGTTAAGACCCATTACACTTTTGCCAACATATGCCTTTGGATACATCATTATCTCTTATGAACATATATTCTTTGTCAATTAGATATCTGGCATGAGATTGTGACATCACGATCCCATTGTGAAATCACAAACCTATGTGACCTCATCACCTGTATGGATCACCAATTATTTGTGACTTCAAAACAATACTATCTCATGTAATGATAACATCATATTGCCAAAGGGATATCTCTGTCCCCTCGCATTTTCACCAACCTATTATTTCCTCATAATATTTTACAAAACTTATGGCCTTTCTGACTTCTAGCTCCTTATGTGAACTTGTATCTTCATTGTGATCTAGTAGAATGAAATTGGGCATGTAGTGGTGATACTACAAATTCATTGTGACATCATTATCCAAGTGTGACCTTATGACCACTGTGACATCACAAACCCATTGTGACATCACATTGCCACAGTGATATCATGATCATCTTGTGATATCCCAAACATGTTGTGACCTCTTAGCACCTATGAAAAAGCACATGGTGTTTGTAACGCCACAATCCCTATGGGTAACCATAACCTCATTGTGAACAAAGGACAACTGACATCAGGCATGCCATTGTACCATTACAAACGCTTTGTGACATCATCTACAGAGTGAGATCACATTGTTGTTAGGATACCATCAGCCCAATGTGACATCCCAAAATGACAATGACATCATAGCATTATGACATCACATTTTCATTGTGAGGTCATAGAGACAATGTGATTGCCTATTCTGTGATTTCATTCTATCTCAAATGTGGCATATAGGTTAATTTCAAAAACCCATTGTGACCACAGCACCCTTGCGCCATTGCAATCACTTTGTGACCTCATATTGATATTTTAATATCATTAATGCAATGTAACATCACAAACCTGTCTTGTAACAAGAGACTACCTTGACCTGGGCTGGATGCCCTGAGCTAATTGTAGCCTCAACCATGAACCCTCAGACCTCCAAAGTGCAGCTCAGCCATTTGTTAACTGTTCTTCAAACAACCAACCCCCAATAATCATCTCCAAAGCTCCACACTTCAAAGGACAAGGCTTTTTCCTTTCTCTTCATCCTCCTTCTCTACAGACCTGTCCTACCTTTCAGGTCTTTTCATTTTTTCCTTCCACCATTCCCTTCTTCTCTTCAGGTTGCTGTATTCTTGACAGGCCTTCCCTGCCCTTTCCAGGTGGCCAGTTGCTGTCCTTTACCTCCTGCTCTCCCTCAATTTCCTCTCCTCCCAGGTCTTTACCCTCCTGCAGTCTTATCACTTCTTTCCTTCCAGGCCTTTCTCCTTTTCCTTCCCCCTACTGTTGCTCTGAATATGGAACCTATATATATGCTGTACCCTGCCCCCACTAAAATATGTTTCCTGCATAACAGTTTTCAATCATCACTTCCCAAATGTCCATGCCCAATAATTTCTTGGCAGCTCACCATGGGGGGCTTAACATACTATCTCTTCAGCAGCATTTCCTGCCCACTCCAGCAGCATGCACCCTCCTGTCTGGTGGTCCAGACCAGGAGGTCATGATGACTATCTGTTCCCGTGGATTATAGGGTCACTACTGGTTATTACAGTGTCCTCATGGATAACTAGTAGTGATTGAAATTGGACAAATAATTGTGATATTACAAACTCATGACCTAACTAACCCATTGTGACCTCAAAACAACTGTGACATCATGAACCCATTGTGACATCACATTGCTGTTTAGACACCAGGATCACATTGTGACAACCCAAATCTATTATGACCTCTTACAACCTTTGAAAAAATGCTTAGCTTTGTGATATAACAGTGCCTTTGTGTGTACAAATCCCCACTGTGAAATATTGACAATTGAGAATCAGACATGACATTTTAACATCCAAAAGTTTGTGAGGTCATCATAACTGTAACATCACATTGTCATTGTGATACCATCTGCCCATTGTGAAATCACAAAACTAAAATATGATAAAATTATAATTTCACATTGTCATTGTAATATCATGGACACATTATGAATGCCTTTTCTGTGATTTCATTCTACTTCAAATGTGGCATGTAAGTGGATATCATAAACCAATCATGAACTCATAATCATTGTGACATCACAATCCATTTGCACATCACATTGCCAATGTGATATCACTAACACTCCATGACCTCACAAACCTATCCTGTCATCATAACCTTTGTGACATACCTTTTTGTCCTCATAATCTGGTGGCGACCTCAATAGATTTCACATATGATATTTGATATCACAAATTCCCAGTGACATCATGACCATGGTGACATCACCCAGCCAGATGTCATAACCATTGTGTCAAATTCTGATATCACAAACCTTTTAGGATTTCAATATGTGACAACACATACTTTTGTAGAAACCACAGTCCCTTTGTGAACTCATATACTCACTGTAAGTTAAAGACAATTGAGAACCTTCATGTCATTGTGACATTGCCAGCATATTGTTACATCACCAATCTTTTGTGACTTCATCACCAATGTGGCATCATAAACTATTTGTGACACCAAAACAATATTCTGACATGATGTAGTAAGTTGACATTGCCATTGTGATATCACTGCTCCACTGTGTTTTCAAGAACCTAATATGACCTCATAACATTTTAAAAAATTCATGTCCCTTAGGACTTCAAGCTCCTTCTGTGAACTTGTATGCACATTGTGAAATAGTAGCAATTCAAATTGGACATGTGTTTGAGATATTACAAAATCATTATAGCATCAAAAACCCATTGTGACCTCATCACAACTGTGAATCATAAAGCTATCATGACCCCTAAGTACCTTTGAAAACACATATGGCATTTGTGACATCACAGTCCCTTTGTGTACCCATGTCCTTCATATATGCCATTGTAGTATCACAAACCTTTTGTGACCCTATCACCAGTGTGACAATACATATTCATTATGACACCAGCACCTGCTTGCAACATCACCAATTTACAATGACCTCATAGCTTTATGACATTACATTGTCATTGTGATTTCATAGACACATTGTAAATGCCTATGCTCTTATTTCATTCTATTTTAAATGTGGCATGTGGGTTGATATCAAAAAATCATTGTGATCTCATAAATGTATGGCATCACAATCACATTGACATCACAGTGCCATGGTGATATCACTAACACACTGTGACATCACAAACATGCCCTGTCCTCATAAGTCTTGTGACGTGCTGCAATTGTGATGTCTTAGGCTCTTTTTGAGCTTGCAATCTGTTTTCAAACATAATATTTCAGTTATGATATATCATATCAGAAATCCTCTGTGACATCATGATCATTGTGACATCATACTGACAGACATCATGACCATTGTGCTACACTATGACATCACAATCCTCCTAGGACTTCATCACATTTGTGACATCACATGCCTTTGGAGATACCACAGTCCATTTGTGAACTCATATACTCTGTGATTTCATGACAACAGAAACTTTATGCCATTTGGATATCACCAACCAATTGTGACATCATAGATCTACTGTGACCCCTTACCTGTATGGCATCACCAACTAAATGTGACATTAAAACTTTTTGTGATGTCACAATTTGACACGATGTTCATGACATCTGTCAGTGTGATGTCACAATGGTCATGATTTCACAGTGGATTTCTGATATCTCATGTCATACATGAAATATGAGGTTGGGAACAAATTATGAGGGCAAAAAGTTCTAAGATATCACAATGTCAGCATGTCACAGAAGTTATGAGGATAGGAGAGGTTTGTGATATCGCATGGTATTAGTTATATCACAATGGCACTGTGATGTCACAATGTGATTATGATGTCAAATGGTTATGTAGGCACAAAAATGTGTTTCTGATCTCAACTCTCATGCCACATTTGAAATTCAATGAAATCACAGAATAGGCATTCACAATATGTCTATGATGTCACAATGACAATTGTAATAATTAGATTATGTTTTGAGTTTGGTGATGTCACAATGAGTTGATGATCTCATAATGAAGATGTAATGTCACACTGTTGAGGATATCACAAACACTTTTGATGTTATAATGGCATGTCTCATCTTGTCAGTAGTTAACAACAAGGATTTGGGTAACCAAAGGGAATGTAATGTTGAAAGGGTCATGTGATTTTTCAAAGGAGCTAAGAGGTCAAAATAGATTTGAGATGTCACAATTGAATCATGATGTCACAATGACAATATTGTCACAATGGGTTTGTAATGTCGTGCTAATGATGATGTCAAAATGTGTTTGTGATGTCACAACGAGTTTGTAATATCACAATCAAATTTCCAATTTCAATTGCTACTAGTTCACAAGGAGGATACTGTAATAATCAGCAGGGCCCCAATAATCTATAGGGTCTGATAATCAGTGTGGCCCCATCTCCTGGCCAGCTGGAGAGGACAGGGCATTCTGTGGGAGGGGCTGATACATTAATCACCAAATGTTGAGCTATTAATAAGTGATTGGGCTGTGGGGAGTTTTGGATGTTACAATAGAAAACTGTTAGCAGTTGGAGTAGAGAAGGGGTACAGACTTTATATATGCTGCTTGTTCAGAGCAATGGGATGGAGATAAAAATTGAAAAGTCCTGGAAGGAAGGAAATGGTGTGATAGAAGAAGGGGAAAGGCCTGAGAGGAGAGAAAGTTGAGGGAGAGCAGGAGGTGAAGGATGGCAACCGACGACACAGGCAAAGCAGTTCAGGCCTGTGGAGAGTAGAGAGGCCTGAGGAAAACAAGGAACTGGTAGAAGGGAATAAAGGAAAGACATCAAAGGAAGTGTAGGTCTGTAGCGAAGGAGAGACAAAGGGAAGGGGACTAAAAGGCTTGTCTTTGATGTTTGGAGCTTTGGATATCATAATTTTGGGGGTGGGTGGTTTCGACAACATTTATTATATTAAATGTGTCTCAATGGATTCTCTTGAACAATAGAGGTCCTAATTTTTGGAGACCCCATGGAGATTAATCATTTTGGATAGCATCAGGCCTTGGCCCAGGGAAAATTCCCCATAGGTGAGAGTGTCAGCCTTCAGGGCTTCAAGTGTTTGTCTCCAGAGGACAAACATGGACAAAAGTCATATAGGTATCTCTAGGGGTGCGTCTGGGCAAGATTGCCAGCCTGTTTTTGGAACCCGCTCTAGAGGTCATTTGTGGCTTCTGGAACCTCCTTGAGAGGTCATGTAGGGCTTCTTTGGAAAGCCATCTGGAACATCATCAAGACTGCATCTGCAACTTCCATGAGAAGCTATCTAAGACCTACCCTGGAGGTCATCTTGGGCCTTCTCCACTGGCCATCTTGGACTTTCTCCACAGGTCATCTGGGGCTTCCTCAGGATGCCACCTGAGACCTATTCAAAAGTAGTCATTGGGGATTCCTTAAGAGGCAATTTAGGACGACCTCCTTAGGTCATGTGGAGCTCCTTTGGGAGGTCACCTCGGGTTACCATGATGAAAAATCTGACTGTCTTCAGACATCATCTGGGACTTCCTTGAGAAGCTATATTGGACCTTCTCTGGAAGTCATCTGTCGCTTTCTCAAGAGGGTTATCTGGAACCTCCTCTGAAGATCATATGTGGCTTCCTTGAGTGGCCTTCTGGGAGCTACTCAAGAGGTAATCTCAGCCTCATCGAGAGGACATCTGGGGCCTCCTTTGGAGGTCATCTGACACTTCCTTGGGAAGCCATTTGCAACCTCCATGAGAGGTCATCTAGGGCCTACTAGGGAGGATATAAGTGACATCCTCCAGAGGTCATCTGCAACATCCTCAAGAGGCAATCTGGGATGTTCTCTCTGTCATCTGGGATCTCTGTAGAGGTCAAAATTGAGTGGTGTTGAACATGTGGGTTAAGTGTCTGTGGTTCTTGGTCTGTGTGTATGCTGATAGTTCTATCTGTGTCCTGTATGCACCTCTGTTTACTCCTTTTCTCAGGATGGGAGAACAGGCCTAAAGTTGTCATATCCAAAAAATATTCTCCCCCTGGGTTACAGAATCCTTCAAAGGAAGATGCACTGATGTACTCTCTCTCCTATTCTTTGCCATCAGCACCTCTAATCTAAAGTCCTCCCATACCAAAAGTAGTTACTTATACCAGCCAGAGGTGTTACAATATGGTATGTTACCCTTATTACCCTTGAGACAGGAACATGGAGTAGATGGTGGGCAGGCCCCATTTCTAATATATTTTCCCTTTACAACTAGTGACCTGTATAACTGGAAACAGCAAAATCCATCCTTTTCAGAAAAAATAAAACGAAGGACGCATTACCTAATTAGAGGCAGTAATTTTCACACACAAGTACATCTGGGATGAGTGTCAGAAAATTTTACTGCTATGATTCACCTGGTAGAAAAGGGAGTGAATCCTGCCCAGTGACTTAAAGGTGGTCCTTGGAACACACACTAGCCCCACTATTGAACCAGACCATTTGGTGTTTTCTTTTTAGTAATTAGTTGGAGATAAGAGCCTTAAAGAATTTCCTGCCCTGGCCTTACGCCTCTATCCTTCTAAATCAGCCTCCTAAGTAGCTAGGATGACAAGCGTGATGCCCCAGCATCCAGCTCAAACCATGTTTTCTTCATGTGCTGTGGAACCAGTTCTGGAACCTTTCATTGTCTATGACCTCCCTACACAGTGGACCCTGGCACACTGTAACTCGTTATTGTATAAATAAATGAGTATCTGCCTATGACAATACTACAGAAAAGTCCCATCCCATACAGGTAAGCATCCTGGGGGGCTGGTCAAAACCTGATGTAGCTCTTCCAGTTCTCCTTCTTCCCACTTCCTGCCCTCCTGGTGCCACCGTACTTAACTGTTTTTGCTCCAAGGATGTGAGCCACTATGTACTCGCTGGATTCTGGGTCCTCTGGGATGCCTATCTTCTCAAAGATCTCTGGCCAATGGATGACCAGCTCTGTGACATTCAATTCCCTACTCAAGTGTGAACAAGGTTGCAGTGAGCTGAAGGCCTGTCTCAAGGGGCCTCCTCTCCTCCCCCCGGGGCCAGCCAGGATGTTATACCACATCCAGCCCCCCAATTTCATGGTGCAGAAGAAGGATCCTCAAGGAATCCCTGGTTTCTGAATCTCACAGAGTCCAGTGCAGGTGCTCAGAATCGTCTCTGCTCACAGCTGGCAGGCTAGGGATGGTGAGGTCACAATCTCTGCTCCCTACAACATCCTCGACTGTGGTGGTAACCCTTAGAGAGAGCCAGAAGAGAATCAACTGCTGCCGCATAAAGGGAGTCAAGGCAGGACGTTCATAGCAGGAGACCATCTGGCTGGGGAACTCTGTGCTGCTTTGAACGTCATTGTTTGGTGGCTGAAATGGTCTATGTAATT
Source organism: Dipodomys merriami (assembly GCF_024711535.1). Taxonomy (NCBI): domain Eukaryota; kingdom Metazoa; phylum Chordata; class Mammalia; order Rodentia; family Heteromyidae; genus Dipodomys; species Dipodomys merriami. The sequence continues at coordinate 1,273,496 of NW_027203416.1, read as the reverse complement.
TGACCCATAATTCCAGCTGTTAGTGGAAATTGCCAGCTTCAAGAAAAAAACCCTGGAAAAGGTGGTATTTCAGTTGTCCCAATCAAAGTTAAAGGGTTCCAAAGTCTGTGGTCCCTTTTTCCTTCCAGACAGCCTACAGCAGGTTACAGAAACTGGTATTCAGAGAGCCTTAGCCAACTGCCATGGCTTGATACCGAGCAGGCTTCAGGAGGGGAAACACACTTGCCTACCACTGCCCAGTTGGAAACGGCCTAGGAGGGACACAGATTGGAGTCTGCAGGACTCCAGGGAGGACTGCCCACCGGTGCACTCCCCCAGGGGGGAACACACCACCAGTGGAGGCCTGGAGCACCCTGCCCAGATGCCCATGGACACTGTCAATGCCCTGGGTAAGGTTGCCCCCTCATCCTCGGTTGTGTTGAACCATCTACTGTGTAACAATGTTCACCACTACCCAATCCCTCCTAGCTTCACACCCCTGCCCTACTCCCTCACATCTCATTCCCTGATTACGTTTTGTAAACACATTCCCAATCCTTGAATTAGCTCCAACTATACAGACTGTCTGGCTGGAAGAATGCGGCTGTGGTCACACTTGTCTCACAAGCATTTAGGCTGAAGACAGCAGCACAGGTGTCCACTCTGGTCTGCAGTTCACATAGGCCACCTAGAGGAGACCCATGAAGGGCCAGTAGCTAATCTGGGATACAGGACAGAGGGAAGAGGTAGGTGGAAAGGAACATCTACTGAAACCTTCCCCCAAAGGAGCCATGAAACGGTGAAGGAGAAAACAAAAATTATGGCTAGACTCGTACTTGGCATTGATGAAAAAAGAACAACAAACACACACCCACACACATACACACACAAATAAAATGCTTTTGCTCTTTTTAGACATGGTGACTTAAATATATTTTCATTTTTCTCATCTCCCTGCTCTCCCAACACACACACACATCCAGACTGTGACAGAAGACTAATGCATGCAGTACCTGCAATTTGCCAACTGATCACTCACCTGAGCAGTCAACTTGTACAAGGGAAAGATGATCTCTCTCTCTCTCTCTCACTCTCTCATGCACACACACACACACACACACACACACACACACACACACACACACACACACACACACACACACACACAGACTCAGAGCAGTGCCTCTCCTGAGATTGTTGGTTCCTCTTCTGGACAAGATGCAAGCTGGAGTATGGGGGTCCTTTGTCAGAACCAGGGGCTCGACCCAAGGAAGCACCGCTCTAATAATGCTGAACCACCTTGCCTCTCCCTTTCTCCAGGGCCAGACCCATTTCCTTGGGAACAAACAACGTTGGCTCCCCATTCACCAAAATCCCAGGTGAGGATGCTGGGTGAAGTTGTCCCGAGATAGGTGGCTCCTCACAGCCAGGACTGAAAACAAGCAGGGGTCATAGTGCCCCAGAGGTGTGTCTGAACTGGGGTGGGGGCAATGTTGGGGAAATGGATGGGATCCTAAAGGCTACATACATGGATGGACTCCCTACTTCCAGCCAGGATGACTCTGGGTGACTTGGTGGATTCTTGGGGAGGACTAGGAGACCAGATGAACCTGGAGCACCAGCAGATTTTGGCAGAGGTTGGAAATGTGATCTGTGAGGACTGTTGACAGCTGGGATGGGAGGGGACAGGCAAAGTGTATGTGTATCAGAAGGGGTGTGTTCCTCCCAGATATTCACCTTCTATCTGACCCCCAGTGCCCTCACCGCCCTAGTGGGCTCTTCTGGGACCCTCCTCAGGTAAAAAGGTGACCAAGCACAAAAGACAAGGGCTCACACAGCAAGGAGGGCCTGTCTTCTGCATCCAACACCCACCACCCCCAGCATAAAGGAAAATACCCAAGAAGGCAGGTGAGGTGCTGCTCCCCACCTCTGACTAAAGCCACCAGGTTCCCACCAGGGAGAAGAAGGGTACAGATGCAAAGCTGTGTGGCTCCCACTGCTCGAGCCAGGGGCTCTGTGGCGCCCCCTTCTCACTCTTTCCTGCATCTTCCCATTTCCTGGACACTGGCCACTAGGGATGGGGGTGGGATCCCCGGGTCAACACACACCACCACCCTCCACCCCTGGGGCACATTTGTGGCAGGACCATGGCGGACTGTGGGGGCGGCACAGGTGAAGGAAGGATGGGAGAGGGGAGACAGGAGGCATGGGTCTGCGTCAGCGGGTGAAGAAGAGGGTGGGAGGGTTCACAGGTTGTGGACCCTTGGCAGCCATTCACCTGTGCTGCTGGGAGAAGCTGTAGGCAGTGGCTCTGTGTGCATGCGGGCCTGGAGTCCAAGGACTGAGGGCTGGGACCGGGTGGGGGCCGAAAACCGGCCAGGCGTGTGCTATCACTGTAGGGCGACTGTGAGAGACAATGCGGGTCCAAGCTGAAAGCACTATGTTTGAAACGCCATCCTGCTGGGAGGGCACAGATGTATCTGCAGAAACATAGAGGGGCTGCACGAGGCCTCTGCTCCTCCTCCTTTTCCAATGTCACCCCTGCCTCAGGTGTCAACATCACCTCCGTGCTCCCTATGCGGGGACCTCAGACTCAGGGCCGCCATGGCCACCGCTCCTCCTCGTGGCTGCCCATGGCAGTGTGCCTGCTGGGCCAGCACCATGTGCTCTGTGCTCCCCACCAGGACCTGTGCAATGTTCGGGGAGGCTGCCAGATGATGAAACTGCTTGCCCTTGTGTGTGTGCTTGCTCTTTTCTCTGCTTTCTCCCTCTCTCTCTGTCCCCACTCCTCTCCTGGGACACCTCGTGCCTGCTCCCTCCCCCAGTGTCTACCCCCATGCCCCTGGCCACTGCTGCCATCTCAGTGAGCCCCGGTCCCTACTCCTCCTTCCCTTGGCCATGTCCCCTCTTCCACTAGGCTCCTCCCTCCACCCTTGGCTGCAAGCCCAGCCCTGATTGGGTCCTAAGGCTTCCAAGCCATGGCAATTGCAGCCTCACTTTAGCTCAGCACTCCACCCCCAACCCCAGTCCCTTCCCATGGGATTGATTCTCCCCTAGCCCCACTGAAGGAGGAGAATCTCCTCCGTCTCCCTCCACTCCACATACCAAGCATGTACACAGTGACCCCTGTGTGTGTGTGTGTGTGTGTGTGTGTGTGTGTGTGTGTGTGTGTGTGTGTGTGTGTGTGTGTATGATTGTTGGGGATAACAACCTCTCAAGGACTCAGAACATAGCACCCTTTGAGATGACTCAGCACACAGCACACTTCAAAAAACAGCACAAAGCACCCTGTGTAAAGGATTCAGCACACAGCTCTCTTTGAAGGACTCAGCATTCAGTACCTTGTGTAGAGTACTCAGCACACAGCACCCTTTGAAGGAGGGAGTCCATAGCCTGCAGTGTAAAGGACTCAGCACATGGCATGCTTTGAAAAACTCAGCGTGTAGCACTCTTTGCCAGGGACTCAGTACATAGCACCCTGTGTTAAGAGCACCCACAGCCCCCACTGAAGGGCTGAGTATGTAGCACCCTGTGTAAAACAGTGCATAGCATCCTTTGAAAGACTCAGCACACAGCACAATTTTGAAGGACTCAGCACATACCGCACTGTCAAAGGATTCACAACACAGCACCATTTGAAGGACAGTACAGAGCACCCTGTGTAAAGGACTAGGCACACAGCACTTGGAAAATTCACCTCATCCCTCTCTTCTCAAGGGCTCAGCACATAGCAGCAGCCTTTGGGATGAATTTGCACACCGTACATTTTGAAGGACTCAGCATACAGTACGTTATGTAATGGACTCAGCACATAGCACCCTTTCGGATGACTCAGCAAACAGCACCTTTTTGAGGACTCAGCACAAAACCCCATTGTGGTAAAGCCCCAGCAAACAGCACCCTGTGAACGACTCAGCACATAGCTGTATGTCACAAGTACAGCTGTCATTAGAATTAGGGTGCTTTCTTCAGTATCACCATTCTTCAAAAACACTTCACAAATCCTACTAGTTTACTTTAGCCAACCTGTGTTTTATGGGGGAGAGTCAACTGGGGGTCTTGAACTCAAAGCTTGGGGTCCCTTTCCCTGAGCTCTTTGGTTCAATGCTAGAGCTTTACCACTTGGAGCCATAGATCCAATTTTGTTTTTTGGGGTTGTTCTTTCACAGGTCTTATGGTGATCAGAAAGGTAAGGCCAAGTTGGGGTGTCTGTGGGCAAAGGCTTTTAGCTTGACCTGGAACTGACCTCTCTTTTCCTTGTGCCCCTGGATGCTGGGCTTCCTGGAGCTCTCTTGGCCTAGGAGGAACAGACCTGCTCTGCCATCAGCACTGAGGGTAAACAAAAGTCAGCTTGGCCCTGGTTACTTCCCAAAATTGAACTCTAGAGGACAATAGCATGGGGCTGCATATCCCGCATCTGGCCATCAGGGGGCAGGGGTCGCCCACCATAGGGATTGTATGTGCGAGTTGTGTTTACTCTTGCTTCCCTGGGGCCCCCATCATGCTTCGAAGCCACCCTTGACAGGAAAGTCCTTGACACTCTTACTTACAATAAACCATCAAAAGGCAAGTGGGGCTGTGGCTCAGGTCGCAGAACATTAGCCTTGAGCAAAAAAACTCAGGGATAGATCCTAGGCCCTGAGTTCACACACACACACACACACACACACACACACACACACACACACACACACACACACACACACACACCCCACATGCATGCAAAATCAGAGTTTTCTACACTGCATTCTTTGGGTATTCTCTGTCTTTTCCCCACTAAGCCTGATGGCTGTTGACCTAGGTGTTCGATGCATACACCACCTCCTGGCATCTTTAATTTTGGGGAACAGAATGGCTAGAAGGTCAGCCTTCCCCTATCCCAGCTCCTTGATTGGGTCATGGTCTATCCAGGCCCTTTGGGGCTCCTTTTACAGACTCTCCAAGATGCCTTCAAAAGGCCTCACATGCTGGGCATTGATGGCTCATACCTGCCATCCTAGATACTCAGGAAGCTAAGATCTGGAGGATCATGGTGCCAAGCCAGCTTGGGCATGAAAGTGTGTGAGACTCTTATCCTCGATGAATCATCATAAAACAAGAAGTGTCCCTGTGGATCAAATGTTAGAGTGCCAGCCTTGAGAAAAAGTGCTCAGGGACAGTGCTCATGGACAACAAGGAGAGGCATTGCATATTGACTTTAGGATTGGTATGGGCCAAATATAATTGGAATTTTCAAATGCTCCAAGACAAAGCAGTACCTCCTTTAGTCCCGTGCTCCTCCATCTTGTCTCACACCCTGGCCTTGGCCATGCTTTGGGTCAGCATGGCTCTGCCTTGATGGAAGGGTTCCAACGAGGAAGATCCCAGAGCAATCACCCAGCCTCCTTCCACCCTTCTCACCCTGCTGCTTCTGCTCTTTGCCATAGACCTTCTTCCTGGAATCCATCCATAAGGTCATCACTGCCAACATTGTGGTGAGTGGTGTGTCCAGCCTAACTCGGGGAAGTCAGAGGTGGAAGTCAGTCTGGGATTAGGAGCTTCCACCCTGTGTGTGGGCTGAAATCAGGGCTGACCTTTATTTCATCCTGAGCCTTGAAGTGGTGGAGAGATAGAGTAGACTCCACATTGAGTCAGGTAAGATCGGAATCTAGAGGACCACTTGTGTGAGGTAGGCTGTGTGTCTTACAGGGCCACTGTTCATGGTACTCCTCTCTCAGGACTCACCTCTCCCTCTCTCATCCAAAAATGTTAGAATAGAAAGTTCAACTAAGTGGATCAAAGAGGGAGCAGGGGAGTATTTCTGTGTGAATCATACTTGTGCTTCATATTCATCCTAGCCCCTACTTCCTATTTATCTGAAGAATGGCCATATGGGTTTGGGGAGGGGGGTGAGGAATCATCGTAGCTGAGAATGTGGCTCAGTGGTATATGGTCATCTAGCATGACTAAAACCCTGGGTACAATTCCATACAGAAAAAGCTGGAAGGAGTGGTGGGGCTCAACTGGTAGAGTGCCAGCCTTGACCAAAAGAATTCAGGGACAGTGGCCAGGCCCTGAGTTCAATGCCCAGGACTGGAAGGACAAATCTTTGTTGGAGGCTTTTCTTCCCTTTGCAAACAATTTATTGTTTGTGATAAGCATAACATGGGTCTCTTCCCTGGCCACCAATGGGCCATTAGGTGTCCCTTGAATTTGGGCCGCATCCCAGCAGCCTCTGTCCTACCTGACCCACAGTTTATCCATCCCATCTCGTAGCAGATGGAGGCCTGAGAGAAGGTCACCTGGCCACCTACTTCTGGTGGCTGCCAAGGCTTTTGAAAGTCAGTATGTCATATAGAGAGTCATCATCCAGATCAGTCTACAGAAGATAGGAAGGGAGCACTCCTTGTCTGAGCCTGTGAGCTGCAGGCCACTCTGGATGTGGGGCATCTGCTGCAGGACCTGCTCCATTGGGGAGTTATCTACGGGGTCGGGAACTCCGACCTCTTCTCTGGCAGTTTCCAAGGTGTCTTGAAGTTGCAATTCTTCAAAACCTTTCTGCTCCTCCCTCATTTTGCCCACCCCAGAGCCTGAGGCACTTGAAGCAGCGGTGGTGGCAGGGGGCTGGAGCCTGCTGTCCGTGCCTTCCCCTGTAAGGAGTGACAGCAGCTCCTGCAGCTCTCTTCTCCACCTTCTCCTGGGAGAGCCAGCACACGTGCTCGGCTTTCTCCCAACACAGCTCATCCCCGACGAATGTCTGCTCTTTACACCCCATAAGGGTCTCCTCAACAGTGCGGATGTGTGCCAAGAGCTCTCTGCATCCATGGAGGAGCTTATCTGCTGGACTATGCTAGTCCACCTCAACATACAGGTCATGAACAAAGCAGATTTTCTTCTTGGATGCCCACGTGCCCCACTTCCTATCCCTATGCCTGTTGTGGTGGCAGCTCATGGAGCAGGGTTCCTGTGGCTCCAGCTCTGTCTGGCACTGTGCTGCCGGGTGGGCCGGGCACCTGCAGCAGGGCCACCGCTCCTGCAGCAGAAGTTTCCCCCTGTGGATCTCAGCCTCTGAGAGCACTCACAGAGCCACGTCCCTCTCAGTCTGGGGGACATCTCCTGCCTCTGCTAGGTCATGTCTGGGGGAGTTACCTCCTCACCTTTTCCTTCTCCAGGGCTCATGCCTTTGCCTTCCCCAGGGAAAGCCAGGAAGCTCAGCTAGGCCTGCAGGCACTCCTCCTGTGCTCTGGTGGCTTCCAGGCACTTGAGCGTGTCCTGCCACTTTGGGCGCAACCACCTGGTCCCCCCAGTTGGTTGGGCCTTGCACTTGCTTCCTTCAGCTGCTCCAGCAGCTTGGTCTGCTTCTGCAGATGCTGCTGCAGGGCCTCCTTCTCAGAGTTCAGCAGCTCATAGGAGGCAATGTGCTTCTGACAGGTGGCTCTGAGCTCCTGCAGCAGGGCCAGGGACTGATCCTGCTGCTTCTGCAGCTCCCAAGCCACATGGCTCTCTCTCTCGGACACCTCTTTCCATTCCTCTATCTTCTCCTCTAAGTGATCTAGCTGTTCCCACAGATGTTTCTTCACATGCTGCTCTGAGTCCCGGATGCTGGTGAGCTCCTCCTTCTCACCGCTCATCCTGTGGAGAGCATCCCACAGCAGGGCCAGCTATTCCTCTGGCTATGGGTCACACACACATGCACATCATGGGGGTCTCAGGGATCTCCTGCCGACCCTTGGCCTTCTCCAGTCTTCGTAGTTGCTCCCACTGCTCCGCGTTCTAGAGACAGAGCCTCTGGTTTTCCTTGACCTGGATGTGACCTTGTTCCTCCAGGTTTTTCAACTCCATTTGTGTTTGGTAGCCCTGGACCTGCAACTGTCGCTCAGCCTGAGATAGCTCTATCAGCTTCCTTCTCAGTTCTGCCAGCTCATTCTCTAGGTCCAGCACCTGCCTCTCCCTTTGCTCCTTCTCCTCTGTCAGTTGGTTTACCTGGTCAGTCAGCCACTGTGCCTCCTCCTTCCATGAGGACCTCTCAATGCACAGGTCCTCTCTGAAAGAGTCTCTCTCCAGATTTTCTGAGGTCACCATACATCTCAGGTTGTCCAGTAGTCTCTTCAGTACCTCCCGCCCCACCAGCACTTGTTGGAACTTGCAGATTCTGTTCTTCCTGTTACTCTTCTGTGTCCAGAGTGCTTCCAGCTTCTCCTGCAACACTGTGTTCACTTTCTCCAGGTCATTGAAGCTTCTGGTCTTTTCCTTGAGCTGAAGTGTCACATCATTCAGCTGTTTGAAGAACATTTCCATCTCCTTCTGTGCAGCAGTGACTGCAGAAGCAGCCATCTCCACCTCCGCCATATGCCACTCTGCGGCCTGCAGGTGGCAGGTGAGAGCTTCTTACTCCTTTCTCTGTCATTGGCCACCTGCTTCACTTAGGCTGTTGCAGATTGTAAATCACTTTCTGCAGAAATCAACCTCTGTATGGGTGGCTTGTGGATCTCTAGCTCTGTTTTTGGTTCTTCGTGCATCTCAGCTATCTTGTCCCTCTCTTTCTCCAGTCGATCCTGCAGGTCTGCCTTTTCCTGTTTCAGTGGTTGGATCTTGGCACAGAGAGCCTGGTTTTCCTCTTTTGTTGCAGTCCAGGGTGGGCACCATGTGTCGCTAGAACCTCTGCAGATCCTTGGTGGTATCACGACCCTTGATATTCTTGACCTGTTGGCTGTGACTGTGTCCAAAGGCAGGGGAGACCCCCAGTCAGCATCACCTTTGGCTGGACCTTCCGTTGAATTACCCTCCCCAGTTGTGTTTGTCTTGGGATCCCTCCCTTTTTCATGTTCTGTGTTTTCTTGAATGTTACAGGTATAATGGGAGGATTCTTCTGCCAGTGTTCTGGCAGTAGTTTCTTGTCCGCAGCTCTCTCATGGAGTCTTGTTGTTTCAGACATCTGAGAACTGGAATGGGAAAGATGGGCTGGCCACATTCCAGGCTCTTGGAAATCCTCTATTCTCCTACTCACTGACAAGGATGTCAATTTCCTACTCTACTCCAAAGTTGTCTCAAGTCTCTAGCTCACCACTCAGCCACCTTTACCTTCCTCAACTGCTGGTGGTAGTGTGAACCAACAGAGGGAATCTTGATGCTTGGCAGCATGGAATGTGGGGTGGCCACCATTCTTGTATCCCAATGGTCAGAAAAAACAATGAAAGAATGGGGTGTGGCCGGAATCCTGTGATGCAGGCAGCATGGTCAGAGTCAAGATGACAGAGGCTCCCCCAGTCCCTTTCCCAGGGAACTCTCTCCAATTCTGTTGGGGACAAGAGTATGACCTGCTTTAGCTGCATGGCTGCACAGATAGTTGTTTACGTCTGTTTGTTGCTAGTCCCGGACCTTGAACTCAGGATCAGGGCACAGTCTCTAAGCTGCTTTTGCTCAAGGCTAGCCCTCTACCACAAGAGCTACACTGCTCTACTTCTGTCTTTGTTGGCACTAAAGTTGGACAGGGGTTTCAATGACTTTCTTGCTAGAGTGAATTTGACCATGATCCTCCCATCACAGCCTTGTAAGTATCAAGGAGGACTGCTGAGAGCCACTAGTGCCTGCCTAATCATTAATCTTGTTGTTCTTGGACAGACAAGTGAGTTCCCTATCCAGAGGTTAAAATGGTGGGAGCTGGAGACCACAGTTCAAATCCTGGCCCTGCCACTTCCAAATGACAGCAGATCCTTAGAAACTCATTACTATCTATCTATATGAATACCAATGGAATGTGATGTATGTTATGACTGAATGGACAGTTCTTGAATGATTCTGGGATAAAATTATACACAATTATAGTAAAGGACATTGACTGATTTTAATCAATACTTTATGCAACATTTAAACCATCATATTCATTAAATGTAGGCAGAATGAAATACTTAAGAATTGGGCATAACATAGTATAAAGTTGCCATTTTTTCTGCCAGGACTGGGATTGGAACTCTTGGTCTGGGTAACTCTGTTGCACAGTTTGGAAAAAGGGGAAGCTGGCCTCCTTGAAGTCAAGAAATTTGTGTGTGCTCCTTAGGTCTGAAATCAATCCCCAGCACTGGAAAACATCCTGTTCATGTACATTTTAAATATATGATTTATATTTATATACATATGTTGACTCCATATTGCATTCAGTGTAGTTATTCATTTTATTTTTTGTTTCATTCATGTAATGACTTTATTTCATTGACTATTACAGCACATAGAACATTGATTACATGATTAAATAGGATATAGGTCTGCATCTGTATTCCACTTATACCTGACACCCAAGACTTTCACAGAAAAAGAAACATGTGTCACCATCAGCTTCTTACTCCAAGTTCATTGTTGGGGAGTGCTGGCATTTGAACTCATGGCCTACAGGGCCAAATTCATGAATGGATGAGGGTCAGCATGCCATCCTGGGGCAAATTGAGCTGATAGGCAGGACCTTAGATCAAAGCCCAGGGGTTGAGAAAATAAGAACATATTGACCCACAGATGGTAGTACCTAATAAATATATGTGTTTTTAGAGTGCCAGAGATGTCTATCCATTATTCAGTTATATAGACTACATTTCTACAATTCATGGGTATTTATTATGCCTCCATGTAATTAATGTTATTGTTTTCATCCTTAATAAACTATTAAATAAATCACTATCCTGAAATTATTGCATCCTTCTGAAAAATAGTATTCTATTAATGCTTCATAAAATATTAAATAATATCACTCAGCCGACTGAAATCATGAAGTCTAAATTTATATGAGTATCACTCATGAGCATCACATTCAACCATGACATTGATAAGATTCTATTGTTATTCCTGTGGATGAGAACGAGTCTCTTAGAATCTCCCACCTTCTGGAAGTGGCATAACTGTAGGCCTATGTTGCCGTGTAGGACTATGGCTTCCCCAATAGCCTACAATTAAAAAAAATTATTTAGCTTCCTGGTTTGCAATTCATGCCATTTTTTTCTGCCAGGCATGGGATTTGTACTCAAGGTCTGGGTAAATATGCAGCTCTGTGAGGGAAGGGAATCTGACCATGCTTGAACACAAGAAAGTCAGGCTTGTTCCCTAGGCCTGAATGCAAGCCTCAGGCCTGGAAAACATACTCCTTATATCCATTTTAAAGATAGGATTTATATTTCCATACAGATATTCAGTCTATATTGTGTTTGGTGTGGTTATTCATTTTATTTCTTGTTTTATTCATTTATTTTCCAATTATTTTATTGACTCTGATGACACCTCTACATTTATAACATTGTTTACATCCTATCACAAAGCATCCAAATTTGTAGATATGTTCTCCATCATGCCTGACACCAAGGACTCTCCCAGAAAAGGAAAACATGTGTCACACTCGGCTTCTTACTCCAAGATTAAATTTTTGGCTGGGATCTGAACTCAGGGCCTGGCAGGCCCAATTCACAAATGGATGATTGTGAGCATTGCAGCCTCTGGCCAATGAAGCTGTCAAGTGGCTCCCAGATGCTGATATCCAGACTCAGGTTTGGCCAAAACAGTGATACATGGATAGGCAGACGGTGCTATACAAATAAATATATATTGGTAAAGAGTGCCAGAGCCATCTAGCTATGATTGAATGACACCTACTATGTTCATACCAACTCTTAGTTATTTATTATACTGCCATTAAAGGAATATTATTCTTTTCATGCGTAATAAACTATTAATTAGGATCAATTAGGTTCTTAGGATTATTGCATCCAATTTTAGACTAGTATTTCTATACATAGGAACGAGTCTCTTCTGATCTGCCATTGGTAGGTGTCAGGACTAGGATTTGAACCCAGGACCTATATTGACACGTTGGCCTATGGCTTCACTGATAGCCTGCCAACCTTCAGCAATAGCAGGTCAGTTCCCCATTGTAACTGTGTCATTCAGACCCAGGATGGTCACCGTGCAAAGAAAAAAAAATGTAAAACCCCCAGCCCTCTGTAGCTCACCACTTTACATTCTATCCTACTTTTTTTTTTCTTCCTGCAAGCCATCTGGCCCTAGGATCCCAGGATTGGCTATGGGTCCAGAAGCTGCACCCCAGCCTAGGGCCATTTAAGCTAAAACAGAGTTGCAATGACCTGAGTTCAAGTCCTGTGTTGTCAAAATAAAGAATAAATAAAAAATTAATTAATTATTTGACTAAATTAAAAAAGAAATAAAGCTCCCTGGTTTGGAATTTCTGCCAGTTTTCTTTCCTAGCCTGGGATTTGAACTCAAGGTCTTGGTAAATCTGTAGCAATGTGTGGGAAAGTGCAGAGTTGCCACTTCTTGAGATCAAACCCCATGCAAAGACAAAAATAAAAAATTAAGTGACAGAGCTCAAAAGGGGGAGTAGTTGTGGAGATGGAAAGGAAGGCATGGTAGGGGGAAAACAAAGAAGGAGGCAACAATGTTCAATAGGAAATGTACTCATTACCTTGATTATTTAACTGTAACTTCTCTGTACAACATTTTTACAATATAAATTGAAAAAAAATAGCACTCAGAGAAGCATTTTGGGGTTAAGGGAAAGATGTCTGAATAGATGTACAAAATTGTACACTGCTTTTTTTAATGTTCAGTATGGAACTGAATAAACATAACTGCTTCCATTAAAAAAATTAAGTCACTGTCTTGGAACTGGGGACAGTATTTCGATCATTGCTGGGATTTGATCTCACCATCCAAGTAAATCTTTTGCACCATGGGTGAAGGCAAAGCTCACTGTCCTTGAGGAAAAGAAATTCAGTCTAGAGTTCCCAGGCCTGAATGAAGGCTCTACAATGAAAAAGGTATTTCTATACATGTGTAATATATGATATATAGTTACATATGTATGTTTATTACATATTATGATTTTTATTATTGATTTTGTATTTTATTTTTTATTTGATTCATTTATTTATTTTTTGTTGTACTTAGTATTATACACATAATATTTAGTACATGTTTTACATCTATTATAAAATTACTCACAATAATTTAGGATATTGACTAATTTTCATATATACTTAATTAAAACATGATACATAATTAAATGGAAGCATTTGTCACAGTCTTCATATGTTTAGAGTCTATCCCACAGATGAGCTTTGTCTTCTTTGTCTTTGGATACTTTCCTATAGGGATTTCTTTAGATGATTTATAATCAGAGGCCTTTTCTTGAGGAGAGGCAAGTTGAGGGATAAAATTGTAAGGGTGGGGCTAGAAATTTGGCTTACTGGTAGAGAGCTTGCTCAGCATTCATGGATGCCAGGGTTTGAATCCTCAGTGCCACAACTCAGAAAAAGCCAAAAGCTGTGGAGTGGCTCAAGTGGTAGAGTGCTAGTCTTGAGAAAAAGAAGCTCAGAGACAGTACCCAGGCCCTAAGATCAAGCCCCAGGACTGTCAGAAACAATAGGCCACATGCCGGTGGCTCACAACTGAAACATTAGCTTCTCAGGAGGCTGAGATCTGAAGACCACAGTTCAAAGTCAGCCTAGACAAGGAAAGCCTGTTAGACTCTTCTCTCCAAAGAACCATAAAAAGACCCCATGTGATGCTGTGCCTCAAGTGATAGAGTGTTCACCTTGAGCTGAAGGGCTCAGGTATAGTGGCTAGGCTTGAGTTAGAGACACACATCAGGGGAAAAAGTGAGAGTTAATCAAATATTTTCCCTATTTGCTAATTAGGAGAACATTCTCTGGAAAATGAATGCTGATGTACACCAGAATTGGAGTCAGAGCTCCAGGTTGAAGTGTAGAACATCCATATGCCCAGCCTCTTAGGCTCCAGCATTATAATTGTGTGTCCTACAGGGTTCTGAAAGGTCCAATGTTGAAAAGCTTAATATGTTCCCAAAGCCCTTTGTGATAAGCAGTTGACTTATATTGTTAATGTCATTACAGTTCTGAACCTAGCAGAGCACCAGTAGCTCATGCCTGTCACCCTAGCTCAGGAGACTGAGGTCTGAGGATCACAGGGTGAAGCCAACCAGGGCTGGAAAGTCTATGACACTCTGACTTCCACTTCTGAAAGTTCAGATGTTCAAGAGCTTCCTGTGTTTCCCTTGGTGATGAGAAGTTACTTGCATTCTAAATGTTCTTAGAATTCTTGAACTATAGAAGCAGGAAAGAAACATTATTGACCCATCCTGGGTTCAAATGAAGTTCTCAGGATCCAAGACCTCGTCATGTTAACAGGATGAACTCCAGTGTAACACTATATTTGAAGGCAGAAAACAGTTGCAAAAGCCAAGCTAGGTGAAGAGACCTAGGCATGCAGGATTAGGAGGCAGAATGTACACACTCAACAGGGAAGTGAGCTGTAAAACCACTTCATTCATTCCAGGCACGGCCAGCAATGAGGAGAAACTGGAAACATTTGTTAGAGTTACAACAAGGTCAGGCTTTTCTCAGCCTCTTCCCTCCCTCAAGTGAAGGAATTTCAGGCTATGTTTAGGATACCAATAGAGAGCCAGGTTGGTGGAGGAGAGGGGAGGAACAGTAGAAAATCCCTGATCTTTGGTCTTAGGGAGTGGGTTCTTGACTCTCCATCTGTCAGATGTGAAGGCCCTTCTTCTACCTCTACCAGACCATTCTCCTTCCTTCATTCTCCGCACCATTAATGTAAATCCCCAGTCCAAGGAGAGGCAGGGCCTTTTCTCTTCTGTCTCCAAGCACCTGAGTTAGAACCTGGCTCTGCCCTCTTGACTTTCGGGCCCTGCCTGAGAAGTGGGAAAGAGACAACCTTCCTGCTCTGTAGTTGTTTGAAGGCGATGCTGGTGGGCTGGCACACTGCAGAAGGCCTCATGACTGGGACTTGTTCCCTTCTTTCCTCCTGACAACCAACACCAGATTTATCTATCTATCTTTGTATCTAACTTTGTATGTATGTATGTATGTATGTATGTATGTATGTATGTATGTATGTATGTATGTATGTATGTATGTATCTTTCTATCTATCTATCTATCTATCTATCTATCTATCTATCTATCTATCTATCTATCTATCATCTATCATTTATCTACCTACCTACTTACCTACCTACCTACTTACCTGCCTATCTCTTTTCTGGTTGTTGGGTTGAACTCAAGTCCTGGGCACTGGCTCTAGAACTCTACTACTTGAGCAACAACACCAATTCTGGCTTTTTTGTGTATGTGCTACTAAGGAATCGAACCCAGAGCTCCTTGAATGCTAGGCAAGAACTCTCTCACTAATCCACATTCCCAGCCCCCTCATCTTTTTCTTTTTTGGGGGGAGGGTCTGGTCATGCGACCTGAACTCTGGGCCTGGGCGCTGTCCCTCAGCTCTTCAGCTCAAGGCTAGCACTCTAGCACTTGAGCCACAGTGCTACTTCTGGCTTTTGTTCTTTTTTGCTTATGTAGTGCTGAGGAATCGAACCCAGGTCCTCAGGCATGCGAGACAAGCACTCTACCACTGAATCACCTTCCCAGCCCCCTCATCTTTTTCTTAATGGTAGTTTTTACATAAGTATGCTGTCATTTTACGTCCCCAAGTTTAATTTTCTGAATACAGGTTACTTCTAAGAAAGCTTATCTTCTCTTTGCCTGCCTTGTTTGTGACTGTTCCTGCATTGGCCTCATAATAAATTGCAAAAAAGGCTGATGAGGGTGACCTGCTTTAGTCTGATGGCTGGACAGATTGTTCTGTATGTCTTTTTGTTTCCAGTCCCGGATCTTGAACTCAGGATCTGGGCACAGTCCTTGAGCTACATTTGTTTAAGGGTAGCCCTCTACCACAGAAGCCATATGGCTCTACTTCTGGATTTGTTGGCACTAAAGTTGGACAGTGGTCTCAAGGACTTTCCTGCCTAGGGTGACTTTGACCATGATCCTCCTATCACAGCCTTGTAAGTATCAAGGAGGACTGCTGAGAGCCACTGGTGCCTGCCTAATACCTGGTGTTGCTGATATTCTTGGACAGACTTGTGAGTTCCCTATCCTCAGGTTTAAGTGATGGGAGCTGGAACCCACAGTTCAAATCCTGGTCCTGCCACCTCCAAATGGCAGGAGATCCTTAGAAACTCATTACTATCCATATGAATACTAATGGAAAGTGATATATGTCATGATTGAGTGGGCAGTTCCTGGATTATTCTAGGATAAAATTATACACAATTTTATTATAGTAAACTGATTGATTTTAATTAATACTTCATGAAGCATTTAAACAATCACATTCATTAAATGGAGGCATAATGAAATACCTAAGAATTGGGCGTCACATAGTTGAAAGATGCCATTTTTTTTCTGCCAGGACATTCTTTAGTTAATTGGTATATACCATTTTCTGAATGTAGTTTGGTATATGAAACTAGGATATATTATACCTGAAGAGTTTTTATCAGAAATGCTTATAGCAAAATGTAGAGGTAAAGCCAAATTATGTATACTTGAAGACAATGCTTGATTAGTCCTCTTCTCACATTCTCCATTCCCTTCATGAGAATAATACACATTGTAAGGAAATGCTTCGAGTGTTTTGGAGATATAGGTTGACTTTAAACCAGTGAGTGACTCTATACTGTATTTTGTTTACTTTATATACAAAAAAGCTAAATTCTTACTTTATAATTTTCCTTAGGCTTTATACTCAGATTTAATCTCTGATGGGTGACAAATAAAGATATAAACATTTTTTAACAGTGGCTAAATTTAAGCTGAGAAATCTAGGTACAATTATACTCATGTACATAGGCCTCATCAGTCATCATCAGACCATGATATCAAAATGTTAACCAATGCTTACTGTTGTCATGTTTATGAGATTTTGTGAATTATAAACAGTGGTTATTAGAATTTTTTTTTGTAATCAACATCATTTCATGGGTTAGGAACTGAAGTGAGACATTATACTCAGAACAAAATTTAAGGAGGCATCCATAATTAGTTACCAAGATATACATCATGTAACACAATGTTATAAAAACGCAAGCTAAACTAAATAATTTTTGAAAAAAAATCAACATTTACTGTAAATACAGAATCAGTATGACTGGTTTTTCTTTTACCCAAGTTGCAATATGGCTTACATGATGACTTTTCTGGTTATATGTTTATTTAGGTCTTGATATTTAGTTGGAGAAGTTATGTTCTTTCATATATACTCATTTGTCAGATCAAAGAGGAAATGAATTCCATGCCAGAGTCAACATTCATAATAATGTTACAGATGGATCCTTCTACTTTGCCAAAGTTTCAAATCAGCTTGAGTAACTTGGGTCTTTTTTTTGATCTAACTAAATAGGTATGCAATTTTGTCAGTACTAAAACGATTTTGACCACCATTTTTTAAACTATTACTATCCAGAAACTACTTCTCTCTTTTCATGAGATTTTTAATTTCATTTATATCATGTGTTGATGTTTTCCTTTAGATACGCCACATTCAATCTTCGACAAAGTGTAATTTGGAGTATTTTAAAATTATGTACACTCAGCTACACTGCTCAGATTCTATTATTTGCATATTTTTTTCTTGTTAAATCAGCAGGAATTAGTTCTCAATATGGATACTATTGTACTTATTCATTGCCTTTCTGAATTGTTTAAATATGTCATGATTTTGTTATTTTATTCTTTTAAATATGTGCAGATCTCACTCCGCATACAGTCACATTTGTTTTAAACAATTTGATCCATTCAAGGGCTTTGCTATATTAGGTTCATCTAGGTGAATTTACAAATTAATACCACCGTATTTCTGAGACACAGTTATCTTTATGGCTCTACTCCAAGTTAACATATATTTGAGGTTTTTGTGCATAAAAAAAACTGGACACAACATGTTTTTGTTCATGGGGGAGTTCTACTTTGTTGGTTGTTTTTCCAGTTGTGGTGACTTCAACATATGTGTGCATTTTATTACAATTGTTTTGTGTCTATATTTTGTTTCATAGAAGAGAAAGTACACAAAGAATCAGTGATTTAGAATACATTTCTAAGAGAGACATTTGAAATTTTGTGACAACTGGGAATGGACAGGTTCATAGTGGAGGGGTTAACAGAATAACAGAGACATTGTTTGACATGATTTTAATTCTCCCTCCTCTTGCCTCACTATTTCCAATAATATTACTTCAAAGTCTTTAGTGAAAAGAAAATAATTTTGTCTGTATGAAGTCAGAATTTTTGGTTCAATTGGGACACTCTACACATTCATATTCATTTTAACTCGAAAATCTTCTTTCCTTGGTTTAAAATCAAAGATGTGAATTATAATGCTAAAATAGCATCTACTAATTTATATGAAATGGTCCAAACTATTTTCACTTCACACTATATGTAACATAGAGTGTAATAATAATAGTGAGTAATATAGTATGTAATTATTAACTTTGGGGTAAGTCAATTAAAGTAGATTTTTGTGAGATATTGAGTAATAGTAAAACTTATATTTGATTCTATTAAAAAATTCAATTACATCTAAAAATAACTCATAAACTAATGCTGAAAAATAAGATTGTTTACTGGAAAAAACCGGAAGTTTCTATAAGTTTGCTTTTTAAAAATTGTCTTGGATCTGGGCTGTGATTTCTCATGCCTGCAATCCTAGCTACCCAAAAGTCTGGGATCTGAGGATAGTGGTTCAAATCCAGCTTGGGAAGAAAAGTCTGTGAGACTCTCATCTCCAATATATCTCTTGAAAACTAGAAATAGCACTGTGGCTCAAGTGGTACAGTGGTATCCTTGAGCTAAAGAACTGAGGGACAGTGCCCCGGCCCAGAGCTCAAACCCCACGACCAAGAAAAAAAAATTGACATAGGGGCTGGGAAGCTGGCTCAGTGGTAGAGCGCTTGCCTTGCATGCATGAGGCCTTGGGTTCGATTCCTCAGCACCCCACAAGCAAAAAGATAAACAGCCGGAAGTGGCGTTATGGCTCAAGTGGGAGCTGAGGGACAGTACCCAGGCCCAGAATTCAGCCTCCACGACCGTATTAAAAAAAAAAAGTGACATGGATTTTTACATTACTATTTCATGATTTTTTATTATGAAAATACATACAAAGGGGTTACAATTACATGAACAAGGTAATTAGCACATTTCCTATCAACATTGTTGCCACCTCCTTTGTTTCCCCTTCCTATCCCTTCCCATCTCCCCTTCTGGGCCTATCCGCTCCCCCCACCCCCACGCCAAAGTCGTAAACTTCGGTTTTCGACATAATACCTTGTATATGTCATTGCTGCAATAGGACCACCTGTATCCCAATTTGTTTTTCCCATCCCCTCTACAAATTATACCAACATTAAATACAGTGAAAACAGTGGTTATACCCTGGGGGAGGGACATACACAGCAACAAAAAAAAATCATCTTATAAATATGCTGGAAACAATAGCAGAAAAGAAAAAAAAATTGAGTCTTTATCTTGGGGTCCATTGCGCCTAACATCAACTTGTCTAACAGTTACAATTTGTCTCAGACATATACTGGTTATTGCAAATAATGGAAACCATAGGACCTATGTTTCTTTGAGCCTGGATTACTTTACTTAATATAATTTTTTCTGAGGCTTTCCATTTCCTAACAAACGGGCAATGTCATTTTTTCTGATGGAGGCATAGAATTCCATTGTTTATATATATCACATTTTCTTGATCCATTCATTTACTGAGGGGCATCTGGGTTGGATCCATATCTTAGCTATGGTAAATAATGCTGCAATATGGGATGGGAAGGTGGCTCAGTGGTAGAGTGCTTGCCTTGCCTGTATGAAGCCCTGGGTTCGATTCCCCAGACCACATAAGCAAAAAGAGAAAAAGCCGGAAGTGGTGCTGTGGCTCAAGTGGTAGAGCGCTAGGCTTGAGCTAAAGAGCTGAGGGACAGTGTCCAGGCCCAGAATTCAGGCCCCACCACAGGACCCCCCCCAAAAAATAATGCTGCAATAAATATAGTTGTGCTGGTAGCTTTAGTATGGTCTTCTTTGTGATCATTTGGGTAAATGTCCAACAGTGGGAGTACTGGGTCATCAGGGAGCTCTATGTAGAGTCCTTTGAGGAACATCCACAATACTTTATGAACTGCTTGAACAAGTTTACAGTTCCACCAAGATCCCTTCCAGCTTCTGTTGTTATTGGAGTTCGTTACTACAGTTGTTATTGGAGTTCTTTACTAATTGGGGTGAGGTAGTATCTCAGTGTTGTTTAGATTTGCATTTCTTTTATGGCTAGGGAGATTGAACATTTCTTCATGTGTCTATTGGCTACCTTTCTTTCTTCTTCAGAGTAGTTTTTCTATAAATCTTTAGCGCAATTATTTATTGGGCAGTTGTTTCTTTAAAAATTTGTTATTGGGGAATTTAATTTTTTGAATTCCAGGTGTATTTTAGATATGAGACTCTTGTCCATTGTATGGCTAGAGAAGATCTTCTTCCAATCCGTGGGTTTTCTATTGATCTTGCTACTTTTGTCCTTTGCCACGCAGAAGCTCTGCAATTTCATGCAATCCCATTTGTCCAACCTTTCTTTGATTTGTTGTGTTTCTGGGTCTATATTAAGAAAATTTCAGCCTGTGCCAAGGAGACCTAGTGTATCTCCTATATTGTCCAGTAATGTTTTCAGGGTGTCTGTTTTGACTCTGAGGCCTTTGATCAATTTGGAGTTGTTTCTTGTGCAGGGTGATATATAATGATCTAGCTTTAATTTTCTACAAGTGATAAACCAATTTTACCAGCAACATTTACTGAAGAGGCTGTCTTTCTTCCATTCTATTATTTTAGGCCCCTTATTGAAGTTTAGGTGACTATAGCTCCATGGGTACATTTCTGGGTTTTCAATTCTATTCCATTGGTCCTGAGGTCTGTTCTTGTGCCAGTACCAAGCTGTTTTGATTACTATGGATTTGTAGTAGAGTTTAAAATTTGGTATTCATATTCCTCCAGCAGTGTTCTTTCCATTGAGGAGCATTTTTGCTATTCGGGGTCTTTTATTGTTCCATATGAATTTTTGGATTGCCTCTTCTATTTCCTTGAAGAATGAGGTTGTAATTTTCATAGGTATCGCATTGAATTTGTAGATAGCCTTGGGAAGTATTGCAATTTTCACAATCTTGATCCTTCCAATCCAGGAGAATGGAAGGTTTTTCCACTTTCTATGTTCTGTTTTGAATTCCTTTTTCAGGTTTTTAATTTTTTCATCATTTTTTAAGTCTTTGATTAAGTTAATTCCTAGGTATTTTAGTTTTTTTGGGGGGGTATTACAAATGGAGTTGATTTTCTGATTTTAGCCACACTTTTCTCATGTTGGAAGACAGAAAAGCTATTGATTTTTAAGATTTAATTTTATACCTTGCTATTCTGCTAAAGTTTTGAATCAGCATGAGTAATTTGGGAGTGGATTCTGAGGGATTCTTTAAATACAAGATCATGTAATCTGCAAAGAGGGGGATTTTTACTTCTTCTTTCCCCATTTGGATCCCATTTATGTTTGCATCTTGTCTTATTGCTGTAGCTAGGCATTCTAATACTAGGTTGAAGAGAAGTGGAGAGAGTGGGCATCCTTGTCTTGTTCCTGAGTTAAGAGGAAATAGCTTTAGGTTTTCATCATTAAGAATAATGCTGGCTGTAGGTTTGTCATATAGATCCTTTATTGTATCGAGGCATGTTACCTGGATTCATAGTTTTTCCAGAGCCTTCATCATAAAAGGGTGTTGGATCTTGTCAAATGCTTTTTCTACATCCATTGAGATACCCATGAGGTTCTTATCCTTGCTCTTGTTGATGTGATGAATTATTTTAATTGATTTGCATATGTTGAACCAGCTTTGCATCCCTGAAATAAATCCTGTTTGATCGTTGTGTATTTTTTTTGGAGGAATTGTTAAATTCGATTGGTCAAAATATTGTTGAGGAATTTTGCATCATTGTTCATCAATGAAATGGGCCTATAGTTCTCTTTCTTTGATGAGTGCCTGCCTGGGTTTGGGAAGAGGGTTGTGATGGCTTCATAGAGTGAGGTCGGTAGTGAACTTTTTCTTTCAATTTCATTGAAGAGTTGCAAGAGTATTGGTCTGAGCTCTGCTTCAAGGCCTTGTAGAATTCTGGTGTATTTCCATCTGGTCCTGGGCTTTTCTTAGATGGGAGGTCTCGTATTGCTGTTTCTATTTCTATGCTTGATATGGGCCTGTTAAGATGGTTTAACTCATCTTGGTTGTGTTTTGGCATGTTGATATTTGCTAGGAAAAGGTCCATTTCTGCCAAGTTCTCAAACTTATTAGCATAAAGGTTTGAGAAGTATTCCCTTATAATGTTCTGAATCTTGGTTATTTCTGTGATGATGTTTCCATTCTCATCTCTGAGTTTGTTTATTTGGGTGCGTTCCCTTCTATTTCTGAGAAGATTTGCTAAGGGTCTGTCAATTTTGTTAATTTTTTCGAAGAACCAACTCTTTGTTTTGTGGTTCATTCTATGATTGGATTCCAATTTGTGTGATTCTGATTTAATTTTAACTATTTCTTTCTATCTACTGGATTGGCGTTTATCTTGCTGCTCTTTTTCAACAGGTTCAGATGTCTTATTAAATTGTTGGTTTCAGATCTCTAATTTGTTGATGTAGGAACTCAGAGCTATAAACTTGCCTCTGAGTACTGTTTTGCTGTGTCCCAGAGGAGCTGGTAATTTGTGTATTCATTTTTGTTGAATATCATGAACATTTGCATTTCCTTTCTAATCTCTTCCATGACCCACTGTTGATTCAACAGTGTGTTGCTCAACCTGCATGTGTTACAGGACTTTCTTTGGTGGCTTTTGGTGTTGAGTTATAATTTTATTCACTTGGATGACATTTGTTGGCCTTCACTGTGGTCTTGTTGATTTTCTATGTGTAGGACATATTTAAGTAACTTTAGTACGGCTGGTTTGGTGGAGATATTTTTTTCAATTTTTCTTTGCTATGCAAGTTCTTTATTTGACCTTCGGTTGTGAAGAAGAGTATAGCTGGGTACAGTTTTCTTGGTTGATAGTTGTTTGTCTTTAGGGCATGGCAAACATCATTTCAGGCTATTCTTGCTTTAATTGTCTCTGCTGAGGATTGTGAGGTGATTCTAATTGGTTTTCTTTTATAACTGATTGATCTATTCTCCTTGACATCTTTAAGGATCTTTTCCTTGGTCTGAATTCATCCTGTGCGTATTATAATGTGACGGTGGGAAGTCCTATTCTGGTCTGGTCTATTTGGGGTCCTAAAAGCTTCTTGTATCTGAATAGGCCTATCTTTTTACATGTTTGGGAAGTTCTCTGCTAGGATTCTGTTAAATAAATTTCTTAGGCCATTAACTTCTGTCTCTAGGTGCTCCTCTACACCCATTATCCTCAGATTAGGCCCTCTGATGGTGTCTTCCAAATATATTGAATAGAGCTATCATATTTCATGGATTTGTTTGGGATAGTTGTATGTTCTATTTCAATAATATCTAGGCTGTCTTCAATCCCTGAGATTCGATCTTCTGCATTTTCTAACCTATTCTCAAGATTTCTACTTTGTTTTTTATTTCTTTTTCTTCTAATTGGTAGGCTTTGATGGCTTCAAATTCTTGGTTGGAGCTTTGTTTTAGATCTTGTGTGAACTTTACTTCCTTAATTTGGTGTTTAGTGTTTATTCTCAAATCACTTAGTTGATTGGTTATGGTTTCCTTGGACTCCCATTTCTTCTTTCGTGCTCCATTCAGCATTGCCTTTGTGGTCTCCCTGAAGTGTTGTAGCTGTCTGTTTATGGATTCCCTGAATGCCTGTGTTGATTTTGTCTATTCTCATCTGCACTTGCAATTCCTTTATTACTCTTTGATTAGCTTCCTCATGTTAACGCAATTCCTGTAATTCTCTATGACTCTTCTCAGCCTGCTCATGCAATTCCTCTATTTCTCTTTGACTGTTCTCAATCTGCTTACCTAATTCCTGTATTAATCTTTAAGTAGTTTCCTAATGCTCACAGATTCCTGTATTAATCTTTCGTATGCCTCCTCTCCCTTCCTATCACAATCACACTGAGTCCTTTGCAAGTTTTGATTCATTTTATTCATCATGTTTACCAGTAGTGTTTGTAGAGCGTTTTGGGAACTCTCCTCTGGATTATTCATTAACTATTCTGTCACCTGATTATCATGAGTGGGAGTTCAGATACCTGGACTTGCTATTTTTCTTGTGTTTTTCCGGCTTGTTCTGCCCTTTTGGTATGAAAGTAACACCAATTGTGCTAGAATACTATTTTAAGGCAAGTATCAACCATAATCCAGTAGTTGCACAATCAAAATGGATGCAGATACAATCTAGTTCAACAGATACAATCTATTCAACATCAAACAACCATGTGTTAATGAGTTAAGAACAGCAAAGATGGATATGGAAAACCAGAAACTATTGGCTTTAGGGAGAAATGTGTGGAAAAATAGGACTAAAGGGATGTGAAGAGGTAAAAGCAGAGTAAATTTAACCAAGTCCTAATCTCTGAGAGGGAAATGGATTGGACAGAATGATAGTAGAGAGATTTAAAAAAAAGAACAAATGGAATACCAAAAATTTAAATTTAAGCAGTGAAACACTTAAAATATGTAAGTTTAAAGAAATGATATTGAGAGAAGAAAAGGATAGGATGGGAGGAGGGGAGGGATAGAAAGTAAATATGAAAACTAAAAAATAAAAAAAAATTAAAATTAGTTACTTGAAAATTATATAGGTATAAAGAGATAATAGTGCTATTAAAAAGTTAAGCCTAAGAGGTTGTGAATTGAGTGATAAATTTCTGGATTAGGTATGAACACAATGGGGGAAAAGGTCTAATAATTGACAACAGGTATATATCTGGGGATGAGCAGAACAGCATTTAAGTAATGCAAAAATAAGAAAGAGAAAAAAATGAAAACAATAAAAAAGACCAAAAGATCAAAAGAGATTAAACACACACACACACACACACACACACACACACACACACACACACACACACACACACACACACACACACAGATATATGTACCAAAAATAAAAGTTATGAGAAAAAGAAGATTTACAGAAGACAATTAAAAAAATTAAAGTTACAAAAAAGTTTCAAAAAAGAGTTCTTTGAATTTTTTGGGTTTTTTTTTGGGGGGGGGGATGGAAGACCCTGTATCCCCTGTGTCCATAACAGTCTCTTGGTGGAATCTCTGGTCTGCTTGTGGTGTTTGGTTTTCCTATGGCTTGATTGGTTTCTTAAGTCAGTTTGTTTGGACAGGTAGAAAATGCTATGTGTTACCCAGGATTTTGTGATTCTCCTCTCAGACTAGTTCAGTGAGAGGGAGAACTGCTTGGAGTATCACAAAAGGGGGAGATAGCTGTTTCCTCTACTTTGGAGATGCTGTGATGAGGCTAGGTTCTGGGTAGTGTAGAGGCCTTTCAGCAAACAGTAGCTTTTCCCTGAGACACTCACAGAGCCCAGCTTAGAGCCATTCTCAGGGTTCATGTTTACTGAATTTCAATTGATTTTCTAGGCTTCTGTAGGGAGGGGCAGACTCTGGCTCTGTTTACGGAGTGAAGAAAGTCACTCTTCCGGGGGTGGATCTTCTCTGCCTGTGCGGGGTGGCGTTCCTCTGGGTGGAACTGAGCCTGGAAGGTCACTTCTATTTCCACTGACCTGCAAAATAACTCAGTCAGTTCTTGCTGGTGTTGAGTAGAATCTGCTCACGGACCACATCTGGGGCCTTTGTCGTAGACTCTCTGTAGGTATGGTGGCTATGGCCACTGGCGCTGTCCCTACTGCTGCTGCAGCTGTAGCTACTGGCAAGTGCTTAGATCTATTATCTTGCCTGGCTTTTCCCTCTCTGGCCAAAATCTCTGTACTGTGATGGCACGCTTGGTGTTATTCTCTAGCCTATGCCTGTTCACTGGAACACTAAAGCTGCTTTCTATGCGAGAGCTTGTTTAGCTTCCAGCTTCTCCTCCACCATCTTTCTCCGAACTCCCTTACACATTATTATGACATGATATTGTGACATCACATTGACAATGTGATATTACTGTGCCATTCTGTTTTCACAAACCTATTATCACATGTTAGAAAATTCATGGGTTTTAGGACTTCTAGCTCCTTCCTTGAAGTCTTATCCTCATTGTAAACTAGTAGCAATTGAAAGCTGACATGCGATTGTAATATTACAAACTCCTGACATGCGATTGTAATATTACAAACTCGTAGTGACATCACTATTCCATGAGTGATGTCATTACCACCGTAACACAAACCTATTGCATCATCACGTTGCCATTGTGACATCACGATCACATTGTGACATTTCAATCCGTTATGACTTCTTAGCACCTTTAAAAAAGCATATGGCCTTTGTGATATCAAAGTTGTTGTTTACCCATATAATCATTGTGGTCTAACAATTGATATCAGTTATAACATTGTAATATTACAAAACCTTCGAGGAAGGATCACCAGCCTGACATCATTGACTGGTTCTCTCCTCATAACTTTGACATGATGTCCTTGTGATACATAGGCCCTTTGTGATCTCATAATGTTTTTGACTTCATATTTCAGGTGTGACATGTGATATTAGAAATGAACTCTGATATGAAAATTGTGTCATCACTCTATCAGATATCATGAGCATTGTGTCACATTTTGACATCACATACCTGGTCGGAGTTCATCACATTTGGGCCAATGCATGACTTTGTATATCTCACATTACCATTCTGAATTCATATTCTAATTGGGAGTTAATGAAAATTGAAGTCCAGCATTCCATTGTGATATTATAAACCTATTGTGACCGTTATGGCATCACCAATTAATTATGACATCAAAATATTATTAGGACTTAATATTGTGAACTCATATTGCCCTTGAGCTTTCACTGTTCCTTGGGTTCTGTAAACCTATTATGACGTAACATTTTACAAAATTTATGGTCTTTGAGATTATTAACTTTTGAACTCGTATACTTATGATGCATAAAGCACAAGAAAATCCAATGAGGCACATTGAAGATAACTTTATTTACACTAGAAATGGGCATGATGTTTACCTTGTTCTGGGCTGTGCACTCAGTGACAAGCCAGCCCCAACCACCAAATCTCAGACCTCCAATGGGCAGCCCCGCACATAGTTAATTGGTCTGCAAACCACCAACCCCCAAAATTATCATCTCCAAAGCTCCAAAATTCAATAGGTAAGGCTTTTTCCTTTTCCCTTACTTCCTCCTCCTATATAGACCTTTCCTTCATTTCTCTTTTTCCCTTTCATCACTTCCTTCTTCTCTTTAAGACTATCCACAGGCTTATACTTCTCTGGCCTGTTGGCCAATTGACATCCTTTCTCTCCTGCTCCCCACAAATTCCTCTTCTCCCAGGTCTTTACCTTCCTACTGTCACACAACTTCCTTCCTTCCAGGTCTTGCCATGATTTTCTCTAATTCCATTGCTCTGACTATGCACCTATATATAAGTTGAACCCTTCCATCACTCCAGTGCGTCTCCTGCCTAACAGTTTTCAACCATCACTTCACAAACTGCCCATTACCCAATCACTTCTTCACAGCTTGTCATGTGGGGACAACACACTACCCCCTCCAGCAGCATGCCTGTCCCCTTTGCTGGCATGCCCCATGCACTCCAGTGGGCCATGACATGTGGCCATATTCATTAGTGGGCCCTGCTGATTATTAGGGCCCCACTGCTTTATACATCCCTCACTGGTTTTCATGTCCATTCAAATCCTGATTTCTTCTTACCAAATCCTAAAAATTCCCTTCTCTCCTCCCAATGAACTGGCTTAAGATGCAAACTTAATAGAAAGCAAGCAAATTATAGAAACACAATAGTTTGCACTAATTAACACTTAGTAAGCCTTATCCTTAAGGGATCCTCTGAGTGTCTCTGAAGAGTCAATCTTGCAGCCTTCTCTGTATATTGTTTCGCTGCCATTTTCACTTGAGACTGATGATCTAATATTGTTTTCCTACTAATGTAATAGCCGACAATGAAATTAGTACCACCAAGTAAGGTCCTTGCCACTTCGGTTCCAATTCAGGAGCATGATACATTTTTACCCACACCAGCTGTCCAGGCAAGAAAGAATGGATAGAGTTTCTTTTTTTAACTCTATTTCTTAGTTTATTTCACTTACTTGAGGTCTAGCTTTTGAATTTATTTCTGAAGTGAGACTTACTATAGAATAAACTACATTTCTCTCCCCAAAGAAATTTTCCTTCCAACTGGATTTAATTTCTTATTTTATATTTGAACATTTTTATTGTCACCCTAATGTTTATTTATTTTAAAACAATTTTTATTATTATTATATTTAAGTAGTTGTATAGAGAAGTTCCCATTCTGCATAACACTACATGAATGCAAGGTGTCTAACAACATTGTCACCCATCCCTCGTGACCTATCCCTTCTCACACTTTTTTGTAAAATTTGAGATAGGTGATTACGTATATTTCACATATTTCACAGTACTGTGGAATTGTGATGCTTAAAGTCAGAAACACATTTTAACCTTGACAAGGCAAATTATTGTTATTATGGCCTAAAGTTTGTTATTTCTAAGAGCTTTTTTTTTAATTTTTAAAAATTCTTTATTATTCAACATTTTCCTACAGGACATGTCTTAATGCTCCAAGGGTATAATTTGATTCATAACATTCCAGCCATTGAAAGGTAGGAAAAGGAAACACCTCTCTTTGTCTCCATTCCTCACCCGTTTTCAATTTTTTTTTATTTGTGAACATACTGTACAGAGGGGATACAATTACATGGGCAGGATAATGCGTACATTTCTTACCAAGCATTGCAGCCTCCTCCTTTGTTTACCCTTCACATACCTTCCCAGCCTCCCCCCTCCCCCCCAATCCCAATCCTTCTCCTTCCCCCCACTCGCCCCCCCCCGCACCGACGTTGTAAAGCTCATTTTGGACATGACAACTTGTACTTCTCATTGTTGCAACAGGTCCACCTGTATCCTTAAACAACTGGTTTTTCCCCATCTCCTCCACAAGTTATACTGACATCAAATATAGTGAAAGCAGGGGTTATACTGTGGGGGAGGGACATACAAAGCAACAAAGAGATAATCTTATAAATGCGTTAGAAACACATGCATGAAAGACAAAAACATTAAAATACATATCTAAGGGTTCATTTTCCTGACATCACATTACCTGACCTTTTCCACTTGACTCATACATATACTAGATATTGCAAATAAGGGAAACCATGGGACCTATGTTCTTTGGGCCTGGCTTACTTCACTTAATAAAATTTTTTCCAAATTTTTCCATTTCCTTTTTCCACTTGACTCATACATATACTAGATATTGCAAATAAGGGAAACCATGGGACCTATGTTTCTTTGGGCCTGGCTTACTTCACTTAATAAAATTTTTTCCAAATTTTTCCATTTCCTAACAAATGGGGCAATGTCATTCTTTCTGATGGAGGCATAGAATTCCATTGTGTATATATACCACATTTTCTTGATCCATTCATTTACTGAGGGGCATCTGGGTTGGTTCCATATCTTAGCTATGGTAATTAATGCTGCAATAAACATAGTTGTGCTGGTAGCTTTAGTGTGGTCTCCAACAACAAATCCTCAAAGAAACAACTGCCCAATAAATAAGTGGGCAAAAGACTTAAAGAGAAACTTCTCTGAAGAAGAAAGAAGGATGGCCAATAGACACATGAAGAAATGTTCAACATCCCTTGCCATAAAAGAAATGCAAACCAAAACAACATTGAGTTATCACCTCACCCCAGTTAGAATGGCAAAAATCAAGAACTCTAACAACAACAGATGCTGGAGGGGATGCGGACAGCAAGGAACCTTACTTCATTGTTGGTGGGGATGTAATCTTGTTCAACCACTTTGGAAAGCAGTGTGGAGGTTCCTCAAAAGACTTCACATAGAACTCCCCTGTGAACCAGCAATCCCACTTTTGGGCATTTACCCAAATGTTTACAAACTAAATTCTATGAGCTTTGATAATCCAAATTATGTTTCCCACCTCAGGTGATGTTTACATATTTTCCTCTTGCTTAGTGTGGGCTATTCCCTCTTTCCCTCTCATTCCTCCCTTCATCCCTGTGTTTGGGTTGCTTAGTTATTTTTCATCTATGTCCAGTGCAACTGATGGGCCCCTTTGTTGTATGTTGTTCCATTTCCCACTTATTCTGTTCCTCCTCCTGGCTTCTTCCATTGCGTGCATATTTCTATCATCTACGTGGTCAATAACATGGAGTTATTAACGGCGATACAACAAAATGAGTGGCTGTCCTTTGTTTCTCGAGTCCTGTTTAGTCTGTCATACCTTCTTGTATTTTGGCTTTAGCATCCATGTATCAGGTAGACCCCGTGTCGTTTGTCTCTTTGTTCTTTGCTTACCTCACTCAAATAATTTGGTCTAGTTCCATCCATTTCCCTGCAAATGCCATCATTTTGTCCTTTCTAATGGCTGCATAGTATTACATTGTATATAGGTCCTATATTTTTGGGATCCACTTTTCAGTAGTGTCTCATCTGGGTTGTTTCCAAATCTTGGCTATTGTGAACAGTGCTGCAATAATCATAGAGGTGTGTGTGTGTGTGTCTTTGTATAGTGGTTCCTCTTTTTCAGAGTAGATGTCTAGGAGTGGTATGACCAGTTCATAGGAGAGGTCGATATTTAGCTTTCTGAGATACCTCCAGACTGCTTTCCAAAGTGGTTATATTAGTAAACATTTCCACCAGTACTGCAGTATTGTTTTTCTTTCTTTACATCCCTTCCAGCATTTGTCATTGGCTGAATTTAGGATGTGAAATATTCTGACTGGGGTAAGGTGGTATCTCAGAGTTGTTTTTCTTTGCATTTGCTTTACAGTCAGGGATGATGAACATTTCTTCATGTGTTACTTTGCCGTTTTTATCTCTTCTTCTGAGAAGTCTCTCTTTAACTCCCTTTACCATTTCAGGATTGGTTTGTTAGGTTTGTGAAAGGTTAGTTTAATTTGTTCACCATTTATAATTGATATTAGACCCTTGTGTGATATATTGCTGGTAAACATTTTTCCCAATTATTTGGCTTTCTTTATAGTTATTTGCTACTTTTTATCTGTGTAGAACCTTTTTATTTTAAGGTAGTCACATTTATCGAGTCATTCTCCAATTTGTTGTGACCCTGGGAATCTGTTCTGGAAGTTCCTGCCTGTGCCTATAAGGTCAAGTGCCTCTCATACTTAGTCCTGCAGTAGTTTCAGAGCTTCAGGCTTTATGTTAAGGTCTTTAATCCATTTTGAGTTAATGTTAGTGCATGATGAAAGACTAGGATCCACTTTTAGGTTTCTGCATGTGACCAGTTTTCCCAACATCAGTAGTTGAAGAGGTTATGCTTCTTCCACTGTATGTCTTTGGTTCCTTTGTCAAATATCTACTGGCTGTACATATGCAGCTATATTTTTGGGTCCTCTAACCTGTCTCATTGATTTTCAGGTCTCTTTTTGTGCCAGTACCGAGGAGTCTTTGTTATTATGGCTCTATAGTAGAGCTTGAAGTCCTATATCATAATCCACCCTGTATTCTTTCTTTTACCTAAAATTGTTTTGTTTATGCTATGTCTTTTGTTGTTCCATATGAACTTTTGGACTATTTTCTCTATTTCAGTAAAGTAGGTCATTGGAATTTTAATGGGAATTGCATTGAATGTGTTTATTAATTTTGGCAGTATAGCTATTTTCATCATATTAATTCTGCCTATCCAGGACCATGGGAAGTCTTTCCATTTCCTGGTATCCTCTAAGATTCCTTTCTTAAGGCTTTTATAGTTTTCATGAAATAGACCCTTTGCATCTTTGGTAAGGTTAATTCCTAGATACTTTTTTTTGAGGTTATTGTGAATGGGGTTGTTTCCTTGATTTCCATTTCTGCTTGGACATTGTTCCTGTTCAGAAAGGCAACTGATTTTTGTGGGTTAATTTTGCATCCTGCAACTTTGCCAAATTGGTTTATAAGTTCTAAGAGTTTGGGGATGGAGCTTTAGGGATCATGAATTTATAAAATAATGCCATCTGCAAAAAGAGGTAGTTGATCTTCTTCCTCTCTTTTGTGGATCGATATTTTTCCAGTCCTATGTGGCTCTTTTTAACATATTTTTCTTGCCTTATTGCTCTGGCTAAGAATTCCAGAACTATATTGAAGAGGAGTGGAGAAAGTGGGCATATTTGCTTTGTTCCTGTTTTTAAGGGAATTGCTTATAGTTTTTCCCCATTAAGTATAATATTGGCCTTTGATCTGCCATGTAAGACTTTTATTGTCTTATGAAATATTACTTCTATTCCTATTTTTTTCCAGAGCTTTTAACATGAATGAATGGTGAATTTAATCAAAAACCCTTTCCGCATTAATGGGGATATTCATGTGATTCTTGACCTTGGATCCGTTTATGTGATGGATTACATTTATTGACTTACATGTTAAACCATCTCTGCATCTCTGGGATGAAGCCTACTCGGTCATTATGTATAATTTTTTATATGTTTCTGGATTCTGTTGGCTACAATTTTCTCGAGGAGCTTTGCATCTGTCTTAATCAAAGAGGTTGGTGTGTAGTTCTTTTTTGGGTGGTCTTTGCCTTGTTTGGGGATGAATGTGATATTGGCTTCACAGAATGAGTCTAGGATTACTCCCTCTGTTTCTATTTCTCTGTAGACCTTGAGGAGTATGGGTATTAGTTCCTCTTTAAAAGCCATATAGAATTCTGTAGTGAATCAATTATGTCATGGGATTTTCCTGTTGGAAAATTTCTGATTACTTCTATTGATTACTTCTATTGATTTATTTCTTCTTGTTTCTGTTTGGGCAATTTGTATTTCTTTTTTTTTTCCAGCCAGGAAATGAAGTTTATTGACCGAATTGCTGCCCCCACCACGCATGGTGGAGAAGCATGGCTGAAAAGGAAGGGGGGCAACCCACCTCTGGGCCAAGACTTATCTAGGCCAGGGAGAGGAAGAGGTGTGGCTAGGTGGGGGAAAGGTGTGGCCACACTGGATGTGACCTCAGGGTCTTGGACCCTCCTAAGGTCCGATGGGAGGCATGTGACCAGAGGTGGCCAAGGATGTGACTTCCAGGTCTGCCAGTTACAGATGTAACAGATGCTGGGCAGAAACTTAGCCAAGAGGGAAGGAGGTGTCCCTGTTCAGACCTGATATTCCAGCCTTTTGATAATTATGAAAAAGGAAGAACATTCTCTCTGGCTACTTCTTGTTTGCAATGGCCATCAACAATAGGTGTAAAAGGCTGAGATGTGGTCCCCTCGGGGAGAAGGAAGCAGGCAACAGCTGTCACTTGGGCATTGAGTCCTTAGATGAAGTCTGGAGTCTTGGATGAAGTATGGAGAAGTCTCATGAGACATTGAGGGACTGAAAAAAAATACTAGAGAGCAAATAAATGGCAAGAGGAAGGACTTGGGGCTGAAAATGTTGGTAGAAATGTCCCTCGCTAATTCTGACATCTGGTGACTAGGTAGAGAAGACAAGTGACAAAGGCAAGAATATAAATTCCTGTCCAATTGAAAGTTAGACAGGAATGAACATAAAATGGGCAGCCTTCTTACTTCTATTGATCTCCCGGCTCTGGTTTATTTTGAAAGGGCAGGCACAAAGTGGCTGATGTGCTATCATCTCTCTTACTCCTCTCCATGTTCCCTTGTTCCCAAGACCAGCCGAGTCTAGGTCTTCATTGCTGGAATAGTTTGTCCCAGTTGGTATTCAACGAGGTTTGTACTTAAGGCCTGGGCACTGTCCCTGAGCACTTCTGCTCAAGGCTCGCACACTGCCACTTTGAGTTATAGTACCTCTTGCAGTGTTTGCAGGTTAGAGATAAGAGGCTTGAGCCATGCTTCCAGCCTGTCTTTGCAGGTTAGTTTGGTGATGAAGTCTGAGGGATTTTTTGGCCTGGGCTGGCTTTGAACTGCAATCTTTGCCACAGAAGTCCTTTGTTATTTCCAAGTAAAGCAACAAGGAAATCAAATAGAATAAGTAGGGCTTACCTGGTCCTTATCAAGAATTGACCAAATATTCTGCAATGACAAAACTGGTTAGATGTGAGAATCTTAGCAGAGATATACCCAATATTTTAGAATCAGGTAATCAGTACCAAACTACACAACACAAAACAAAAAAGGCAAAATTCAAAACTTAAAATTTTTGACAATATTTAGATATCTCTGCTAACAAATCACATCAGATGGTTGGGCATCAGTTACCAGGGTCTGTGAAAAGAGCAACTTGTTAGCAAGTCACATTAGAAATAGATGAATGGAGGAGTAGTAAGCTTGGTGGAAGGGTACAGGTTGGATGGGGCCAAACCCTTAACCCACAATGTGGCCAAACCCAAGATGGCGAATTTCTGAAAAAATGCAAAGAAAATCTTAACAAAAAATCAAGCCTAGTTTGGCTAGCCTTTGAGAGGGAACTATAGGGGGTCCCCAGGACCCAGCCCATATAGCATTCTTCAGGGCACAATCCAAAAAGTTGTAGCAAACAAAGGGAGAGATATAGAAAATTGATATAGCAGAGAGCAAAGGGAGCCTGAAAGTAAACAGACTTTGACCATGTACCATTGCAGAGGCCAAAATTGTCTTAATCTGACAGCAGCATAAAAATATGAGGTGTACCTTCTATCCAGGGAGTGCAGGAAGCATTTCAGAGGGGTTTCACTGCTCAGGCATGGCTCACAGCACCCTAATATATGTGTAGGACAGTCAGTCTGGTGAATGAAGGAGAGCTGACAAGGCAGAAGTGGCGTCCCGACTTCCCCCAGAGCCCTCTAGAGAGAAATGTCCAAGCCCCCAAACCAACCATCCTCGGCTTCAGAGTGACCAGTCTTTCGGCTAAAGGCCAAAGGAGCTCTTTAGCATGGTGCCACATCTGAACAGAGATTGAGAAACAGAGAGCCATAGAGACTAGTTTCACTCACCAGAGTAGAGAAGTGGTGTGGACGTGGATGTCAAGGCCAGCAATAGTATTGGGAAAAAGTCTCATGTGGTGTCTCAAGGCAGTTTGGTTCGCAGAAAAAAGGGTGGTTAGAAAATTCTAACATTTCCAACTCAAAAACCCCATCTGAGACAGAGCACCATATGTACGGTATATTAAATAGGTAGGTTTCATTAGATAGCTGATGAAGAGAATATCACATGTTATTCAGGCAGGAACCATACATGGTGGAGAAGCATGGCTGAAAAGAAAAGGGGGAAATAGCATTTGTATTTTTGTAAAAATTCATCTGTCTCTGCTAGGTTTTCCTTCCTTTGTGAATAAAAGTCTGGAATTATTTCTTTATGATTGTTTGGATGTCTTGTATGTTTGTTGTAATTTTCCCTGTGGCATCTCTGATATTATTGATTTGGGTCTCCTATTTTGTTGCTCTTGCCAGTGGTCCATCAGTTTTATTGACTTTTTTTTTTAAAAAAACCAGCTTTTTGTTTTATTAATTTTACTTATAATTTTCTTAGTCTCTCATTAATTTCAGCTCTTATTTCAGTTATCTCTTTCTGTCTAGCAACTTTAGGATCAATTTTTTCTTGTTTCTCTAGCAGTTTTATTTGCATCAAAAGATTGTTTAATTGGTCTATGTTTTCTTGATGTGCACACGGAGAACAATAAATTGCCCCTCAGGACTGCTTTCTCTGTGTCCCATAGTTTTTTTGTGATGTATCTTCATTCTCATTGAATTGTACGAACTATTAAATTTCTTCTTTATTTTCTTCTGTGACCCATGTATTGTTCAACAGAGTGCTGTTTAATGTCCAGGTGTTTAAGTTTTTTCTACTTTATGCCTTGTTACTGAGAACTAGTTTGATTCCACTATGGTCAGATATAATACAGGATATTATGTCCATCCTCTTGT
Source organism: Dipodomys merriami (assembly GCF_024711535.1). Lineage (NCBI taxonomy): Eukaryota > Metazoa > Chordata > Mammalia > Rodentia > Heteromyidae > Dipodomys > Dipodomys merriami. Next base: position 1,237,649 of record NW_027203416.1, on the reverse strand, counting down.
ATTTGCTTAAACTCCTTGTATGAACTAAGAAATTATCTATTTTAGAAAAAGTTAGGGGGTTGGAAAGAATAAAACCCTGCAGGTGTGAATGCCTATAATTATACTACTCAGGAGGCTCAGATATGTGTATTCAGGTTCAAAGCCAGCCCAGGCAGGAAATTTCAAGAGGCTTTTCTGGGGTTGTTCAGCACCACACCCTGACTCAAGTCTGGGGATGTTCACCACCTTTGCTACCATGGGCTGGACTGGACTTCTTATGCAAGCCAGTTTGGAGAGGTGCTGCACCCCACTAAGGGTCCCGAATCATTCACTGCTGATGTCGATGCCGCTGTTGCTGCCTGTTGCCACTGCCCCAGCTGCTGCCACTGCAGGATCAGCTGGGCCACTTATGCAAGGAAGGCACCACAGCACGAGTCAGGTGTTAACCACTGCTGCTGCCTCGGGTTAGGCTGGGCTGCTGATGCGGGCCAGTATGGAGAGGCACAAACTGCCACAGGTCTGGAGTTGTTCACGGCAGTTGTCCCCGCCCACGCTACCACTGCCTCCTTGGGCTGGTCTGGGATGTTCCTGTGGCTAGTGCCAAGAGGTATTGTGCCCAGAGTCTGGGTGGTTTACCTCCACTGCTAGCTTCCACTGTTGCTCCAGGTTAGGCTAGGATGTTTACACCAGCAGGACAGAGGTGCCATGCTGCGAGTCTAGAGTCGTTCACCACTGCTGACAGCTACTGCTTCTCCTGACTGGGTTGGGCTGATTTCACCAGCCAGGCAGAGGCGCTGTGCCAGGGAGGGTGAGGGGAGTCTTTGTGCTGGCTCTGCCTTCTGAGATTTCTATTTGTATTCTCTTGGTTTGCACTGGCTCTTGGGAGTCTTCTGGGAGCCTTGGGATGCTTGTGAGTGTGTGGTCCTCTGAAGGTCCAGAGCCGGGCCACTTAAGCAGCCTGGTAAGAAGCCCTGCCACTTAAGCTGCTCAGTGTGGAGCCCCTTCAACAACAAGTGGTGTGGGAAGGGTCTTCCCACTTTAATGTCTGTGTAAGTTTTTCCCTTTTCTTTTTTTCACTTCCTGTAGCTCTCTGAGTAATCACCATTTTTCTGGTGGGTCACTTGGAGAAACAGAGCATTGAAATCTGTATTTGGTTGGAGAGAGCTGTGGTGTTTCCCTGCTGTTCCATCGTCATCTTGACCCCTCCCATTCAGGTGGACTTTTTCTTAGGCGGCCTCTGGGCCTTGGTTACCAAAGGATAGGTACATAAAAGAATACGTTGTAAAGCCTGCAGATTGTAGTTAGACATTTCTGTTAATATAGCCTTCTCAAATTTAGCAACCAAAGGGGATGGTCTACCCTAAAGTATTTCAAAGGGATTAAATCCTTTAACATAAAGGCTACATATTGCTCAAAGGAGAGCAAATTTCAGGAGGCTTACCTAGCCATGGCCAATCTCTGTATTTAATTTAGTTAATGTTTCCTTTAAGGTCATATTCATTCTTTCTAGTCCCTTGAACTCTCAGATCTATAAATGGATTGTAACATCCAATTTATTCCTAGTGTGTTAGTTAATAATTGAGAACTTGGGCCCTGAATGAAGGGGCATCTTTGGACCCCATAGCTAAAGGTAAGCCAAATCAAGAAATTATCACATGCCTCAGCTCAGCCTGAAAAAGTGTCCACAATTAGTAACAGATACCATTAACCATACTTTCCAGGCTTTACCTCGGTAAAGCTCACTTTCCCAAATTCACCATCTGAGGTTCCTTACATATGAATTGTTTCCATATGTTCCAGCTTTTCAGCATTTACCTGTTGGAAATCACCTACACACATTAAAAAGGATTGTTAGGCTGAGGCCCCACTGGTTTTCGAACAGTTATAGGCAGTGGCCTGGGGCAACTTACCAGGGTGCAAATATCTACATGTAAAATAGGCTTGAGCCTATATGCATTTTTCACAAGTTCAATGTCAACATTTGCACACTTATTACCACTGTTTTTGCTTCTTCCTTTAATCGTAACGACTAGTAGGTCTAGAGACCCCACTGGTTTTAGAGTGTTCTCCCAAGCTACCTGATCAGCTCAGATGTTTCCCTGTATCTTAGGGTCTCTAGTTTAACTCCGGTGTAGTACTCTGAACCTTGGAGACTTCTTCCATTTTATTCTCCTCCTTTTCTCTCAAACTTGCTTTCATGATCTTACTCTCCTTCTCAATATGCTCCTTAACCTGCAAGTATTTTGACAGGTTCAGAGGAGAGTTCTTTTGACTGGCCAACTTCTGCTCCTTCTCACATCACCTTTGTTCAAAAAGGTGCTATTGAGAGGTATTTTTTCCCACCTCCATCTGTTCCATTGGGACTCGGTGCTTCTGCATTACATTTATGGTGAATGTCTCAGCAGTCTTTTTGGGCTTTTACTCTAGTATTTTCTCTTTCTGGTTTTCCACTTCAGTATAATTTTGTGACAGATGTTTCAATGGTTTGTTTAGCTTTTCTGTTTTTCTTCCCAATGCTCTTTCTCTTTCCCTGGCATTCTCTATCAGAGCATGTGGTACTTTAAATCTTTCTGAAGAGTAACAATCTCTTTCTTCAGCCTGATATTTTCCTGTTCACTTTTCTTGGCCTGATTTTCTATGACACAGCACTTCTCTGTCTTCTCTGCTAACTACTCTTTCCTTCTTTCTCTGTTGCCTTGAATTTCTGGTGACACTCTTCAAAGCTTATAATGAACATGTACTTCCCCCTAATACATTCTTATATCAGGTCCAGCTCCTTTTACATGGCTTTGATTTCTTAATGCAGCATCCAGATCTTTTCTTGGCCTCACTTGTGGTTAGCAAGGATGGCAGCATTGCTGTCCTGTGCTTCTGTTGGCCTCTGACCTGTAGTCCTCTAATTTGCCTCATGCTCACCCAGGCTAATGTACTTGTATTTCATTTGATTCTGAGTGTTTTCTAGGTTCCTTTTGAGGATTTTCTTCTCATTTTTGACTCGCACAAGTTCCTAATTTATATTTCAAATCTTTTCTTCATGTTAAATAATGCTGTTTTCTCCTGTGTGCTCTATGTGTTTTTTAACCTCTTGGTGTGTTTTGACTGGCACCTATAGGAGATTCAGTCTTTTATAAGCCTGTGTTTTGAGTTAGAAGTGGGTGAAATTTTTCTTTACCACATTTGTTCTTAAGTTCAGAGGACTGCTTTTTAAATTGAACACAGTTGGAATTCGGGGCTCCAAGCTCCTTTGCATGTTTCTCCAGAAATATGAATACATTTTCCAGGTGGTTAATGTGATTACTTACTTGTCATTTTCTGTCTTTCTCGTCCTTGGACATTCCTTTTCCCAATGTCCATTTTGCTTGCAATAACACACTGGTTTAGTCCTAGAGGTTCCCTACTGCCATTTTCAAATGAATTGTACTGTCTTTGCCAAAGGTTTCTTGATCGGTATTCTGGTGCTCCTACCAAAATTCAAACTCCCCTCTTAGACTCTTTTTTTCCAGGGTACCTCTGTTATCAAACACCCACTGGGGAACCACTTCCAACTTAGAATACACCTTTCCCTCAAAACCTTGTAACATTTGAAGCTTTCTTCTAATATCTCTGGCTGACTGGGTAACAAAGGCCATGTGTGGTGATCTTTGATTCTCCAGGGCTTCAAGATCTATAGGCTTATAGGTCCTATAGGCTTATGGGAGAAGTTCCAGAAAAGCATTAGGGTACTCATTGGGGAACTGTCCCATCTCATTCAACTTAGATTGATGACTTGGCTTTCTAGCCACTGTGGTATCCCTGCTAACCGAACCTGGCAATAATTGGTAAGCACCTCTATACTTCGATCGCTGTTAGTCTCAGCTTGAATACGTCTTGGGAAAGAGTTGTTCCAAATGGTCTGGTTCAATAGTGGGGCTACTGTGTATTCCAAGGACCACCTTTAAGTCACTGAGCAGGATTCACTCCCTTTTCTACCAGGTGAAACACACCTGTAAAATTTGCTGACACTCATCCCAGATGTGCTTGTGTGTGAAAATTACTGCCTCTAATGAGGTAATGAGCCCTGGTTTTATTTTTTCTGAATAGGATGGGTTTGCTGTTTCCAGTTATACAGGTTACTAGTTGTAAAGGGAAAGTATATTAGAAAGGGAGCCTGCCCACCATCCCTTCCATGTTCCTGTCTCAAGGGTAATAAGGGTAACATACCACATTGTAACACCTCAGAATGGTACAAGTAACCGCTTTTGGTATGGGAGGACTTTAGATTAGAGGTGCTGATGGCAAAGAATAGGAGAGAGAGTACATCAGTGCATTTTCCTTTGAAGGATTCTGTAACCCTGAGGGAGAATATTTTTTGGATATGACAACTTTATGCCTGTTATTCCATCCTGAGAAAAGAAGTAAACAGAGGTGAATACAAGAAACAGATAGAACTATCAGCATACACACACAGACCAAGAGCCACAGAGAGTTAACCCATATGTTCCACACCACTCAATTTTGACCTCTACAGAGATCCCAGATGACAGAGAGCACATCCCAGACTGACTCTTGAGGATGCTGCAGATGACCTCTGGAGGATGTCACTTATATCCTCCCTAGGAGGCCCTAGATGACCTCTCACAGAGGTTGCAAATGTCTTCCCAAGGAAGTGTCAGATGATGTCCAAAGGAGGCCCCAGATGTCCTCTCAATGAGGCTGATATTACCTCTTGAGTAGCTCCCAGAAGGCCACTCAAGGAGGCCACATATGAACTCCAGAGGAGGTTGCAGATAACCCTGTTGAGATTGTCTGAAGAAAATCAGATTTTTCATCAAGGTAACCCGAGATGACCTCCCAAAGAAGCTCTATATGACCTCAGGAGGTCGTCCTAAATTGCCTCTTAAGGAATCCCCAATGACTACTTTTGAATAGGTCTCAGGTGGCATCCTGAGGAAGCCCCAGATGACCTGTGGAGAAAGTCCAAGATGGTCAGAGGAGAAGGCCCAAGATGACCTCCAGGGTAGGTCTCAGATAAATTTTCAAGGAAGTTGCAGATGCACTATTGATGAAGTTCCAGGTGGCTTCCCAAGGAAGCCCTATCAAGGAGGTTCCAGATGGCTTTCCAAGGAAGCACCACATGACCTCTCAAGGATTTCCAAGATGGCTTCCCAAGAAAGCCACAAATGACCTCTAGAAGGGGTCCCAAACACAGGCTGGCAAGCTTGCCCAAACGCACCCCTAGAGGAACCATATGACTTTTGTCCATGTTGGTCCTCTGGAGACAAACACTCGAGGCCCTAAAGGCTGACACTGTCATCTTTGGTGACTTTCCCCTGGGGCCAAGGCCTAATGCCATCCAAACGGATTACTCTCCATGGGGTCTCCAAAAATTAGGACCTCTATTGTTCAAGAGAATCCATTGAGACACATTTAATATAATAAATGTTCTCCAAAACACCAACCCCCAAAATTATGATATCCAAAGCTCCAAACATCAAAGGGCAAGCCTTTTTGTCCCCTTCCCTTTGTCTCTGCTTGGCTACAGATTTATACTTCCTTTGAAGTCTTTCCCTTTTTCCCTTCTACCAGTTCCTTGTTCTCTTCAGGCCTCTCTACTCTCCACAGGCCTGAACTGTTTTACCTGTGTCGTCAGTTGCCATCCTTCACCTTCTGCTCTCCCTCAACTTCCTCTCCTTCCAGGTCTTTCACCTTCTGCTCTCACACCACTTCCTTCCTTCCAGGACTTTTCAATTTTTATCTCCCCTTCCATTGCTCTGAACAAGCAGCACATATAAAGTCTGTACCCCTTCTCCACTCCAACTGCTAACAGTTTTCAACTGTCACATCCCAAACTCCCCACAGCCCAATCACTTCTTAACAGCTCAACACTTGGTGATTAACGTACCAGCCCCTCCCACAGAACACCCTGTCCTCTCCAGCTGGCCAGGAGATGGGGCCACGCTGATTATTGGAACCTATAGATTATCGGGGCCCTGCTAATTATTACAGTATCCTCCTTGTAAACTAGTAGCAATTGAAATTGGAAATTTGATTGTGATATTACAAACTCGTTGTGACATCACAAACCCATTTTGACATCATTGGCACAACATCACAAACTCATTGTGACAATATTGTCATTGTCACATCATGATTCAATTGTGACATCTCAAATCTATTATGACCTCTTAATTCCTTTGAAAAATCACATATCCTTTTCAACATTACAGTCCCTTTGTGTACCCATATCATTGTTGTTAACTAATGACAATTGAGATCAGACATGCCATTATAATATCAAAAAGTGTTTGTGACATCCTCAACAGTGTGACATCACATTTTCATTATGAGAGCACCAGCTCATTGTGACATCACAAAACTCAATGACATAATCGAATTATGACAACAATTGTCATTGTGACATCATAGACATATTGTGAATGCCTATTCTGTGATTTCATTGAATTTCAAATGTGGCATGAGAGTTGATATCAGAAACACATTTTTGTGCCTACATAACCATTTTGACATCATAATCACGTTGTGACATCACAGTGCCATTGTGATATAACTAATACCATGTGACATCACAAGCCTCTCCTATCCTCATAACTTCTGTGACATGTTGAAATTGTGATCTGTTAGAACTTTTTGCCCTCATAATTTGTTTCCAACCTCATATTTCATATATGACATGAGATACCAGAAATCCACTGTGAAATCATGACCATTGTGACATCACACTGACAGATGTCATGAACATCGTGTCATCACAAAAAGTTTTGATGTCATAATTGGTGATGCCATACAGGTAAGGGGTCACAGTAGGTCTATGATGTCATAATTCTTTAGTGATATCCATATGGCATAATAGTTCTCAGTTGTAATGAAATCCCAGAGAATAAGAGTTCACAAATGGACTGTGGTATCTCCAAAGGCATGTGTTGTCACAAATGTGATGAAGTCCTAGGAGGATTGTGATGTCATAGTGTGACACAATAGTCATGATGTCTGTCAGTATGATGTCACAATGGTCATGATGTCACAGTGGATTTCTGATATCACATATCATAACTGAAATATTATAAGTTTGAAAACAGATTACAAGCTCATAAAGGGCCTAAGACATGACAATTGCAGCACATCACAAGATTTATGAGGACAGGGCATGTTTGTGATGTCACAGTGGGTTAGTGATATCACCATGGCACTGTGATGTCACATTGATTGTGATGCCATATGTTTATGAGATCACAATGATTTTCTGATATCAACCCACATGCCACATTTAAAATAGAATGAATTAAGAGAATAGGCATTTACAATGTGTCTATGAAATCACAATGACAATGTAATGTCATAATGCTATGAGGTCATTGGAAATTGGTGATGTTGCAACGAGGTGATGGTGTCATAATGAATATGTGTTGTCACACTGGTGATGGGGTCACAAAGGGTTTGTGATATTACAATGGCATATACGAATTCAATTGTCATGTGTTCAAATTGAGGATAAGGGTAAACGAAGGGACTGTGATGTCACAAATGCCTTATGTGTTTTCAAATGTACTTAGGGGTCATGATAGCTTTATGATTCACAGTTGTAATGAGGTTACAATGGGTTTTTGATGCTATAATGATTTTGTAATATCTCAAAATCTTGTCCAATTTGAATTGCTACTATTTCACAATGTGCATACAAGTTCACAGAAGGAGCTTGAAGTACTAAGGGACATGATTTTTTTTTAATTTAAATTTATTTTATTTGTGAACCTACTGTACAGAGGAGTTACAATTACGTGGGCAGGATAATGCGTACATTTCTTACCTAGCATTGCAGCCTCCTCCTTTGTTTACCCTTCACATACCTTCCCAGCCTCCCCCCTCCCCCCCAATCCCAATCCTTTTCCTTCCCCCCTCTTCCCCCCCCCCCGCACCGATGTTGTAAAGCTAGTTTTGGACATGACAACTTGTACTTCTCATTGTTGCAACAGGTCCACCTGTATCCTTAAACAACTGGTTTTCCCCCATCTCCTCCACAAGTTATACTAACATCAAATATAGTGAAAGCAGGGGTTATACTGTGGGGGAGGGATATACAAAGCAACAAAGAGATAATCTTATAAATGCGTTAGAAACTAAGGGACATGAATTTTTTTAAATGTTATGAGGTCATATTAGGTTCTTGAAAACACAGTGGGGCAGTGATATCACAATGGCAATGTCAACTCACTACACCATGTCAGAATATTGTTTTGGTCTCACAAATAGTTGATGATGCCACATTGGTGATGAAGTCACAAAAGATTGGTGATGTCACAATGTGCTGGCCATGTCACAATGACATGATCATTCTCAATTGTCTTTAACTTACAATGAGTATATGAGTTCACAAAGGGACTGTGGTTTCTACAAAAGTATGTGTTGTCACATATTGAAATCCTAAAACGTTTGTGATGTCAGAATTTGACATAATGGTTATGACATCTGGCAGGGTGATGTCACCATGGTCATGATGTCACTGGGAATTTGTGATATCAAATGTCATATGTGAAATCTAATGAGTTTGCACATTGATTATGAGGAAAAGAAGGCATGTCACAAAAGTTATGATGACAGGATAGGTTTGTGATCTCACGGTGTGTTAGTGATATCACAATGGCAATGTGATGTGCAAAGGGAATGTGATGTCACAATGGTTATGAGTTCATGATTTTTGTTTATGATATCCACCTATATGCCACATTTGAAATATAATGAAATCACAGAAAAGGCATTTATAATGTGTCAATGATATCACAATGACATTGTGAAATTGTAATTTTTTCATATTTTAGTTTTGTGATTTCACAATGGGCAGATGGTATCACAACGACAATGTGATTTTACAGTTGTGATGACCTCACAAACATTTTGATGTTAAAATATCATGTCTGATTCTAAATTGTCAATATTTCACAGTGGGCTTTGGGTACACTAAGTCACTGTTATGTCACAAAGCTATGTATTTTTCAAAGGTTATAAGAGGTCATAATAGATTTGGGATGTCACAATGTGATTCTGGTGTCTGAACAGCAATGTGATGTCACAATGGGTTCATGATGTCACAGTGGTTTTGAGGTCACAATGGTTTAGTTAGGACATGAGTTTGTAATATCACAATTATTTGTCCAATTTCAATCGCTACTAGTTCACCATGAGGACACTGTAATAACCAGCAGTACCCATATAATCCACGGGAACAGATAGTCATCATGACCTCCTGGTCTGGTCCACCAGAGAGGGGGGTGCATGTCATTGGTATGGGCAGGACATGTTGCTGAAGAGATAGGATGAGCTGCCAAGAAGTTATTGGGCATGGACATTTGGGAAGTGATGATTGAAAACTGTTATGCAGGAAACATATTTTAGTGGGGGCAGGGTACAGCATATATATAGGTTGCATGTTCAGAGCATCAGAAAGGGGAAAACTAAGGGGAAATGCCTGGAAAGAAAGAAGTGATGAGACTGCAGGAGGATAAAGACCTGGGAGGAGAGGAAATTGAGGGAGAGCAGGAGGTAAAGACAGCCACTGGCCACCTGGACAGGGCAGGGAAGGCCTGTCAAGAGTACAGCAACCTGAAGAGAAGAAGGGAATGGTGGAAGAAAAAAAAGGAAAAGACCTGAAAGGTAGGACAGGTCTGTAGAGAAGGAGGATGAAGAGAAAGGAAAAAGCCTTGTCCTTTGAAGTGTGGAGCTTTGGAGATGATTATTTTGAGGGTTGGTTGTTTGAAGACCAGTTAACAAATGGCTGGGCTGCTTTTTGGAGGTCTGAGGGTTCATGGTTGAGGCTGCAATTAGCTCTGGGCCTACAGCCCAGGTCAAGGTAGTCTCTTGTTACAAAATTTATGAAGACAAGACAGGTTTGTGATGTTACATTGTATTAATGATATCACAATATCAACATGAGGTCACGAAGGGATTGCAATGGCGTAATGGTGCTGTGGTCACAATGGGTTTCTGAAATCAACCTATATGCCACATTTGAGATAGAATGAAATCACAGAATAGGCAATCACATTGTCTCTATGACCTCACAATGAAAATGTGATGTCATAATGCTATGATGTCATTGTCATCTTGGGATGTCACAGTGGGCTGATGGTACCCTAACAACAATGTAATCTCACTCTGTAGATGATGTCACAAATCATTTGTAATGGTACAATGGCACATCTTATGTCAGTTGTCCTTTGTCCACAATGAGGCCATGGTTATCCAAAGGAACTGTGGTGTTACAAACACCACGTGCTGTTTCAAATGTGCTAAGAGATCACAACAGATTTGAGATATCAGAAGGTGATCATGGCAATGTGATGTCACAATGGGTTTGTGATGTCACAGTGGTCATAAGGTCACACTTGAATAGTAATGTCACAATGTATTTGTAATATCACCACTACATGTCCAATTTCATTCCACTAGATCACAATGAAGATACAAGTTCACATAAGGTGCTAGAAGTCAGAAAGGCCATAAATTGTGTAAAATTTTATGAGGATATGATAGGTTGGTGAAAATGCAATGGGACAGAGATATCCCATTGGCAATGTGATGTTACCATTACATGAGATAGTATTGTTTTGAAGTCACAAAAGGTGATCCATACAGGTGATGCGGTCACATAGGTTTGTGATTTCTCAATGTGATGGTGATGTCACAATCTCATGCCAGATCTCTAATTGAAATGATTATATAAGTTCATAAGGGATAATGATGTATCCAAAGGCATATGTTGGCAAAAGTGTAATTGGTCTTAACAGGTTTGTGATGTCACAATGTGACTCAGTGGTCATGACATCTGGCAGTGTGATGTCACAGTGGTCATGATGTCACAGTGGATTTCTGATATCACATGTCATACCTGAAGTATAAGTTAAACAATTTATGAACTCAGTGATGCCGAAGAGATCACATTGGCAGCATGTCAAAAATTTATGTGTATAGGACAGGTTTGTGATGTCACAGTGGGTTAGTGATATCATAATGGCAATGTGGTGTCATCAAGGTATTGTGATGTCATAATGATTATGTGGTCACAATATATTTCTGATATCAACCCACGTGACATATTTGAAATAGAGTGGAATCACAGAATAGGTATTCCAATGTTTCTGTGACATCACAATGACCATGTGATGTCATAATGCTATGATGTCATTGTTTTATGATGTCACAATTGGCTGATGTTGTCATAATGACAATGTGATGCTACAGTGGTAATGATGTCACAAAGTATTTGTGATGTTAAAATGGCATGTATGATCTCAATTGCCATTAGCTCAAAATGAGGGTATGGGTACACAAATAGCCTGTGACATCACAAAGCCTATGCTTTCTTTCAAAGCTTCTGAAGTCATAATAGGTTTGGGATGTCACAGTGTGATCATGGTGGCACAATGGCAATGCGATATCACAATGAGTTTGTGATGTCACTGCAGTGATGAGTTCACAATGGGTTAGTGATATCTCATCAAGTTTGTAATATAACAATGACATATACAATTTCAATTTTTTCTAATTCACTATGAAGATACTGTAATAACCAGTGGAGCCAGAATTATCTGTGGGAGCCATTAATCTTTGTAAATTCTTGGCCTGGTCCACCGGAGAGTTTGGGGAATGCCAGCAAAGGTGACGGTGTCAAGCCTCACATGTTGAGCTGTCAAGAAGTGATTGAACATTGGGCAGTTTGGGAAGTGACGGTTGAAAACTGTTAGGCAAAAGACCCGTTGGAGTGAGGAGGGGTACAACCTATATATAAGTTGCATTTTCAGAGCATTGGAAGGGGATATAAAAATGAGAGCTACCCAGATGGAAGAAAGTGGTAAGACAACAGGAAGGGAAAAACCTGAGAAGAGGAAGCAGAAAAGTGGTCATTAGGGCAGAGTAGGGCAGGCCTGTGGAGACTGAAGTGGCCTGAGGAGAAGAAGGAAATGGTGGAAGGGAAAAACAGAAAGACCAGAAAGGAATGACAGGTCTGTAGTGAAGGAGGGAGTAATGGAAAAGCTAAAAGCCTTGTCCATTGAGGTTTGGAGCTTTGGAGCTCATAATTTTTGGCTGGTGGTTTGCAGACCAATTAAGATAGGGCAGGACTGCCCATTCAAGGTCTGAGATTTGGTTGTCAACGCTAATCTTTGACCTGGTTATCCAGTCCAGGATAAGGTAATCACATTCTCCTTTCTAGTGTAAATGGGATTATTATATTAAATGTGACTCAATGGTTTTTCTTCTTGTTTTAGAGGTAATAAGTACGAGAATTCACAGAAAGAGCTTGAAGTCTCAAAGGCCGTGAATTTTTTAAGATGTGATGTGGCTCTAACAATGGGACAGTGAAATAACAATGCCAATACCACAATATCATGTCAAAATAATGCTTTCATACCACAATTAGTTGTTGATACCATTCTCCTGATGAGGTCACAATAAGTTTGTGATATCACAATAGGCTCACGATGTCAGAGTGGCATGGGATATCTCAAATGTCATTAACTGATAATGAATATATGAGTTCAAAAAGGGAATGTTATGTCTCCAAAGGCATGTGTTGTCACAAATGTGATGCCGTTCTAAAAGCTTTGTGATGTCACAATGTGACACAATGGTCATGAAATCTGGCAGTATGATGTCATATGGGATTTCTGATATCACATGTCATACCAGAAATATGAGATTGAAAACAGATAATGAGCTCACAAAGGCCCTACTATATGACAATTGCAGCATGTCACAAAATGTACTAGGACAGGACTGGTTTTGATGGCACAGCAGGTTAATAATATAATAATGGCAATATGACGTCACAAAGGATTGTGATATCACAATGGTTATATCATTAAAATGGGTTTCTGAAACTGAATTCACAGAATAGGCCTTCACATTGTTAACTCATAACCATGTCACTGTGATTTATAATGCTATGATACCATTGTTGTTTGGTGATGTCACAATGAGCTGATGGTGTTGTAATTACAATTTGATGTCACTGCTGACTTATGATGTTACAATAGTTATGAGGTAACATTTTGTTTCTGATATCAACACACATGTCAAATTTGAAATAGAATGAAAATCTGGGTACCAGGGGTTCGTGCCTGTAAACCTAGCTACACAGGAGGCTGAGATCTGAGGATCTCAGTTCAAAGCCAGCTCAGGCAGGAAAGTCTATGAGATTCTTATCTCCAATGAAAATCACTAGAAAACCAGAAGTGGCTCTGTGGCTCAAGTAATAGACTGCTCACCTTGAGCTGAAGAACAGGGACAGCACCCAAGCCCAGAGTTCAAGCCCCACGACCAAAAAAAAAGACTAAAAACAGGCATTTATAATCTTATAACATCATAATGGCAGTGTGATCTCATAATGCTATCTTGTCATTGTAGATTTGTGATGTCAAGTAGTTGATGCTGCCATAATGACAATATTATGTGACACTGGTGTTGTCACAAAGGGTTCGTGATGTTACAATGGCATGTTTGATATCAATAGTCAGTTCATAATGACGGTATAGTTACACAAAGGGACTGTGATGCCACAAAGGCCATGTGCTTTTTCAAAAGTGCTAAGAGGTCCTAAGAGTTTTGGGATGTCACAATGTGATAGTGATGTCAAATGGCAATGAAAGCTCACAATGGGTTTGTGATATCACATTGGTGATTAAATCAAATAATTTTGTGAAATCACATCTCATAGTCACATGTCCAATTTCAGTTGTTACTATTTCACAATGAGGATATGAGTTCACAGAAGAAGACTGAAGTATTAAAGGCTATGAATTTTCTAAAATGCTATGAAGACAGTAGGTTTTTGAAAACACAGTGGAACAGAGACATCACAATGGCAATGTGATGTTGCAATATGATGACTGAATAATATTATGATATCACAATTGGTGATGCAACACTGGTGATGAATTTACAAGAAGTGTGTGATGTCACAATGGGTTGTGACATCAAAATGACACGTTTGATCTCAATTGTCATTAACCCACAATGAGTATATGAGCTCACAAAGGGACAGTGTTGTCTCTAAAGGCATGCGTTGTCAAAAAAGTGATGAAGCCTAACAGGTGTGTGATGTCAGAATGTGACAAAATGCTCATAACATCTATCAGTGTGATGTCCCCAGGATCAAGATGTCACATTGGATCCAGGTATCACATTTCATATCTGGATTGTGTATGAGAGGATTGGAATTTCACATTGGGTTAGTGATATCACTATGGAAATGTGGGGTCATGAAGGGATTGTGCTACCACAATGGCTATTAGATCACAATGTGTTTCTCCTCTAATAGGTTTGTGCTGTCACAATTGGTTGGAAATGTCACAATGGCATGCCAGATCTCAAATGTCATTAATTCGCAATGAAGATATGAGTTCAAAAAGGGACTGTGTTGTCTCCAAAGTCATGTGTTGGCACAAATGTGATGAAGCCCGAACAAATTTGTGAGTTCACAATGTGACACCATGGTCTTGATGTCTATCAATGTGATGTCCCAATGTTCATGTCAGAGTCAATTTCTGATATCATATGTCATACCTGAATTACTATGAGTTTGAAAACAGATTATAAGCTTACTAAAGGCCTAAAATAATACTAATGGCAGAATATAGCACGTTATGACTAAAAACTCATGGTCTTTGGAGCTTCAGATTCTTTCTTTGAAATTGTATTCTCATTGTTAACAAGTAGAAATTGAAATAGGATATGTCATTGTGATATTACAAACTCATAGTGACATCACAAACTCATTGTGACCTGATCACCACTGTGACATCACAAAGCCATTGTGATATCACATTGCTGTTGTGCATTCACAATCACATTGTGACATCACAGAGCTATTTTGAACTCTTGAGATGTATAAGTCGTTATGTCGAAAACAAACTTTACAACTTGTGCGGAGTGGGGGAGGGGGAGCGGGGAGGATTGGGTGTGGAGGGTAGGGGGAGGATGGGAAGGGATGGGAAGGGGAAACAAAGGAGGAGGCTACAACGCTTGATAAGAAATGTACTCATTATCTTGCCCATGTAATTGTAATCCCTCTGTACAGTATTTTCACTATAAAAAAAACATGAAAAAAACACATGACCTCTGTGACATCACAGACCCTTTGTGTACTCATATCTTCATAGTGAACTAATATAAATTGTTATCACACATAGCATTTTATAATCACTAATACTTTGTGCAATAATTATGACTTTGAAATCACATTGTGACCATGACACCACCATTCATTGTGACATCATCAAACCCCAATGACACCATACCATATTTTTCTTTTTTTTCTTCTGTGAGTTTTTTTTTATTATAAATAGAGTGTACACCAGATTACAGTTACATGAGCAAGGTAATGAGTACATATACTGTCATCATTGCTGCCTTGACATCACATTGTCATTTTCATGTCATAGACCCATTTTGAATACCTATTCTTTGATTTCATTCTATCTCAAATGTGCCATCTGCATTATCAGGAAACCATTGTGAACTCATATCCTTTGTGACATCTAAATCTCTTTGTCACAGCACATTCCCTTTGTTATATCACTAACCCACTGTGACATCAAATACCTCTCCTGTTCTCATAATTTTGTGACATGCCATTGTGATATCTTAGGTCCTTTGTGAGTTGAAAATTTGTGTTCGAACTCATATTTCAGATATGACATGACATATCTAAAATCCAGTGTAACATCATGATATCACACCGCTGGACATCATAACCATTGTGTCACTTTGTGACATCTCAGACCTGTTAGTTCTTCACCTTTTTGACTACATATGCTTTGCTGACATCAGAATCTCTTCCCAAACTCATATATTCATGGTGTGATAATGACAATTGAGATCCCACATGCCATTGTGCCATCATCAGTATTGCATCACCAATTGTGACAGAAAAACATTCTTATAACATGATGGTGAGATATCACATTGTTATTGTGAAATCACTGTTCCATTGGGTTTTCACATAGTATGACCTCATACTATGGAGCTTCTTCTATCACCTGGTATCCTCATATTGAATTATAAGTCATTGAAATATGATATTTCATTCTGATATTATAAACAAACTGTGACATCACAAAATCATTGCGACCTCATCACCACTGTGACATCAAAAACCCAATGTGATATCTCATTTCCATTGTTACATTATGAATCACATTGTGTCATCCCAAAACTATTATGACCTCTTATCACCTTTGAAAACACACATGGCCTCTGTGACATCACAGAACCATTTTGTATCCATATCCTCATGGGGAAACTAATGAAAACTGACATCAGATATACCATTGAAACATAACAAATCCTTTCTGACATAATCATAATTGTGAAATCATGTTGCCATTATGACAACATCAGCTCATTTTCACATGTAAAACTACAATGACATCATAGCATTGTAACATCACATTGTCATTCTGATGTCATGGACACATTGTGTTCGCCTATTATGTTATTTGATTGTATTTCTAATGTGGCATGTTGTGATATCACGATGCCTTATAACATCACATTGCCAGTGTGATGTCACATTGCCAAATTGATGTCAAAAAGGGATTTTGATGTGACAATGGTTATGACATCACCATGAGTTTCTGATATTAACCCACATGCCACATTTCAAATACAATGAAATCAAAGATTTGGCATTAATAATTTGACAGTGATGTCACAATGACTTAATGGCAAATGTTATAATTTCATTGCCATTTTGTGATGTCACCATAATCTAAAGATGTCATAACAACAATGTAATGTCACACTGGTTATGATGTCCCACAGGGTTTATTATCTTACAATGGTTATGAGGTCACAATATGTTTCTGATATCAACTGATAGGCCACATTTGAAATAGAATGAAATCACAAGATATACATTCACAATATGTCTATGACAGCAAAATGGCAATGGGATGTCATAATGCTATGATGTCACTGTAGCTTGGTGATGTCACAATGAGCTGATGGTGTCATAATGACAGTCTTATATCACACTGGTGATGATGTCACAAAGGGTTTATGATGTCACAATGGCATGTCACATCTTAATTGCCATTAGTTTATAGTGAGGATATGAGGATGAAGTCCCAATGACATATACAAATGAACTGTGATGAAATAAAGGCCATGTTTTTTTGTCAAAAGTGCTAGGGTTCCTAACAGGTTCTGGTTGTCAAAGTGTTAAAGATATAAAAATGGGTTAGTGATGTCAAAACTAGTTTGCAATATCACATCTTATTTCAATTTTCAATTGATACAAGTTCACAATGATGCAAGTTCACGGAAGGTGCTTGATGTCTCAAAGGACATAATTATCTAAGATGTGATGAGATCATAATAGGTTTGTGAAAGCATGATGGTTCAATAATATCACAATTGCAATATGATGTCAAATTATAATGTCATAAAAGTGTTGTTATGTCACAATTAGCTGGTGATGCCATAATAGTGATGAGTTCAAAATAGTTTTGTGATGTCGCAGTAGTTTGGTGATGTGACAATGGCATTCCATACCTCGATTGTCATTAACTTATAATGAGTTTATGAGTTTAGAATGGGATTGTGAGGATTCCAAAGTCATTTGTTGGCTCACATGTGATGAAGTCAGAACAGATTTGTGATGTGACAATGTGACACAATGGTCATTATATCTAGCAGTGTGATGTCACAATATTCATAATATCACAGTAAATTTCTAATATTTATTGTCATACCTGAAATAATATGAGGTCAAAAATAGATTGACCTTTCAATGAGCCTAACACAGTGGCAACATGTCATAAAACTTATGAGGACAGGACATATTTGAGTTGTCACAGTTGTTTAGAGATATCACAATGGCAATGTTATATCACAAAGGGATTGTCATATCACAATGGTTATGAAGTCAAAATGTGTTTTTGATAGGAACCCACAATTGAAATACAACAAAATCACATAATAGGCCTTCATAATGTATATGTGTTGTCACAATGACAATGTGGTGTCATAGTGGTATGATGTCATTACAGATTTGTGATGTCACAATGACCTGATATTGTCAAAATCACAATGTGATGTTACACCGATGATTATATTGTAAATGCTTTGTGATATTACAATGACATATCTGATCTCAATTGATATTTCACAATGAGGATATGGATACACAAAGAGACTGTAATGTCACAAAGGCCATGTGTTTTTTCAATGGTGCTAATGATGTCATAATGGGTTTGGGAGGTATCAAGGTGATTGTAATATCACAATAGCAATGTGATATCACAATGGCTTTGTGATGTCACATTGGTGAGAGGTCACAATGGACAGGACAGGTTTGTGATGTCAGAACAGGTTAATGATATTGCAATGGCACTGTGATGTCACAAAGGCATTTTCATGTCACAATGGCTTTGAGGTCACAATGGATTTCTGATATCCACCAATATTGCTAGCTTGTAATAGAATGAAGTCACAGAATAGGAATTCACAATATGTCTATAATGTCACTATGACATATAATGCCATAATATTATGATATTTAAGTTTAGTGATGTCAAAATGACATGTCTAATCTTATTAGTAATTAAATTACCATGAGGATCCCAAATGTTGCTATGTGCTGAGTGCTTCAAAAGGCACATTGTGCTGAATCCATTACACAAGGGTCTTAGTGCTTTTTTTTCAGTGTGCTGTGTGCTGTCATCCCAAAAGATTCAATGTTCTGAGTCCTTGAGAGGACAATCACACACACACACACACACACACACACACACACACACACACACACACACACACACACACACACACACACACACACACAACTCGGAGCATTACCTTGCACCTGCTTGGTGTGTGGAGTGGATGGAGAAGAGTCTCCCCCACTGATTGGGCTGAGGGGATCCTCAATTCCCCAAGGCAACTGCTGGGGTTGGGGGGAAGCCCTGAGGTGAGGTGAGGCTGCTTCTGCCATGGCCTGGTAGCCTTAGGGCAGAGTCAGGGCAGCACAAAGCCAGGAGCAGAGGCCTGGCTGAGGTGGGGAAGGAGTGTGACTGAGGGGAGGACAGGGCGTGGGTGAAAGGGCACATAGTTGCTGCAGCCAGGAGCACATGGGAGCTGGCATACTTGTGCAGCAGGGGCTGGGAAGCCTGGGTGAGAAGTGGGGGCAGAGAGAGAGCAGAGAAGAGCAGGCACATTCACCATGGGTGGCACCATCCATGACTGGCCTCCACTGATGTAGCAACACAGGTCTGGGCCAGGAGCACAGAGGACACAAAGCCAGCACAGCAGGCACATCCCTCTCACAGCCCCAGGGAGGCTCAGAGGCCAGGTAGGCCCTGAATCCAAGGCCCCTGCACCAGGAGCTCAGCTGTGAAGGGGGCTAGCTCAGGCTTGCCACCTGCCCGTCCATGCCCTGGACCCTTCTCCTGCCCTCCCCTTGGCACCTCGTTTGAAACAGGTTGCTGCCTGTTTGGACCCGTGGCGCCTATTGGAGTCATCCAGCGATGGTGCACCCCTGGCCTCTTTCCGGCCCTGACGCAGTCCTGGTCCCCAGTGGCAGCCCCACAGGTCTGCACCTCACGACCTCCTACTACCCCACACCCCTCACGGACCCAGACCCATGACTCCTGCCTCCCCTCTTGTGTCCCAAACGCATCTCCCCAGCACCAGGCAGGCCAGCCCTGACTCTGCCACAAATGCACCACAGGAGTGGGGGGTGGGGGAGTGGATGTTGATCCAGGGATTCCACCCCCATCCCAGTGGTCAGTGTCCCAGGATAAAGGCAGATGCAGGGATGGGTGAAGAGGGGGCACCACTGAGCCCCTGGCCTAGAGCAGTGGGAGCCACAGAGCCATGCATCTGCACCCTTTCTCTCCCTGGGGGTACCTGGTGGCTTTAGTCAGAGGTGGGGAGCAGCATCTCCACCCCTGCCTTCTTGGGAGTTTTCCTTTTTTCTGGGGTGGGGGTGTGTTGGATGCAGAATATAGCCCCCCCTTCTGTGTGAGCCCTTTTCTTTTGTGCTTGTTCACCCTTTCCCCTGAGGAGGGTCCCAGAAGAGCCCACTAGGGAGGTGAGGGCACTAGGGGTCAGATAGAAGGTGAATGTCTGGGAAGAACACGCCCCTCCAACACATGGACACACTGCTGGTCCCCCCCACTCCAGCTGTCAACAGCACTCACAGGGTGATCACATTTCCCAGATCTGCAACCATATGCTGGTGCTCCAGGCCCCTGTGGTTTCCTCATCCTCCCCAAGAATCCAACAACTCACCCAGAAGCATCTAGGCCGGATTAGGAAATTCATCCATGTATGTAGCATTTAGGACCTCATCCATTTCCCCAACACTGCCCCCACCCCGGGTCAGACACTTCTCTGGGGGCACCATGACCTCCTGCTTGTTTTCAGTCCAGGCTCTGAAGAGCCACCTGTCTCAGGACTCCTTCACCCAGAGTTCTGGGCTAGGGTTTGGGTGAATGGGGAGTCAATGCTGGTTATTTCCAAGGGAAAGTGTCTGGCCCTGGAGAAAGGGAGAGGCATGGTGGTACAGTATTATTAGAGCGGTGCTTCCTTGGTTCGAGCCCCTGGTTCTGACAAGGGAAATCTCGTGCTCCAGCTTGTATATTGTCCCAGATGAGGAACCAGCAAACTCAGGAGGGGCACTACTCTGAGTCTATGTGTGTGTGTGTGTGTGTGTGTGTGTGTGTGTGTGTGTGTGTGTGTGTGTGTGTGTGTGTGTTTGTGTGTGTGTGTATGTGTGTGTGCATGAAAGAGAGAGAGAGAGAGAGACAGAGACAGAGACAGAGACAGAGACAGAGAGAGCCTGACTGCTCAGGTGAGTGATCAGTTGGCAAATTGCAGGGGCTGCATGGATGAGTTTACAATAACTGTTCTAGATTTGTGTGTGTGTGAGCGCACGCACGCGTGTGTGTGTGTGTGTGTGTATGTGTGTGTGTGTGTGTGTGTGTGTGTGTGTGTGTGTGTGTGTGTGTATGTATTGTTCTTTTTTCAGCAATGCCAAGAAGGATACCAGCCATACTTTTTGTTTTCATCTTCACTGTTTCATGGCTCCTTTGGGGAAGATTTCATTAGACATTCCTTTCCACCTCTCTCTTCC
The DNA here is from genome assembly GCF_024711535.1 of Dipodomys merriami. Taxonomy (NCBI): domain Eukaryota; kingdom Metazoa; phylum Chordata; class Mammalia; order Rodentia; family Heteromyidae; genus Dipodomys; species Dipodomys merriami. Next base: position 1,216,546 of record NW_027203416.1, on the reverse strand, counting down.
CCCTTTCCTATAGCCCACAGTAGCTGCTGGGCCTGCGTGGGTCTCCACTAGGAGGCCTCTGTGGACCACAGACCAATGTGGACACCTTCTGTCTTAAGCCTGAAGGTTTGTGAGATGAGTGTGACCACAGGCGCACTCTTCCAGCCAGACAGTCTGCTCTCATTTGTATAGTTGGAGCTAATTCAAGGGTTGGGAATGTGTCTGCCAAATATAATTAGGGAACAAGATGGAGGGGGGGAATAGGGCAGGGGCTGTGAAGCTAGGAGGGTCTGGGAAGTGGTGAATGATGTGACATTGCATATGGTTCACCACTTTCGAGGATGAGAGGGCAACCTTACCCAGGGTATTGATGGTGTCCATGGGCATCTGGGCAGGGGGCTCTGGGATTCCACTGGTGGCATGGATTCACTCCCGGGGGAGTGCACTGGTGGGAAGTCCTCCCTGGAATCCTGCAGACTCTAATCTATGTCCTGCCTGTGTTGTTTCCAGCTGGACAGTGGTAGGCAAGTGCATTCCCCCTGTTGGAGCCTGCTCGGTATCAGGCCATGGCAGTTAGCTAGGGCTTGCTGAATGTCAGTTTCTGTAACCTGCTGTAGGCTGCCTGGAAAGAAAAGGGGACCTCTAACTTTGGAACCCTTTAAGTTTGATTGGGACAACTGAAATGCCACCTTTTCCAGGGTTTTTTCGTGAAGCTGGCAATTTCCACTAACGCCTGGGTTATGGGTCAAATTAGATGAACCATTTCAACCAACAATCTATGACATTCAAAGTATCAAAGCAGAGTTCCCCAGCCAGATGGTCTCTTGCTATGAACGTTGTGCTTTGATTGCTTTTATGAGGCAGCTGTTCATTCTCCTCTGACTCTCTCTAGTGTGACCACCACAGTTGAGTGAAGGGTTAAAGTACTTAAGGCAGTCACCATTTGTTGCTTGTTTCAGAGCAGAGCAACACATGGTGCTAAAGCACCTGGTTGTGTGCCTTCATAAGACCTGTAAATCCTTAGCTCGGGCTCTCCGCCTGTGTTCTGCTGTGTTAGAGTGTAGGATAAGGCCTGAGCTGCAGCCCGTTTAAATAAAACAGCTGTAGAGTCTGATTCTTGGTGGTCTTCTTGGTGGGGGTCCTGCGACCCAGACATAACATTAAGGATTTCATGGGGAGCAGAGATTGTGGCCTCACAATACCTAGCCTGCCAGCTGTGAGTAGAGAGGATTCTCAGCACCTGCACTGGACTCTGGGAGATTCAGAAACCCAAGATGCCTCGAGGATCCTTTCTCTGCAACATGAAACTTTGGGGCCAGATGTGGTGGGCCATCCTGGCTGGCCCCAGGGTTAGGAGAGTAGGTCCTTTGAGCCTGGCCTTCAGCTCATGGCAATCTCATTCACTCCTGAGTGGGGAATTGAGTGCCAAAGAGAGGTCAGCCGCTGGCCAGAGATCTTTGAGAAGATAAGCATCCCAGAGGCCCCAGAATCCAGCTAGCATGTCTTCAGAGCCAAAACAGTTAAGTTCTGTGGCACCAGGAGCATGGGAAGATGGAGAAGGGAGAACTGTGGGAGAGCTACATCAGGCTTTGCCCCACCCACCAGGATGCTTACCTGAATGGGAGGGGACTTTTCTGTAGTATTTTTGTAGACAGATACTCATTTATTTATCCAACAAAGAGTTACAGTGTGCGCCAAGCTCTGGAGGGGTCATAGACAATAAGAGTTTCCAGTGCTGGTTCCACAGCACATGAAAAAACCTTGGTTTGAGCTGGACGCCGGTGCTTCATGCCTGTCATCCTGGCTACATAGGATGCTGTGATGGGAGGATCGATGCTTGAGGCCCAAGCAGGAAAGCCTGTAAAACTCTTATCTCCAACTATCTACCAAAAAGAACACACCAGAAGTGTATGTGTGGCTGAAGCCATAGTCTGTTGGCCTTGCGTAAAAAGGCTCAACGACAGCCCCTAGGCTCTGAGTTCAAGGTCCAGGATTGAGAGAAAGGAAGGAAAGAGAGAAAGAGAAGGGAAGTCCGGATGGAGAAAAAGAGGAAAGGAAGGAAGAAGGGAGAACATGTGAGACTTGGTTTGGAGTCCCTGGAACAAGGGAGCCAACCATTCACAATCTATGTGCAACAATTTCAGAGCTTAAAGCCAGTATGTAGGACCAAGCTACTGACACCTCAGCAACTTTCTGATATCCAGGAGCTGTGTGGTAGCCGGCTGCAGAGGGAAGCATCCTCAGGTAGACACTAGGACTCAGGGCTGGTCACCAGGTTTCAATCATCCCTGGTGCCAATGAGTTTATTTTCTGGTCAGATAAGAACAAGCTGTCCAAGGGCTAGGGAGGTATTGGTGTGAGGGAGTGTCGGTGGGGGGGAGGGTGGTAAGGGATAAGCAGGATGATGAAGAGGGAAGACAGTCACAGGTTCAGAGTGTCAGGACATTGTAGCTATGACTTTGCCTGACAACCTAGACCAAAATTGATAGAGCCTTTGACCTAGCCACACTGCTATTAAGAGTACTGGCACATTGGGTTCATCATTGTCCTCCTGGTTATTGTCCACTGCGGGATGCCTGTGCAGTACATCCTTGGGCACTGGGACTTTCCAGGGCTCATCCTGAAGTTGACAGCTCCCTCTCCTGTTCTTTCCTCCACAGAAGTAAGCTGGCCACTAGCACCGGACAGCCACGGAATGAGGGTGGGAGTAAGGACCCTTGTGGCCCCAGACTTCCTCTAGGAGGCGCGAGGATCCCGTGATTGCCATTCTCAGAGGAAGATATTGGTCTCTTTGCTGGCTCAGCCTTTAGTCTGGATGGCAGATCTGGGATTTAGAGAGGGCAGACTGAAGGTGGGGCAGGTTTGGATAGAGGCTGGTGGGAAAACCAGAGGTAGGGATGAAAAGGGGGTTGCTGTGGTTGGGAGACCAGGTGTTCGCCCCACTGTACAGTCATTTCTAAGAACTCCCCAAGTTTACCCCAGCTTGAAGCCACAGCTTCAAGAGGACATGGCTTGTGGCAGGAAGGGAGTGGGCAAATGGTTGCACGGGTGTGATTGCTGTGTCTGTATTCTCTCCAATAAAGGATGGGTTTGGATGCTTGGTGACAAAGTCTGAAGTGAAGGGGTGCAAGAAGTTTGTGGCCTTATGAGATGGTTTTCCTCTGGGTATGTGAAGGTGGCTGAAACCAGAAGTTGCCAGTGGCTCACAGCTGTCTCCTAGCTACTCAGAAGGCTGACATGTGAAGACCATGGTTCAGAGCATGCTTGGGCAGAAAAGTCTGTGAGACTTGGTGTCCAATGGACCACCAGAGAACAGGAAGTGGTGCTGTGACTTAAGTGGGAGAAGTGCTCACCTTCAGCTGAAAAGCTGAGCGAGAGTGACCTGGCTCAGCGTTCAAACCCCATGACCAACAACAAAAAAAGAGGTGGCTAAGTTTCTGCATAGCAATGTATATGGTATGAAATGCCATGCTGGTCTATGAGACATTCCAGATATGTGAGAGGCTCAATGTTTTGTCTACAGTGGGTCTGAGGTCGGTAGTGCCACTTTCTTGGGGGTGGGATGTGATCCTAATGAAATGAATTCATGGTTCTGTTCTCAGGGACTGCTGAAGCCTTGGGCTGTACCTGTGTGTGTGTGTGTGTGTGTGTGTGTGTGTGTGTGTGTGTGTGTGTGTGTCTGTCTGTCTGTCTGTCTGTCTCTCTGCATCTATGTCTGTGTATGTTTGAAGGTACAAGAACTGAGCCTTGAGCTCAAATCCTACATGGTGTTCCTGACATTTTGTGCTCAAAGCTAGTGCTCTAACACTTTAGCCACAGCTCTCCCTGTGGCTATTTGGTAGTTCACTGTAGATAAGAGCCTCTCAGACTTTCCTGCAAGGGCTGGCTTTTAAAAGTGATCCTCAGACCTCAGCCGCCTGAGTAACTAGGATGACAGACAGGAGCCCCCCGTGCCGGCCTTGTGTGTGTGTGTGTGTGTGTGTGTGTGTGTGTGTGTGTGTGAGTGTGTGTAGAAGTGGGTTGTAAAAAGGAGCGCTGGACCCTTTGGTAACTTCTAACCACTATCTTTGGGGGGGGGTGCATGGGCTTTGTGGCTGAAGTCTGGGGGCCTGTAAGGGTGAGACACTTGAAGGGGACTCTCAATACCATTAAATTATATTACCAAGGGATCTTTGTGCCCTGGAACTGTATACTGGCTTGGGCCTGGTGGTGGCAGAGGGAGCTTGGGAGGACCTGGGGGTGGGGCCCGCAGGGGATGGCTCCCCAAGGGGACAGAGAGTGTGACCAGCATTTAGTAAGGATATGAGCCCTGTTAGTATGGAGCATATTGGCATTGCTCAGACTCTGGGTCTTCTGATCATGACGTCTGAGGGCTGAGGCCAACCTTATCTTCCATCTTGATCTGTGATCTCCAGATCTCAGTCTTCTGAGTAGATAGGATTATAGGCATGAGCCTCTGGCACCAGGCCTCTGATTCTTTTTGGTATATTAGAGTTTGAACTCAAGGCCTAGGTTTTCCAGTCAGTTCTTCTACCATGGGAGCTAAATCTTTCTGTCTTTGGCATTTCCAAGATAGAGACTCAATATATGCTCAGGCTGGGCTGGATCACGGTCCTCCTGTGACAGGCATGGACCACTATGCGTGGTCATCTGTAGTTGCGATGGTAGACATGTTGCGCCATGCTCAGTCAACAGTTTAGATGGACTACCCAAACTCTTAGTCCATGGCAGCCGATTCTTGGCCAAAGTTGAAGCTCTGGGTTGGGCCTGGAACCATCGGACCTCAGTCTCCTCACAGGAAAGTTGTGAGCAAACAAGGGATCAATACAGGGGCATCTCTGGGCAGGGCCAGCATAGAGGGAGCGGTTGTCAGAGAAGGTTCTTGGCAATTCTGTGAGCATATGACAGGAAGATAGCTGGAAAGGGCTCAGATGGGGCCTGTTATTTATCATGCAACAGGTATGGAATTATGAAAAAAACATGGCTCTCTTTTATCTTTACCCTATCCCCATGAGGAAAGAGATCCTTTACTGTGTTCAGTTTTGCAGGTGGGGAAAATGAAGCAAAGAAGCTGGATGGCCTACTCATGTCCCCCAGCTTACAGGAAACTCGGCTGGACTTCTCTGCCATGCTCCCTAAGACTATGGGTGCTGAGCAGTACACTTCTTGTGGTAGGAAGTCCACTTCTTGTCAGTCATGGGGCTTGAAATCTGAGCCTGGGTGCTGTCCCCGAGCCCCTCAGATGAAGTCTAGCATTCTACCACTTGTACCACAACACCACTCCCGGTTTTCTGGTGGTTCTTTGAGATAAGAATCTCTCTCTCTCTCTCTCTCTCTCTCTCTCTCTCTCTCTCTCTCTCTCTCTCTCTCTCTCTCTCTCTCTCTCTCTCTCTCTCTCTCTCTCTCTCTCTCTCTCTCTCTCTCTCATAGGAACTTGTTGAATGGATGCTACAGGAGGTGGCTTAGTGTCCCCATGTGGCTCGGACCCAAGGTGGCCCTCTCATTCTGGAGGTGGGCTGTGGGTCAGGAGCTGTCTTGCTCAGCCTGTTGAACTAGCTCCCTGAGGTAAGCCCCTCTGTGCACAGGCTAGAACATGATGGTTATTCATTGTCAGTCCATCTGATGAGTCCTTCTCCACTACTCTTTATTAAGGAAAATGGATGAGGAGATATCACATTGTCCAACCGCACAGCACGATCCCGGGCCTCTGATCCTCACCACCACATATCAGGCCAGACACTGATTATAAGAAAATGAATTCACTCTATGTCTACTTTCGCTTTGTGTCATTTTGGGGAGAGGGGGTGGTTTGCAGAGGAAGGACCCCAGGCCTGACACCTCCGGGGGGACATTTGTTCTTGTGACAGAGTCAAGTCATTGCTGTGGATAAGAAGGAAGCCGCTATCAGACTGACCCAGAAAAATGCTCAAAGGTAGGTAAGCTGTTGAAGTATCAAACCCACCCATGTCTGCTTCCCACAACACGGAGGGTGCAGTGTGGGTGGCCTGGGACTGGCCCTAGGGGATTATAAATGGATGTTGTTGAACAGGTGCTGGTAGCTCTTGCTCATCCTGGCTGAGGTCTGATGGTCATGACTCAGAGCCAGCCCAGGCAGGAGAGTCTATGATATTCTTATCTCCCATAAACCACCTCCCCAGCACCAAAAAAAAAGCCAGATGTGGTGCTGTGGCTCAAGTGGTATAGCCTCAGCCTTGAGTAAAAAAAGCTCAGGGATGACACCGAGGCCCTGAATCCAAGCCCTAGGACTCACAAAAAAATAAAATAAATGAATAGTGGGCACCTGTTACGTTACTACCAAAATGGATGGATTCAGTCTTCTCTCTGGTACTTGTATCCAAAGGTAAGGGGCTTCCCTTGATGCTCCTCTAAACCTCTCCTTCTGTCTATTATCTCTCCCAGCTTGAGCTGCAGGATAGAATTCAGGTCATCCCTCTTGTTATGACCTTAAGTACCATTCCCTACCTTCCCTCCTTGGGATGGGGATCCTGGATTTACTCACTACTGGGAGGATGAGGCACTGAGGACATGGGAGTAAGTATCCCTGAAACTCATACTCGCACACACAAACTCACCTAGGCCAACCAGAGTAGCCTTTTTCAAAGATACTTTATCTCCTTGGACTAACTGAACTAGTAGAGGAACTTGATCCCCTGTAAATGACTATTTTAACTAGGGCTTGCTAGTTGACATGAGATAAACAGAAGCTCAAAAGAAAGGCTCTGGTGCCTGTCACCTCTGGCTCAGGCTCATGCCTGACATCCTGGCTACTCGGGAGGCAGAGATCTGAGGATCAAAGATAGAAGCCAGCCATAAGCTGGAAAGCTAGTGAGACTCTACTCTCCATGGAATCACCAAAAAGTTAGAAGTGGAGCTGTGGCTCAAGTAATAGAGCACCAGCATTGAGCACAAAAACTCAAAGAGACAGCTCCCAGATCCTCAGTTCAAGCCCACATAAAGAAATGGTCCCTTGTGTGCCCCAAGACTGCCTGAGCCTCTAGTGCTCTCTTCCGAAGTGTGATACAGTACCGGTCTCTGGGTAGTGTGTCAGAGACTTCAGAAATTGGGTGGTAAAAGCCAGACCTTCTCCTTTGTGCTCTTTGAACACACACCAGCTGGTAGGCAGAGCTTGACAAGGCCAGCAGCCTGCAGAGCAGAGAAGATCCCTCTCTGCCAGGGTGATTGGAGCAGGCTTCTTAGAGGCAGCACTTGAAAGGGGGTCTTGCTTAACAAGAAGGATCTGACAGGAAGCACAGAGAACAAAGATGCGGTAGGTAAAGGACAGCATAGCTGAGCATGTTCATTTCTAGCAAGAGCTAGTGGTGAAAAACTCAGTAAAGATGTGCAAGTCTGTCCCGAGACAGGCCCAAGGTGTCACAGAAGATCAGCTATCTAACATTGGGATTGTCTCTTAGCAGTAGTGAGCTCGCCTAGCACACAGGAAACCCTGGGTTTGATTCCTAGGTCCTGCATACACAGAAAAAGCCGGAAGTGGCACCATGGCTCAGGTGGAAGGGCACTTGCCTTGAGCAAAAGTAGCTCTGGGACAGCACCTTGGCCCCAAGGTCAAGCCCCAGGACTGTCAACATATAACAGCACTCCAAGGGACCTGGATAACAGGTGGATGGCCATGCCCTGTAGCTCTTAGTAAATCCATCCATGCTTTCTGTCTCCTTTGACAGAGGGGATTTGGACACTCCTGCTCTGGGCACACCTGGACCTGGTTATCAGCAACCCTCCTAATGTCTTCCACCTGGATATGGAGTAGCTGGCCCCAGAAATCCTCAGGTACTTGTTGGTAGGGGCGGGGGATACAGGGCATCCCCCAGATTTCCTAGTGGGTCTGATCTGCCCCAGATGACCAGGCCATCCAGAGGAGGTGGATGGGAGCTTAGAAAGGACTAGTGATGTGAAGGGAGCCCTTTAATGCCCATGGTCCTACCCAAATACCAAGCCTCAATTTGCTTTCCCTGAGGGAGGTTAAAGAGTGTCTAGGTGGTACTGTCTAGCAGAGGACTAGGTGGAAATTCTAAAGAATGAGAGACCATAAGCCCTGTGCTGGTGGCTCACACCTGTCATCCTGGCTACTTGGGAGATTGCAATCCAGAGGATCTTATTTCCCAGCCGAGGCAGGAAAGTCCCATGAGAGTCTCATCTCCAACCTCCAACGGGAAGTGGGCCATGGTTCAAGTGGTAGAGCAAGTGGCTGAATCTGGGCGATGCCAGTGGCTCACAACTGTCATCCTAACTACTCAGGAGGCTGAGATCTGAGGATCAGAGTTCAAAGTTAGTGTGGGCAAGAAAGTCTGTGAGACTATCTTCAGTGAACCACCAGAAAACCTGAAGTGGCGCTCTGGCTCCAGTGGTAGAGCGCACACCTTCAGCTGAAGAGCTGAGGGACTGTGTACAGGCCCAAAGTTCAAACCTTATGACCGACAACCAAAAATAAGGTGGCTGAGTTTTCTTCATAGTGTTGTGTACAGTAGGAAATGCTATGCTGTGTGCCATTCCAGATGTGTGAGAGGCTCTGAGTTTTGTCTACACTTGGTCTGAGGACAATAGTGCCATCTGCTCGGGGTTTGGGATATTCATGTGCTTAGGGACAGCTGAGGCCTTGGGCTACCCGTTTTGTGTGTGTGTGTGTGTGTATGTGTGTGTGTGTGTGTGTATTTTTCCCTCATCTTTCTCTGTCCACTTCCTGAGTGCCTGTCTGCCTATTCCTAACTAGTATGGTGCCCCTCCTCTATGGCAACCTTGCCTTTAGCCCCCTATTAGGATCTATAATGAGTCCTAAATTGCCAGAGACCTGAATATTCCAGCTTTTGTTTGGGGCCCAAGTTCTACTGTCCATATCTTTGTTCACTTCCAGAGGATTCTGGATCAGCAGGGCCAGCTGGCTTATGTTCTTCCCTGACTCTGGGGGGGCAAGGTCAGTCGTCATGCGATGTCCTGTCCTTTCTTCAGCTGGGCCTCTGGCTGCACATCCTACTCCCAGCAGGCTGGCAGTGGAGTAGAGGAAGGGTGGTTGCCAGTGGCTCTGGCCAACTCGAGCTTGATGGATGACTGAAGGCTGACCCAGCAAGGATGATCAGGGGCTACATGGGAGGTGAGGCCAAGGTGGCTTGGAAGTATTGGTCGATATCTTGTCGCAGGCAAGTCTATCTTCTGGCCCTAGCAGGGCCTCTGAGGTCCTTCTAGACAATTCCAGATGTCCAGAAAACAGAGGCACAGATTTTGAGCTCTAGCACAAGGGAATTGGGGGATGAGAGACTGGTTTGGCCAGTACCTCAATGTTCTGGGGCATTATCCTTGACCTGGCTATGTCCTCCTTGTGTAAGTTCACTTCTTAACCCAGTGCTGGCCACACACTGGCCACTTGTGCTGTGGAAGTGGCAGGAGCGGAAGTGAGATCTAGAATGACCAAAATCTGGATTTATGGCTTGATTGGAGTGCAGGATGTCTTTTAAAAAAATCTTAGAGCTAGAACTCAGACCTTGGCACTGCTCCTGAGCTTTCTTTGTTTAAGGCTAACACTCTAACACTTGAACCACAGCTCACCTTTCATCTTTTTTAGTAGCTTAGCAGACAGAAGTGTCTCACATATTTTCCTGCTTGGGTTGGCTTCAAGTTGCCACCCTAAGAGCTCAGCCACTTGAGTAACTAGGATTGCTGGTATGAGCCACTGGCATCTGCTAAGGATGTGTGTATGTGTGTGTGTGTGTGTTGTGTGTGTGTGTTTGCATGTGCAAGTCCTGTGGTTTACCAGTCCTGTGTGTTTACCAGGGCTTGAACTCAGAGCCTCCGTGGTATGCTTTAGCTTGTTTGCACAAGGTTGGTGCTGTACTACTTGAACTACAGTAGATCTGCTACCCATCTTTTTGGTGATTTATTGGAGATAAGAGTGTGCCCAGGCTAGCTTTGCATCTTGATTGATCCTCAAGACTCAGCCTTGAATAGCTAGGATTATAAGCATGAACCACTGGAACCCAGCTTCAAGGCTGTGTTTTCATAATCTCTTCTGTTCTAACAGTTATCTTCTTGCCCTGGCCTAGTTCTCTGACCTGCACATCAGCTCCCAGCAGCCCCTGACTGTATGAAGAACATAAAGCTCAAATCTGATCCCAATTCTTTTTCCTCAGGGAAAAGGTTATGTTTCATCTGAAGCCAGGGTTAGGAGGGGTAGCTGTAGATGGGTGCTCAGCTAGAGAGAGGTAGTCTGTTTAAGCCAAGAAAGAAACTGTGGCCAGATGGTAATAGCTCATGCTCTCATATTCCTAGCTCCTCAGAAGTCTGAGATATGAGGATTGCCATTCAGAGGCAGCCCAGCTAGAAAAGTCTGTGAGACTCTCTTCTGCAAATAACCACCCAAAAGCTGGAAGAAAAGCTGTGGCTTAATTGGTAGAGTGCTATCCCTGTATGAAAAAAGTGAGGGACAGACCCTGAGATCAAGCCCTAGTCCCAAGATCCTTATGCGCACACTCACAGATACACACACACACACACACACACACACACACACACACACACACACACACACACACACACAACACATACAGGAAGGTGGTTATGATGAGCTGAACTAGAACCTGGGCAGTCTTGAGGCATAGTCACAGTAAACTCTCAAGAGATACATCCATGTACAGGGCCACAGGACCATGGCAAGGACAGTACGGATGCTTGTTTGTAGTTGGCCCATGATTGCAGACCTTTATCTGCCCCTGAGCACTAGTGAGGAAAGCAAGCCTCTGACCCCTGGAACTCCAGGGACAGTGGCTGCTACAAGCAGCAACCAGCCAGCTGTGAATTCCTGAGACAAATTCACACTCTTGTGATACCCGCATGAGTGGGCATTACCTGGTGTGATATCCTGCAGCTTCTGCCCCTCCTGGCCCAGAACCTTGGTCTGAGATGCCAATTTACTGCTCAGATATACATTACACCCACGATAGATGCCATTCTGATTATCTCTATGCCCCAACGCTCAACCCTTCTCTGGTACTGTCGCTTGCTCTATAGGTAATGGCCTCCAAATAGGCTGCTCTCAAGACTTGTACTACACCTAGACATTGGGAGTCACTCAGTGGCCCACTGGAAAGTACTCTGCCTAGAGCAACAGAGGGAGGTCCAAGCAAGCCAGGTGTTGGTCAGGGGCTTGAACTCTGGGCCTGGGCCCTGTCCCCAAGCTCTTCAGCTTACCATTTGAGCTACAGAGCCACTTCCGGTTTTCTGGAAGTTCCTTGGAGATCAGAATCTCCAGAATTCCTGATTGATCTGGCTTTGAACTGTGGTCCTTACATCTCAGCCTGCTGAGGAGGTAGGAGGACAGGTGTGAGCCACCGGTGCCCAGCTGATCTGGCCTTTCACCACAATAGACTAGGAGCTCCTGAAAGCTTTTCTTTATTTTATCTGTGCCAGTATGCGGGCTTGAACTCAGGGCCTATACTCTGGTCTCTTAACATTTTCCCTCAAGCTTAGCAGTCTACCACTTGAGCCACAGCTCCATTTTGGGCTTTTGGTAATTAATTAGCAAGAGTCTCACTAACTTTCTCCCTGAGCTGGCTTGACCCACAATCTCTATCTCAGTCTCCTGAGTAGCTAGGATTTACAGGGGTTGAGCCACCACTGGCATTGGGCTAGAAGCTTTTCTTAAGCAAGCATTCTTCCCTGTGTTTGCCTTGACTCTTCCATGCAAAGGAGGTCTGAGGGTCAGGAGCTGTGAAAAATGAGCTTCTAGCTACAGGAAATGGCTGGGGTACCTGGTAAAAAGCAAGCCAATCTTCCCCCTGGGCCCCATGCTGGGACCCGACCGTGTACCCTACTTTTGACTCAAGTACAAACCTTGACCCAGCCTTGAATGTCCTTCCAGACTTGTTTGAAACCACAGAACCTTCATCCCACCCACACCATCTGCTCTACACCACATCTCAGGACCTTTGCCCATGTTGGACCTTCTGCCTGAGACCCTCTCTCCTGAATCCACATCTTAGAACTCCTGTGGAATTTTGGCACTGGTTATATCACCTCGTGGAGCAAGTCTTTCCTTCCCTTCTCCCTCTTTTTTTTAATATTGAGGTGCTAGAGATGGAACTTTTGCAGGCTGACTGGCAAATGCTCTATCTTGGTGTGTGTATGTTGTGTGTGTGTGTGTGTGTGTGTGTGTGTGTGTGTGTGTGTGTGTGTGTGTGTGTGTGTGTGTGTGTGTGTGTGTGTGTGTGTGTGTGTGTGCATGTGCATGCCAGTCCTGGGGTTTGAATTCATGGCCTGGATGCTATCCTATCCCTGAGCATTTGTGCTCAATGCTAGCACTCTACTACTTGGGCCACAGCTCTATTTCAGGCTTTTTGGATGCTTAATTGAAGAAAAGTGTCTCATATAGACTTTCCTGCTTGCAATTGAGATCCTCAGATCTCAGCCTCCTGGGTAGCTTACAGGGGTGAGCCACCAGCACCTGCCATCTACCCTACCTCTTACCTATAACCTCGGTCCTCCTCTGAGTCCCAGAAGAATATGTCTCACCAGGCTCACTTCTTTGCCAGTCTTTGGGCTTGAACTCAGGTTCTGGGCATGTTTCTGAGCTTCTTTTGCTCAAGGCTAGCACTCTATCACTTAAGCCACAGTGCCACTTTTGGCTTTTTCTGTTTGTGTGCTACTGAGCAATCAAACCCAGGGCATAGTGCATGCTAGGTAAGCACTCTACCACTAAGCCACATTCACAGACCAAGGCTCACTTCTAACAGGAATTATGAGGGTGAGATTGATTGGCATACCCCTTTCGGCATAGATATTGCTGATTATTTCTTATCTTTGCCAAGATTTGGGACCAGCCTGTGACTCAACAATGAGGAATGATAAATGAGTGATAGCCACCATGACCCAGAGGTCTAGTCTCACATTCTACAGAGGGATAGAGAATATGGAGCCAGAAACTTTGACAACTCCTGCAGTGTAGGTACTGTGGTCTCCCTGGAGGCAGTGGCTGGCTGCTAGGTGTCGCATCAGGCTTCATTTATTAAATGGCAGAAAAGGATGCTATGTTCAAGCTTCTGGCTCAGACTTAGTACAATTCAAGGCTTGTCCCAGCTTGCCCAGGTTGGAGATCTGGGCATGGGCAACCTGCTGAATACCCTTCATCCATCCATACATATGGAGTTATCTTTTTGGGGCGGGGACAGTTCCGTGTTTGTACTATGAGCCTAGATCCTGTCCCTGAGTTCCTTTGCTCAAAAGCAGTGCTCGGCGATTGACCACAGCCCAGTTCATGTTCGTTTGTTTTTTTTCCTGTGATCTCTTAGAAATAAGAATGTCTTGGACTTTCCTGTCCTGGTTGAATTCAAATTGGCCTTCTCTATATCTCAGCCTCCTGACGAGTTAGGATTACAGGCAGGAGCCCCTGGCTCCTGGGTTTCTTTTCTTCTTGTTCTTTTTTGTAATCATAACAATCTGAAATCTTCACGCTGTCATTCTAATGGTTTGCATTATAAGTAAACTACCCAAGCCTGGAGTTCGAATGCCAAGACTGCCAACCACAAATTGAAGGTGATCCTGACAAACTCATTCCTATTCATGTGAATGCTAATGGAATGCTATAAAAGTAATAATTAAATTTGCAATTAATTCATGATTCTATTTTAGAATGCCACATAAAAATTATTAGATTTATATCTTCCATTCTAGCACCATGGTATGATTCCCCTAATGGAAGTTATTGACTAATTTTTAATTAATGCTTTTATAAGTATTCAAACGTGATACTTCATTAAATGGAGGCATAATTTGATAATTAATAATTGGTTATTATATATAATTTAATATTCTCACATTCCCTCTCTCTCTGCATATATATATATATATATATACACGTCTATCTATCTATCTATCTATCTATCTATCTATCTATCTATCTATCTATCTATCTATCTATCTATCTATCTATCTATGTTGGGTACTCCTGTGGCTTGAATACAGGTCCTCAGAACTTTCTGGCAGTTCAGGTTGCTACAGGATTGTGTGCTAAGTCTGTGACCCCATTTAAGGATTGGCCATTGTAGGCTATAAGTTGAAATCCAAGAATGTCCAAAAATATATTCGTGGAGTAAGAAGCCAATTTTGCCACATATTTTTTCCTTTTCTGTGAAAGTCTTGGGTCTCAGTATGATGTTTAATCCATATGCAAGTATATCCTATGTGATATGATGTAATAAAAGAACTGTTATATGTGTAATAATACTAAATAAATAAGGGTAATAAGCATCATATACACTAAACCCATGTATGTAAATAGATCTCATATATTAATATTATTTTTTCCAGTGCTGGGCTTCATTTCAGGCTCTGGAAACTGGTCTGAATTTCTTGTATTCAAGGATGGTGAGCCTTTCCCCTTCATCCACAGTGCCACAAAGTTATCCAGACCCTGAGTTCAAATACAAGGTCTGCCAGAAAAATAGTGCAAATTCCAAACCAGGGCATTATTATAATTATAATTATAATTATAATAATTATTATTAATCGAGCACAGGGCTTGCTCTCAGGTTTTGGCACCTCTGCCACAGCAAACCCTTGGATTCTAGGACCTGAGTTCAAATCTTGGGGCTCCTCCTTTTTTTTCCTTTGTATTGTGACCATCCTGGATGTAAATGGCAAGGCAAAGAAAGAGTACATGACCTTGCATTGCTGATGTTTGGCGGACTATTAAGGAAGCCATAGACGAAACTGGCCACTTAGGTGTGGAGGTCGAATCCTGGGATTGCCACTAATGAATGACAGAGATTCTAAGAAACCCATTCTCAAGTACATCCATACAAATGGAACGTTATAAAATTAACAATAAGTATGAGTGTTTGATTATATTGTAAAATTATGCACAACATTTATACTACCATGACTAATTTTCAATTAATACTTTATTATATATGCAATCATGATACTTGAAAAGGGAAGGCATAATTTAATTGCCAATAATTGGTAGTAATATCATATATGCATTTTCATAGTATACAGACATCTCTCTCTTGTTTCATGCATCTACATCTATCTGTCTGTCTATCTATCTATCTATCTATCTATCTATCTATCTATCTATCTATCTATCTATCTATCTATCTATCTATCTATCTATCTATCTATCTATCTACCTATCTACCAATCTGCACATTTATCTGTTTATACACTTGTCACTACTGGGGCTCAGTATTAGAGTGCTCGCCTAATATGTATAAAGCCCTGGGTTAGATTCCTCACTGCCACATGCACAGAAAAATCCAGAAGTCATGCTGTTGCTCAACCAGCTGAGCACTAGCTTTGAGCATAAAAGCTTAGGGACTGTGTCTAGACTCTTAATCAAGACCCAAGAATGGCACCAAAAAAAAGATAGAATGTTCTGACTGCAATAATATAAGGATAGGACTGCAAATACTTCATTACAGAGCAAGCCAGGAGTCTGGTCCTGACAGCTGCCATCTAACATGACGTAGCCAGAGGTAAACTGCTGCAACTCAGGTCCACAGAACCAGATGCTGTTGGCTCACTTACCCCATCATCCATGATACATGGGGACTGAGATCTGACACTGGTGGGTTTAAAACCCAGTGCTGGCAGGGAATCTGTTGAACTCTGAGCTGTGGCTCAAAGTGGTAGAGCTCTAACCTTGAGCAAAATATCTTAGGACAGAATCCCCAACCTTTCAGTGCAATCCCTGTGGCTTACTCTACCTACCCAATAAAACCCACCCCTCTAAATCATTAGATGTGAACTTTGTGTGGTTTGTGATGTGTTTCTGAAAGAATGGTGATACTGATGAAAGCATCCTAATTCTAATGACAGTGTGTGGGATACAACTATGTGATGAGTCCTTCATGATGTCTTGTGTGCTAAGTCCTTCACGGGGTACATTCCTTCATCTGGTCCTTGTAGGAGCTCCACAAGTCAGATGATTGTGCAGATGAGAAACCTGAGGCTCAGATATTCCCATGTCAGGGCCAAAAGGATGTATGTACCTAACTCTAGTGAGTTGTCTCCTGCAGACAATTGTTTTAGTTTATTTTTCTTAGTCGTGGACCTTGAACTAAGGGCCTAGCCACTACCCTTCCCTGTTGGGCTCATGGCTAGAATCCTACCATGTGAAGCCAAGGACCTCCTTGCAGCAGAGTGGTATAGTCTAGGTGTCTGTAGCTGAAGTGTGTCATCCTGCCTACTCAGCAAGCTGAGATGTAACAATCTCGTTTCCAAATTATCCCAGACACAAAAGTTCCCATGAGACTATTTTCTCCTATTCACTACTTAGAAACTTGAAGTGGAAGCTAGGTTCCAGCGACTCACACCTGTCATCCTAGCTACTCAGGAACCTGAGAGCTGAGGATTATAGCCCGAAGCCAGGCTGGGCAGCAAAATCCTTGAGAGGCTTCTCTCCATTGACCTACCAAAAATCGGCAGGTGTGCTGTAGCTCAAGTAGTAGAGCGCTTGGCTTTAGCTGAAGAGTTCAAGGACAGCACCCAGTACTAGACTTCAACTCCTCCAATTTCCAAGAAAAGAAAGAAAGAAACCTGAATT